>NC_064839.1:80521340-81153124 GCF_024166365.1 Elephas maximus indicus | reverse complement strand
CCTGACATGCACCTTATGCACAAATTAAATGATTACCACTTTCCTTTCAAAAATCTTAAAGGCTCTTTGTTACCTAAGTTAACAAGTAATGACCAAATTACTTCAACCTCCATTCATGATTTTCCATGATCTGTTAAACATCCTTCCTTTTTAGCATTAGAAAATTTGGAAATTTTGACTTCCACAACATTACCAATACACCTCACCCTGCTGCTGTATCACTACTTCAGAACCAGTGAGGTTGCTGGTCCTGCAAATAGCAATCAAGTGTATTCTCCAAATAGGTTGTCCTTCCCTCTGTGGATTACAAAACTTCTCTTTGAAGTATGTCTCCTTTGTAAAGAAACAAGAGGAAATTCTGATTTTTTTTTTTTGGTAGATGCTATTTTTAATCTCACAGACCTTCACATCTCATCCTTATTAATCTGTAAAGTTGAAGATAATAATTTGGGTGTGTGCATCCCTCACTCATCTTAGGTCTACTTACAAAGCTTCAAGATTTCCATACCCTGCACCCACTGTATCTAATGGTCGGTGTCCAGTGCCACTCCTTGGAAAATGTCAAGAGTACAAGATTCAAGTCCGTTGCAATCCAGTGCATCTCCAGAGAGGCTAATAACCTTTGCTCAAATTGTTAGAATTCTTGTGTGAAATCATCCTATACAGGTATGAAAATAAAATGGAACTTCACTGTAATCTTGATCTCGGGGGGGCCCAAGAGCTGTAGATGCCCAGTGGCAGATGTTCTGTGGACAGAGAGGTGAGTTTGGGTAGAGGACGGAAGGTCTGTGTGAGGAGTACAGGTGTGGAGTGTTCCGCATCCAGGAGATAGGGAAAACTATGCAGACAGGATGCAGAAGGTGAGAAGAGGTGTGGACCTTGAGCAAGCTCACGGAGAAAGGAGACTCATGAACAGAGAGCCTGAAAGGTTTCCTAGTGATGCTGGCCATGCGGAGTGAACTTTCCAGCAATCAGCACTAAATGAGACATAAAAAAAGAAAAAAGCATATTTCTCAGTTATGTCTCCTGTACTCTTAAGGGTCCACCTATATCTTCATCAACATGTCCTAAGAACATTTTATTTTACTTTCTAATCACTAGCTTTATCTTTCCAACTATTTTGGTATCATTTTCTAAAGTGGACAGAGAGAAGGTTTTTTAAAAAGGGTTTCTTTGGGGACCATTAAATACAGTTTTTAATCTGTTTCACTTGATTTTTATTTTAGTAATATCTGGAGGAATAGTCATGTATGAATAGGCCTGAAATAACAAAGCTTGGGACAACTGTATTTTAGGGAAATAGGTCAGTTCACAGCTATCATTAAAAAGGCAATGTCTTCTAGCAATAGTTCTTTCTAAATGTAGGTCACGAGAACTATTGCTAACTACTTACTCTATGTGTTTTTTTTTTAACTTGATATTAATAGTTAGGAAGGTAGAAATGTAGTTTCTTTGCAATTTTTGAAGGACAAAGACTTCAGGTTAAAAAAAGTGGAGAATTTGGGACCAAAATTCCATCTATATCACTCCAACTGTACTTCACATGATTTGAGAATATCCACAGTTCTCAAGTTATGAACCCTTAACTAGTGAAAAAAGTGAACATACATAAAAACCACAAACTTGTAGACTGGTTCCTCCTCCTCCTGCCCACCTGGCTTTTACCTGGGACAACTGAGGGGTCATGAGATGATGCTGCCACCTGGCGGTCATTATGGGGAACTAACATCGACGTCCAATTGTTTTTGCATTTACCAATTATATTTGATTCAGCTCTGCTCAAGGAGGAAACCCTGGTGGCCTAGTGGTTAAAGCACTTGGCTGCTGATGGAAGGGTTGGTGGTTTGAACCCACCTGCCTCTCTGCAGGAGAAAGATGTGGTAGTCTGCTTCGGTAAAGACTTACAGCCTTGGAAAGCCTATGGGGCAGTTCTACTCTGTGTGGGTCACTATGAGCTGGTACTGACTCAACGTCAATGGTTTTGTGTGTGTGTGTGTGTGTGTGTGTGTGTGCGTTCAGTTCTACTCTGTTCAATAAATATTTATTGAGCTTACATGAGAGCCAGGCATTGTGATAATCACTCAGGGAATGTGCCTGTATCTCTCTCCTTTTCCTTTGTCTGTTACAACTCAGTTTATTGAATATCATGGAATTACTTTCTTGGGAACAGGCTCACATCCTCTTTAACCCTTTCTGTCCTCCTTTTCTCTTTAACTCTTCTCAGTTACATTAGGGATGGTTATTTTCCTTCTCCTTCTTTCTTAGGTTCCATTCGTGCAACAACATTAAAGCAAAAGTGTTATGCTGTCAGACATTTGCTCCAAGGAAAAATGAAACCATCAATTTTATGATCTTTCCGTGAACTTCTAAAGGCCTTAAAAGCACCCAGAATTCCACAAAAGACTCTGTTGCCTCATCTAATTGTGTATATGCTGCTTTTGTCTACTTATCCTGAGGCACCCACATTGAAGAAAAAGATTTATTATCCTTTTTGTCTAATTCTCTTTTCTAGTAATAGTAAATGTTGATTTTCGCTATTTTTCATCATAAGTGTAGATCATTATGGGTTATATCAGCTTTCCTGAGATTATTTGTAAATATAATCATCATTAATGAAACTGTTTTTAGGAGAAATTCATCCTGAGTTCAAGCATGTTATTAAAAGCTTTTGAAATGCAGTCCACTACAACATGAGAATTTCCTGCAACTGAAAAGCAGATAAATTAGGGGCTATTTTTTATTTTACCTTATAGGATAATTTATCATAGATTCTCCAAATAACATGGCCTCTTCAATGCAGCTAAAATTTGATTGAATTTTAAAGCCTTTAGAAAGAGACCAAACCAAACCAAACCCATTGCTGTCGAGTCGATTCCATCTCACAGCGACCCTATAGGACAGAGTAAAACTGCCCATAGGAATTCACAGGAGCAGCGGGTGAATTTCAACTGCCGACTTTCTGGTTAGCAGCTGAGCTCTTAACCGTTATGCCACCAGGGCTCCTTTAGAAAGAGAAGTAGTTACAATTCCAGTGGGGTAGACAGATAAACTAGGAAGGTTCAAACAAAGAATCTGGGAAGAATTATGCAACTTCAGAATTCTGTTAGTTCCACTAAGTGCATACATATTTGAAATATCCTTATTTGCAATCACAAAAATTATGAAGACTTAGTACATTAAGAAATACGTAACCTTTAGATAAATTCCTAGAATTCCTGGAATTGTGAAATCAAAAGGTATGCACATTTGTAATTTTGATAGATATGTCAAATTTCCCTCCATAGAAATTATACCCATTACATTTCTATCAGTTTTTTAAAAAACCACAAAAGATATCATTATTACTGTTTATACAGTCAATGTTTATTAGATTTGCCTACACATTTACAGCTTTCTTTGCTTTTTGTTTCTTCCTCTTTTCTGGCTTCTATATGATCATTTTCCTTTTTTAAAGTGTATTCTTTAGAATTTCCCTTAGTGAGGTTATGCTGGTGGTAAACTCACTGTTTTGTTTTTCTGAAAATGTCTATAATTTGCCTTCCTCCCTGACGTAATTCTAGGTTGCCAATTCCTTTTCCCCATCACATTGAAAATCTCAGTCTTTGTATTCTGGCTTCAGCTGTAGCTGTTAAGGAATCAGGTATCAGTCACTGCAGCTCCCTCAAAGGTAATTAGTCTTCTTTCTCCAGTGACTTTTAAGATCTTTTTTCTCTTTGTATTTTTTAAAAAAATTATTATTGTTTTAGAGCTTTTTGTTTGCTTATTTTGTTCCTCTTTCTTGATGTGTCTAGATATAGATTTTTTTTTTTCCTGCTTAGGATTTGATGTGCTTCTTAAATCTGTGTATTTCTCTCTTTCATCAGTTATTGGTTGTTATCGTTTCAGATATTGTCTTTTCCTTATTCTTTTTCTCCTCTTTCTAGAGCTCTTATTAAATGTACGCTAAACCTCCTTATTCCACCTTCTATATCTTTTAATCTTCTTTCTGTTATTTATTTATTTGTCTCTCTGTGCTATATTCTAGATTTCTTTTGACCAGCATCCAGTTCAGTAATTCTCTCTTTGGCTATGTCTAACCTGCTGTTGAACAATAGTTGAGTAATTAATTTGAATTTTAAAAGTTTGAGAGTTTTTCATTTTGAGAAGTTCTATTCTTTTAATGTAATATTTATAGTTTTTGGTTCCCTGAAGATATTTTCAAGTTCGTCTTTTACTTCTTAATATATAAAAACAGTTGTTTTTAGGTATGAGCTTTAGAAATCCAATATCTGAGGGCCATGAAAATGTGCATCTCAGACCTGTGACTGGAGAGAGCACACCTGACTGATGGCCCCAGCTGCTGTGCTCTGATATCCTCCACGACATTTGTGTGGAGGCCACACCCCCCACAGGCTGCTCCCAGCAATGACTGAGCACAGTAAGGATTCTAAGGCAGGCCTGTTTCTGGGAGACAAAACTTCTCTGACAGGTGATTTTGGCTCAAAGACTCCCCATTAGCCTTAGTAGATTTCTTAGACATACATCGAGGTTAAGACTCTCCCACTTAGCCTTCCTTCCTTTCTTACCTCTTCCTTTACAGGGACCAGTACTACATTGTGCATCATGCCCTTGGCTGCCTCCCCACTTCCCTCACAGGCTTTTCCTCTAATAAATCTCTTCTTGCATGTCTAATCCCATCTTGGTATCTATTTCCTGTAGGACAGAAGTGGTACCTGGATTAATCCAAGAAAATAAATGACAAATGAGTATCTGAAATTGCCTCACAAGCTGCCAGGTGGCCAAAGAGGACATCATCTTGGTTGGTAGGTAGGGCGTGGATAGTCCCTGGCACAAAGTGAAGGCTTAGTTGCTAAAGATGTCACCCCTGGTAACCTGGAAAAATATCCCAGTGAAGGGGCTGTGGCAGTGATCCAGGCATCCAAAAGAAATGAGGGAACCATGACTACGAAGATAGTTCAGTTGGCTAGTAACTGGTGAACTGCACTGATGCTCTGCAGAGGAATAGTGTGAAACCAGGAGCCTTTTTTTAAATGGCTAAGCGTGAGAGCTTCAGTGGAAGCTGACAAAGAGGCCCTTCCCTCCTGCAGTGGGAAAGCAGACACAGTTGAGTAAGGCTGAAGATAGAATTGTTGGAGACATTTGTGTGCTCAGCCAAGGCAGGTCTGTTACCCAAAAATTAGCATTCTTTTGGGAAAAACCTGGGACCCTGAAACATGAATAGGGACATCTGGATGAATGCCCTGAGGCCTTTGCTCTGTAACTCCTTGTCCTTGTGGCTTACAGAGGTTGGCCACCCTCTCCTAGTAAGAGCTAGCCCTCCCATCATACTGGAAGACGCTACAAAGGCCTTTCCTCCATAAGACAACAGGTGCCCTCCTTAAAAGTGCCTCACCTCTTCTCTTGGCTGCTAGGCTGATACCAAAACTAAGCCAAACCCGTTGCCATTGAGTCAATTCTGACTCATAGCGACCCTATATGACAGAATAGAACTGCCCCATAGGGTTTCCAAAGAGTGGCTGGTAGATCCAAGCTGCTGACTTTTTGGTTAGCAGACTGTGTGACCAGGGCTCCGCCAGGCTGATAACTAGGGTTAAATTGCAATATAAACCAGTCTAAGACATACTGGGCATGATACGGAAGGAAAGAATTGCGATAATTAGCTAGCACGTAATTGACTGGCAGGAGCCAAGGGAGCTCCCCTGGAATGGATTTTAAGGTGCTCAGTCAAAGCTACTGGAATGTAAGACTAAACCCAGTGCCGTCGAGTCGATTCCGACTCATAGTGAGACTGGATAAGCAATTTCTTGGGAGACAGAATTCAATATTCTGGCAAAGACCCCAGGGGGTGGGGAAAACTCCCTGCTAGGGTGGCTCTTATATGCCTAGAGAAAGTGATGGCCAGTACTCAGTTAAGTGGAAATGCCTGAGCTGACTTGCCAAATGGTAGAGTCTGAGGGAAGTGAGCCTGCTGGAATAGGTGTATTATGTGAAGCTAAAAGACTCACCAGAGTACTATGTTCTAAAAGAGGGCCCAGAAGACATACCATTCACTAAGGCCATTAGGGATGTGCTGACAAAAAGAGGGGCTGGTAAGAAGTTCAGGGAGTCTGCAGTTACTGTATCCCCCTCAGCATTGGAGGGGCAGCCAAGAGGCAATCAACACACAAGGAATTGGAGTAATAGTTAATAGAGCATGTTGTCCCTGGTAGCAAAATAGGGGAGTGGGCAACAATGTGTTGCTTAATAAGCCAATAAAGAGGCAAGAATGAAGGAGAAGGAGGCGAGGGCAGTCATCTTAATAAAAAGTCACAATATCCCTTGTTCAGTTCTGAGACCAGAACCAAATTTCAGATCCAGAACCCATTGACTGAAGAGGTGGCCATGTATGTAGGAAGAAGAAACTTCAACCGCACGACAAGTTTATGTGTACGCCTAGACCATTGCCTTAGTCCTTCCCCCAAAGAGGCCTTGAGAGACAAATGCATAAACAGACAATGGCCAGACCATGTATGAAACAGAGCTCTGACTCCCACCTCTGCAGCAGCTGGCCAAATGGTCAGGACTTGGTTAATAACTGACTGGCAGCTTCCCTATTTTTGCTATCACCTCCAACTCAGGTCCAACCAGAGAAGGCCAAGTATGCTCCCCGAATGGATCACGTAGGATGCCCCACTTCGAGTTAGCCTGCCTTCATTTTCCCCATCCCAACAGTCTTCAATCAGGACATACCTGAAGCCTTTCCTTTTGTTCCCACTCTAAAGTGTTCCCATTCCCCTGCCTGCCTTTGAGTTTCTGCCCAGTGCAAGTGATGGTGGCTGACACCCTTGCTATAGCAACATCTGAATAAATAATCTGAATAAATAATCTCTGTTCTCATTTGCGTGCTTATTTCCACAACTTGGATGACTGTGCACTGAAGGAAAGGGAAAAACCAGACATTTTTTTTAAATCAATTTTTATTGTGCTTTAAGTGAAAGTTTACAAATCAAGTCAGTCTCTCATATAAAAATTTATACACACCTTGCTATACACTCCTAATTGCTCTCCCCCTGAGTCAGCACACTCCTTCTCTCTACTCTCTCTCCTCGGGTCCCTTCGGGCAGCTTCTGGCCCCCAATGCCCTTTGGTCTCCCCTCCAAACAGAAAATGCCAACACAGTCTCATGGTGTCTACTTGCTCATCCAAGAAGCTCATTCTTCACCAGTATCATTTTCCATCCCATATTCCAGTCCAATCCCTATCTAAAGAGTTGGCCCCTGGAATCGTTCCTGTCTTAGGCTAACAGAAGGTCCAGGGACCATGACCTCTGGGGTCCTTCTAGTCCCAGTCTGACCATTAAGTCTGGTCTTTTTATGAGAATTTGGGGTCTGCATCCCACTGCTCTCCTGCTCCCTCCGGGGTTCTCTGTTGTGTTCCCTGTCAGGGCAGTCATAGGTTGTAGATGGGCACCATCTAGTTCTTCTGGTCTCAGGCTGATGTAGTCTCTGGTTTATGTGGTCCTTTCTGTCTCTTAGGCTCATAATTACCTTGTGTTTTTGGTGCTCTTCATTCTTCCTTGCTCCAGGTGGGTTGAGACCAATTGATGCATCTTAGATGGCCGCTTGCTAGCATTTAAGACCCCAGAAGCCACTCTCCAAAGTGGGGTGCAGAGTGTTTTATTAATAGATTTTATTATGCCAGTTGACTTAGATGTCCCCTGAAACTGTGGTCCCCAAACCCCTTCCCCTACCTCCCTGGTCTTCAAAGTGTTCAGTTTATTCAGGAAACTTCTTTGCTTTTGGCTTAGTCCAGTTGTGTTGACCTCTCCTGTATTGTGTGTTGTCTTTCCCTTCACCTAAAAAAAAAAAAAAAAAACTTATCTACTATCTAATTAGTGAACAACCAGACATTTTGAGGACTACTGGACACAGGGTCTGAGTTGACATTGCTACTCAGAGACTCGAAGTGTCTTCATACCCCCCACTTCATTAGAGTGAGGGTTTATAGGGGCTGGACAATAAGTGGAGTCACAGCTAAAGCCCAGCTTACAGTGGGCCTTTTGGTCCCTGGACCCACCCGGTAATCATGTCATTTCCCCTAACTCTGATTGCATAATTGGAATTGATCATTGGAGTAACTCCCACATTGAGTCCCTGGCATGTGGGATAAGAGCTATCATAGTTGGAAAGCCTTAGTGGCAATCTCTGAAATTCCCTCCTCTCCCTGACTGAGGTAGAAAAAAAATATATATATATATGTATATTGTATTGGGAGTGGGGGAGGAGGCTAGCTGAGATTAATGCCACCACTGAAGACTCAAATTACGCAGGGTTGATTTTCCTTATCACATCTCTGTTTAATTCGCCAGCCCGACTCCTTCAGAAATTTGACGGACCCTGGGGAATGGAGGTAGACAGCCACGAACTCAGTGAAGTAGCAGCTCTGATTGCAGCTGCTGTGCTGCTTGAGGTATCGTTGCAAAGGAAAATTAGCAAGTCATCAGGCACAGGATATGTGGCCACTGACTTGGAGAATGTGTTCTTTTCCGTTCCAGTTACAAAGGAGGATCAGAGGCGGTTTGCGTTCACAGACAACAACACTCATTCATATTTTTGCCCCAGGGTGTGTTAACTCTTCCACCCTCTGTCGTGATATAGTCTGAAAAGACTCAACAGCCTTGGTATCCCACCAAATATTACTATGATTTGTTACATTAATAACATCGTTTCAACTGGATAGAATGAGCAAAAGGTCTTGGTAAGATTCACGTACTCTAAAGGGCAGGAAATAAACCCTATGAAGATTCAGAGACCAGCCATTTGAATGAAGTTTTTATGCTTCATAGATCAGGGGCATGCTGAGGCATCTCTTCTAAAGTAAAGGATGAATTGTTGCATCTGGCATCGCCTACCACAGAGAAGGATGCACAATCCCTGCTAAGCCTCTTTGGGTTCTGGAGGGAACACATCCCACAGCTAAGAATACGGTTGCTGCCTGAAGACCCACCACTAGTGCATCCGGATGACACAGAAGTCTGCCAGCTTTGGGCAGGACCAAGAGCAAGAAAGGGCTTTTTACTAGGTTCAGACTGTGGTACAAGCAGCTGTACGGCTTGGGCCATATGACCCAGCAGACCCCATCATTTTGGAAGGGTCAGTGGTGGAAAAAAATGAGTGTGCACCTTATGGCAAGCCCCAGTGGGAGAGTCACAATGCAGGTCTCTGGGATTCTAGAGCAAGGCCATGCCATCTACAACAAAGAATTACATATTCCTTGAGAAACAGGTCCTGGTGCGTTACTAGGCCACGGTAGAGACAAAATGCTTGACTGTGCTGGGTTCTGTAGGATCCACCAAGTCATAAGGTCAGACGTACTTGGCAGCAGTCCGTTGTAGGATGGAAACGCACATTCGTAAGCAAGCTGAGCAGGGTTGGAGGGCATGAGTAAGTTGCATGATCACATAGCCCAGGCCCCAGGTCACCTACACAGCTGCACCAGTGTCACTCCTTTGGTTTCTACCTATGGTTATTTGGAGAATACCACAGTCCAGATGAAAGAGGAACTAAGCTCGGTTTATGGACTGGTAGGGTTGGCATGTGGGTGCAAGTTGAAAATGGATAGTGACTACATTATAACCAAATTCAAGGATGGTCCGGAAAGACAGTGGAGAGGAAAAATCTTCCCAAAGGGTGGAGCTGTAAGCCTTCATGGACAGATGCACTCTGGTCATCTACTTTGTGTAGAAGGAAAAGTAGCTGAGATGAGAATATACAGAGTCCTAGGCAGTGACTAGTGACCTAGCTGTCTGGTCAGGGGCCTAAAATGAAAGGCATTGGAAGATTAGAGACAAGGAGATTTGAGGCAGGGGCATATGGATAAACATATGGGAGTGGGCACAAAGTGTGCAGATTTTTGTATCACATATTAACACTCACTAGTAAGCATCTCAGAACACTTAACTGTGCTCATACAGAACCTGAACATAGACCAAGAGGCAGTCTTCGAACAGAAAAAGGGGATACTGCATAGTTTAAAATCAGGAAAGTCACGTGTCAGGTTTATATCCTTTTACCATATTTATTCAATCTGTATGTTCAGCAAATAATCCGAGAAACTGGACTATATGAAGAACAGGGCATCAGGATTGGAGGAAGACCCATTAACAACCTGTCATGTGCAGATGACACAACCTTGCTTGCTGAAAGTGAAGAAGACTTGAAGTACTTACTGATGAAGATCAAAGACTACAGCCTTCAGTATGGATTACAGCTCAACAAAAAGGAAACAAAAATCCTTACAACTGGACCAATGAGCAACATCATGAAAAATGGAGAAAAGATTGAAATTGTCAATGATTTTATTTTACTTAGATGCACAATCAACACCCACGGAAGCAGCAGTCAAGAAATCAATCGATACATTGCATCAGGCAAACCTGCTGCAAAAGACCTCTTTAAAGTGTTGAAAAGCAAGGATGTCACTTGAGGACTAAGGTGCACCTGACCCAAGCCATGGCATTTTCAATTGCCTCATATGCATGCGAAAGCTGGACAAGGAATAAGGAAGACCGAAGAAAAATTGATGCCTTTGAATTATGGTGTTGGCAAAGAATACTGAATATACTATGGACTGCCAGAAGAATGAACAAATCTGGCTTGGAAGAAGTACAGCCAGAGTGCTCCTTGGAAACAAGGATGGCGAGACTTCATCTCACATACTTTGCACATGTTATAAGAAGGGACCAGTCCCTGAAGAAAGACATTATGCTTGGTAAGGTAGAGGATGTGCAAAAAGGAAGAAGACCCTTGATGAGATGGAATGGCACAGTGGCTGCAATAATGGGCTTAAACATAGCAATGATTGTGAATATAGTGGAGGACTGGGCAGTGGTTAGTTCTGTTGTACACAAGGTCACTGTGAGTCAAAAGTGACTCTGTGTGACCTAAAAAATTATGCATCTACCATGGAGGAGACACTGAATAACAAAGCAGAAAAAAATGTCTTGAGCCAGCTTTATTCATCAGCCACTCACCCCTGAATCTTTATAGGGTTTATTTCCTGCCCTTTGGAGTATGTGAATCTTACCAAGACCTCTTGCTCATACTATCTAGTTGAAATGGTGTCATGGCCACATGAATAGAGGGGCCCTGGTGGAGAGGTGGAGGCTGTGTATGGACCCAACAGCATGAACTCCCACTTACCAAGCTGATCTAGCTACTGCTGCTTTTGGATGTCCAACGTGTTGGCAACAGAGATCAGTGCTGAGCCCACAACAGGGCAATATTCCTCAAGGAGACTGTTATGGATTATATTGTGTCCTCCCAAAACGTTTGTGGAAGTCTTCATCCCTGTACCTGTAAATAAGATTCTGTTTGAAATCAGGGAATTTTTTTGTTATGTTAACGAGGCCATACCAGAGTAGGGTGGGTCTTAAACCTAATCACTTCTGAGTGGTATCTTATAAAAACAATGGGATAGACACAGAGACAAACACAGGGGAAGACAGACAACAGGGATAGATGCATCTATAAGCTGAGGAATGCTAAGGATTGCCAGCAGTTACTGAAATTTGATCCAAAGAGATCCTCAAAATTGCGTATGAAGGTTAGACACGCTTAAAACTAAAGGAATTTGTTTATTTCTAGTTTTTTAAAAAATTACATTTACTTGACTTTTTCATTTGATTTTTAGACCATCTAATAACAACTACAGGTCCCTGGGTGGAACAAATGGTTAAGCGCTCAGCTACTAACCAAAAGTTTGGCAGTTTGAATCTGCGCTTGGAAGTGCCTTGGAAGAAAGGCCTGGCAATCTACTTCTGAAAGATGAGAGCCATTGAAAACCTTATGGAGCAGAGCTGTCTACTCCGACGCACATTAGGTCACCAGGAGTCAGAGTCGACTCCACGGCGGCTGGTTTTTGGTGTTAATAACGTCTACAGAGAGAGCTTGCCCTGATTGAACCCTGGCTCCCCTGCTTGACAGCTGTGCGAACTGAGCAGGTAGTTTAATCTCCTCATGGCTCATTTCCTTCACCTGTAACATGGGTAGGATAATATTCACCTCATCGGGCTATCGTAAGGATTGTATCAGATGATACATGTAACACACTTAGAATAGGGCCTGGTACATAGCTCACTTTAATGGTTGTAAAATATTCCTTTGTATGATTGTGTCATAATTTATTTATCCAACTGTCTGTTGGACAGATACTGTTGATAGATACTTAGGTTTCTTCTCATTTTTTTCATACTATAAACAAAAATTTAGTGGATACATGAAGATGAGGGGTAATGGGATCTCTTATATACTGTGAGTAGGAGCATGAATTGGTATAAACCCTTTTGAAAACAGTTGGGTAAAACCTTATAAAGTTGAACATACCATTGTTGTTGTTGTTGGCTGTCAAGTCGATTCCGACTCACAGTAATCTCATGTGACAGAGTAGAACTGCCACAAAGGATTTCCTGGGCTGTAATGTTTGTGCAGGAGCCCTGATGGCACAGTGGTTAAAGCACTCATCTGCTAACCAAAAGATTGACAGTTTGAACCCACCAGCCGCTCCACGGGAGAAAGATGTGGCAATCTGCTTCCATAAAGATTTATAGTCTTGGAAACCCTATGGGGCAATTCTATTCTGTCCTATAAGGTCACTATGAGTTGGAACGGACTCAAAGGCAGTGGGTTTGGTTTGGTTTTGGAATCTTCACGGCAGCAGATTGCCAGGTCTTTTCTCCTGCAGAATGGCTGGTGGGTCGGAACTACTAACCTTTCAGTTAGCTACCGAATGCTTTAACCAATATGGCACCAAGATTCCTTACTTGTGTTATAGCAGCATTATATTCTTCTTAGATCAATAATCAACACCCATGGAAGCAACAGTCAGGAAATTAAACAATGTATTGCATTGGGCAAAGCTGCAGCAAAAAAACCTCTTTTTAAACAAAAAACCTCTGTTTAAAAGCAGAGATGCCACTTTGGGGACAAAGGCATGCTGACTGAAGCTGTGGTCTTTTCTATCGCCTCATATGCATACAAAAACTGGACAATGAAAAAGGAAGATCGAAGAATTGACACATTCAAATTGTGGTGTTGATGAAGAATATTGAATATACCATGGACTGCTAGAAGAATAAAAAAAAACTTGTCCTAGAGTAAATACAGCCAGAATGCTCCTTAGATGCAAGGATGGCAAGACTTCATTTTGTTTACTTTGGACACATCATCAGGAGAGACCAATTGCTGGAGAAGGACATCATGCTTGGTGTCTTAGTCTGGGTTCTCTAGAGAAGCAAAACCAGTAAAGCTTATAAATATATATACATAGAGATTTATGTCAAGGAATTGGCTCACACAGCTGTAGATGATGGAACATCCCAAGTCCGTGGATCAGGATAGAAGCTTCTCCTGATTTTCGTAGCCACAGGGACTGGTGAACCCAAGATCAGCAGTTCAGAGAGCAGGGCTCGTGTTCATAGGCTGAGAAGATCAACAAATCCCAAGATTGGCAGGCAAGATAGCAGGTAAGCTGTCAGCTCAAGTTCCAAGAACTGGGGGTCAGAAGAACAGGAGCCAGCTGCAGGATCCAGCGCAGACAAAAGCCAGAACGCCCACTTATATTCAGATGCAGGCCACATGCCCGAGGAAACTCCCTTTCAACTGACTGGGTATTCACAGCAGATAACATCATGGGGGTGATCACATATCAAATCTCAACAGGGAAGTGATCACAACATTATACAACCTTCAAAACACTGAGAATCATGGCCCAGCCAAGTTAACACACAGTCTTAACCATCACAGTCCACCTCTTGTCAGCTTGGCACCTGTACACATCTCCTTAAACCAGACATAGTCTCCTTAAACCTAACATGATACAATGAACACACATACAACCAAAAATGCACTAACCCTGTTTACATCTTATGTTTTATAAGGGAAGAAAACAAAAATATTTGATGCACACATACAAAGCAGAAATACTTTTAACAATTACAGTCCTCATTTCTGCAACTGGTCATGTGGCCATAACTGGTATTTAGAACTACCTTCTTCCACAACACATTCCGTATTCCCTTTGCCCTCAGCAAGCACCTTAGCTGGTCGTGGTTCTTTGCTTGGTGGGGTGACCCTAACCTTCATTCCTGAAGGATCTGGACCATTAGTAGTCACATTGGAATTGGGTTGCTTTGGTTTTCCATTGACTTTAATCACGGGGCAGGGTAGTACTAAGAGATCCCCTAAGGAATCTCCTGCATTCCAGACATACTCTTCTTTACCTGCATTATGTAATATCAATCCAATTTCCTCTTGGTAATCAGGATCAATCACAACAGCCAGTATGGTAACTCCCTTCTTTGCCTGTTGATCCAGAGGCAATTTCCACCCCTTGATCCCTGGACCCATGAATCCTGGCATAGGAGAAACAGCACCATATATTGGACGCTGGTTTAGAGCACATACAGCCTCCTGAAGAACATTGCCCCAACCTTGCAAGGTATTGCCATCTAGCTGGTGCCATAATTGTGTCTTTAGAAGGCCACTCCATTGTTTTATCAAGCCAGTAAGTCCCTTGATCTGAGGTAATGCTGTGAGGGATACCAAGACAGTGGATAAGGCATTCTGTAAGTCCATGGATGGTAGTTTTGGCAGAAGCATTGAGTGCAGGGAAGGCAAATCCATATCCAGAGTGTCTATTTCAGTAAGGACAAAACGTTGCCCGTCCCATGATGGAAGTGGTCCAATGTGATCAGCTTGCCACCAGGTTGCTGGCTGATCATCTTCAGGGATGGTGCCATATCAGGGACTCAGTGTTAAGGCCATAGGTGCAGAATGGGAGATGGAAGGTAATGTGACAAGAGTGGAGACCATGGGCATTTGGGTCACTTCCTCATGCAACTTACTTGTGCCTTCAGGTCCTGCCTGGGCCCAATCTTATATATACCACTTCCATTTAATGATGGAGTGGCTGCTGTGCAAGCCCAACTTTCTGACTCTGTCGGTCAGACAATACCCAGTTCGTGATGGACAGCTCAGACCATATGGTGATTTGGTGTCCCATAGTTAAGCAATCAGTCTCTACTAAGGCCTAGTAACAAGCCAAAAGCAATCTTTTAAAAGGAGAGTAGTTATCTGTGGAGGATTGTAGAGCTTTGCTCCAAAATCCTAAAGGTGTGCTCTGTGATTCACTAGTAGGGGCTTGCCAGAGACTCCAAATAGCATCTCTATCTTCCACTGACACTTCAAGCACTATTGGATCAGATGGATCATATGGTCCAAGAGGCAGGACAACTTTCGCGGCACCCCGAACCTGTTGCAGAGACTTCTCTTGTTCTGGGTCCCACTCAAAACTAGCAGCTTTTCGAGTCTCTTGATAAATAGGCTAGAGCAGCACACTCAAATGAGGAATATGTTGCCTCTAAAATCCAAAGAGGCCCACTAGGCATTATGCCTGCTTTTTAGTTGTGGGAGGAACCAGATGCAATAACTTATCCTTCACTTTAGGAAGAATATCTCAACATACCTCACATCACCAGCCCCGTAGAAATTTCACTGAGGTGGAAGGTGCCTGAATTTTTGTGGGATTCATTTCCCACCCTCTTGGAAGACAAATGTTTTACTAATAAGCCCAGAGTCATTGACATTTCTTCCTTATTAGGTCCAATCAGGATAATGTCATCAATGTGATGGACCAGTGTGACGTCCTGTGGAAGGGAAAGGAGATCAAGGTCCTGGGGACTAAATTATGACATAGGGCTGGAGAGTTGATGTAGCTCTGAGGTAGGAAACTGAAAGTGTATTGCTGGCCTTGCCAGCTAACGGCAAATTGCTTCTGATGTTCCTTCAAAACAGGTTTGGAGAAAAAGGCATTAGCCAGATCAATAGCTGCATACCAGGTACCAGGAGATGAATTAATTTGCTCAAGCAAGGAGACTGCATTTAGAACAGCAGCTGCAATTGGAGTCACCACCTGTTTAAATTTTCAATAATCCACTGTCAATCTCCAAGATCCATCTGTTTTTTGCACAGGCTGAATAGGCGAGTTAAAGGGGGATGTGATGGGAATCACCACCCCTGCATCCTTCAAGTCCTTGATGGTGGCGGAAATCTCTGCAATCCCTCCAGGAATGCAGTATTGCTTTTGGTTTATTATTTTCCTAGGTAGGGGCAGTTCTAATGGCTTCCACTTGGCTTTTTCTACCATAATAGCTGTTACTCCATTTGTCAGGAATCCATTGTGGGGGTTCTGCCAGTTACTGAGTGTATCTATTCCAATTATCCATTCTGGAATTGGGGAAATCACTACAGGATGGTTTCAGGGACCCACTGGACCTACTGTGAGATGGACATGAGCCAAGATTCCATTAATAACCTGGCCTCCTTATGCCCCTGCTCTGATGGTGAACCACAGTGATATTTTGGGTCTCTTGGAAATAGTGTCAGTTCAGAGCCAGTATCCAATAATCCCCAATAAGCCTGATTATTTCCTTTACCCCAATGAACTGTCACTCTTGTAAAAGGCCTTAAGCCACTTTGGGAAAGGTTGAGAGAGAAATCAACAGTATAAATTTTTAGCAGTGTATTGTTGGAGTCCTGTCTCAAGGAGACCTTGCCTCCCCATCATTCAAGGGGTTGTGGGTCTTAAAGCTCACTCAAGTCTGGGAATTGATTGAGGGACCGTGACTCTGTATTCTGGCGATTCAAGTTAGACTGCTGTTCACCTGACCTAGAATTCATCCAATTGTATAGATCAAGTAAATATTTAGTAGATTTCCTACCTATTTCACTCCTAGGAACACCATGACTAAATAGCTAATGGCATAAGTCTATATGAGTCAGACTATTCTGATTACTGCTTCCATTACTGTAACCACGTCCACCTTGTCTTTGTCTATTGGGTAAAGCCACTTGGCCCCTATTGCCACAAGGTCCAATCAGGCCCGTTGTAGTTAGGTGTCTTAATTCGGTTAGGTTCCCACTGTCAAATCTGATTTACATAAGATAGCAATCATAGCAGTCTTCAAGGCTGCTGGGGCTCCCTTTGCAAATTTGTTCCTCACAGTTGTGGTAAAAGGGTGTCCCCTAGACACTCCATGTGTAGGTCTGTGGGCCTAACCTGATAAATTCACTCCAGCATGCCAATTTCCCTAAGCCTTTGGATACCTTCTTCTACCAAGGCAGGTCTGGTATTTCAACTTGATTTAGTGTAGGCCACTGCGTAATCCATGCTTCAGCAACCCAACCAAATAAACGATTAGATCATTTCCTAACTTCTTGAGCTGAAACACTGAATTAAGAATCTGTGCTTAGTAGACTCATACCAATAAACTCAGACTGACCCATCTTTATGTTCCTGGAACCATTATCCCACACCCTTAATAGCCATTCCCACACATATTCCCCAGGTTTCTGTTTGTGCATATTAGAAAAGTCAAGCAGTTCTTTTGGAGTCTAGTGTACCTCCTCCTGAGTCACACTTTGTACTTCACCTTTCGGAGCTTGCTGGGTCTTAAGTCTAGTTATAAGTCTAGAAGCTAGAATCAGTAGTGTGGAATTGTTTTGAGAACATTCAGCGTTGTCTTGTAAAGCACCTGCCTCAGGCAGTGCCCCAGGTAATGACTCAGACAAAGGCTCTTTAGAGGAAGCTGGGCTAATCTCATTAGATGGAAGTGGAAGTGCTAATGGTTTTCCTGGGCAGGGTGGTTTAGCAGACAAACATGGAATAATCTCTTCAGATGGGAGTGGGTCTGTTGGCAGGAGTGATTCAATGGATTTTGGGGCTCGGTGTCTCCAGCTTCCTGATTATCTGCCCATATGTGCCCATCCCAAGTTCAGGATCCCATTTCTTTCCAACTGATGCCCTCACTTTAACTTCAGACACCTCTCGAGGTTAGCAATTGAGTTACCATTGTAATTCAGCCACCCTTACAATAAGACTCTGGGTTTAGTTTTTGGCAATATCGGCTGTTACTACAAGAAATAAGGCTTTTTTTCCCAAAGCACACGTGGAAACTTTGAGGTTGTTTATACAGCAACCCTGAGTGCGTCTCTTTCTTTCACCAGTTTGTCTAGTGAAAGTAGGATCAATTAACCAGCTTCCTTATGCTTCTTATTAGAACAAAACTGTGGAAAGATTTCACACATGTGTTCACCCAGAGCTTCTCCTTTCACTAAAGCCTGATCTATTGGTGGTGATATATTGCGTATCTGAATTGCCACCTCATGCCATGGATTAGCAATGCCCTCTTTACAACTAAAACCAGAGTCATCAACATTGTTAAGACTAACCAAACTTGAGAATCAACTTAGAAAACTCATCCTTGCAATTTTTTTTCTCTAGAATGACTCACAGTACCAAATATCTTAGGCTGGGTTCTCTAGAGAAGCAAAACGAGTAAAGCATATAAATACATATATAGAGAGATTTATAGCAAAGAATAGGCACACTTGGTCATAGGGATTGGAACATCCCAAGTCCGTGGATCAAGATAGAGGCTTCTCCTGATTCACATAGCCACAGGGGCTGGCAAACCCAAGATCAGCAGGTCAGACAGCAGGGCTCTTGTTTACAGGCTGTGAAGATCGACAAATCCCAAGATTGGCAGGCAAGACTGCAGGTAAGCTGCTAGTTCAAGTTCTAAGAACCAGAGGTCAGATAAACGGAAGCCAGCTTCAGGATCCACCGCAGGCAAAAGCCAGAACATTTGCTTATATTTGGCTGCAGGTGACATGTTCAGGGAAACTCCCTTTCAACTGTTTGGCTACTCACAGCAGATCCCGTCATGGGGGTGATTGCATATCAGATCTCAACAGGGAAGTGATCACAATGTTATATGACTGCAAAAACACTGAGAATCATGGCCCAGCCAAGTTGACACACAATCTTAACCATCACACTTGGTAAAGCAAAAGGTCATTGGAAAAGAAGGAGATCCTTAATGAGACGGATTGACACAGTGGTTACAACAGTGGGTGTGTGGATGTCATACGTGTCACTGCTCTTATTTCTCTAGGATATATACCTAGGAGTGGGATTGCTGGATCATATTGTATTTCTCTTCTATCTTTTTAAGAAAGTGTCATACAATTTTCCATAGTGATTGTACTATTTTACAATCCCACCAGCAGTGTATAAGAGTTCCTATCACCCCATAACCTTGCCATATTTGTTGCTTTCTGTTTTTTTGATCGATGCCATTTTTGGAGGAATGAGAAGGTATCCATTGAAGTTTTGATTTGTAGGTCTCTTTTTTTTTTAATGTACAGTCACGGAAACGCTGGTGGTGTAGTGGTTAAGTGCTATGGCTGCTAACCAAAAGGTCAGCAGTTCAAACCCACCAGGCACTCCTTGGAGACTCCATGGAGCAGTTCTACTCTGTGCTATAGGGTCACTCTGAGTCGGAATTGACTCAATGGCAATGGGTAATGTATAGTCGCAATTCTTTAGTTGTTAAAAAGCATCAAGTGAATTTCTTTAACCTTACTTATTAAGCTGAATGCGGAAAAGAAAGATGTTCTTTAAAAATATTTAGCTCAAAACTCTGTTTTGAAAGTGTTTCTGGTGACAACCAGGCATCATCAGTATTATCACCAACAAGAATTTACTGACCATTCACTATGCACCTTATCTGAGATAAGTGCTGTGATTGCAGGTGAAAAAAAATGACTTTAAAAATACTGTTAGTCAGTAACCAAGCAACTCTTTGCATTCCAAGAAGTTCAGTGAAATATAAACAACTTGAGATTCTCTTGAGTGCCAAAAATAAAAGTAAAATGCTGAAAGTCCGAAGTATTTAAAGAGCTAGATGTTCACTCCTGGGGTGTGGGGCTTGGGAAGCACAAGGGTAAACACAAAGGATTTGGAGAGGTTATGAGTTCCCGGGTGGCGCAAACGGTTCAGCCCTCGCCACCAGCCAGAATGTTGGTGGTTCAAACCCACTCTGAGGCAGCTGGGGACATAGGCCTGGTGATCTGCTTCTGAAAAATCACAGCCTCAGAAACCCTATGGAACAGTTCTAGTCTGCACACATGGGGTCATCATGAGTTAGAATTGACTAGACAGCAACTAACAACAACAACAACATTGTCTTAAAACTTGGTGGCAGAATAATGGAATGAATAAATAAATCCTGCTGGTGTAGTTAGCTGCCACAGAGTGGGCCCCAACTGATGGCTACCCCATAAAAAAAAAAAAAAAAAACCCCATACACAAGGGAATAAATACTGCCTGGTCCCTAGCTCAGTTGGCATAACATAGTTTATAGGGATATGTTCTACATTCTACTTTGGTGAGTTGCATCTGGGATCTTAAAAGACTGTGAGCGGCCATCTAAGACACTCCACTGGTCTCACCCCTTCGGGAGCAAGGGAGAATAAAGAAAACTAAAGAAACAGGGGAAAGATTAGTCCAAAGGACTAATGGACCACAGCTACCATGGCTTCCACCAGACTGAGTCCAGTAAAACTAGATGGTGCCCGGCTACCACCACTGACTGCTCTGATAGGGATTACAATAGGGGGTCCTGGACAGAGCTGGAGAAAAATGTAGAACAAAATTCTAGCTCATAAAAAAAGACCAGACTTACTGGCTCCTGGACACTCTTTTAGCTCAGTAATGAAGTCACTTCTGAGGTTCACCCTTCAGCCAAAGATTAGACAGGCCCATAAAACAAAAAGAGACTAAACGGGCACACCAGCCCAGGGGCAAGGACTAGAAAGCAGGAGGGAACAGGAAAGTTGGTAATAGGGAACCCAAGGTCTAGAAGGGAGAGTGTTGCAATGTCGTGGAGATGTTAACCAATGTCATAAAACAATACATGTACTAACTGTTTAATGAGAAGCTAGTTAGTTCCGTAAATCTTCATCTAAAGTATTAAAAAAACAAAAAAAAACTGCTTGGTCTTGGGCCATCCCTGTGATGGGTTGCAAATTGGACCATTGTGATCCACAGGGTTTTCATTGGCTGATTTTCAGAAGTAAATTGCCGGGCCTTTCTTCCTAGCTCATCTTAGTCTCAGGTTCAGGAACTCTCCTGAAACCTGTTGAGCATTATAGCAGCCCACTAAGGGATGAGTGGTGGCTGCACGTGGGTTGCACTGGCTGAGAATTGAAGCTGCGTCTCTCAAGTGGAAGGAGAGAATTCTTCCACTGAATCATCACTCATAAGGTGATTATGAATAGCAATGATAACGAAGCTACACACAACAACCAGCATGAGCCTTATAATCCCAATACCAAAAAGAATTAACAAGTCAGAAAAGAATATAAACATTATAGTTTTATAGGGTCGCTACGAGTTGGAATTGACTCTATGGCAGTAGGTTTGGTTTTTTTTTATCCACAATTCCACATGAAATTAAAAAATAAGCAACACTATCGTATATTGCTTAGAATGCATACATAGGGAAATAAAAAGCAAAAAAATTATTATCTCAAAAGTCAGATGAATAGTAACCTCCTTTGGTAACTATGGGTGACTCCATAGGAAACTTCCCTCCATGGAAAGAAGGTGTCTTAGTCACCTAGTGCTGCTGTAACAGAAATACCACAAAATGAATGACTTTGTAACAAAGATACGTTTATTTTTTCACAGTCTAGTAGGCTAGAAGCCTGAATTCAGGGCGCCAGCTTCAGGGGAAGGCTCTCTCTCTGTCAGCTCTGGGGAAAGGTCCCCAAATTAGCAGCTTCTCAGTGCAGGGACCCCGAGTCTGAAGAATGTGCTCTGCTCCTGGCTCTTGTTTCTTGGTAGTATGAAGTCCCCATGTCTCTCTGTTCACTTCTCTCTTTTATATCTGAAAAGACATTGCTTTAAGACACAATCTAGTCTTGTAGATTGAGTCCTGCCTCATTAACATAACGGCTGCCTATCCCGCCTCATTAACATCATAGAGGTAGGATTTACAACACCTAGGAAAATCACATCAGATGACAAAATGGTGGACAATCACACAATACTGGGAATCATGGCCTAGCCAAGTTGACATATTTTTTTTTTTTTGTCGGGGGTCGGGGAACGGGACACAATTCAATCCATAACAGAAGGAAAGGGCCCTCAGCAAAGGTACATGGCAGGGGGCTGCTTTTGTGACAACCATTGCATTGTTTCCTCACTTGGGTCATGGTTACACATGGGCTTGCTTTTTAAGTATTTGTTAAGCAATTACATGTATATTTGTAATACTGCTCAAAGCAACAATAAAAAGCACCAAGGAGCATCTCTGCATTTGGCCGCTTTACTCAATGTGGAAAACCTTGCGGGACTCCTGTAACATTTAGCCGGTTTCCACAGAGCTACCCTGGACACTTCTAAGATGCTGACTTTCCTCATGTACAAAAGCCTTTTCTTGATCTTGATCATTGCAGGGGGCACATCTACAGGGGGCGGGGTTGTATTTTTTTTTTTAACTCTTGCTCTCTCTATTGCTGTTGTTCCTTCTCTGGCCATAAGGTGAGAATCGAGCCCAGCATTATTCTTTTACAGACACTTTGATTAAAAAAAAAAAAGTGTGTGAGTGTGCATACATGTGCACGCACAAGCACAAATGTGTGTTTGACACATGAAAGGGTAAAGTGAGTAAAATCAGGCCCTTTGGAGATTGTCACTACAATAGCTTATTGCTAAAAAACAGGTCTTCGGAAAAGCAATTTATATCGTTAGCGTGTTCAGGACTTTGTAATATATATTCCACACAAGGGATACTGGTTTATAAGGTTCTTGGGAAAGGGATTACCAGAACCTGTACTTGTAAACTATTGGCAGGCTGCTGTCTAGTGCAGAAACATTTTATTTCTGTAAACTTTAAAGGTTCATAGTGAATCCGTATTTCATAATAGCAGCCACGAACTTTGAAATATTGTGCATACTATAAAATAAAAGCTGTAAGAAACCTCATCAAGGAAAATTATCTCTCGAACATTTTGGGGGAAATTCAAGTCATGTGCTGCTCAGTGTAAGAGTCGATTCTGACTCATAGCGACCCTATAGGACAGAGTAGAACTGCCCCATAGAGTTTCCAAGGAGTGCCTGGCGGATTTGAACTGCTGACCCTTTGGTTAGCTGCCGTAGCACTTAACCACTATGCCACCAGGGTTTCCAAGAGTTGTTACAGTTATTTTAAAAGATTTTATTTCAATTTAGTTTACTTTAGTATTTGCAGAAGCCTTTTGGGAGAGAGAAAAGGTATATCTAATAGTGCCACTGAGAGAGGTTTGATTCACAGTATGACCCTAGTGAAGAAGGAAAACATTTCACAAAGTGCACCACAGATCTAACACTTGTGTCTTGTCAGCATCGTGGCCTTAATATTTTGAGAACCCTCCCCCCTCCCTCAAAGAGCTCCTACAAATGCTGATAAAAATAGAATGATAACTCTCAAGTGTAGAGCTGAGCACTCCAGAAAGCAACACCCAGGAAATATCCAGAGCTGAAAACCAGAGCCCTGGGCACATCGTCTGATCAGCAGCAGACCAGTGCCCCTTGGGATACAGGAACTTGGATTTGACTTTCAGGCAAGCACAAGAGACAGGACCTTGGGCCTGCTTTGAACAGAGGTAGGAATTGAGAATCCCATCTAAATCTGTGACCTTTGTAGGCAGTGACCTCAGTGACAGAGCAGATTAGGACCAAGGACACCACATTACGGTCATTTCATAGCTTTGAGATACCTGGACCTTGAGAGTCTGTTTACCTTAATGAGCTCTTCCTGAGAGAATCGTTCAATTTTTCTCTTTAGAAAGAAGAAATTGCACTCAGAAAGAAATATCAAGTTGTAAGAAGAAATAGAGAACAAAGAAATGTACAAATTTTTGGCTAAGTCTAAAACCAAAACTAGTCGCCATTGGCTGGTGGTGACCCCTACTCACGGTGACCCCACGCGTGTCAGAGGAGGTGACCCCTACTCACGGTGACCCCACGCGTGTCAGAGGAGGTGACCCCTACTCACGGTGACCCCACGCGTGTCAGAGGAGAACTGTGCTCTACAGCGTTTTCTTTAATTGATTTTTTGGAAGTAGTTCACCAAGCCTTTCTTCTGAGGCATCTCTGGGTGGACTTGAACCACCAACCTTTTGGTTAGAAACCTAGAGTGTTAGCCGTTCGCACTACCCAGTAACTCCCAAATCTAGAAAGCACTAATGATGTAAATAACAACAATAAAAATGATTTATTTGTGAGTATAAAAACAATGTAGTAACTAAACTGCTAGAGAAAATAACATATAAGGTTATGGGAGTTTTAAAATGCATTTTAAAATCCTTGTGATGCTTGGGAAGAGAGTAATGATATTGGTTAACATAAAAATTTAAATGTAACTACTAAAAAGAATGGAACCCTGGTGGCACGGTGACTTAGAGCTATGGCTGCTAGCCAAAAGGTTGGAAGTTCAAATCCATCAGCCACGCCTTGGAAACCCTATGGGGCAGTTCTACTCTGCCCTATTGGTCTGCTGAGTCAGAATTGACTTGACGGCAATGAGTTTGGTACTAAAAGAATAAAAGTAAAATGTATAATTTGCAAATGAGTAGAGTTGAAAATAAAAGGAGGGATGATGAAAATGATTAATTCACTAGGAGATGGGAAAAAAGAAAAAGCATGAAAAATAGCACAAAAATAAGATGGTAGAAATAAACCCAATATATCAGTAAAAAAAAAAAAATTTTTTTTTTTTTTTTTTTTTTTAATATATCAGTAGTTCCAATAAATATAAGTGAATACAGAATAAGTTAAAAAATTATACTTTGGCATGATGGTTAATGTTATGTGTCAACTTGGCTATGCCATGATTCCCAGTATTGTGTAATTTCCTCTATTTTGTGATCCTATGTAATTGTCCTCCATTTTGTGATATTGTGTAATTATGTGTTATAAATCCTAAACTGCTCTATGTTAATGAGGTAGGATAAGTGTCTGGTGCATCTTGAGTCAAGCCCTTACTAAACAGCGTAACTCAAGTCACAGCCTTACTCAAGCCCCCACCTTGCTCAAGTAAGGGGAGTTTCCTTAGGGTGTGCCCTGCATCCAATATGAGTTGCTCTGGCAAAGCTCTCTCTCACTCTGGATCCTGTATCCAGCTCATCATCATCTGACCTCTGGTTCTTGGGACTTGAGCCAGCAGCTTGCCCTCTGACCTGCCAATTTGGGTTTGTCAGTCCCTGCAACCACATGAGCCAGAAGAAGCCTCCAGCCTGACACCTGACCCAAGGATTTGGAACTTGCCAGGCTCTGCAACCACTTGAGCCATTTCCTTGAGATGAATCTCTTTATATATATATACTCTTCACTAGTTTTGCTTCTCTAAAGAACTCAGCTTAATGGCAAAGGAAGGACATTTGGCAAAATCCTTCTGTACTCTGTTTATAAGAGATATACCTAAAATATAATGACACAGTAAGATTGAAAGAATCGAAAAAAGGAAATGAAACTATCAAAAACAAAACAAAAGTGATGAGCTATTTTCAATGTTGAGTGTCAAAGAGCTGAAGGCAAAAAAAAAACACTATTAAAGATAAAGGAAATTGTTGCATAATGAAAAAGGAGCAATTCACTTAAAAAGTGATTCTGAAATTCTATGTGCCTAAAAACATAACCTCATATATATCTGGTTGTTCTGTCCTGTGGTCTAGCCTTGGGTTGTAATCTGATGTTATTGATTTTCTAACCAGAAGACTGACTCCCTTTAGTATTTCTTGTAATTTTGGTTTGGTTTTTGCAAATTCCCTAAACTTATGTTTATCTGGAAATGCCCTAATTTCACCATCATATTTGAGAGACAGTTTTGTTGAATATATAATTCTTGACTGGCAATTTTTCCCTTTAAGGCTTTATGTATGTCACCCCATTGCCTTCTTGCCCACATAGTTTCTGTTGAGTAGTTAGAGTTTAGTCTTATTGACTCTCCTTTTTTTTTTGTAGGTGACTTTTCTTTTATCCCTAAACACTCTTAAAATTCTCTCTTTAGCTTTTGTTTTGGCAAGTTTGATGATAATATATGTTGGTTACTTTCTTTTGGGATCTTCCTTGTATGGGGCGCGATGAGCTTATTGGATAGATATCTTCTTATCTTTCACAGTATCAGGGAGGTTTTCTGCCAATAAATCTTCAACAATTATCTCTGTATTTTCTGTTATCCCTCCCTGTTCTGGTACTTCAATTACTTGTAGGTTATTCCTCTTGATAGAGTCCCACATAATTCCTAGGGTTTCTTCATTTTTTTAAATTCTTTTACCTGATTTTTCCTCAAATAACTTGATATCAAGTGCTTTATCTTTAATCTGTCTAATTCTGACTTCCTTTACCTCAGTTCTGCTCCTATGACTTTCTATTGAGTTGTCTAATTCTGATATTTTATTGTTAATCTTCTGAATTTTCTGTTTGCTGTCTATGAATGCTTGCAGCCTGTTAAATTTGTCATTATGCTCTTGTATAGCCTTCTTAAGTTCCTCTATTGCTTTGTCTGTGTGTTCCTTGCTTGTTCTGCATTTTGCCTGATCTTCCTGATCTGTTGAAGAGTTCTATGTATTAATCGTTCTTATTCTACCTCTGGTAACTCCAAGAAGTTATCTTTCTCTGGAAGATTTCTTGATTCTTTGTTTTGGTCACATGCTGAAGCCATCATGGTCTGCCTCTTAATGTGATTTGATATTGACTGCTGTCTCTGAGCCATCAATAAGGTACTGTATCTATTTATTTTATGTTTGCTTACTGTGTCCTACCTTCTTGTTTTGTTTTGATATGCCTAAATAGGCTGGTCGTGTGAGCTACTTTGATTATTGGCGTCTTTGAAGCTCTCCCATCCTGTCACCAGGTGGTTAGAGCTGTTACTAGCTATGTAAGCCCAGGAGCCCATTTACTTTTCTTGTATGGATTCACCTCAGGTGTCCAGGTAGTTGGTCACCAAGTGTGTGGTACAGACTCTCACCTACAGTCCTAGATAGGCAGGGGTGATTGGTGTAGGCACAGGCAACTGGCTGCAGTAGGGGGTCATGCACTGAGCCAGGTACAGTCCTGACAGCTGCCCCTGAATGTCTGGGAAGAAGGTGTGTCCTTGTTTCCTCGAGTGCGTAGGTTGGTGGGTTTTGCAGCTGAATTACAGGCACCCAGTACTTTTTGCTGTAAGGACTGGGAAGCACTACTTGTTCTTGTACCTCTGTCATAGGTGGCTAGGTGGTGTGGGTGGAGCCACCAGTTCTCAGGCATCTGATGTGGGTAGGTGAGGCCCCTGCTTAATGGGCAGAGTGGTGTCAAATGTCATGAACTTACCACTCCACCATATAGCTGATACAGTAAATTTAGGATTCAGGTATGCACCTTGTTGTACTATGCTAATAAGGGCTTACGCTGCTGAAATGGGCTCACACAGGTCTATTCAGGGGAGAATGGCATTCAAAGTCTGTGGGTCCCTTATGCCTGTGCCTAGGCAAATGAGCTGTGCCTGCCCTAAGTTCCCAGTTTAGGGGAGCTGGCAGATTATTTTTTCCCATTTGTTAATTTATTCCCTCTCCAATGCTGGGAGAATGGCTCAGGGCATGTGACAGGTCCTACTTCCAGCCCAGGGGGAGTAGAAATTGCTGAAGCCAGCCTGGACCCAGTGCAGGGCAGGGAGGGAGCAGATAAATGGGGGAGAGGTTCTTCCCAAATGAGATGTTTTTTGATTCTCATGGTAGGTTAGATACATGTACTTATCTTTTGCCAGTTGAGCACTGCTTTTCACTGGTTCTGGAGGCTTGAGTAAACCCTATGCCACTCGGTCTCTCCCAATGTGGAAAATGCAACCCGAATGCCACTGCTTACCTCACCGTGTGCTCTAACAGATCTGGCCTGAAAGGTGCCAGTTCCCCCTGAGTCAGGTCTGGCAGCTCTTCTCTGCTTCTGAACCATCTCTCCTTCTGAACCATCTCTCCTTCCCACTGCCACTCAGTCTGATTCCTCAGCTTTGCCTTTGATATTCAGAGCTCCTAGATTGTCATATATAATCAGTTCTTTTTTTTTTTTCAGGTCTTTGTTGTAAGAGAGACCACCAGAAGCATCCGACTACTCTGCCATCTCGGCCCCCTAACCTCAAGTATAAAGCACCATCGTAATGTTTTTTTGCTTAACACTTCTCTCTCTGTAGCTGACAGATAGATAGCAAACAAATTAAGTGAAAACATATAAGGTTTTAAAAATATAAAACCTAATGATAAAATGACTATATATAAAACCCTATACCTCACAATTAGAGAATAAACATATGTGCAATATGTTTTACGGTCACCAAGGAAATATCCAGAAATACCAAAAGTTTCTGTCATATTGGACATGTTCTTTTGCCTCAACACAACTAATGTGGAATTAATAACAGATAACAAAGTCACATATTTTTGGAAATTAAAAAAACTTTTAAAAACTAAGGAATCAAAGAAAAAACTCATAATGGAATGATAACGTCTCACAGTTATTGAATATATTGAACAATATGTGCCAGAGGCTCGTCTACTCGTTTTGCATGTTTTAGTTAGCTTGTTCATCATGACAACCCCGTGACGTAAGAATCATGATTATCTCTGCTTTACAGATAATGAAACTGATGCACAGAGCAACGCAGTAACTTGTCCAAGAGATAGAACCCAACCTCTTCATCACAACCCCAAACTGCTTCTTATAAAATACGTACGTAACTGAATGATCATGAAAATAATACATGTTAAAACAGGCAGATTACATCAAAAGTGGTGTAGAATGAGAAATTTATAATCTTAAATATTGATATCTTAGTAAAAAAAAAGATTGCAAATTGAGATAAATGCTCAGTGGAGTAAACCTCAAAATAGTAAATGCAAGGAATTATCAGAAAGTGTAACCTGATGAAATAGAAAGCAAAGAAAGAACAGAGAAGATTATTAAACCCCAAACTGATTCATTGTAAAAACTGATGAAATGGAAAGGGCTGCAAGCAAGATGGAACAGGAAGAACTGAGATAATGCACACACACAGTATGCTAGGACGAGACAGGACATGTTGCCAGTGGGAGGCTAGACGTTTTGAAAACCATAAGAAAATGCTATTCATAACTTAATTCCAACAAATGTGAAAACAGAGTGGACAATTTCCTGAAATAAACATAACTTATCTAAAGGGATTCAAAAAGAAACAGAAAACCAGAATATGTCAATAATCGTGGAAGAATTTTATCAGGAGTTAAAAAATCAACTCATCAAAAAAACCACCAACTGCAGTAGTTTGGTTGTTGCCAGGTGTCATTGGGACAGTTCTGACTCATAACGACCCTGTGCACAACAGAACGAAACACCGCCTGGTCCTGCGCCATCCTCACAATTGTTGTTATGCTTGAGCTCATTGCAGCAGCCACTGTGTCATTTCATCTTGTCGAGGGTCTTCCTCTTTTTTGCTGACCTTCTATTTTATGAAGCATAATGTCCTTCTCCAGTGAATGGTCCCCTCGATAACATGTCCAGAGTATGTGAGATGAAGTCTTGCCATCCTTGCTTCAAAGGAGCACTCTGGCTGTACTTCTTTCAAGACAGATTTATTCATTCTTCTGGCAGGCCATGGTAAATTTAATATTCTTCACCAACACCATAATTCAAAGGCATCAATTCTTCTTCTGACTTCCTTAGTCACTGTCCAGCTTTCGCATGCATATGAGGTGACTGAAAATACCATGGCTTGGGTCACCTTAGTTCTCAAAGTGACATCTTTGCTTTTTAACACAAAAGAGGTCTTTTGCAACAGTTTTGCCCAATGCAATATGTCGTTTGCTTTCTTGACTGCTGCTTCCATGGGCATTGATTATGAATGTAAGTCAGATGAAATCCTTGACAATGTCAATCTTTTCTCCATTTTTCATGATGTTGCTTAATGGTCCAGTTGTGAGGATTTTTGTCTTCTTTATGTTGAGGTGTAATCTGTACTGAGGGCTGTAGTCTTTGATCTTCATCGTAAGTGTTTTGAGTCCCGTTCTTCTTCATATAGTCCAGCTTCTTGGATTATTTGCTCATCATACAGATTGAATAAGCATGGTGAAAGGATATAACCCTGACACACACCTTTCCTGACTTTAAACCATTCAGTATCCTCTTGTTCTGTTCAAAAAACTGCCTCTTGATCTATGTACAGGTTCCTCATTAGCACAATTAAGTGTTCTGGAATTCCTATTCTTTTTTTTTTTTTTTTTAAATTGTGCTTTAAGTAAAAGTTTACAGTTCAAGTTAGTTTCTCATACAAAAATTTATACACACATTGTTATGTGACCCTAATTGCTCTCTCTATAATGTGACAGCACACTCCTCCTTTCCACCCTGTATTTCCTGTGTCCATTCAACCAGCTCCTGTCCCTTTCTGCCTTCTCATCTCGCCTCCAGACAGGTGGAATTCCCATTCTTATCCATAACTTGTTATGATCCAATAGTTTTAATGTATAACAAATGGCAATCTGAATGATTTAAAAACTCTTTTTAAATAGAAAAAGAAGGAATGTCTCCCAACTTATTTTATGACCTAATGCAATCTTGACCAGACAGTATAAGTAAGGAAAATTATAAAGCCATCTTGCTTTTGAACATAGTTACAAATTCCTCAAAAATTTTGGCAAACTGAGTTTCAGCGATATGTAAAAAAAAATCATGAATACATTGAACTTATCCCAGAGTGCAAAGATGGTTATAAATTAAAAAATTTTGTTTATGTTCTTTGTCACATTAACAGATTAAAAGAGGGAAAAAATGAGAGCATCTTGGAAAACACAGAAGTAGCATTTGGTAAGAGTCACCTGTGCATAACTTTTTAGTTTTGCTAGTACAGAAACAGAAAAGGACTTCCTTCACCTAATTTTTACTTCCTAACAAAATAAAAATCCGAAGCAAATTTGACAGAGCTGAGTAGTGGGCCCAGAGGTGTTTGAATTGTAATGTCCTGAAATTGGTGTTTGTTTTGTTTTGCTTAGTTTTGTTTTATTGGATCGTTTGGATGTTAAACAAGAAAATAATTAAAATAATAGAGGACGTGATGACTTAGAAAATTCATGAAATGAGACACTGTTGGAAGAACAGAAAACAGATGATAACACACACAAATAATAAAGAGAATACGATGGTCATTGCTGATACATTTTAAACGGTGTCTTAGTTTCTTAGTGCTGCTGTAACAGAGATACTACAAGTGGATTTAACAAACAAAAATTTATTTTCTCACAGTTTAGGAGGCTAGAAGTGCGAATTCAGAGTGCAGGCTGCAGGGGAAGTCTCTCTCTCTCTCTGCTGACTCTGGGGGAAGGGCCTTGCTCTTTTCAGCTCTGTTCCTTGGTTCTTTGGTGATCTTCATGTAGCTCTTTCTTCCCCATCTGTGCTTGCTTGATTCTGTGCCTAATCTGTTCCTTTTGTATCTCAAAGGTGATTGATTAGTCCACTGATATGGACTAATTAACCTAACAAAGAATCCCCTGTTCCCCGATGAGATTATATCTACAGGTATGTTGTTGTTGTAGTGTGTAATGGAGTCTCTTCCAACTCTTATTGGCCTTTAAGACAGAGTAGAACTGCCCCAGTTTTCCTAGGCGGTAATCTTTATAGGATCACTTTACCAGGTCTTTTCTCCCTTGGAGCTGCTGGATGGGTTTGAACCGCCAACCTTTTGGTTAGCAGCTGAGCACTTAACCATTGAGCCACTAGGGGTCCTTTCCACAGGTATAGGGGTTAGAATTCCATATCGTATTTTGGGAAGACACAATTCAATCCATAAGAGATGGTTAGACAAATAAATACATAAAGCACTCAAAGAATTGGGAAATAGAAAAGAAGTAAAAACTTACAAGAGATAGAAAAAGGAGAAATAGTGAGAGCAAAAGAAGATAATCTAGATGAAAAGTAGAGTGAAACAGAATGGCAATTTGAATCCAGCAGAAAGCCGTTGAGTCGATTCTGACTCATAGTAATATAGGACAGAGTAGAACTGCCCCATAGGGTTTCCAAGGAGTGGCTGGTGGATTCAAACTGCCAACCTTTTGGTTAGCAGGAGTATTAATTACACCAAGAAGAGAAAGGAGGAAAAGAAGGAGAGATGAGAGAAAGAAAAGAAAACAAAACAAAACAGAAACACCAAGACCCTGACAACGCTTTAAGCAAAACACTTCTTTTTAGGTCAAGGTTTTTCCCCTTACCCTAGCGAGGAGCCCTGGTGCCAAGGGTTAAGACGCTCCGCTGCTAACCGAAAAGGTCAGTGGTTCAAACCCCACAGCTGCTAGGCGGGAGAAGGATGTGGCAGTCTGCTTCTATAAAGATTACAGCCTTGGATACCCTATGGACCAGCTCTGCTCTGTCCTCTAAGGTCGCTATGAGCCAGAACCAACTCAACTACAGTGGGTTTTGTTTATGGCTTTATGTTCACAGCACGATTCTGTGGCTATGCCTTGCTTTGTGTAGAGCAGAAGAGCTAGCAGCCAGTCAACACTTGTAACTGGGGCTGCAGGCAACCATCCACTGGTTGTAAGTTGGGAGGGAAGGGAGATTGCACTGTCCCTAAAATATCACATGCATGTGATAAAAGGAAACAGTGCAAACAAACAAACAAAAAAGTGCTTTATAAATTATACTACATAAGTGGCATTACAATTAGACAGTTAAAGTGACATGTATTACGTATAAGGATAAGATAAGCCTTAGCTACACAATAACACCTTACCATGCATTGGTACGTAATAGCCTGGATTCATTCCTTCGTTCTATGATCTTTCTTGAGTGCCTGCTGGTGATGAAGGAGACAGTTCTGCCCTCATGGAGTTTACAATACAGGAGTATTTGGAGCCCTGGCAGCACAGTGGTTAAAAGCTCAGGTTGCTAACCAAAATGAAAGCAGTTCAAATCCACCAGCTGCTCCTTGGAAACCCTATGGGTCAGTTCTACTATGTCCTGTAGGGTCGCTCTGTGTTGGAGTCGTCTTGATGGCAATGAGTTATGGGTTACATGGGTATTTGTCTACAGTACGACATAGACAGTGGTGACTGCCATCCTATAGGGGAATGGCAAAATTGTTTTGATTCTCCTGGAGTCCAGATTTCTGGATTTATGATTTGAGGTGACCCATACAGGTTATCCACCCTTAGGTGTCCTTTTGAACCTTGATGCATTAGTTCCCTGGAGTCACCTTCAGGTGAAACAATAGCGTAGCAAGAGCAGCTTAGAGGAGACATTTGGCCTTAGGTATTGGATTCCTTTGGAAAATTATCTTGTGCAGCCAACTTCTGAGAAGCAGGAACTCCAGGGTCTGACTGGAAGCTGTTTTAGGATGTATGGCGTGTTCCTGATGACTGTTTCTGTAACCTGCCCTGTGCTTTGATGTTATCTTCTGAGAAATCAACATAACAATGACCTATATAGCCTGCTTTCCCTGTCCCCTCTTTTGGTGTTTCTCTAAGCAATTTAGGTTTTTGACAGGAAGCACAGAAGATCCTGGGTGATGCAAACTGTTAATGTGCTTAGCTGCTAACCAAAAGGTTGGAGGTTTGAGCCCACCTAGAGGTGCCTTAGAGGAAAGGCCTGGTGATCTACTTTTGAAAATCAACCATTGAAAACCTTATGGAGCACAGTTCTACTCTGACACACATGGGGTCATGTGATGGTTAAGGCTGTGTGTCAACTTGGCTGGCCATGATTCTCAGTGGTTTGGCAGTTATGTAATGATGTAATCATTTCCGTAATGAGATCTGATATAATGTAATCATCTCCATGATGAGATCTGCTGTGAGCACCAATCTGCTGAAAGGATGTTTCCTAGGGGGTGTAACCTGCATTCAATACATGTGGACTTTCTGACAAAGCTTGCTGGCTTATGCTCACTGTGGATTCTGCAGCTATTCATCTGGCCTCTGGTTCTTGGGACCTGAGCTAGCAGCTTACCTACTGATTTTGGGATCTGTTGGCCTCTGCAGCCTGTGAGCCAGAGGTCTGCTGTCTGACCTGCTAATCTTGGGTTCAACAGACCCTTCAGCTATGTGAGTCAGGAGCAGTCTCCAGCCTGACCCCAGGACTTGGGACTTTCCAGCCTCTAGAACCATGTGAGCCATTTCCTTGATATAATTATTTCTCTGTGTATGTATGTATACACAGGCTTCACTGGTTTTGCTTCTTTAGAGAACCCAGTCTAAGACAGGTCACCATGAGTTGGAGCCGGCTAGATGCAACTGGTTATAAGGAAAGCACACAGTCTGCTGTGGACACCCAGGAAGGCTCTGCAGAGGAGGTGGCATTAATCACAGTCTTGAAGGACAGGGAATACCTAAATGTGAAAAGATGGAGAAATGACTCACTGACAAAAGAAGCATTCCCCTTTCCTTTCATTTAATTTTGAATATCTTTCCCAGTCATGTGTCCCTCAAGTAAATTTTGATTAGGAAAGAGGAGGTAAAAGTCTAATATGGAGCACTCTTTAAGGATCCCTGGACATGTGGGATGAGCTGGAGTATAAAGGAGAACGCACCTAACTGAGTACAGCAAGTTGGCCAGCGGCCATCTTGGAATACCACACCCCAGAGCCTCACCATCCTTCTCTTCGTCCTGCCCCACTATGTGTAAGGAGGAAACAGTAAGCAGTGGGGCCGTGTGTTCTGAGCCTGCGCTGAACCAGTCCTCTGTGAGGCACAGGCGAATGTTGAAGAAATGGTTTGTACCTCCATGCCAGGTCCCTGGATCAGAAGAATTAGTCTAATCATACAAAACTCTCTCCATAGCCAAAAGTAAGCTCACTTCTTTATGAATAATTTGCAAAGGCAAGTAGAAATCTTTTACTGGACTACTTTAGAATATTTCATAGTACCAAAACCAAAACCCATTGCTGTCCATTCAATTCCAACTCATAGTAACCCTATAGGACAGAGTAGAGCTGCCTCCAAGGATTTCCAACGAGCAGCTGATGGATTAGAACTGCCGGCCTTTTGGTTAGCAGGTGTAGCTCTTAACCCCTGCACCACCAGGGCTCCATTTCATAGCACAGAGAATTTTTTTAAATTACAGTTTAAATGATCCTTTAATGGGCACACTTATGATGACAAGTTTGAACAGTTAGTTTCTTACGAACATCAATTTCTCCCAATCTGTGGGGCTTGGCTTGTTATGGGCAGTAACTTCCTTGCCTGGGTTGATACAGACTTCCACTGGGAAACATGCCCTGAAGAACTGAGCAGTTTCCCTCAAGAAGGCAATCCTAATTGATAAATTATAAACATACTCTTTAGAGATGCCTGGGAAATATAAAACAAGATGTATAAAGGTGTTGATAGGTTGTTGTTGTTGTCCTTAGGGTCCCTATGAGTCAGAACTGACTTGACGGCAATGGGTTTGGTTTTTTTTCCGATATGTATTCTCCTACTTAAATAATAAAAAAAAAAAAAACCGTTGCCATTGAGTCAATTCCAACTCATAGCAACCCTATAGGACAGAGTAGAACTGCCCCATAGGATTTCCAAGGAGCACCTGGTGGATTCGAACTGCCGACCTTTTGGTAAGCAGAGGAGCTCTTAACCTCTGTGCCACCAGGGCTCCATTATCCTACTAGTTACACTATTTCTTTTCAGTCGTCAGAAAAAATATTGATCAGATTTAGTATATTTAAATCCGAATTAAGCTTTGGTTCACAATATTCACACTATAAATGTATATTAAAATCAAAGTAATACTTCTGTATGCATGATTAATAGAAATAAAATACTTCCTAAAGAGGCCCTAGTTTGTCATATCTTTCATACATGGTCTTAATCATTAAATGGATGAATGTTTGTGAATAAATATCATTCCTATTTTTAAGATCCAAAGGCAGATAATTAAAAAACTATACTGATAATTACAGAATTTTAATATTTATAGACATCTGTCACTTTACATTTTAAGATATCTTACCATATGTACTGTTTTCTTTTAATTCCAGTAATTAAAGTTTATGAACATACATTGTGAACATAGAGCTGCTGCTCTGTCAAAGTGATTATCAGCAGGCTTTCTTACTGATAAACTTCCTATTTTTAAAAGAGTAACTATTACAAAGATTAAGCTTATTCTACAATCTTGGTTGTCATTTGTTTAGAAATTTGTTGTGCACTTTTCAAGTCTCTCAAATTAGGGCTAAAAAAAATACCCTACATCACTGGATATTTGGCTGTACTTAGGTTAGTAAGTATCTGTATCTGTATTTGATATCTTTATTTAATGTGTGAAGTATACCAATAATTTGATAATACTTCTGCCTAATGAGTAAAACTTTTTTGGTCCTAATCGCTTCTAATTTTTCAGTTTCACCTGAAGCAGGTCTGAAAACACAGTATACACATTGTTGAGAAATGCTTTTCTGGCCTCTTTCTTTCACCATTAGGTGCTGCAGCAAAACTGACTAGTTGTGTAGTTGATCTAGAGAAAGTTGGTTTTCGCTTTCGAGCCTGTCTTAAATACCACCACATATTAGATTTGATTCTGCAGTATTTTGAATTGCCCTTCCAAAAAAAAAAAATTTTTTTTTTTTTTGTAGTAGTCTGAACTCTCTAGAGAAGCAAAACCAGTGAACCGAGAGAAACTGACTTCAAGAGAAGGAAGGAAGTATGGTAAGACTCAAACAATTGTGAGGAAATGGGTCACACGATTGTGGGGGCTGGCAAGTTCCAAATCCACAGGTCAGAAAACAGGTCGAATACCTCTGCGGGCTCGCATGTTTGCAGGGGCTGACAAACCCAAATTCTGTAGGTCAAGCGGCAGGCCAGAGACTTCCACAGGCTTACATCCTGAGATCTGGAGGTTAGGTGACAAGGGTTAGGTGCAGGGTTGACATGAAATGGGCAGAGAACTTGAATAGACATCTCACCAAAGAGGATATTCAAATGACCACCAAACAAGTGGGAAGATAACTCAGAGGTCATTAGCCATCAGGCAGATGCAAATCAAAACCATGAGATAACCATTTCGCTCCTACTGGGATAGTTAAGGTATATAATTAAATAAAAACAGAAAATAACCAATGTTGACAAAGATGTTGGAAAATTGGAATCCTTATCCATCGCTGGTGGGAATGCAGAATGGTATACCCTCTGTGGAAAACTTGTTTCCTCAAAAAACTAAAACTGGAGGTGCTATATGACCCAGCAATTCCACTCCTAGGTATATACCAAAAAGACTTGAAAGCAGAGACTCAAACAGAGACTGGTATACCAGAGTTTATTGTAGCATTATTTACAACAGTCAAAAAGTAGGAATAGCCTAGATGCCCATCAACAGATGAACGGATAAGCAAAATGTGATACAGATATCATAGGAGAAATGAAGTCTTGATACATGCTACAATATGAATGGAGGTTGAAAAAATTATGCTGAGTGAAATAAGTCAATCACAAAAGGACAAATATTGTTATGATCTCACTTATATAAAATGATAATAAAAGGCAAATGTATAGAGACCAAAGTGGTTACCAGGGGCAGGAGGGAGGGGGTAAGGGGAGAGTTATTGCCTACTGAGTACTGAGTTCAGTTTATGGTGATGGAAAAATTGCATTGAGAAAGGGTAAGTTTGCACAGCCAATTATTTTAAGTGCTGTTAATAAGTTGTATACCTATAAAAGGTTAAATTGGCAAAAGCTGTGCGATAGACATATTTACAACAACAACAAAAAAGAGTAGCTGCTGAGGCTCTTTATGTACAACCACATGCCGCATGGGATTTGGTTGCTTGGTTTGGAGTTTTAGGGTCATGGTTTCATGGCACATCACAGTTAATTGGCCTAATAGCGTGTTTAGTACTTCGGTTCTACCTCGTTGTTACATAGTGCCTGGGGTGCTAAAAGCTTGCAAGTGCCCATCCAAGGCACAACAGTTGGTCTCTATTCACCTGGAGCAACAGAGGAAGAAGAGTCAGGAATATGAGGAGGAAATGGGAATGTGTGGCTAATTGTCTCCATGAACAACTGCCTCCTTTGTCACAAGACCAGAAGAACTGGATGGTACCTGGCTACCATTACTGAATATTTTGATCAAAGATTCCACAGAAGAATCCTGATCAAAAGGAGGAAAATGTGGAACAAAATTTCAAATGCTCATGGACTCCAGACTTTCTGGAGTCAAGGAGGGTGTATGAACCCCTGAAACTACTGTCTAAGATAATCTTTAAACCTTAAGCCAAAAATATTCTCTGAATCTCCTTAAAACTGAACAATAGTTTAGTTTAACTAGTGAAAAAACATCTGCCTTGAGTATTGAGCTTTTTTGGGATCTATCTATATGGAAACAAATTGACAGTAGCAATTGAAAAGATGAATAGGAAGCTTAGGGGACAGTGAGTTTGTGTTAATGGGGGAGGAAAACTCAGAAAAGGAGAGTGAGAATGGTTGCACAGCTCACAGGATCTAATCAATGTCACTGAATTGTACATGTAGAAACTGTTGAATTGGTGTACGTCGTGCTATGGATACTCTCAACAAAATAAAATTTAAAAAAAGGTGCAGTATTGAGAAAAGAGAGTGAGCTTTGCCAGAGCATCTATTTATATACTAGAAGCAGGCCAAACTCCCAAGGAAACTCCCCTTTCAACTGATTGGCTGCTCACATCAGATCACAAAATGGAAGGTGATTACATGGCGTCTGCCAAACCACTGAGAATCATTGCCTAGTCAAGTTGACACATAACGTTAATCATCACAGCCTTTCAGGCAGTAAAAATACTGGATACATTTATTTCTAAGTTTTAGCTATATAGACAACAATTTCTCTAATTATTGAGAAATCTATCTCTCGATGTAAGTTAGGGAAAGGAGATTCAATTAATCTATCAATACATCAAGTATTTATTGAGTGTCCTCTATCTGCACATTATGAGGGAGAAGACGTAAGACTGGCAGATAATCTAGTTGGGAAGCTAATACAGTGAAGCAATAATATGTAAAAATAATAGTTTTTAAGTTAATGTTATAAAAGAAATAATTTTATAATATTAATATAATTTTATGCATTATATAATTTATAATATATTAAATAAAATGTTTATAATATTATACTATATGATATAATTTTAATGAGGTTGATTATCATAAACTGGGAGTGCACCTTTAGAGCAGAGACCATGGCTATATCATTTCACAAAATATGCAAATTGGATTAAACAGAAACGGGAAGTTGTTTCACACATTTTTGTTGTCCACTTGGGTCTGGCTTCTGGATTGGCCTGATTGAGAGAAAAAACAGTGTCAGCAGGTTACTTCTCTTGACAGTGCTTCCTTTGGGCTGGCTCCTTTCTCAGGTGCTCATGGTGGTATCACCTAAGTGTCTTTGTATTCTCTTGGTTCTATTTGGGTTAAATTCTCACCCCTCAATCAATCATGAGGCAAGAAAGATTGGAAATGGTGCTTGACTTGAGCCAAAGTGAACTTACTCCTACAACCAGAGGCAGGATCAGTTCATGCAAACCTCGTAAGTAGACTGGAGCAGAGGTGGTTTTCCAAAGGCCTTGGGAGTGACGCTTTCAGAATGAGAGAACATGGAGACTGGACAGCAAATACCACATGTCTTCTACAATGACTTGTATTCATTTACTCAACAAAATATGCTGAGCTTTGGGGATTTAGATATAAAAGATAACCATTCCCACCATCAAGGAACTTATACTATAAAGGCAGAAAAATAAGTATAAAAATATAATAGTGTTATAAGCTATAATGAGGGTTCTAGGGAGCAGAGAGAAGTCGTCTCTTCTAGGGTAGCAATGGGAAGGGAGAGAAAAAGAAAGAGGAAGGTGCAGGGAGGAGAGAGATGAGAAAAAGCTTTCCCAAAGAGGTGACACCTGAGCTAAGTTTGTAACACTCATAGGCATTAACTTGATGTAGGTGGGAGCGATGGCTTTCCAAGTGGAGGGAGCATCTTAAAATGCACAGAAGCCTGAGAAAACATGGCTTCAGGGAAACTCAAGTAGGTCAGCATGACTATAGAGGTTGGCGGAAGAGTGGGAATGTTCTGAAAGGCTGAACAAGGAAGCAGGGTCTGGACCAAGAAAGGCCTTATGTGCCTAGCTGAGAAGATTGGATTTTATTTTGAAGGCAAAGGGAAGCCATTGAAGGATTTTGAGCAGAGGGGGTTCATGGTCAGATTTGTTTTAGGAAAATCACTCCAAGGTGTGGGGTAAAGAATTTAGTTTTACCCCAAATAAGGTGGTCTTTGTCCTTGGTTCCTGACAAATAACCCTTGGAGTAATTGGGGTGCCTTGTTCTGGGAATTCCAGGCCACACCTGAGAATTTGTGCTGGCGAGTGGGGTTGGTGAGATTAGAAGATTAACCTGGGAGGCTGATATTAACTAGCCTCAGGAGACATGATTTAGCCTATCATGTAGAAATGGCCAATAGAAGCCAACACAAAGGCTCAGAAAGCTTCATGGTTAACAAAGGGATAGTGACGTACCCTACTTGGGATATGGAAGCTCCTTGTTGAGAACCTTCCCAGACTTCGCCTGTGAGTCTCTTCCTTACAATGATCCTGAGTTATAGCGTTTATAAATCTGTAAGTGTAATAATTTACATGAGTTATGCCAGTCGTTCCAGTGAATTATCTAACCTAAAGGAGAAGGGGGAGCCAGTAAACGAAAGTGGGGGTGTTTTGTGGCTCCCAAACTTGCAGCTGGGTATCTGCCTATTTGGCAGTCTGAAGGTCGATCTTGTAACTTGTGAGGTCTGACCTAGCTCCCGGTGGCTAAGGTCAGAGAAAGAGCATGCTGCATGGTAGGCTGGTGCCAGAAATGGTTGAGGATTGGGAAAATGGGAACTGGATCAATCTTCACATTTTGGGGGTTGGACTCACACTGATTCTTATCCATGGAGTTATCCATGAAGAAGGATAGATTGGGATGTGCCTTTGGGAAATGGAGAGAGGAAGCAAAGTGGAAGGCAGGAACCTGGTTAGAGTCTGTTGCAATCAGACATAATGGGAACCTGAAATAAGTAAGTAGCAAGTAGGAAAGAGCTGAAGGAGCAGATGTAAGAAATAGCGGGGGAGAAGGAACAATAGGACTGTTTGGTTATTTATTACTGAGTATCAAATCATCCCAAAATGTCATGGCTGAATCAACAAACTGATTTATTTGCTCATTTTTGGCAATTTGGGAAGGGCCTGGAGGAAGAATTCATCTCTGTTCCACTTGGCATCAGCTGAGTACCTCGCCTGGGGCTACAAGATTTACTTCTAAGATGGCTCACTTACATGGCTGGGTAGCAAAGCTGGCTGGCAGCTGGGAGCTCATTTGTTCATTGAAAGCAAGACCAAGCTAGTAGCATTTCTAGTCTAGAGTATACCTTTGATGGCACAGCCTTCAGGTCTTTTCTCTGGGTGTGGGCACCCATACCATTTCCTTTAACTCCAGGCACTGCCATATTCTGGGAACTCTCTTGACCCTACAGTATGAAGAATCACCACAGCAGGGACCATTTTGTTCTCACTTGGAAGCATAAACAGCAACTACACACATGGACCTCACCAGATGGAATACATGGGAATCAAATCAACTACATCTGTGGAAAGACACACTTGAGAAGCTCAATATCATCAGTCGGAGCAAGGCCCGTGGCCTACTGTGGAACAGACCATCAATTGCTCACATGCAAGTTCAAGTTGAAGCTGAAGAAAATTAAAACAAGTCCACAAGAGCCAAAATATGGCCTTGAGTATATCCCACCTGAATTTAGAGACCATCTCAGGAATAAATTTGACACATTAAACACTAATGACAGAAGACCACATGAGTTGTGGGATGACATCAAGGACATTATACATGAAGAAAGCAAAAGGTCATTAAAAAAAAAACAGGAATGAAAGAAAAGACCAAGATGGGTGTCAGAAGAGACTCTGAAACTTGCTCTCGAACTCACAGCAGCTAAAGCAAACGGAGGAAATGATTAAGTAAAAGAGCTGAACAGAAGATTTCAAAGGGCAACTGAGAAGGCAAAGTAAAGTATTATAACGAAGTATGCAAATACTGGAGTTAGAAAACCAAAAAGGAAGAACACGCTCAGCATTTCTCAGGCTGAAAGAACTGAAGAAAAATCCAAGCCTCGAATTGCAATATTGTAGGATTCTATCAGCAAGATCTTGAATGACTTTAGAAGCATGAAAAGAAGATGGAAGGAATACAGAATCACCGTACAAAAAAGAATTGGTCAGTGTTCAACCACTTCAGGAGGCAGCATATAATCAAGAATCAATAGTACTGGGGGAAGAAGTCCAATCTGCTCTGAAGGCATTGGCGAAAAACAAGTCTCCAGGAATTGACGGAATACCAGTTGTGATGTTTCAATAAGTAGATACAGTACTGGAAGCCCTAACCTGTCTTTCTTAAGAAATTTGGAAGACAGCTGCCTGGCCAACCAACTGGAAGAGATCCATATTTGTGCCCATTCCAAAGAAAAATGATCAAACAGAACACAGAAATTAGCAAACAATATCATTTATATCATACACAAGTCAAAATTTTGCTGAAGATCATTCAAAAGCAGTTGCAGCAGTACACCGACAGGGAACTGCCAGAAATTCAGGCCAGGTTCACAAGAGAATGTGGGGTGAGGGGTATTACTGCAGATGTCAGATGGATCCTGGCTGAAAGCAGAGATCACCAGAAAGATGTTTGCCTGTGTTTTATTGACTGTGCAAAAGCATTCGACTGTGTGAACAGCTGTAGAAACAAACAGAAAGAACAAAAGTCCACCACGTGTAAAAAAAAAAACAAACCAAACCCATTGCCATCAAGTCAATTCCAACTCATAGCGACCCTATAGGCAGAGTAGAACTGCCCCATAGAGTTTCCAAGGAGCACCTGGTGGATTCGAACTGCTCACTTCTTGGTTAGCAGCCGTAGCACTTACAGAAAAGTTGAAATTTCTAATGCCTATTATGTTATCTTTTGTTATATAAAAGCAGTGGTCATATTTTTTCTTGGGCACAATATTCTTTTTTTAATATTCTTTTTTGTTTGTTTTTAATTTCTTTTTATTGTGCTTTAAGTGAAAGTTTACAAATCAAGTTAGTCTCATACAAAAATTTAAATACACCTTGCTATGTACTTGCTATGTATTTCTAGTTGCTCTCCCCCTAATGAAGCAGCACACTCCTTCTCTCCACTCTGTATTCCCCGTGTCCATTCAGCCAGCTCTTGTCCCCCTCAACCTTCTCATCTCCCCTCCTGACAGGGGCTGCCCACATAGCCTCATGTGTCTACTTGATTCAAGAAGCTCACTCCTCACCGGTATCATTTTCTATCTTATACTCCTGTCCAAACTCTGTCTGAAGAGTTGGCTTTGGGAGTACTTCCTATTTTGGGCTAACAGAAGATCTGGTGACCGTGATCTCTGGGGTCCTTTTAGTCTCAGGCAGACTGTTAAGTCTGGTCTTTTTAAGAGAATTTGAGGTCTGCGTCCCACTGCTCTCCTGCTCTATCAGGGATTCTCTGTTGTGTTCCCTGTCAGGGCAGTCATTGGTTGTAGACGGGTACCATCTAGTTCTTCTGGTCTCAGGCTGATGTAGTCTCTGGTTTATGTGGCCCTTTCTGTCTCTTGGGCTCATAATTACCTTGTGTCTTTGGTGTTCTTCATTCTCCTAGATGGCCACTTGCTAGCATTTAAGACCCCAGACGCTGGTCAGCAAAGTGGGATGCAGAATGTTTTCTTAATAGATTTTATTATGCTGATTGCCCTAGATGTCCCCTGAAACCCTGGTCTCCAGACCCCCGTTGGGCACTATACTCTTATATGATCTTTTAGGATAGATCGAAGGACCCTAAGGATCAGTTAATGCCTTCACTGTCCATCCCCCTCAGGGTAATCAACAACTACTTATGATTCAAGTACATCAGACCTCAGGCTTAGGGAACTCCTCCTACATCCATTCTACTATATATAGTTACTACATTAATTAACCAAGACAATTCATTCTTCATTTTTAGTAAGCAGTGTTTGCTCTCCCCTCAGGCTTTCCTGAAGGGCTCTGCTATAAGATACAGGTCAGAGACTGGGCAAGCCAGAAGAGAAGTGCCTCTGTGGAAAGGACTGTAATAAGCGCTCTTGACTACTGCTACTGTTGTTGTTGTTAGATGCCATTGAGTCGGTTCCAACTCATAGCAACCCTGTGCACAACAGAATGAAACACTGCTTGGTCCTATGCCATCCTAACAATCATTGCTATGTTTGAGCCCGTTGTTTCCGCCACTGTGTCAATCCATCTCCTTGAGGGTCTTCCTCCTTTTTGGTGACCCTGTACTCTACCAAGCATGATGTTCTTCTCCAGGGACCAATCCCCCCTGATAACATGTCCAAAGTATGTGACACGAAGTTTCATCATCCTCGCATCCAAGGAACATTCTGGCTGTACTTCTTCCAAGACAGATTTGTTCGTTCTTTTGGCAGTCCACAGTATATTCAATATTCTTTGCCAACACCACAATTCCAAGCTATCAGTTCTTCTTTGGTCTTCCTTGCTCATTGTCCAGCTTTCACACGCATATGAAGTGATCAAAAATTCCATGGTTTGTGTCAGGGGCACCTTAGTTCTCAAAGTGACATCTTTGCTTTTGAACACTTTAAAGAGGTCTTTTGCAGTACAGTTGCCTAGTGCAATATGTTGTTTGATTCCTTGACTGCTGCTTCCACGAGTGTTGATTGTGGATCCAATAAAATGAAACTCCTTGACAGCTTCAGTATTTTCTCCATTTATCATGATGTTGCTTATTGTTCCACTTGTGAGGATTTTTGTTTTCTTTACTTTTAGGTGTAATCCATACTGAAGGCTGTAGTCTTTGATTTTCATCAGTAAGTGCTTTAAGCCCTCTTCACATTCAGCAAGCAAAGTTGTGTCATCTGCACACGGTGGGTTGTGAATGAGTTTTCAACCCTGATGCTGCATTCTTCTTCATATAGTCCAGCTTCTTGGATTATTTACTCAGCAAACAGATTGAATGAATATGGTGAAAGGATACAACCCTGATGGACACTTTCCTGATTTTAACCACACTGGAAGAACTGAAGAAAAATTCAAGACTCAAGTTGCAATATTGAAGGATTCTGTGAGTAAAATAGAATGGCCCCTGTTTTGAACGACTGCCTCTTGGTCTATGTGGAGGTTCCTCATGAGCACAATTAAGTGTTCTGGAATTTCCATTCTTCACAATGTCATCCATAATTTGTTATGATCCACATAGTCAAATGCCTTTGCATAATCAATAAAACACAGGTAGACATCTTTCTGGTAATCTCTGCTTTCAGCCAAGATCCATCTTACGTCAGGAATGATGTCCTAGTTCCACATCCTTTTCTGAATATGGCTTGAATTTCTGGCAGTTACCTGTTGATGTACTGCTGCAACAGTTTTTGAATTATCTTCAGGAAAATTTTACTTGCTTATGTATTAATGATATTGTTTGGTAATTCTTGCATTCTGTTGGATCACCTTTCTTTGGAATGGACACAAATATGGATTTCTTCCAGTCAGCTGGCCAGGTAGCTGTCTTACAAATTTCTTGGCATAGATGAATGAGCACTTCCAGTGCTGCATCCATTTACTGAAACATCTCAACTGGTATTCCATCAATTCCCGGAGCCTTGTTTTTCACCAATGCCTTCAGTACAGGTTGGCCTTCCTTCAATACCATCAATTCTTGATCATATGCTACCTCCTGAAGTGGTTGAATGCTGACCAGTTCTTTTCGGTACAGTGGCTCTGTGTATTCCTTCCATCTTCTTTTCATGCTTCCTGTGTTGTTCAATATTTTGCTCATAGAATCCTTCAATATAGCAACTTGACACTTGAATTTCTTTTTTTAGTTCTTTTAGCTTGAGAAATGCCGAGGATGTTCTTCCCTTTTGGTTTTCTAACTTCAGCTCTTTGTACATGTCATTATAATACTTTGTCTTCTCGAGCTACCCTTTGAAATCTTCTATTCAGCTCTGTTACTTCATCATTTCTTCCTTTTGCTTTAGCTACTGTATGTTCAAGAGCAAGTTTCAGAGTCTCTTCTGACATCCATTTTGGTCTTTTCTTTCATTCCTTTTTTTTTTTTAATCTCTTGCTTTCTTCATGTATGATGTTCTCGATGCCATCACACAACTTGTGTGGTCTTCTGTCATTAATGTTCAGTGCATCAAATTTATTCTTGAGATGGCCTCTAAATGCAGATGGGATGTACTCAAGGTTGTATCTTGGCTCCTGTGGACTAGTTTTAATTTTCTTCAGCTTCAACTCGAACTTCTGTATGAGCAATTGATGGTCTGTTCTGTAGTTGGCCCCAGGCCTTATTCTGACTGATGATATTGAGCTTCTCCATCATATCTTTCCACAGATGTAGTTGATTTGATTCCTGTGTATTCCATCCAGCAAGGTCCATGTGTATAATCACCATTTATGTGGTTGAAAATGGTATTTGCAATGAAGTTGTTTGTCTTGCAAAATTCTATCATGTGATCACTAGCATTGTTTCTATCACCAAGGCCATATTTTCCAACTGCTGATCCTTCCTGTTTCCATTGTTCGAATTCTAATCATCAGTAATTATCAGTGCGTCTTGACTGCATGTTTGATCAATTTCAGACTGCAGAAGTTGGTAAAAATCTTCAATTTCTTCATTTTTGGCATTAGTGGTTGGTATGTAAATTTGAATAACAGTCATATTAACTGGTTTTCCTTGTAGGCATATGGATATTATTCTATCACCGACAGAGTTATACTTCAGGATAGATCTTGAAATGTTCTTTTTGACAATGAACACGATGCCTTTCCTCTTCAATTTATCATTCCCCACATAGTAGACCATATGATTGTCTGATTCACAATAGCACATACCAGTCCATTTCAGCTCACTAATGCTTAGGATGTTGATCTTTATGCATAGTATTACATTTTTGACCACTTCCAATTTTCCTAGATTCATACCTCATACATTCCATGTTGTGATTATTAATGGACGTTTGCAGCTGTTTCTTCTCATTTTGGGTCGTGGCACATCAGCAAATGAAGGTCCTGAAAGCTTGACTCCATCCACATCATTTAGGTCGACTCTTTTTGAGGAGGCAGCTCTTCCATCCTGAGGGGCTTATTTTCTGGCACAATATTAGACAACGTTCTGCTATTCATAAGGTTTTCACCAGCCAATTTTTTCAGAAGTAGACTGTGAGGTCCTTTTTCCTATTCTCTCTTAGTCTAGAAGCTCCAGTATAACCTGCTGTTATTAGAAATACTGGTGACAAAGCTTCCAGCACCACAGCAACATGCAAGCCACCACAGTACAGCAAACTGACAGATGAGCAGTAGATCTTAACAAATAACGGACTGTGTGAATCATAACAAATTATGGATAACACTGCAAAGAATGAGAAACCAGAACACTTAACTGCACTCATGAGGAAACTGTACACAGACCAAGGGTCAGTTGTTTGAACAGAACGAAGGGATACTATGTGGTTTAAAATCAGCAAAGGTGTGTGTCAGAGCTGTATCCTTTCTCCTTACTTATTCAATCTATATGCTGAGCAAATAATCTGAGATGATGGACTATATGAAGAAAGATGTCATCAGGACTGGAGGAAGACTCGTCAACAACCTGTGATATGCAGATGACACAACCTTCCTTGCTGAAAGTGAAGAGGACTTGAAACACTTACTGAGGAAGATCAAAGACTATAGCCTTCTTCAGCATGAATTACACCTGAACATAAAGAAAACAAAAATCCGCACAACTGGACCAATAAGCAACATCATGTTAAATGGAGAAAATATTGAAGTTGTCAAGTATTTCAGTTTACTTGGATCCACAATCAACACCCATGGAAGCAGCAGCCAAGAAAATCAAACAAGGCAGTAGTACATTGGGCAAATCTGCTACAAAAGACCCCTTTAAAGTGTTAAAAACAAAAATGTCACTTTGACGACTAAGATGCACCTGACCTAAGCCAAGATATTTTCAATCACCTTATATGCATGCAAAAGCTGGATAATGAATAAGGAAGACTGAAGAAGAATTGACGCCTTTGAATTATGGTGTTGGCAAAGGTTATCGAATATACCATGGCCTGCCAGAAGAACTAACACAGCTGTCTTGGAAGAAGTACAGCCAGGATGCTCCTTAGAAGTAAGGATGGTGAGACTTTGTCTCACGTAATTTTGACAAGTTATCAGGAGGTTCCAATCCCTGGTAAATGACATCGTGCTTGGTAAATTAGAGCGTCAGTGAAAAAGAGGAAGATCCTCAATGAGATGAATTAACAAAGTGGCTGCAACAATGGGCTCAAACAAAGCAACGACTGTGAGGATGGCGGTGCACTGAGCAACGTTTCATTCTACTGTACACAGGGTCACTAAGAGTTAGAACTGACTCGATGGCGGCTAACAACAGCAATTTCCAAATTATAGACATATCTACATGTCGATTGTCTACTTCTCTGCAGTCATGAAATGCCCCAAAGCAGCAGAAGAGCATGAAAGTTAATATACCCTTTTCAGAGTATATGCTTGACTCAAGTAAAGCAAAATTCCTCTGTCGTCTCTAAGAAATACAAAATGAAAAGTCTAACTTTCTAGTGCCTCATCTGAGAACAAACTGTATGCCTAAGGGCTGTTGCTTCTAATTTACAGCCCTTTACTTTCTAATGCATATCGGCACCTTCTTAAAATCAGTGGAAACACTGGTGGCATAGTGATTAAGTTCTATGGCTGCTAACCAAAAGATTGGCAGTTGGAATCCACCAGGCGCTCCTTGGAAACTCTATGGGGCAGTTCCACTCTGTCCTATAGGGTCGCTATGAGTCGGAATTGACTGGAAGCAATAGGTTTTTTTTTTTTTTTAATCAATTAACGTGCTTTAAAATGTATGTATTGTCAATAATCATATACATGCAATCATACTCTATAACATGACGTTAAAGATTCAACCTTTAGATTCAAAATAGAATTAGTCTTAATATAACATAATACATCTTAAGCACATCATGAGACAATTTTCTCAGTACGTTATTGCTTTTTCCCTCTGTATCCATTTGTTATGACAAAAAAAAGAGTATTATAGAAATAAGAGTACATAAGTACTTTACATTGTTATGCAAAGCAGTTTAGCACCTCAAATGGCCTCATTCCAGAATAGGATCTTGGTTTGATATTTATATAACTCAAAAATTCACTGCAAGACTTTTCCCAAAAAAAAATGAGTTTTTTTTTTCCAAGTCCTTTTTTAGGTGGAGAATTCCTTTACATTTAAATAAGTAAAAATAAATAAATAAAATAAAATACAAATTAGTAATCCAGAAATGATCACTGTTACTATTTTGGTGAATTGACATCTGGCTTTTAAAATGCGTGAAGAAAATTTTAAAACAAAAAGTATAACTGTACGCCACGAATTGTTTCTCGATCTACTTTTTTTTAGTTAATGAAATACGGTCGATCCTCATTATTCGTGGATTCCGTATTTGTGAGTTTTGCCTACTTGCTAAAATTTATCTGTAACCCCCAAACCAAGCCTCGCGGAGCTTTCGTGGTTATTCACGGATGTGTGCAGAGCAGCCAGCGTCTGAGGCCCTGCTTTGTGCAGTACCAGCTGAGGTCAAACCAGGCCCTGTCTGCCTTTTTGTTTCCGTGCTCCTACTGTAAACAAGTGTCCTTTTCGTGGTCTAGTTACTGCCACTTTTTTTTTTTTTTTGCATATTTGTAGTTTTTGGTGGTGATTTCACTATTTAAAATGGCCCCCGAGTGTTCTCCTGAAGTGCTGTTCTGTGTTCCTAAGTGTGAGAAGGCTGTGATGTGTCTTATGAGGAAACATGTGTTAGATAAGTTTCATTCAGGCCTGAGTTACAGTGCTGTTGGTGGTAAGTTCAATGTTGATGAATCAACAATAAATATACAATAGTGTGTCTTTAAACAGAAACACACACCAAGTATGGTTATGTATTGATCAGTTAATGACAGTGTTGTGACTAGAAGCTCCTAGAAAACCTAGCCCTTCATTTCCCCTCAGAATAATGGAATAGTATTTGCTAATTCAGTGTTCGTGGCAACTCTGTAGAGAATGACTACTGTGAATAATGAAAATAGATGGTATGATTATCTTTCCATATAATTAAATATTCCGTCGCACTATTTTTAGTGGCTGCATAGTGTTCCGTCTTATGGGTTTGCCATAATTTATTTTTTTTTGAGCATTTTATTGTTGTCTAGGTGAGAGTTTGCTATGAGTCAGTATCGACTCGAAGGCAGTGGGTTCGGTTTTTTTTTAGGTGAGAGTTTACAGAGCAAATTAGTTTCCCATTCAAGAATTTATACACAGTTTGTTTCATGACACTGGTTTTAAACTCCTGAATACGTCAGCACTCTCTCCCCTTCATCCCTGGATTTCCCGTATCCATTTGCCCAGCTTTCCTGCTCCTACTGTCCTTCGCTTTTGGGCAAATGCTGCCCTTTAGGTATCCTATAGTTGATTGTTCTGAGGTGTACATTCCTCAATGGTGGTATTGTCCATTTTATGGGTCTGTGTATTGTATAACTATAGGGTGATCTCCCAGAGTGATTTCAGTTCCAAATTTGAAGGATGTCTAAGGGCCATAGTCTCAGGGGTTCCACCAGTCTCCATCAGACTAGTGAAAAAAAAAAAACTCTGGTATTATTCATGAGTTTGTATTTTGGTCTACATTTCTCTCCCACTCTGTCCGTGACCTACGTCAGAGTTGTGGTCCCAGTCAGAGCAGTCAGTAGTGGTAGCCAGGCATCATCTAGTTCTTCTGGTCTCAGGCTAATGGAGGCTGTGGTTCATGTAGTCCATTATTGTTTCAACAGATTTTTTCCTTGAGTCTTTGGTTTTCTTCATTCTTCTTTGCTCCAGAGGGTAAGAGACCCATTGTTGTATCTGAGATGGCCACTTGTAAGCTTTTAAGACCCCAGTGGCTACTCACCAAGGTGAGATGTAGGATGTATTATCTATATGTATTATGATATGCCATTTGACCTATTATCCCTGAGTTTATGGTCCCTAGCCCTCAAGCCCAGTATCTCAGTCCCAGGAGGTGTATGTTTATAGCTAAGAAGTTTTCATGACTGTGTTCCCTATGTGCACTATTGCACACATGGGTATATTTGCAGCATGTACACATACATATGTACGTGGGTGTACTTCCACACACCCTTCTACGCCTGTTCAGCTTACATGTCTACCTATGTATCCACTCATAAATTTTGTTTGTTATTACTGTTGTTGCAGGATTGTATATGTATTAGTATTTACCATTGTTCCATTTTACTCTTGCCTACCTTCCAGGATCTTCCTTTACCTTGATTATGTTGTGCTGACTTTCCCCATGTTGCATGTTATCTCTTCCTTCACCAAAGTTAGTACGTGTCTACTATCTAGTTAGTGGTTTTCCCTTCCCGCCCCTTCCCATCCCTGGTAACCATCAAAGAACGTTTCTGTCTGTGTGAAAACTTTTTCTTGACTTTTTGTAGTAGTGGTTTCATACAACATTTGTCCTTTTGTGATTGACTTATTTCACTCAGCATAATGTCCTCGAGGTTCATCCGTGTTGTGAGATGTTACGCGGATTCGTCGTTATTCCCTAATGTTGCGACGTATTTTATTGTGTGTCGGTACCACAGTTTGTTTATCCATTCATCCATTGATGGGCACTTAGGTTGTTTCCATCTTTTAGCTACTGTGAATAATGCTGCAATGAACAGGGGTGTGCATGTATCTGTTCATGTCATGGCTCTTATTTCTCTAGTATATATATCTACGAGTGGGATTGCTGGATCATATGGTATTTCTGTTTCTAGCTTTTTGAGCCATATTGTTTTCCATAGTGGTTGGAACCATTTTACACTCCCACCAGCAGTGTATGAGAGTTCCAATCTCCTCACAGCCTCTCCAGTATTTGTTGTTTTCTGTCTTTTGATCAGTGCCATTATTACCATAGCCCTGCTGGTGCAGTGGTTAAGAGCTTGGCTGCTGACCAAAAGGTTGGCAGTTCGGATCCACCAGCTGTTCCTTGGAAACCCTTGGGGCAGTTCTGCTCTTTCCTATAGGTCACTATGAGTCAGAATCAAGTTAACAGCAATAGATATTATTACTGGTGTGAGGTAGTATCTCACTGTAGTTTTGATTTGCATCTCTCTAATGGCTAATGATCATGAGCATCTCTTCATTTTTTTGTTGGCCGCCTGAATGTCTTCTTTGGTGAAATGTCTGTTCACGTCCTTTGCCCACTTTTTAATTGGGTTGTTTCTCTTTTTGTTGTTGAGTCATTATACTTTTCTGTAATTTTTTGAGATTAGACTCTTGTCAGATACGTCATAGCCAATTTTTTTTTCCCGGTCTGTGGGTTCTGTTTCTACTCTTTTAGGAAAGTCTTTTGATGAGCATACATATTTTATTTTCAGGAAGTTCCAACATTCTGGTTTATTTTCTGCTGTTTGCACTGTTGTGTTTGATATACTGTTTGTGTCATAAATTAGGGCTCCTAGGTTTGACCCTGTTTTTTCTTCTATGATCTTTATGGTTTTATGTTTTGCATTTCGGTCCTTGATTCATTTTGAATTAGTTTTTGTGTATTGGGTGAGGTGTGGATCCTGTTCCATTTTTCTGCAAATGGATATCCAGTTTCCCCAGCATCATTTGTTGAAGAGACTATCTCTTCCCCATTTAATGGATTCCAACCCTTTGTCGAAGATTATTTGTCCATAGGTGGGTGAATTTATTTCTGAATTCTCGATTCTGTTCCATTGGTCTGTGTGTCTATTGTTCTACCAGTACCAGGCTCTCTTGACTACCGTGGCTGTATAGTAGGTTCTGAGATCAGAGAATGTCAGGCCTCATACTTTGTTCTTCCTCAGTAATGTTTTATTTATCTGGGGTCTCTTTCCTTTCCACATAAAGTGAGTGATTAGTTTTTCCATCTCATTAAAGGATGTTGTTGGAATTTGGATCGGGATTGCATTATATCTATAGATTGCTTTTGGTAGTATTGACATTTTTACAATTTAAGTCTTCCTTATCCATGAGCGTGGTATGTGTTTCCATTTATGCAGGTCTTTTTTGGTTTCTTGCAGCAGTGTTATGTAGTTTTCTTTCTATAAATCTTTTATGTCTCTGGTTAGGTTTATTCACAAGTATTTTATCTTTGTGGGGACTATTGTAAATGGTATTGTTTTCCCAATTTCCTTTTCAGTGTTCTCTTGGTTAGTGTAGAGGAATCCGACTGGTTTTTGTATGTTAATCTTGTACCCTGCAGCTTTGCTAAATCCTTGTATTAGTTCCAGTAGGTTTCTTGTAGAGTCTCTGGGATTTTGTATGTATAGGATCATGTTATCTGCAAATAGGGATAGTTTTACTTCTTCCTTTACCATAATTTATTTTTAAAAGCTTGAATTCTTGAACATTCAGATATTTGTAATTTTTTTCTATTTTAAGAAAGCTGTAGTAAACATCCTTATAATAAAGTGTTCACACCTATGATTTTTCTATAGAATGAGTTTCTAGATGTGGAATTGTGGGTCAAAATATCTGCATAATTTAAGACTTTCAAGTATTGCCAAGTGAAGAGTTGTACCACTTTACATTTAATTGAGAATGTAAAAGAATGCCTGTTTTTCCTTAACTCTGCCAACACTTTGATATGTATAACAATAACCACAACAGCTATAATAATAATATTGCCAATTTTTTGAGCAAAAATATGGCTGAAAATTTAAAATTACTAGTAAGATTGAACATTTTTCACGTATTTTAGTTCTTTTAGAATTCCATCTTTTTCTTGTCAATTTTTGAAAGTTTTTAAATTGAGAATACTAACCTTAGCATGTAGTTACAATGTGTCACATTTTATTATTTGCACTTAATTTAAAAGTTTTGATATAAACGATAAGATTTTTTATGTATCTAGTCATCAATTTTTCCTTTATGACTATATTTCTTAAAATTAAAGCATCTGCTTATCAGTTAATGAATAATTGGGGCACAATGGACATTTAGGAAAATACATCTTAAGGAACATATCATAATTAAAGAAATAAAACATAACATTAAAAAATTTTTGTCAGTGAGAGAGATGAAATTCTTTGCAAAAACAATTGTTACATCAATCTGTCTAACATCTGCTCAAAGTCAAATGACCTGAGCCATGTTTCAGTGTCTATTTCTAGTTTATTCCATTAAATTTTATATTTTCCAGAATGGCAGCAAGTGTTTGATGGTTTGTCAGCTAGTTTTGCGTTTTAAAGCAAAACATAAACTGAGAAACTGTGGGGAGATTTTTAGCTAAAGCCTACTCTCATTCTGTCAGATGCTGGCTCACCCAACAAGATGGTCGAAGTCATAACTGCAAGGCTGAAACATTCCCAGTTCGAGATAATAGCAAACATGTTTCTATTAAATTGCCGAGAAGTCAATTGGAATCATAAAAATGGTTGTTATGGGCATTAATGATGTTATGAAAATTGTCTAAAGACTTTAAATCTTGTGTGATCAACTTTCCTTTAAATCATCAGTATGCCCCACTGCAGAAAAACTGTCTACACTAATTATCCTTTTCTTCACACAGTGTACCCTTAGTGGTGGCAATTTGCTTATATTTACATATTTCACTATTTTCTTCAACACTTAAGATCAGAAGCCATATTCTTGTCTACCAAATATTCTCCCAGACTAAAGCAGTGGATGAATTGGCATTTAAGTGTAATCTATTCTATTCACATCAGATATATTCCTCCCTAGGTGGTGCAAACAGTTAAGCACTCACTACTAACCAAAAGGTTGTTGGTTGGAACCCACTCACACAAGTGTCAAATGTCAAACCTTGAAAATTCTTTGGAGTGCAGTTCTGTTCTACACACATGAGTTCACCATGAATTGGAGTGGACTTGATAGCACAGTTTAATTTTTTTTTTTTTTTTGGTTTATATAGCCTTCCCTGCTTCATGCATGCTGAGGCTCTGTCAGCCCTGACCCCAACGCCCCATTGGTGACAAGGACCTATTTACATAGTGTTTTTAGAGATAAATAGAACCAAAAGCCATATAGAACATCTTCCTCATGGATGAACTGCACACAAGCCAGGAGCAGATTCATGCTCTGTGCCTCATTGCTCCGGCCCGACGGGAAGAGAAATACTTGCCAGCATGAGCCCATGGTACTAATTACTCTTTTACTTTGTCTGCCGTTGACCAGGTGTGATGTTCACCACTGTCCTTCAATAGAGGCATTGTGCCAAGAATCATCCTATTTTCTCTTTAAACTGTGTTTTGAGAATGGGTTCATTCTGGTTTGAACCCCTGCTGAGGATCTGCATTTCTAACAAGTTTTCTGCTGAGAATTTGCATTTCCACCCCAGATACACTGAATCAGAATCAACATTTTAACAAGATTCCCCAGGTGATTCTTATGTATAATTTCTGGGAATTTGTTAGAAATGCCAATTCTCAGCAGGGAACTTGTTCCAACTGGACTGAATAGGTTTGAAAGCCCTGTCTTTAAGCATAGCATTGGCCATTCACTTTGGATCTGCTTTTAAAAGACTCAATGCTGTGCCGCTGACACCTGTTACTGTCTCTTCTGTGCCTCCAGTGATAAAAATAGTTTCACACTTGGTTAGCAATATTTTTCTTTTATTCCTGAAAATCTCCATAAATGCTAGAAAGAAAATGCTAGTTTGAAAACAATGCAAAAGTTTTGATAGCTTTGTGTCATTATGTGACAAAATTTCAATATACACAGTGCACTAGGGACAAAAATCGAATGGCTCATTGGTCAGACAAAATCCAGTTTTCAGATACTCATCATCCTATACCCTATTCACACTTTACTCTTCCAATGCTTGTATGAAATCACCACCCTCACAGGCTCACCTGCCCCAGCTTGTACGAACTCATATTCAACATTTGCACCAGAGTCTTGTTTATTGTATGTGTGTATGAGGTTATTCTGGGTTGTGCTATGTACGTTATTGTTTTCATTATTGCTTTTGCACTTTGATTAATGATCTTCAACCACTAATTCACTTTTGCGAAATGGGGCTGTAATGTAACACGTGAGTAAAAATGAAAATTCTCATTAAATAAAGTAAGCAGTAGCATGGTTACTGCGTGGTAGCTCTTTCCAATACGATCAAGATGGAGTTTGTGATTTGTGTGCAACCTCTAAATCCAGAATGATTTTTAATGCTTTTACAGCATTTCTGTGAAAATTGTAGTTTATCTTACATTTCAAATTTATGACGTGTATACGGACAGAATTGGTCGACAGCTTTTTCTTCTCAGTGTGCTCACAGACTGCTTGATAGCCTTTGGGAAGCCCTCCAGGGCCTGTGAGCCCCCCTGCACTATGGCTTCTGTCTTCCCCATCCCAAAGATTGTGTAATACTTGTCTATGTTTCAAAAAGTTTTTCCATAGATTTATTTTTCCATTTAATGCATCAACTTATCTGAACTTTCTATAGCATATGACAAGATATGAGGCTCTCACACTTTTCCCCCAAATGGTTATATACCACCAGTCAATTCCAACTCATGGCAACCTCATGTGTGTCAGAGTAGAACTGTGCTCCATAGGTTTTAAATTTTTTTATTTCAATTTCGCTGAAAATATACACAGTAAAACATATACCCTTTCAACAACTTCTACATATACAATTCAGTAACACTGGTTACGTTCTTCATGTTGAGTCACGATTCTCATTCTCTCTCCCCGTATTGTTTCACCGTCACTGACTTAGAACTACTACCCCCTAAACTTTTCATCTGTGCTTTACTCTCGTCAATTTTATCTCATATACACAATTCTTTAAAAGAGCACAATGCTTATGTCAAACATTCTTTACTAATTTTAGCTAAACAGCATTAGGCCAATTGACATGGCGGTGCTGTGAAGCCATAACCCCAAACCTTGGAACGAACAGAACTAACCCCGTGAAGTACTTGGATATACCTAAGTCATATCAACAACTTCAGCCTTCTTTTTTCGGTTGCTGTTGTTGTAAAATTATAACACAATATTTGCTGTTTTGCCTTTTTTCTGGTGTACAGCTTAGTGATGTCAGTTACACTAGTCAAATTGTGCCAACATTACCCTTAATTGATGTCAATTTTCCCATCACCATAAACATAAACCCACTACTTCCCATAGAGTAAGTCCTTCTCTCGCTCCCCCCTCCCCAGGCAACCACAAATAGCCATTGACCTCTATGCTTACTTACTCTTGTCTTTTCATATAAGTGAGGTCATACAGCATTTGTCCTTTTGTAATTGACTTATTTCATTCAGCAAAATGTCTTGGAGGTCCACACATATTGTAGTATATATCAGGACTTCATTTCTCTTATGGCTGTATGGCTGAGTATTATTCCACTGTGTGTATGTAACACGTTTTATCTGTGTATCTGTTGATGGGCACTTGGGTTGTTTCCACATTTTTGCTTTTGTGAATAGTATTGCAATGAATGTAGATATGCCTATATCTGTTCCAGTTGCTACTTTTAGGTCGCTGGTGTGTATACCAGAGCACTGGGGGCACAATGGTTAAGGACTTGGCTGCGAACCGAAAGGTCACTGGTTCAAGCCCACCAGCAGTGGCTCCATGGGAGAAAAGAACTGGCTATCTGTTGCCGTAAAGATTATAGCCTAGGAAACCCTAAGGGACAGTTCTACTCTGTCATATAGCATTTCTGTGAGTCAGAATTGATTCAATGGCACACAACAACAACAACAGGGTATATACCTAGGAGTGGGATTTCTTGGTCATATGGCAGTCCTATTTTTAATTTTTTAGGAATCACTGTACTGTTTTCCACGACAATTGTACCATTTTACATTGGATAAGCATTCTGATCTCCTTCCCACATCTCCACCAACACTCAATGTTTTCTGTATTTAATCATTGCCATTCTAGTAGGAGTGAGGTGGTAATCTCATTGCAGGGTATATTCTTGGGGCAGGTTTTTTCTTTCAGGGTTTTATATATGCCATCCCATTGCCTTCTCGTCTGCACGGTTTTTGCTTAGTAATCAGAACTTAGTCTTATTGTTTCTTCTTTGTAAAACTTTTTGTTTTTCTTGAGCTGCTCTCAGGATTCTCTGTCTTTGGTTTTGTAGAGTGATTATGATATGTCTTGATGACATCCTTTTGGGTCTACCCTATATGGTGTTCGTTGAGTTTCTTGGATGGTCAGCTTTTCATCTTTCATGATATTAGGGAAGTTTTCTGTCAGCAAATCTTCAATGATCTTCTCTGTGTTTTCCATTTTCTCCCCCGTTCTGGAACTCTGATCACATATAAATTTTTGCTCTTGATTGCATACCACATAATTCTTAGGTTTTCTTCATTTTTCTTTATTCTTTTCTCTGATTTTTCCTCAAAGGGGTATCCATGGATTTGTCTTCAGTTTTGCTGATTCTGTCTTCCATTGTTTCAAATTTGTTCCTAAAACCTTCTATTTGTCATCCATTTATGAAATTCTGCATTTATCTTTTGGATTTCTAATTGCTGTTTTTGTATGATTTCTAATTGTTCATCTATTTTGATATTTTGTTCTTGTATTATTTTCCTGAATTCTTCCATTGCTTTGACTGTGTTTTCCCTGATTTTTTTCTGTGTTTTCCATGATTTTGTCTGTTTTTTCCTTAGTTTCGTCTGTGTTTGCCTTGATCTCTTTCCTAACCTCTTGGAGAGCCTTGAATATTAGACTTTTGAATTCCCTGTCAGGTGGTTCCAGTCCCTTTTCTTCTACCAGAAGGTCATCTGGTGTTTTATTTTGGTAGCTTACTGGAGCCATCCTTACTGTTTTTTAAACATGTTTTGATATTGTCTGCTGTCTCTGAGACATATAGGAATTATTTTTTTTATTTATTCATTCTAGGTTTGTTTGTTTCATCCTGCTTTTTTGTTTCATTTGGTTATGTCTGGGCAGGTGGGCTGAGAGTGTTTTGTTGCTTGCTCATCTGTGTGCATGGTAGTCCTCACCACCTCGTCCATGTGGGCAGGGATGGTCACTCAGCAATGGTGCAGCAGAGCAGTTCCAGCAGGGAGTGAGGGGGAGGGGGTGGATCATTTGTCTGCAGCACAAACTGGAGCTGGTAGGGCGGGACTGAGGCAGCACAGGGCAGGGCCCAGGGGTCCAGGAATTCACACCAGTCCTGCTCAGAGGTGGGGCATTAAGCAAGGTGGGGCTAGGGGACAGTGTGGGCCAGGGCCTGGGGGTCTGGAGGTCCGTGCTAGTGCTGCTGTGGGATGCGGTGCTTGGTGGACAGGGCTAGGGTGTGGTACAGGGTGGGGTCCAAGGGCTGGGGTTCCTTGCCAGTGCCACTTGGGGGTGCTGCACTCAGCAGGTTGGGGCTGGGGGGGGCGGCATGGGGTGGGGTCCAGGGGATTCAGGGAACCACGCCCTTGTGTTCAGTGGTGGAAAAGGGAGAAAGAGAAGGAGAAAAATAAATATGATGCTCATGGAGTCGGCCAGAGGCAGCGCGCTGTCTCTCCAGCCGAACAACTGCAACCTGTTGGAAAGCAGCAGAGCCAGCATGCAGGGAAGAAGGGTGAGGGGTGGGAAAGTGTGTATCTCTGGTTACCGGGTGCTCTGTCTCTTGTTGGGAGCTCCATGAAGTTGCCTTCTCTTACTCTCTGTCTGGGGTCATTGCTGGCCGTGTGCTCTAGGATGGCAAAGCTGTACCATGTTAGCTGGCAGGGGACCTCCATTCTGTAGCTCTCCTCATTTTCTGTTCTCTGTCAGTTTCTTCTCCATGCCATGTTGATCTAGTTCTTTATACCTTCATCTGATGCTTAGAGTTCCAGGATTGATGTTTTTATCTATTTTACTTAGTTTTTTGGGTCTTTGCTGCAGAGGGACAGCATGGTTGAGGAACTTCCCTTCTATTCCTATCTTGTTGAAAGTCTGTAGGATTTTCTATGGCTGATTTTTCAGAAGTAGAGCACGAAGCCTTTCTTTCAAGGTGCCCCTGGGTGGACTTGAACCTCCAACCTTTTGGTTAGCAGCCAAACACTATAATCTTTTGCACCACCCAGAGACTCCTAACCTATCATGTTAGCCTTATCTATTGAACAGTTTTTATTTTCTCTACTTATTTCAAATGCCATTCGTATCACATAATACTTTCTTATATACCTTAGGCACAATTTCAGGGACTCCATTCAGATCAGTCTTGCATGTGGGTCTTTGCTTACTTCCTGTCCCACTCATTGATCAGCTCTCTCCTGCGTCTGCACCAAACTCCTTTATTTAAGCTTCATACGCTTTAACATCTGGTAGGGCGAGATCTACCTAATTTATATTCTCAAAGACTTCCTGGCTATTTTTCCCCAAAAGATGTGTATGTTACCTAATGGTTTTTTATTTTGATTTTGGCTTTTGCAGACAAGGCTTTAGTATAAGTGGGGAATATTCTACAAATATAAGATATTTTCTTTTCTTGTAATCTTATTCTTGCTATTAGCAGACAATTTTACCAAAATAAGAAAATATTATCTCATTTTCAAACATCTCAGGTTCTAATGGTTATTTAAACCTGAGTGCTTAACCAGTATGAAACATTTTATAAGAACCCCTTCATAATGTGACTGTGAGTTTTCCTAATCTGGGATGCTGATGTAGATGTCATCAGCTAACCCAGTATGCCAACATTTTTTTCAGTGGCCTGTAGAGATACTGCCACAGTATATGAAGCAAAACAAGTGTGATCCAGGCTACACTGCTGGGATGCTAAAATTGCCAATTGAAAAGTAAAAAAAAAAAATAGTAATAACTAATCAGTTTCTTTGTTTCTGTGATACTAAGCAATCAATTTTCATGTTTTCTTGGCTACACTGAATTAACTAACTCAGCAAATTCAGTCTTAGCACCAGCGAGGCAAAACTTTAATGTAGCACCTTAGAGAGGGGGAAAAAAGCAAACCTGTAGGTCCTAAGCGTTTGCATACTCTACGTGTAGCATGAGAGCAAACATCGTAGAGATCCAGATGGCTCATGAAGCATCTCGTGATTAAGTGATCTAAAGCAAAGGACCCATTGGTGCCCTTGCATTGTCAGTAGTTAAATATGATTTGGCTTCTGCAATCAGAACTCACTCAATGAGAACAGAGCAGGTACTACAGTTTGCACTTGTTGTGCCAGGTTAGGTTTCTCTGTAGACTTTAAGAGAGTTCTTTAATGTTGTTTGATTATATTTTTAATTAGCCCTTGTGAAGAAAGGCTCTTTTAGTTTTTGCAGTGATGCATTGCAGCTTTCATTACAGCAAATACCCATGACCCCTGGTGCCTAACTGTAAACAATGACAGTTACTAGCCTCATTAGGAGACTAGCAGATGGCTCACAAAGTCCTCACTGGAGTTGAAATCCATTTGTGGCTTGCAGTGCACAAATATTTATCTTTAAACAGTATAAAATATGTCAGAATGGGTCTGCATTCTATTTTCATTAGTTTAAGGCATTTTGATCTTAACAAGAAAAACTTCTTTGATTACACATTTTTTGTTTGCTTATTCTATAACCTGATTTCCAGATTTTTTTTTTTTTCTTGGCTGCTTACCTATTAGAAGAACAAAGTTTTGTCAACTTCTCACTTTTGTCATTTACTCATTCTACAAATACATGTTAAACTCCTACTGTGAGCCAGGCTAAAATATTAGAGATATAATAATGAATACAGTATAGTAAGTACTCAGTAATTACTTGTTGAAAGAATCAACCTAAAACTGAAGCATAGTTTTATTTTATATAAAACTTGAACACCATTTCCTAGACATAGAACCATATTACTTTTATCTATAAATATTCCCTTTCAACTACAAAATGTTAGAAATTGGAGAAAATGTTCTGCATTAGTCTAAGAATTTTCTTAGTCTGACACATCTGAAGAAATATTCAGTGCTAAGAGTTACTCAGACAAAAGAATAATAGTGAACAGTAATTGAGCACTTATTATGCTGAGGACTTTATAATTTATTACCTCTCTTAATTATCTAGAGTCTAAACAACCCCTGAGGAAAATATTATTTTTCCATTCTACAGGTGAAACTAATGCTTAAAAACATTAATCAACTTGCCCAAGTTCTCCTAGGTGAAACGTGGCAGAGCCCAGATTTGAACTAAGGCAGCTGGACTCCAGACCCCATACTACTTTTAATCATTATGCATTAATTACAATAGTTTTTACACCTAAACATCTTTGAGCCTATATCAGTTCATTTTATCCAGTATCATTTCAGAGATGGCCTTTGCTGTTTTATAGGAGGGGAGGGATTCTTCTTCCCTCAGTCAGTCCTTATACAATAGATATCTCTCTTCACCAAGGAACTCAAACAATGGATCAAGGATCGAACCCTCCAGTGGTGATCGGCACTGCAGATACATGATATGGACCAGGTGGCACTGTGCCAGCAAACAATTAAATGCTCCTTTTAAGGTCCACACTAGTGCTTAACTGCATAGACTTTGCAGCCAGATTACCTGAGTTCAAATCGTGACTATAACATTAAAGCTGTGTGACTCTGGGCAAGTTACTTGACTTCCTTGTACCTTACTTTCCTATTTAGAAATTGGAGATAGTTATAGTACTGGCCTCATAGGACTGATGTGAAGAATAAATTACTTAATATGGGCAAAGCACTTAGGAGAGTGTGTGGTGCATGTTGTCATTGTTAGGTGCTGTCGAGTCGGTTCCGACTCATAGTGACCCTATGCACAACAGAACGAAACACTGCCCGGGCCTGTGTCATCCTCACAATCGTTGTTGTGCTTGAGCTCATTGCTGCAGCCACTGTGTCAATCCACCTCCTTGAGGGTCTTCCTCTTTTCCGCTGACCCTCTACTCTGCCAAGCATGATGTCCTTCTCCAGGGACTCATCCCTCCTGACAACATGTCCAAAGTACGTAAGATGCAGTCTCGCTATCCTTGCCTCTAAGGAGCATTCTGGCCGCACTTTGTCCAAGACAGATTTGTTCATTCTTTTGGTAGTCCATGGTATATTCAATATTCTTTGCCAACACCACAATTCAAAGGTGTCAATTCTTCTTCGGTCTTCCTTATTCATTGTCCAGCTTTCACATGCATATGATGTGATTGAAAATACCATGGCTTGGGTCAGGCGCACCTTAGTCTTCAGGGTGACATCTTTGCTCTTCAACACTTTGAAGAGGTCCTTCGCAGCAGATTGGCCCAATGCAGTGCGTCTTTTGATTTCTTGACTGCTGCTTCCATGGCTGTTGATTGTGGATCCAAGTAAAATAAAATCCTTGACAACTTCAATCTTTTCTCCATTTATCATGATGTTGCTCATTGGTCCAGTTGTGAGGATTTTTGTTTTCTTTATGTTGAGGTGTAATCTATACTGAAGGCTGTGGTCTTTGATCTTCATTAGCAAGTGCTTCAAGTCCTCTTCACTTTCAGCCAGCAAGGTTGTGTCATCTGCATAACGCAGGTTGTTAATGAGTCTTCCTCCAATCCTGATGCCCCGTTCTTCTTCATGTAGTCCAGCTTCTCAGATTATTTGTTCAGCACACAGATTAAATAGGTATGGTGAAAGAATACAACCCTGACGCATACCTTGCCTGACTTTAAACCAATCAGCATCCCCTTGTTCTGTCTGAACAACTGCCTCTTGATCTATGTAAAGGTTCCTCATGAGCATAATTAAGTGTTCTGGAATTCCCATTCTTCACGGTGTTATCCATAGTTTGTTATGATCCACACAGTTGAATGACTTTGTATAGTCAATAAAACACAGGTAAACATCCTTCTGGTATTCTCTGCTTTCAGCTAGGATCCATCTGACATCAGCAATGATATCCCTGGTTCCATGTCCTCTTCTGAAACCAGTCTGAATTTCTGGCAGTTCCCTGTTGATATACTGCTGCAGCTGTTTTTGAATGATCTTCAGCAAATGAGCAACCTCATAATAAGCAGAGAAAAGATTGAAGTTGTCAAGGATTTTATTTTACTTGGATCCACAATCAACAGCCATGGAAGCAGCAGTCAAGAAATCAAAAGACTCACTGCATTGGGCCAATCTGCTGCGAAGGACCTCTTCAAAGTGTTGAAGAGCAAAGATGTCACCCTGAAGACTAAGGTGCGCCTGACCCAAGCCATGGTATTTTCAATCACATCATGTGCATGTGAAAGCTGGGCAATGAATAAGGAAGACCGAAGAAGAGTTGATGCCTTTGAATCGTGGTGTTGGCGAAGGATATTGAATATACCATGGACTGGCAAAAGAACGAACAAATCTGTCTTGGAAGAAGTGCGGCCAGTACTCTCCTTAGAGGTACGGATGGCGAGACTGCGTCTTACATACTTTGGACGTGTTGTCAGGAGGGATCGGTCCCTGGAGAAGGACATCATGCTTGGCGGAATACAGGGTCAGCAGAAAAGAGGAAGACCCTCAACAAGGTGGATTGACACAGTGGCTGCAACAATGAGCTCAAGCACAACAACGATTGTGAGGATGACGCAGGCCCGGGCAGTGTTTCGTTCTGTTGTGCATAGGGTCACTATGAGTCGGAACCGACTCGACAGCACCTAACAATGACAATTTAAAACAGAACAAAAAGGAATTGAATAAGGAAAGTTACAAGATTTCTATTTCCAGAAACTAAAGTCCTCAAATTGTCAGAGAAGGCTTAGCCTAGAATGCATGAATCAGTTCTATCAGTTTCCTTGGAGATTCACATTATATTTATTTCTACTTCTATGGTGTGGTTGTACCAGAGGGCCTAGGCCCTGTCACAGTATACTGGGGTCTATAAGACAACACTTACAGATTTCTAAAAGATTCTCTAGAACTGAAGGTAGTTAATCTGCCAGGTATACCAGCCTCCGAGTCCTTCACAACCTGCAGGCAGCAGCTGCATCAGGAGGGACTCTGGCCTGGACTCCTCGTACCCCTCCCAGCTTCTCTAGCAGCTGCTGAGGAGTTCTCCAGCATGTAAAAAAATCCTGAGAGCGATGCATGGGTTGAAAATCTCCATTATGGCTAACGAGTATCCATGTTAACTTAAAAGAAAGAAAAGGAACCATAGGCTTAAAGAAAGAACATTGCGTGCCCAAAGGTGTTACATGAAGAAATAGACTGATAACCTGTATTCCCTGGGTGGTGCAGCTTGCACTCGACTGCTAAAGGTTGGCATTCTGAACCCATCCAGGGACACCACAGAAGAAAAGTCCGGCAACCTACCTCCATAAAGATTACAGCCAGGAAGACCCCATGAAGCAGTTCTACTCTGTAACACGTGGGGTCGCTGTGAGTCAGAACTGACTCCAGGGCAGCAGGTTTGGTGTTGGTTTTGATTTATGTGCTGATCACACCTTTCCTCCATGGCGTCCAAGAGGCCAAATTTACAAACCACCAAACAGGGAAAAAATGGCTGCTGAACCGAAAGGTTGACCATTTAAGTCTGCCCAGAGGCACCTCGGAAGAAAGGCCTGGCGATCTACATCCAAAAATCAGCCACTGAGAACCCCGTGGCACACAGAGTTGTACCCTGACATGAGTCAGAATGGCCTCCACGGTGGCGACTGGTGCTGGTAGCCAGGAAACACCACACTCCACGGGTTCAGCTCTCTGTCTTCTGTGTTGAACAGCCACAGACAGTGTTTGGTTTTTATATTATTCCATTTGTTCATTTATTTATTAATTTGCTTATCAAACATTTATTAATCTCTTGTTCTGTCCCAGCCACTTTGGGAGACTCCGAGGACACAACCGTGAACAAATACCGTCCCTGTCCCCAGGCTGCGGCGGCAGCCGAGTGAGGGTAGAGGATGTGCTGTGATGAGAGGGGAAGGCCCAGACGGGGTGGGGGCTTCACGGAGGAGGAGGCAGAGGTTACACTGCTGCGAAGTCTGCATCTTCAGATGCTGCTAGGTCCCCTGTGTCTGAACGGAGAGTGAGAACGGCCGCTTGCTGTTGGAGAGGAAGGATTCAGGGAAGTCATGTCCGGATTTTCCCTGTTAGCAGGAAGGTTACGGCAGCGCAGCCTCTGCAGTGAGCCCGGCTCCCCTCACTCTGGGACAGGCCCTGTCGTGGCTGCACCGTGACACTGTGACACCCAGACCTGGTGGGTGCGAGCTGGCCCTGCCTGACTACCCTGGGGGCAGGACAAGGCACCCTGCCCTCTATTCCTCTCCCTGCCATCAGTCTGAAGCTCCTCCCACCGTTTTCATCTGCTGGGGTCTCTTGTACTTGGACCTCTTCGTTAATCTGCCCGCTCTGCTTCCCTTCATCTCTTGCTTCTTTCTCCCTATGGTAGCGCATTTCCATCCATTTTGGACTCTGCGGATGGAAAGCTGCTTGCGGACCCGGGTCCCTCAGCCGCTGGCTGTTGTCACCTGCTGGGACTCTGCCTTCGTCAGGAGGGGGATGGGATGGCCCTGCAAGGGAATTCAAAAGGCGTCTTGGCTCCGAGAGAGGAAAGAAATGAGCAGCGTCTCCAGGTCTGAGCGCAGCTGCTGGCTGGACGGCTCCAGTGGAAGAGGAAAGCATTTTCTTGTGGATGCCTGTCCGAGGCTGTTTCTGCTTTGGGTGTGGGGCTGGGGTTCAGAAATACAAAGTGTATAAACAACAACAAAAAAACCAAACGCGTTGCCACTGAGCGACCCTATAGGACAGAGTAGAACTGCTCCATGGGCTTTCCAAGGAGCGCCTGGTGGATTCAAACTGCCAACCTTCTAGTTAGCAGCCTTAGCACATAACCACCACGCCACCACAAAATGTATAGGCAGCCAACATGCCACGCAATTATACTGCTCCAAAGATGAAAGGCTAAATTTGTAGGTCACACTCAAAATACAATTGTACTGAGGGCACTTGGAGAAATGAATGGCTATTTTAGACTAAGATGGTTCTTAAAATAGGAATGTTCACTTGCCAGGACTTGGAGGAAGACCCTATTCACTTCGGGATACAGCATTTTGGCTTGCCAGCACATTGCTGTGAGCAGTCAAGGAAGGGAGGAAGGTGCTGGGGGAGCTGATGTCTTGAGTTGGAGTGAAAACAAGAATAAAAGACTTTGTATTCAATTTCCACTCCCTTGAAACACACCACCCTGTGGGAGACATACATAATTAATGACATTACCACACAATGGTAGGACTACAGAGAAACGCTAATATTGATGAATGCTTTTTCATTTTTATTGCACTTTTCAAGTATGCCAAAAAACATTAAAAATTCATAAAAGAAAATAACTTGGCTCAATCTTGACCGATCGTCACACCTGCATTTATTGGGGCAGTCCCAGTCTTCACTGTCTGTGGTCCCAGACGCCTGGACTTTCCAGGCAGACTCTTGGGTTTCAGTTTTGGCTTTTACCAGAAGCCACACAATGTTAGAAGACTCAATCCTGTTTGATTCTAGAAACACCCTGAGAAAGCAGACATTAGTAAATAAGATGCTGAATTTGTTAGCTGCCGAGTATTTATTAATTATACAAAGCAATGGTGATTGACTTCTTAGACTTAAAAAAATTATCCCTGAGATTATGGCTAAATTAGAGTGGACTAGACAACGCCTGAGCTAGCTTAGGAGCTCCTACTGCTCTAGTCAGCTCTGCTGAGTGTTTGCTGCCGAAAGGCACGTAGGCCCTGACCGACCTACGGTTACACATTTGGGAGTAAGTAGGGTTCTAGACCTTTAATAAATAATTCCAGTGCTTTTTCACCCTACAAAACAATCAACAGGAAGCACAGTGGAAACCTGCCATCTGACGGTGCTGAAAGGTAGATTCAATGAAGTCTTCCTCTGTGTGGCAGAGACAATTGTTTGCAGCTGCCATCAAGTCCCCCCTTCCCGCCGCACACACTCACGGCAGCTGCAACCACAAGGACACTAAAAGCTGCCCCACCCTGTACCCCCCCATGGTCAGCTGGGGATAGGACCGTTGTGACCCACAGGGCTTCTCTGGCTGAGTTTTGGAAGCAGGTCAGCAGGCCTACCTCCGAGTCTGTCCTAGTCTGGGAGCTGTGCTGAAACCTGCTCGGCATCAGGAAGCCCTCACCGATTAGTCCCCGCGCTCCCCTGCACACCCAGCCCCTCACGCTTGGGCAGTCGCCAGTTTTCTGCAGACATCAGGTGGACAAGTGTTACTTCTGGGGTGAGGATTTAAGAGTGAGTGTGAGCTCTCCACACTCTTTCCTCCTTACCATTCCCGGAGACTCCAGGGGTAAGTAGTTAGAAGCAACCTGGTTCAAAGTTGGAGACACAGCTCTGGAGCATCACCAGGCCTACAGCAGACACTGTGTGGTTAGAAAACCAACCTTTATGGCATTAAACCACTGAAATTTCCAGGCTTATTTGTTATCCTAGCAGATTATAGCCTATACAGACTAAGGCACTGTTCATCTTTTTTTCCCCTAAAACATGAACAGGGACACATATTAATAAATATTTATTGAGCTCCCACTATGCACAAGGGGCATAGTGAATTCTTTCCCTGGGAACATTTTTTCTTGGAGACTCTGGCTCATTGTTGACTGTTCCCCAAGGCCTGATGACACCCCAAACTCTGAAGGCTGGTGACAATCCAATTCAGAAATAGCTGTCACTGTCACCCACCACCCACTCTTGGGGAGGGAGCATTGGTTCCAATGCCAGAAAGTCAAATTAGCTTTTTATATTAAATGTCACTTAATGTTACATATTTACTTTAAAATAACTGTGACTTAGTTTTAAGCATCAGTTAAAGTACATTTTGTGCTTGCTGGAAGATTAGTATCTCTTGAAACACATCATTTTGAAGGCAATTTCAGACTTTGCGTTGTCTTTCCAGAGTAGGCTGCCATCAAGCCTACTGCTTCCACTCCAACATCACCCCCGTCTTTGCCACCTTCACCAGCAACAGGCTCGATTGAAAAACTAACCCTGTCTTTTGGGTGTATAGTGAGGGGAGAGGGTGGGCAGAGCAGGGCAAGCCAATCATATTTTAAAGCTCTACTTGAAAGGCTCACTTGTTTTAAAGTCCTTCCAAGTCATTCACCTGCTGGAGCCTGCCCTCAGGCAGAAAGCACTTTTTCTATTTTGTCGATGTCCCCATCATGGAGCCCTGGGTGAACAATAGTGAAAACTGGGGAACAAAAGTAGGGAGAAGACAGCAAGTAATATTCTCAAGCCTCAAGTGCAAAGACATTTCAGTGAGCTGTGAAGTTTGAATACGTGTATAACTTTTTATTTCCCCTTGACGTGTGATTAGGTTTACTAGCTCTTGATATCACGGAAGATGCCACATCGAGGCTCTTTCTTCAAGTCACATCTATTCCAGATTCCTCTTCAAAGCAGTGTGTTGTAGTTAGCTGCCTTTGAGTTCCCCATGCACAGTGGAACAAAATGCTGCTTGGTCTTGCATCATTGGTTGCAGATAAAACCATTGTGATCCATAGAATTTTCATCGGCTGAGTTTCTGAAGTAGATTGCCAGGCCTTTCTTCTTAGCCTTACTTAGTCTGGATGCTTCAATGAAACCTGTTCAGCATTACAGCAATATGAAAACCTCCACTGAAAGATGGGTGATGGCTGCGCATAAGGTGCATTGGCTAAGAATCGAACCAGGCTCTCGCACGTGGAGGGCAAGAATTCTACCACTGAAACATCACTACCCCTTCATTCCAAAGGGGTTAGGGCATGTATTTTCAACATTGGTTATATTGTGCCCAAGAGGGTGAAAATTGGTTCTTGGGAAGGTAGGGAAGTCTTCCTCTTGTTACAAAGGACATATTTATCCAACTGGTTCATTCCAGTTCGAACCCCCACTGAGCCTTTGCATTTCTGACAAGGTCGCAGGAAGTTATACATAAGAATCACCTGGGGATCTTGTTAAAATGTAGATTCTGATTCAGTATATCTGGGGTGGAAATGCAAATTCTCAGCAGGGGTTCGAACCAGAAAGAACCAGTTCAAAGCCCTGATATATACATACATATAGGTGGTGCAGTGGTTAAAAGCTTGGCTGCTAACCAAAAGGTTGGCAGTTTGAATCCACCAGCCACCCCATGGAAACTGTATGGAGCAGTCCTACTTTGTTCTATAGGGTCTCTGAGTCGGAGTCAACTCGACGGCAATAGGGTTTTTTTTTAATAGTATATATATGGTTTCTATCACATAGATGTACATATAGTACAGAAACAGACATATATCTGTACTATTAAAATTTCGTGGAGGTCACTTCAGTAAATAAGCTAACGGAAGAAATGATGAAATAAAAGAGCTGAACAAAAGATTTCAAAGGGTGAGTCAAAAAGACAAATTATTATAATGAAATGTGTAAAAACTTGGAGTTAAGAAACCAAAAGAGAAGAACACACTTGGCATTTCTCAAGTTGAAAGAACTAGAGAAAAAATTCAAGCCTTGAGTTGCAATATTGAAGGATTCTATGGGCAAAATACTGAACAACACAGGAAGCATCAAAAGAAGGTGGAAGGAATACACAGAGTCAGTGCACCAAAAAGAACTGGTCAGTGTTCAACCATTTCAGGAGGTGGCATGTGATCAAGAACTGATCGTATTGAAGGAAGAAGTGCAAGCTGTACTGAAGGCATTGGCGAAAAACAAGGCTTCAGGAATCAATGGAATACCAATTGAGATGTTTCAACAAATGGATGCAATGCTGGAAGTGTTCACTCGTCTATGTCAAGAAATTCGGAAGACAGCTACCTGGCCAACTGACTGGAAGAGCTCCATATTTGTGCTAATTCCAGAGAAAGGTGATCCAATAGAATGTGGAAATTATTGAACAATATCATTTTGTATCACATGCAAATAAAATTTAGCTGAAGATAATTCAAAAACTGTTGCAGCAGTACATCAACAGAACATTGCTAAAAATTCAAGCCAGGTTCAGAAGAGGATGTGGAACCAGGGATATCACTGCTGATGTCAGACAGATCTTGGCTGAAAGCAGAGACTACCAGAAAGATGTTTACCTGTGTTTTACTGACTGTGCAAAGGCGTTCAACTGTGTGGATCATAACAAACTATGGATAACGTTTCAAAGAATAGGAATTCCAGAATACTTAATTGTGCTCATGCAAAACCTGTATATAGACCAAGAAGCAGTCATTCAAACAGCAACGGGATACCGCCTGGGTTAAAATCAAAAGGTGTGTGTTAGGGTTGCAACCTTTCACCATACTTATTCAATCTGTATGCTGAGCAAATAATCCAAGAAGCTGGACTATATGAAGAAGGATGTCCATCAGGATTGGAGGAAGACTCATTAACAACCTGCGATATGCAGATGACACAACCTTGCTTACTGAAAGCAAAGAGGACTTGAAGCATTTACTGATGATCAAAGACTACAGCCTTCAGTACAGATTATAAATCAGCATAAAGATAACAAAAATCCCCACAACTGGTCCAATAAGCAACATCATGATAAATGCAAACGAGTTTGATGTTGTCAAGGATTTCATTTTACTTGGATCCACTTTCAACACTCCTGGAAGCAGCAGTCAGGAAACCAAACGATGCATCGCATTGGACAAATCTGTTGTAAAGACCTCTTTAAAGTGTTAAAAAGGAAAAATATCACTATTAGGATTAAGGTGCACCTGACCCAAGCCATGATATTTTCAATTGCCTCGTATGTGTGTGAAACCTGGACAATGAATAAAGAAGGCTGAAGAACTGATGCCTTTGAATTGTGGTGCTGGTGAAGAATATTGAATATACCATGGACTACCAGAAAAACTGACAAATCTGTCTCAGAATAAATACAACCAGAATGCTCCTTGGAAGTGAGGATGGTGAGACTTCGTCTCACTTACTTTGGACATGTTATCAGGAGGAAACAGTCCCTGGAGAAGGACATCATCTTGGTAAAGCAGAGGGTCAGCAAAAAAGAAGAAGACCCTCAATGAGATGGACTGACACAGTGGCTGCAACCATGGGCTCAAGCATAGCAATGATTGTGAGGATGGTGCAGGATCAGGCAATGTTTTTTTGTTTTGTTGTACATAGGGTCACTGGGAGTTGGAAAAAACTTGATGGCGCCTAACAACAAACCCCAATAAATTAAAAAGAAATTTATGGGGGGAGGGGAAGCAATTAAGAAAAAAAGTCTAAAAAGGCTCCTTACAGGAATGATCATGAAAAATGCTTGAGAAACATTGGTAAGGGGAAGGGGAGAGGCCAGAGAGACACGGACATGCGATGCTGTACTCTGCAGCTGGGGGTCATAATGGGAATACCTCGAGCCCCAGGTCTCTCCTGCTCTTTCTCACCCTTTCTGGACATGCAAGTTCAGAGAAGGCACAGGCCACAGCCAGGAACTCAGAGTCTGTTGCTAGATATCAACCCTTTCCTTTCCCTTTCCAGCTCCTCCTTAAAGGAATTTCACTGCTGGATTTATCTCACATACAGCAATGGCAAAGGGATTTCAAGGAAATGAACAGTAGTTCCTTTCCTTAAGAAGCCTGGGGACAACTGAAGTGGGAACACTCTTCCAGGCAAGGATTCAAAGACCCTCACATCTCCCCAGCTCACAGAGCCTCCAGGCATTCTATCAGCCCCTCAGGCCCCCCTCTGGTGTCTCCAACCCCTCTAGTGTAAACAGCATCAGGAGTGAGGTAGGTTGAAGGTTTTTCAGGAAACAAAAGTAAGTTGTACCTAAAAATTCCTTCATCGAACTGGGATTTGAGGCCTTACTTACAGGGGGCTGTGATGACTGAATTATTTTGTGTTTCTTCCCCAGCCCTTGACAGAGCAGAATTTAAGGCAGATATTCTTTGGAATTATAATCCTGCTCAGCTGTCCTTTTCAAAATTACATCAGCCATAGTTCTAGGAAAAATTAAAAAAAAAAAAAAAGCCAAAAACTAAAATTAAAATACAAGGCTCCAGTATCTTTACTGTCTCTGGATTGTAACTGGGTACACGTGCTTTCAGCTAACCTTTGTCTTCCTCTTCATGAAGGGAAAGACTATTGAAGATTTTTAAAAGCAGAATAAAAGAAGAGCTCCATTAATGGTAGGAGAAAAACTATACATTTAGTTCACTCGCTAGCACACTTAAAAGAAAATGTCTCCAGTGACTATAAATAAATAGATTTCTTATGGGGGGCACACAGTGCTTCAGATAACTCATTTCCCCTTTATCTGGATTTTTGATACCTGGTAGGAGGGGTGGGGGAGAGACACTTCACAGCGGAGGGTGCAGACAAAAGGGAAGGATCTGACAGTTGCCATTATTACTGTGCCATATCGTTTACCTCAGCCAGGAGTCACTAACACGCCAGGTCACGCTGAGGTCGAGGGCAAGTCGTGAAGTTGACACAGCCACGTGGTAGCTTGCTGGCTGGGGGCATACATCAAAAGCGTGACAACAAACACGAGAAGATTTGTTCGGTACAGAGATCAAGATCACAGAGCTTTCCTTGCGATGTTCTGCCAGCTTTGTGGAAGGAGCACTTTACATTTCAACATCAGTTCTGCTAGGGCTTTTGAGAAGGAGTCACATGAATGGCTCAGGGAAATACTCTCTTTAGAAGAGAGCTCTTCCTAATAATTCGTTGTTTCACTAGCGTTTTCTTCTGCACCAACTACAAATTTGAAATAGAAAATCCCCGTTTCTCATTGTTGTAAATGACATATATATGAGTCCCTGGGCGGCGGAAACAGTTAAGCGCTCGACTTCTGACCCAGAGGCTCCTCAGAAGACAGGCCTAGTGATCTGTTTCTGAAAGGAGACCATCTTGAAAACCCTACAGAACAGTTCTACTCTGCACACATGGAGTTGGCATGAGTCAGAATCAACAACTAACAGCATATATATATATATATACACGCACAACATATATATACTAGCTGTTATTTGCTGTACGATATATATATTTCATAACACTTGTCAGTTCAACATCTCTGCATGGACAATTCAGTGATACCAACTACATTAATCATGACGTGCAACTATCAACAGTATTTATTGCCAAATTTTCCACCCCAGACAGATACAGTGCTTCTTAAACAATGACTCTCCCTCTTCCCCTCACTCCTGCCCCTGGTAACCTCTAATGAACCTCTTTCTGTATACGTTTGCCTGTCTAGGTATTTCATATAAGTGGGCTCCTGCGATACTTGTTCTCTTGCAGTCGACTTACTTGGTTTAGCAAAAGGCTCGTCTAAGTCGTGGCGTGCTGCAGTACTTCATTTCTCTTTATGGCTGAGTAGTAGTCCATTACATGTGTATACCACATTTTCTTTGTCCATTCCTCTGTTGATGGGCATTTAGGCTGTGTCTACGTTTTGGCTATTGTGAATAGTGCTGCAACGAACATTGGTGTTGAAGTATTTGCTTGTGTTCCTGCTTTCAGTTCTTCTGGGTATATACTTAAGAGTAGAATTGGTGGATCATACGGTAGTTCTATGTTTAAGTTTTTGAGAAACTACCAAACTTTTTCCACAGCAGCTGCACTGTTTTGCATTCCCACCAGCAACAGATGAGGGTTCCAATTTCTCCACAGCCTCGTTAGCATTTGTTCTTGTTGATGTTGTTTTAATCTTAATCATCCTGGTGCCCCCACCCCCCCCACTTTGTACCTTAAACCTATGTTTGTTTTTATTGGATGTTACATGAAAATATTTTATGAGAGTAAAATGGTTTTGAAGACTGAATATTTTGAAGTAGATTATACTTTTCTCAGTGGCATTGGTTGCCAAACAGTAGGTATCTGGACAGTCAGAGAGAAGAATGAGATATCCAGTGAGTGTCCTTCCTTATTTCAATGAGCAGGCTCACTGTTCAATGTTAAACCAAGGAACTTCAGGGGTTCTCCTGAATTCAGTGCATCAACACCCAGTTTCCCGAGACTTTGGAGTAGTGTGGTACAGGGAGATTTAGGAGACCTGTGTTCTAATCCCAATCCTGTCACAACTCACTGTATGACCTTAGGAGAGTCCTTTAGCCTCTTGCAACCATAGCTTCCCTACTGACATTTGGCTTAAATGTTCTCCAACTCGGCCTTCCTGCTTTATAATTCTGTGATTAAGCCATTCCTTTAAAACTGTGTTATTATCAAACATTGATGACTCTTTCTAAGCCTGGCTCCTTTAAAGAATCCAATAATTTTCAACAAACCTATAATAAATCTCTTTCTTGTTCTAAGAAGCTTCCCACTCAACTAAGGAGGATTTCTAGTCAGAGCAGAGGTGGAGTAGCTCCCCTGGATACTTACGACTCTCCTATTTGTTCAGCAGTTGTGAATTCTTCTCCTGCTCCCACTCTCAATATTATGAGGTCTAAAAGGCCCCCTGGTAAAGAAGAAGGCACCAGAGATCCCCAAAGAGGGGCAGATCCAGTGCGTATCTATGACAGATTGTGCAAAGATCCCAATTTCCCTGCAGTTAAAATAAAATTAAGGACAGAAAATGAGACTTCACACCTGCATAGAGTCACAGGCTAGTTTCCCCTAAAAGGCTACTGTGACGAAATTTGATTTCCCAGGCTTTTATGAGAAAGCAATTTGAATTTGTGCCTGGCGTTTCAAGTCCAAACTAGTTGTTCATTGTAGATCTTGTTGTAAAAATGCTTGTGGGCTTGCTAAAATTTCTAGGGGTCATTGGGAAAACCTGCTGATGAGAGTTTTTGGATTGCAAGACAGGAAAACGACACTAAGGTTACAGTGTGCTTTCCCGCTGGCTGAAATCTTGTCCAGGCTTATAGTGGAAATGGTTGATCCCATGAAAGCTTGCGTGTGTCATACAGGCCCTCTGATTCTGCAATGGTAGGCAGGGATATTTGGTTTTTGATATCGTTACCTTTATAGTGCCAACTAATCCTACAGTTTTTTTAGATAAGACTATGACTTCAAGCAATTTCAAACTTTCTGCAATGATTGCGAACCAGCAAATTACTGTGTACCAAATACCAGAGCAGTCATGATATGACAATGCAGTAAAATTCCAGCACCGCCACTGTTAAGCAGGTGTTTTGTTGTATTACCTTGCAATTTAAAAAGTAGAAAAAAGTATATAAAACATATATGTATGACTTAAAGATTAATGTACCAATGCATCCATCACCCAAATGAAAAAATAGAACTTTATGTACTGGTACCTTGAAGGACTCTGTGGGCTGTGCAAACGGTTTAAACACTCCACAACTAGCCAAAAGGTTGGTGGTTCAAACCCACCCAGAGGCTCCCAGGAAGACAGGCCTGGTAGTCTGCTTCAGAAAGTTCACAGCCTTGAAAACCCTATGGAGCAGCTCTACTCTGCACACATGGGTTCGCCGTGAATCAGAATCAACTGGACAGCAACTAACGACTACCCTTTACAACCATCACCGCTAGTACCTTGGAAGCCCTCGTGTGTCCTTCCTCAAGCACATCCTCCTCCCTCCTTCAAAAGAGTGGTTTGTAACCCTGGCTACACACTGGAGTGGGGGAAGTCTAGGAATTTATATACAGGTAGATATGTTTTGATTCTAATATATAGCTAAGGTTGAAAGCCACTGCACTAGAGAGCTCTCAAGCTTTAATGTGCACACAAATCACCTGAAGAACTTGATAAACTACAGCTTCTGAGTCAGTAGGTCTGGGGTGGAACCCAAGATTCTGCATTTCCAACAAGCTCCTGGTGATGCTGGTGCTGTAGAACCAGCACCAACCAGCACCAAGTAAAAAAGATTTTACTTTGAGTAGCAAGGCTTTAGAGCTGTGGTCCGGAATTGAGTTCCACATTGGAATAACCTGAGTCATTTTAAAAAGCTTTTTCTGAGGCCTATCCTCAGATATTCTGATTTAATTGGCATGAGGTTTGGATTTTAAACATCCTCTCAGGTGTTTCAAATGTGCAACAAGCTTCTAGATAGTGCTGCTTCTGCCGGCCCACTCTTTGAGTAGCAAGGCTGGAGGGCTACACTGTCCAATACGGTAGCTGCTAGCTATTTATGTTTAGATTTAAATCAACTAAAATTAGGTAAAATTAAAAACCCATTTTCTCAGTAATTTTAGCCCCATTTCAAGTACTCGATACCAGCTACAGACACCATATCAGGAAGTGCAGGTATAAAATCTTTGCGTCACTGCAGAACGTTCTGTTCGTGCCGCTTTAGAGGGGATAGCTATCGTGACCTTGTGTTAGCGATCCCTGCTCCTCTTTCAGGCCTGCCATCTACGCATACATTCCTAAACAAACAAACAAACAAACAAACAAACAAACAAACAAACAAACAAACAAACAAACGTGCCTTACACTCCCTGCTTTTAAATTTCATTTACATAGAAGAATACTACATATATCATTCATGACTTTTCTCCTTCATCAGCATTTTGTCTTGGAGATTCCTCCACGTTGATGCATCAGTGTAGTCCATTAACTGTTTACCGTGGTGTGTGTTCTCTCTATTGTTGATGGACATTTAGGTTGTCAGGATTTTTTGTCGTTGTTGTTATGAATAATACTGCTACAAAGGAATAGAAGAGCTAATACTTACATAGCTCCAGAGTCCATGGTGCTCACACAAGGCATTTGACTACCTCTCTTCTCTGATCGGAAAACCTGGTGGTGTAGTGGTTAGGTGCTATGGCTGTTAACCAAGAGGTCAGCAGTTCAAATCTGCCAGGTGCTCCTTGGAAACTCTATGGGGCAGTTCTACTCTGTCTTATAGGGTCACTATGAGTCGGAATCGACTCATCGGCAGTGGGTTTTGGTTTTGGCTGCTCTGATCATTTTCTACATGTCTACTAGTGTACTTATGCAGAAGTTTTTGTAGATTATATATCTTGGAATGAAATTTCTGGGTCGCAGGGCTGGGTCATGTTCATCTTCATTAGGCAATTCCAAACTGTTTTCCAAAGTAGTTCTTTCAGTTTATGTTCCTTAAGAAGTAGGTATATTAACAATATATAATAGATTGAATGTTGAATATGTTGTTGTTGTTAGGTGCCTTTGAGTTGGTTCCAACTCATAGCTACCCTATGTACAACAGAACGAAACACTGCCCAGTCCTGCACCATCCTCACAATCGTTATGCTTGAGCCCATTGTTGCAGCCACTGTGTCAATCCTTCTCATTGAGGGTCTTCCCCTTATTTCACTGACCCTCCACTTTACCAAGCATGATGTCTTTCTCCAGGGACTGGTCCCTCCTGATAACATGTCCAAAGTATGTAAGACACAGTCTCACCATCCTTGCTTCTAAGGAGCATTCTGGTTGTATTTCTTCCAAGACAAATTTATTCATTCTTTTGGCGGTCCATGGTATATTCAATATTCTTCACCAGCATCACAATTCAAAGGCATCAGTTCTTCTCTGGTCTTCCTTATTCATCGTCCAGCTTTCACACCCATGTGAGGTAACAGAAAAGACCATGGCTTGGGTCAGGCACACCTTAGTCCTTAAAGTGACATCTTTGCTTTTGAACACTTTAAAGAGGTCTTTTGCAGCAGATTTGCCCAATACAATGTCTTTTGATTTCTTGACTGCTACTTCCATGGGCATTGATTGTGGACCCAAGTAAAATGAAATCCTTTACAACTTCAATCTTTTCTCCGTTTATCATGATGTTGCTTATTGGTCCAGTTGTGAGGATTTTTGTTTTCTTTACGTGGAGGTGCAATCCATACCGAAGGCTGTGGTCTTTGATCTTCACCAGTAAGGGCTTCAAGTCCTCTTCATTTTCAGCAGGCAAGGTTGAGACATCTGCATATCACAGGTTGTTACTGAGTCTTCTACCAATCCTGATGCCCTGTTCTTCTTCAAATAGTCCAGCTTCTTGGATTATTTGCTCAGCATACAGATTGAATAAGCATGGTGAGAGGATACAACCCTGAAACACACCTTTCCTGACTTTAAACCATGCAGTATCCCTTGTTCTGTTTGAACAACTGTCTCTTGGTCTATGTACAGCTTCCTCATGGGCACAATTAAATGTTCCAGAATTCCCATTCTTCACAATGTTATTCATAATTTCTTATGCACCACACAGCTGAATACCTTTGCATAGTCAGTAAAACACAGGTAAATATCATCCTGGTATTCTTTGCTTTTCAGCCATGACCCATCTAACATTAGCGACGATATGCCTCATTCCACATCCTCTTCTGAATCTGGCTGCAATTTTTGGTGGTTCCTTGTCCCTGTTCTGCTGCAACTGCTTTTGAATGATCTTCAGAAAAATTTTACTTGTGTGTGACATTAATGATATTGTTTGATAATTTCCACATTCTGTTGGATCACCTTTCTTTGGAATGGGTACACATATGGATCTCTTCCAGTCAGTTGGCCAGGTGGCTGTCTTCCAAATTTCTTGGCATAGATGAATGAGTACTTCCAGCGCTGCATCCATTTGTTGAAACATCTCGATGTGTATTCCATCAGTTCCTGGAGCCTTTTTTTTTTTTTGGCCAATGCCTTCAGTGCAGCTTGGACCTCTTCCTTCAGTACCATCAATTCGTAATCATTTGCCACCTCCTGAAATGGTTGAACATCAACCAATTCTTTTTGATATAGTGACTCTGTGTATTCCTTCCATCTTCTTTTAATGCTTCCTGAGTCATTTAATATTTTCCCCATAGAATCCTTCAGTATTGCAACTCAAGGCTTGAATTTTTTCCTCAGTTCTTTCAGCTTGAGAAATGCCAACTGTGTTCTTCCCTTTTGGTTTTCTATCTCCAGGACTTTGCACGTGTCAGTATAGTACTTTATTTTGTCTTCTGTTCAGCTCTTTTACTTCATCATTTCTTCCTTTTGCTTTAGCCACTCTATGTTGAAGAGCAAGTTTCAGAGCCTCTTCTGACATCCATTTTGGTATTTTCTTTCTATCCTGTCTTTTTAATGACCTCTTGCTTTTTGTCATGTATGATATCCTTCAGTAACTCACCTGGGCTTCAGCCATTAATGTTCAGTGCATCAAATCTGTTCTTGAGATGGTCTCTACATTCAGGTGGGATGTACTCAAGGTCGTACTTTGGCTCTCTGGGAGGTATTCTAATTTTCTTCAACTTCAACTTGAACTTGCATACGAGGAATTAATGGTCTGTTTCACAGTCGGCCCCTGGCCTTGTTCTGACTGATGATATTGAGTTTTTCCATTGTCTCTTTCCACAGATGTAGTTGATTTGTTTTCTGTGTATTCCATCTGGCGAGATCTATGTGTATAGTTGTCATTAATGTTGTTGAAAAAAGGTTTTTGCAATGAAGAAGTTATCGGTCTTGCAAAATTTTATAAACTGAATATATAATATACAATTATATTAACCAATATATTGACTATACCGTGGACTGCCAGAAGAACGAACAAATCAGTCTTCTTCGAAGAAATACAACCAGAATGCTCCTTAGAAGCAAGGAGACTAGACTTTTTCTAGCTTACTTTGAATATGTCTTCAGAAAAAACCACTCACTAGAAAAGGACATCATGTTTGATAAAGTGAAGCATTGGAGAAGGCGAAGGAGGCCCTCAGTAGGTGGATTGACACAGTAGCCGAAACAATGGATGTGAACATACCCACGATCATGAGGATGGCTCATGACCAGGCAACATTTTGTTATGTTGTACACAAGGTCACTATGAGTTGGAGATGATTTGACAGCAACTAACAACAACAAAGGGTTGTATGAGATTTTCCGCTGCTTCAAATTCTTTCCAGCTCTTGGTAATCTCCGGCTTTTTAATTTTTTTCAATTGGGTGGATGTAAAATGCTATTTCATTGGCTTTGGTTTGCAATTCCCTGCTTATTAATGAGGTTGAACATCCTTTAATGTAATTAGGGATCATGCATATTTTCTTTTCTGAGAAGTGCTAAGTCATAGTCTATTTTTTCTACTGGATTATTTGTCTTTATCTTAATGGTCTGTAGAAAATATTTATATCTGTAAACTAAACATCTGATGGAAATATCTTTTCTCAGTTATGGCTTGTATTTTCATTCTCTATATGCCACTGTTTATTCTCCAGAATTAAAAAAAAAATTTACAAAAGTTTTGTATTTAATAATCTTTTTTTTTTTTTAATTGTGCTTTTGGTGGTTTAAGGAATCTTCCCTTACCAGATTATTATATATAGTTATATTAATATATTATCCTATTTTGTCTTCAAAAAGCTATGTATTTTTACTTTAATGCACCTGAATTTTTTTGTGTGTGTACACGTGTATATGCACATAGTTTGAGACTTTTTAAAAAGCTAATTATTTTCTATTTGGGTAACTTATTGTCCTAACTCCATTTGCTGCATATTCCTCACTTGCCCCACTAATCCTCTCTGCCAGTTTTGTCATATATCAAGTTTCAGTATATATGTGGATCTGTGGCAAACGCTACATGAAGTTTCATTGTTCTGTTTGTCTATTTCTGTTCCAATTACTCTCTTTACTGGAACTGCCTTAAAATAATTCTTGATATCTGGTAAGAAAATGTCTCCAAACTTGTTCTTCTTTTTCCAGTGTTTTTTCTGTTCTTGGGCCTTCCAATTTCCATATAAATTTTAGAATTATCTTGTGAGGTTCCATAAAAAGTGCTTTGGGGTTTTGATTGGAATTGCTTTGATTGTACGTATCAATACGGAGAGCATTGCTATCTTTACAATTTTGAATCTTCCAGTCTGGATGTAATATAGCTCTCCATTTTCTTACTAAATGTCTGCCAATTAAGTATTATAATTTTCTGCATAAAGTGCTTACATATCCTTTGTTAGATTTCTTCCTAGATACTTTATATTTTTGTTACTATTGTAAATGACTTATTATTACATTTTTAACTGATTGTTGCTAGTGTATTGAAATATGTTGACTTTATAGGTTGATAGTATCCAGCCACATGCTCTGTACTCTTATGAAAATTTACCTGCAGATTATTTGGAGTTTTCTAGGTAGATGGTTATGTCACCTTGAAAATAATGACAACTTCATTTTTTTTTATCCAGTGGCGGGGGCGGGGGTAAGGCTCCAGGAATATCAACTGAGATGTTTCAACAAACGGACATGGCACTGAAAGTGCTCACTTGTCTATGTCAAGAAATTTGGAAGACTGCTACCTGGCCAACCGACTGGAAGAGATCCATATTTATGCCTATTCCCAAGAAAAGTAATCCAACCGAATGTAGAAATTATCGAATAATATCATTAATATCACATGCAAGTAAAATTTTGCTGAATATCATTCAAAAGCTACTGCAGCAGGATATCGACAGGGAGCTGACAGAAATTCAGGCTGAATTCAGAAGAGGACATGGAACCAGAGATATCATTGCTGATGTCAGATGGATCTTGGCTGAAAGCAGAAAACACCAGAAAGATTTATTGACTATGCAAAGGCATTTGACTGTATGGATCGTAACAAATTGTGGATAACATTGAGAAGAATGGGAATTCCAGAATACTTAATTGTGTTCATGAGGAACCTGTATATAGATCAAAAGGTAGTTATTCGGACAGAACAAGGGGATATTGCATGGCTAAAAGCCGGGAAAGGTGTGCATCAGGGTTGTATCCTTTCATCATACCTATTAGATCTGTATGCTGCGCAAATAATCCAAGAAGCTGGACTACATGAAGAAGAACGGGGCGTCAGGGTTGGTGGACGACTCATTAACAACCTGTGATATGCAGATGATACAACCTTGCCTGCTGAAAATGAAGAGGACTTGAAGCCCTTATCGATGAAGATCAAAGACCACAGCCTTCAGTATGGATTGCACCTCCACATAAAGAAAACAAAAATCCTCACAAATGGACCAATAAGCAACATCGTGATAAATGGAGAAAAGATTGAAGTTATAAAGGATTTCATTTTACTTGGGTCCACACCCATGGAAGTAGTAGTCAAGAAATCAAAAGACTCATTGTATTGGGCAAATCTGCTGCAAAAGACCCCTTTAAAGTGTTGAAAAGTAAAGATGTCACTTTAAGGACTAAGGTGTGCCTGACCTAAGCCATGGTATTTTCAGTTGCATCATATGCATGTGAAAACTGGACAATGAATACGGAAGACCTAAGAAGAATTGGGAAACCCCGGTGGTGTAGTGGTTAAGTGCTACGGCTGCTAACCAAGAGGTTGGCAGTTTGAATCCACCAGGTGCTCCTTGGAAACTATGGGGCAGTTCTACTCTGTCCTATAGGGTTACTATGAGTCTGAATCGACTCGATGGCGGCAGTGGGTTTGGAAGAAGAATTGACACCTTTCAATTGAGGTGTTGGCGAAGAATATTAAATATACCATGGACTGCCAAGAGAGTGAACAAATCTGTCTTGGAAGAAATACAACCTGAATGCTCTTTAGAAGCAAGAATGGTGAGACTGTATCTTACATACTTTGGACATGTTGTTGGAGAGATCAGTCCCTGGAGGAGGACATCATGATTGGTAAAGTACAGAGTGAGCAAATGAAAGGAAGACCCTCAATGAGATGGATTGACACAGTGGCTGCAACAGTGGGCTCAAGCATAAACTATTGTGGGCATGGCGCAGGACCCAGCAGTGCTTCTTACTGTTGTACATAGAGTCGCTAAGAGTTGGAACCAACTCGACGGCACTTAACAACAACAAGTTATATTTTACACTTCTTACTGCATGGCTTTGTCTTCAAAACAATCTTAAAGGTAAAGGGTGATGGCAGATATTCGTGCTTTGTTTCTGGTCTTAAATGGAGTATTTTCAACATTTCACAATTAAGTATAATTTTTCTTTTTTTGTTTTATATGTATGAGTGTGTGTGAACGTTTTTTATTAGGTCAAGGAAGTTTTTTTTCTGTTCTTATCTTGCTGAAGTTTTACTGTGAATGGGTAATGAATGCTATTAATTGATTTTTCTGCACCCAGTTTTTAATACCCTCCTTTAAAGATCTGTCATTATGGGAAATTATATTAACTGACGTTGAATTCCTAGATCAACCCAGTTAGGTAATAATCTTTTTCATACATTGCTTAGTGTATTTGGTTTGCTTATATTTTGTTCAAGATTTTCACATCTATGTCAGGCTAACCTTACAAACCACTTTTTCCATTCTCTGGAAGAAACTGGAATTATCTGCCTAATGAATATTTGATACAACTAGAACTCGCCACCTGAACCCGATGTTTTCTTTATGGCAAGATTTTTAAACTCTGGATTCAGTTTTATTAATGGTTATAAAACTTTTTTGGGTTTTCTTTCTCTCCTTGAGTTAGTTTTGGTAAGTTATGTTTTTCTAGAGATGTATCCATTTCCTCTAAGTTCTCAAATTTATGGGCCCACATTTGTTTATATCTTAATATCTGTTGACTCTCTCTAACCTCTGCAGATATGTCTATGTATTAATTCCTAATTAGTTTATTTGTATCTCTCTCTCTTTCTCTCAATTTCTTTTTCTTTTATTAATTTTATCATTGTCTATTTTATTAGTCTTGTCAAAGACTCAAATTTTGGCTTTGTTCTCTATTGCAACTATGTTTTTTATTTCATTAATTTCTCTTATGTTTACTAGGTCATTCTTTTTACTTTGAGGGCCTTATTCAGCTATTTCCTAACTTTATAAATTGGATACTTAGGTTATAAATTTGATACTTTCTTCTTTTCTTGTATAAGTATTTGAGTCAATAAATTTCTTAATATTACTGTATCTCATATTTTTGATATGTACTATTTGATTATTGTTCTATTCTAAATGTTTTGTAATTTCCATTTTGGTCTCTTCTTTGGAACTGTTTAGACGTGTGTTTTTGTACCCTCAAATATATCAGGATTTTCTACTAATTTTGTATTATTTATTGATTTTCAATGTAATTGCCTAGTAGTCAAAGAATATGTTCTGAATAAAATCAACTGGAACTTACTGAGATTTTTTCTTAAAATCTAGTATGGTCAATTATTTAAATGAATACTTGAAAAAAAGTGTATTCTGTGAGAGAAAGAGAGAAAGCCATAGATCTGACTTGTTAATTGTGCTGTTCAAAACTTCCACATTACCACATAATACAGAGGAAGCCAGCACAACCTGTACAAGGCAAAGTCATGGAAGCTCCACAGACACATCTAAACTCCCTGAGGGACCAAATTCCTGGGCTGAGGGCCGTGGGGACCATGGTCTTGGGAAACATCTAGCTCAATTGGCTTAACATAGTTTATAAAGAAAATATCCTACGTTCTACGTTGGTGAGTAGCGTCTGGGGTCTTAAACGCCTGTGAGCAGCCGTCTAGGATAGTTCACTGATCTCACCCCTTCCGGAGCAAGGAAGAATAAAGAAAACTAAAGATACAAGGGAAAGATTAGTCTAAAGGATAAATGGACTACATCTGCCTCGGCCTCCACCAGACTGAGTCCAGTGCCACTAGATGGTGCCCCATTGCCACCACTGACTGCTCTGGCAGGGACCAGAATGGAGGATTCTAGACAGAAAAAAAAAAAAAAACCGCAGGAAAACGTGTAACAAAATTCTAACTCAAACAGAAAGACTAGACTTGCTGGCCTGGAGACTGGAGAAGCCCTGAGAGTGTGGCCACCAGAGACCCTTTCAGCTCAGTGGTAAAGTCACTCCTGGGGTTCGCCCTTCAGCCAAAGATTGGACAGGCCCATGGAGCAAAGCAGGACTGAAGGGGCGTGACAGCCCAGGAGCCGGGACTGGAAGGCAGGAGGGAACAGGAAAGCTGGTGGTAGGGAACCTAAAGTTGAAAGGGGAGGGTGTTGACATGTCATAGAGGTGTTAACCAGTGTCATGAAGCAATGTTGTATACTAGCTGTTTAATGGGAAACTGCTTTGTTCTGTAAACCTTCATCCAAAGTACAATAAAAAAAAATTTTTTTCCACATTATCACTGATTTTTTCTAACTTCTTTCTCTGCCAATTACTGAGACAGTGCTAAAATCTTCCACTATGATAGTAGATTTGGTAATTTTTTTCATTGTACTCGTCAATTGTTTACTTCATGTACTTTCAGACTGTGTTATTAGGTGCATACAAGTTTAGAAATGTTATACGTTTTTAATGAGTTGAACCTTTTATCATTACGTATATTTTTAAAATTTTCTGAATCTTCGTATTTCAGGTAAGTCTCTTATAAATAGCATATATCTTGATTTTATATATTTTTATCTCATTTGACTATCTTTTAACTGACAAATTTGTTATTTACATACTTGTCTGTCTATATTTGGATTCCTTTCTATCATCTTATTGTGCATTTTCTATTTGTTCTGCTTTTTCTTTCTTTTTCCCTTCTCTTTTCTTTCCTTCTTTTTGAATTAATTTTTTTCCTCATTTTATTTCTCTCCATAGAATAGTTTGGAAGCTATATTCTGTATGTCTATTATTGAGCAGTTACCATAGCTGCTTAACATGCATAATTAACAAATCCTAAATAATTTAAAATAATTACTAACCTTACCTACTGATCAAAACGGTACAAGGTCTTTAGAATATGTTAACACTGATCGCCCCTCCCAACTTAAATGTTATTACTGTTCAGAATTTTCATTTTTATTGTACCCCACAAAACATCATTGTTGTTTTATTCTATACATTTGTTTATATAGATCCAGTATTTACCCGTATCTTTGCTCATCATTGCCTGCATGTCAGGCCTTCCATTTGTAATAATTTTCCTTCTTCCTGAAGTAAAGCCCTTGGAAATTTCTTTAGTGTGATCCTATTAGAAGTAAACTTTCTGTTTGTCTGAAAATGTATTTTTTTTACCATTTTCCTTGAAGGATTATTTTGCCGAGAACACGGTTCTAGGTTGACAGGTATTTTCTCTCAGCATGTTGAAGGTACAGGTCCACTGTCTTCTGGCTCATGTCACTGTTGATGCTGAGAAGTGATCTGTTCTTTTTTTCTTTGATGTCCTACAGTTTCACGACAATGTCTCTATGTATACATTGTTTTTATCTTCCTTGGTATTGGCCAAGCTTACCGTACCTGAGATTGGTATAGCTTTCGTGTAAAATTCAGCTGCTTGATATTGTCTCTACCCCATTGTCTCTGTGTTCTCCTTCTGGAAGTCAATTCACTGAGTTACACCCTCTCACAGTAACCTCTCTTTCTGAATTTATCTTTCGTATTTTCCAGTTCTTGGTCTCTGTGCTGTATTAAGGGTTATTTCTTTGAATCTGTCTTCTAGATAACTAGTTTTTTTCAAGCATGTTTTATCTTTTGCTTAATTTTCCATTGAGTTTCTAGTTTCAATTATTATATTTTATCTCTAAAAGTTTTATTGGGTTCCTTATATGATTTAACATTCCCACCAACAATGTTGACTCATCCACATTCTCACCAACATTTGGTGTGATCATGTTTTTAATCTTATCTATTCTAGTGGATATTCAGTGGTATCTCATAAAGGTTTTAGTTTACATTTCCCTCATTACTAATGATAGCAAATGTTTCTTTATGTGCTTATTGACCATTCCTTTATATTATTTTGCACCCGCTTAACACCTTTGTCTATTTTAAAAAATTGTTATTCAATCTTATTATTAAATTTTAAGAATTCTTTATATATTCTGTATACAATTTCTCTGTTAGATATTACGAATATATTTCCCTGTCTGCAATTCTTTTCATTTTATTAACTGTGTCTTTCAAAGTATACCAAAAAACCAAACCCATTGCCAAGGAGTCAATTCTGATTCATAGTGACCCTATGGGACAGAGTAGAACTGCCCCACAGAGTTTCCAAGGAGTGGCTGGTGGATCTGAACTGCCAATCTCTTGGTTAGCAGCTGAGCTCTTAACCACTGGGCTGCAAGGGCTCCTTTCAAAGTGTAAAAGTTTTTGATTTTCATAAAGTCTAATTTATCATTTTTTGTGTGTGTTTAGTCCATTTTGTGTTCTGTCTACAAAAGCTTTGCCTACTTTAAGGTTATAATGATTTTCTCCTTTTTTTCTGGATATTTTATAATTTTAGTTTTACAATTAGGTCTATGATTCATTTAATGTATTTTTGTGCCTTGTGTGACTTAAGGGTTGAGGCTTCTTTTGTTTTCAGTATTATCTAGTAGTTGTTCCAAAATCATTTGTTGAAGGACTATCTTTTCCCCATTGAATTACCTTGGCGCTTTGACAAAAATAAGTTGACCATTATATGTGGGTATATTTTAGGGCTCTAATCTATAACATAGATCTTAATTTCTATCCTCATACTAAAACCACACTGTCTTAATTATTGTAACTTTATACTAAGCCTTAAGAGAAAATAGGGTAAGTCCTTTAACTTTGGTCTTCTTTTCAAAATAATTTTGGCTATTCTAGATCTTTTCATTTCCATATCCATTTTAGAATCAGCTTGTCAATTTCTTAAAAAAAAAAAAAAGTCTTGATGGGATTTTGATTAGGTTGCATTTAATCTATAGATCAATTTGGGGAGAATTAACACCTCAACAGCTGGTATCTAATTCATGAACATAGTATATCTCTCCATTTATTTAGTCTTTAATTTCCCTAGGTAGTATTTTGTAGATTTTAATGTGTGTAAGATATGTCTTGCACATGTCTTAAGTTTATCCCTAACTCTTTCATGTTTTTGTGCCATTGTAAATGGTATTATTTTAAAATTTTATTTTCAGCTGTTCATTGTAGTATAGAAATACAATTGCTTTTCATGTATATATATAGCCTGTGATCCTGAAACTCTGTGGGGCAGTTCTACTCTGTCCTGTAGGGTCACTACGAGTTGGAATCCACTTGATGGTGATGAGTTTGGTTTGGTTTTTGGTGATCTTGATATACTATTGGTACTAGTAGCTTTTTGTAAATTTGTCTTTCTTTTTCTACCTTCTTATGGTGAAAGCTTAGAAGATTGATTTGAGACTTCTTTTCTCATGAACACATTTAATGCTAAATTTCTGTTCAAGCATTGCTTTAACTATCCCGTACACATTTTGATCTGTTATGTTTTTATTATCATTCAGTTAAAAATATTTTCTAATTTGTCTTCTGATTGCTTCTTTGGTCCATGAGTTATTTAGAAGTTTGTTGTTTAATTGATAAGTAATCGAGTATTTTCCAAATGTCTTTCTGTTGTTTCTTTCTAACTTAATTTCACATGGTTAAACATCATACTCTGGATGATTTTATTACTTTAAAAATAACATAGAGTTATTTTATGACCTAACATTTGGTCAATCTTAGTGAATGTCTTACATACACATGTATATTAGAATAGATATGTACTCTGATTTTTTGGGTACCCATGTGTGTTGCTGTCAAGTCAATTCCGACTCATAGTGACCCTACAGGACAGAGTAGAACTGCCCCATAGGGTTTCAAAGGGGCAGCTGGTGGATTTGAGCTGCCAACCTTCTGGTTAGCAGCCAAGCTCTTAACCACTGTGCCATGAGTGTTCTATAAGTGTCCATTAGATCAAATTGGCTGACAGTGTTATTCAAATATTTCATAACTTATTGGTTTTCTGTCTACTTGTTCTATCAATTACTTAGAAAGGATTGTTGAAATATCCAAGTATAATTGTAGATTTATCTATTTCTCTTTTCAGTTGTGTCAGTTTTTCCTTAATTTATTTTGAAGTTCTGCTATTAAAAAAGTATATATATATTTCTTATGTCTTCCTAATGAGTTGATGCTCTTAATCTCTGGTAATATTCTTTGTCCTGGGGGCTACTTTGTTATTAATACAGCTGTTCCACTTTTCATATGATTAGTGTTTGCATGCTATATATATTTTTATTTTTGCCCTATCTGCATCTTTTTTTTTAATAACTTTTATTAAGCTTCAAGTGAACGTTTACAAATCCAATCAGTCTGTCACATATAAGTTTACATACATCTCACTCCCTACTCCCACTTACTCTCCCCCTCTTGAGTCAGCTCTTTCAGTCTCTCCTTTCTTGACAATTTTGCCTGCTTCCCTCTCTCTCTATCCTCCCATCCCCCCTCCAGACAAGAGTTGCCAACACAATCTCAAGTGTCCACCTGATATAATTAGCTCACTCTTCATCAGCGTCTCTCTCCCACCCGCTGACCAGTCCCTTTCATTTCTGATGAGTTGTCTTCGGGGATGGTTCCTGTCCTGTGTCAACAGAAGGTCTGGGGAGCATGGCCGCCGGGATTCCTCCAGTCTCAGTCAGACCATTAAGTTTGGTCTTTTTATGAGAATTTGGGGTCTGCATCCCACTGATCTCCTGTTCCCTCAGGGGTCCTCTGCTGTGCTCCCTGTCAGGGCAGTCATCGATTGTGGCCGGGCACCAACTAGTTCTTCTGGTCTCAGGATGATGTAGGTCTCTGGTTCATGTGGCCCTTTCTGTCTCTTGGGCTCTTAGTTGTCGTGTGGCCTTGGTGTTCTTCATTTTCCTTTGCTCCAGGTGGGTTGAGACCAATTGCTGCATCTTAGATGGCCGCTTGTTAGCATTTAAGACCCCAGACGCCACATTTCAAAGTGGGATCTGCATCTTTTTTTATTTAGAAGTATATTTTTTGTAGATGACACCCGCGTCTTGATTGTTTATCACTTTTTTTACCTTCTGATTCTAGTGTTTATATTACATCCGTAATGTATATTCTCATTATTCATGGTAATAGTTTCTATAATAAGAAGCCCTGGTGGCGCAGTGGTTAAGCCCTTGGCTGCTAACCAAAAGGTCGCCTGTTTGAGCCCACCAGCTACTCCATGGGAGAAAGATATGGCAGTCTACTTCCATAAAGATCACAGCCTTGAAAGCCCTATGGGGAGTTCTACTCTGTCATATAGGGCTGCTATGAGTTGGAATTGACTCAATGGCGCCGGTTGCCAGGAACACTGAATTAGTGAACATTGAACCATTGCTCCCAGGAAAAATACAGAATTAGGTTTCTGCAAGCCTCTGGTCACAAACTTACCAACCGATCAATACAAAACGATGTTTTATGTATACCTTTATTTAAAGACACTTTTTTATTTAATATACATTGTTGATTCATTAACATTGAGCTCACCACCAACAGCACTATAGGTCATTCCCTAAACAGAGCTTATGAAACTTGTCTAACACATGTATTTTCTCCATAAGGCACGTAACAGCCTTCTTGCACTTAGAATACTTGACACCACTTCAGCACTATCATTCAGTGCTATTTTAAACAGTGAAATCATCAATAAAAAGCACAATAATGGCACTAAATACACTGTGAAACAGACGCTTGTTTATAGCATGAGAGCTGAAACAAGAAGGAAGAGCATCAGCTTGTTCAACCTCAGCTGGGAAGGCGGTGGTAGGTGACTCAAAACGTTTACCGCCCTGTGCATGTCCGTGAATGACCGTGACAGTGCCGCAAGCGTTGATTTGGGGTCACCAATAAACCTTAGCAAGCGAGCAAATCCACAAGCACAGAGCCCGTGAACAACAGGGATCGACCGTATGTTTGGGTTTAAGTCTGGGTCCTGTCATTTATTGCCATCAGGTTTTCTTCTTCACTCCTTTTTCCTGCCTTATTTTTTTTTATTAATTGCTTATTTTTTAAATATTCCATTTTATTTCCAGAATTGGCTTATTAAGTATAACTTCTTTTTAGAGTTTCCTCTAGAGTTTACAATGTTCATCTTTAAATCGTTATAATAAACTTTCAAAAATATGTCATTTCATGCACAGTGTAAGAACGTTCCATTTCCTCCTACACATTCTTTGTACTGTTGTCATACGTCTTGCTTATACACGGAACTATTTTTGTTTAAACCGTTATCTTTTCACTGCATTTTAAAAACACAGACAAAAGCCTTTTATGTTTCCCCCTACATTTACCATTTCTCACTCTCTTCTTTCATTTTGTGGGTCTATTTTGATCTGATATCATTTGTCCTTTTACCAGAAGAACTTCCTTTATCTTTTCGTGTAGTGTAGTCTGTTGTCAACAAGTTCTCTCAAACGTTGTTTGTCTGAAAGTGTCTTTATATAACTTTAATTTCTGAAGTATATTTTCACTAGATTTAAAATATTAGCTTGATAGTATTTTTTTTTCCCTTGAGCACTTAAAAATACTGTTTTACTCTCTTCTGGCTTTCGTTGTTTCTGAGAAGTCTGCAGTCAATCTCATCATTGTTCCCATATATGTAATATATCTTTTATTCTCTGACTGCTTCTTAAGATTTTCTTTTTTCTTTCTGTCAATAAGTTGATTATAATGTGATTTGGTGTGAGTTTCTTACCATTTATCCATTGGGCTTCATTAAGATTCTTGGATCTGTGAGTTTATACTTTTCATTACATTTGAAGTACTTTTGGCCATTATTTCTTCAGATATTTTTCTGCCCTGTCATTTCTTCCTCAGAATTCAATTACATGTGTATCAGACCAGAATACCAAGGCTTTGAAATTTTTTTCCAGTTATTTTCTCTTGTGCTTTTTAAAACTGGTTTATGTCTTTACATTTACTGATCTTCAGTGTTTAAACTGATATTAACCCATTCTAGTGGATTTTCAAATTTCAGACATTTTATGTTTCATATCTAGAACTTAAATTTCATTTTTTAAAAATTTTTATTGTGCCTTAAGTGAAAGTTTACAAAACAAGTTAGTCTCTCACACAAAAGCTTATATATACCTTGCTAAAACCCACTGCCGTCGAGTCGATTCTGACTCATAGCGACCCTATAGGACAGAGTAGAACTGCCCCATAGAGTTTCCAAGGAGCGCCTGGCGGATATGAACTGCCGACCTCTTGGTTAGCAGCCATAGCACTTAATCACTACGCCACCAGGGTTTCCATACACCTTGCTACATACTCCCAATTGCTCTCTCCCTAATGAGACAGCCTGCTCCCTCCCTTTGCTCTCTCTTTTCGTGTCCATTTTGCCAGCTTCTAACCCCCTCTACCCTCTCATCTCCCCTCCAGGCAGGAGATACCAACATAGCCTCAAGTGTCCACCTGATCCAAGAAGCTCACCCCTCACCAGCATCCCTGTCTATCCCACTGTCCAGTCCAATCCCTGTCTGAAGAGTCAGCTTTGGGAATGGTTCCTGTCCTGGGCCAACAGAAGGTCTGGGAGCATGACCACCAGGGTCCTTCTAGTCTCAGTCAGACCATTAAATCTGGTCTTTTTGTGAGAATTTGGGGTCTGCATCCCACTGCTCTCCTGCTCCCTCAGGGGTTCTCTGTTGTGTTCCCTGTCAGGGCAGTCATCGGTTATAGCCAGGCACCATCTAGCTCTTCTGGCCTCAGGCTGATGTAGTCTCTGGTTTATGTGGCCCTTTCTGTCTCTTGGGCTCATAGTTACCTTGTGTCCTTGGTGTTCTTCATTCTTCTTTGATCCAGGTGGGTTGAGACCAATTGATGCATCTTAGATGGCCATTTGCTAGCATTTAAGACCCCAGATGCCACTTTCCAAAGTGGAATGCAGAATGTTTTCTTAGTAGATTTTATTATGCTGATTGTCTTAGATGTCTCCTGAAACCATGGTCCCCAATCCCCCGCCCCTGCTACGCTGACCTTCAAAGCATTCAGTTCATTCAGGAAACTTCTTTGCTTTTGGTTTAGTCCAGTGGTGCTGACCTCGCCTGTATTGTGTGTTGTCTTTCCACATCACCTAAAGTAGTTCTTATCTACTATCTAATTAGTGAATTCCCCTCTCCCATCCTCCCTCCCTCTCATAACCATCAAAGAATATTTTCTTCTATGTTTAAACTATTTCTCGAGCTCTTATAATAGTGGTCTTATACAATATTTGTCCTTTTGCAACTGACTAATTTCACTCAGCATAATGCCTTCCAGGTTCCTCCATGTTATGAAATGTTTCACAGATTCATCACTGTAGAACTTCCATTTCATTTTTAAAAATATCTTTTCTCTGTTCATTATAGTCATGTTTCCTTTTAAATCCTTGAACATATTTATAATCGCTCTTTTAAAGTTTGTATTTGCTAATTCAATCATCTCTGTCATCCTATTGGTCTGTTCCTATTGAATCATTTTCTCCTGGTTTAGGGCCATATTTTCCTGCTCCTTGCCACGTCTAGTAATTTCTTTTTGGATGCTGGATATTTTGAATTGCACATTGATCAGTGTCTTAATTTTGTTCAATTTCTTTAAAATATGTTGAATTTTTTTTTTTTTTTGGCAGGCAGCTAAATAACCTGCAGTTCAGCTTTATCCTTTTTGGGGACTTTCTTTAGGCTTTGTTAGGATTAGTCTAGAATAGCTGTTACTCTAAGCCTACTGTAACTCTGCTTCTAAGGTATGACGCTTCCAGCCAGGGTCTCTTCTGAATGCCCCAGGTGTTTCATGAGGTTTTTCCACACTGGCTGGTAAGATCTTGATTATCTCCCATCCTGGCATGAATTCTGGGAATTGTTTGCTTTATAGCTCTCTAGCAGTTCTTTGCTTGGCCTCGGGGAGTTGAACCCTATCCATTAATACATTAGTGCTCAGCGATGGATTCGATAGATTTCTGGGTCTCTTTCTTTGTATAGACCCTCTTCTCTAGGACTCTGTCAGACAAATTCCTTCAACTCTAGCTTCTCTGATCTCACACAGTGGTACCACCAGGCATTGCTTAGATTCTTTCCCCTCGTGCTATGTCTGGAAAGTGGCTTCAGGCAAAAACCTGTAATTGTAGGACTTCCCTTGTTTGTTTCTCTTTTCTCATGGATCAGATTCTGTGATACTTATTATCATGTGTCTGATTTTGGAAACAGCTGTTTTGAACATTTTGTTCAGTTTTCTAGTTGTTTACAACAGGATGGCAAGGCTAGTACTAGTTATTCCAACAGAGTCATAAATATTTTGGTCTATAAATATGATTTATATGCATTATGTTTTTGTTTAGTTTTCCTTTCTTGGTATTAATTATTAATTTGATAACTAATTAATAATGAGTTTCAAGTGTGACTTTAACTACCAGTAAGGAGAAATGTCTTTGCAGTCTATGAATTTTCATGGACTTGCCTTTCACATGTTACATTTCAGACCAGATCCAGGTTTTAAAACAAACTTTTTAGTGCTTATAGACCTTATAGTGGTTGTTTCTTTTTTAAATTTGTAATTTTATTTATTTTGTTGTTATTGTTGAGAATATACACAGCAAACCATACACCAATTCAACAGTTTCTATATGTACCATTCAGTGACGTTGATTACATTCCTCAAGTGCTGCATCCATTCTCACTCTCTTTTTCTGAGCTGTTGCTCTCCATTAACATAAATTAACTGCCCCTTTATTTCCTGTCTCATCTTTCAAGTTGATGTGATCCATTTGATTCCATATAGATAGTTCTTAAAAGAGTATAATGTTCAAAGCAGACACTTTTTACTAGTTAAGCTAAACTATTGTTAGATTAAGAAGGCTTCAGGGAACATTTTTGGTTTATGGTTTAAAGATTTTCTCAGGGCAACAGTTTCAGGGTTTCATCGAACCTTCATGGCTCCATGAAGTCTGGATTCCATGAGAATTTGAAATTCTGTTCTGCCTTTTCCCCTTTTTGATCAGGATTCTTCTATGGAATCTTTGATCAAAATGTTCAGTAATGATAGCTGGGAACAAGCCAGTTCTTCTGATCTCATGGTAGGAGGCAGTTGTTCATGGAGGCAATTACCTACACATTACATTTCCTCCTTCTATTCCTGACTCTCCTTCTTCCTCTATTGTTCCAGGTGAAGAGAGACCAATTGTATAGTAGTTCTTTCTTATACAAACCTTCATTTGATTCTTAAAATAAAACCCAGTCAAGCTCTAAGATGCATGACTTTGCCAATTATTCTTCACATATTGTGGAAATTAGATTGAATTTGGTCTTTAGTCAGAATACACATAAGTATGTCTAGAGGATTCTATATCATTTACCTTTATTTTACTTATATATCTTGGTTAAAGAAAATAACTGGATTTATTGAGTGTTAGACTGAAGAGGAAAATATTAAATTATTGCTTGCCAGGGTTCTTTCATACCTTTTCTGAAAAAAAAAAAAGTGTCAATTCAGAAGTTCTCTTATGGGTCTCAGAGGCTAGAAACTTATTGAATACAGAAAAAGTCTTCTTGTAAACTTATATGCATATGAAAAATCACCTCTTAAAAAGCCTCTAGTGTGACATAATGTACAACTTGTGCAATAACTGTAGATAGATATAACTGTATTTCTAGATGTACAGCTAATACATTCGTGGGCTTCTCCACACTTCTTCAAGAATGTTTCTTCTGAGGCCCATTCCCAAGGCATTTTGTTTAGACTAAAGGAAAGATGACTATTTGGTCTTCACCAACCGTCACCTTTATTTATAAGTTTTAGTCTAAAATTTTGTTAAAAAAAGCAAAATAGGCCTTCTCACCTGCACATTAAAAAAGGTCCTAAAGCATCGAATATTCATGAGTTTTTGGAGGTTGAGGAGCTATATTTGTAGATTATTGCCTGAAATTGGTAAACTGAGGATTTGGTGCTACCGTCATAGTTTTGACATAGTTGGTGCTACAGATATTTGATGGAATTCTACTCTCTGTGATAAGGAAACAGTGATTCAAGGTTACTTTTGTTTTTAGGGCACACAGGAAGAGAAGATAAGATGAATCTTTGCTGCATTTTGGCTTTGCAACTATAAAGCTCTACTGTGAAACTAGGATCAGGTATTCATTTGTGTGAAAATGTGTATCTAGCAGGAACTAATCCCTCTCTAATGTCACTTCTTTCACAGTATTAGTGTTAGGAAATATCATCGCATGTGGCTTTATATTGAATTATGAATACCTAAGCCTTTTTGTCTGTAAACAAATAAAAAGGATTTTAGGGTTGCAATGTCATTTCAACAATCCTGGAAACTTTCTACTTATAAGAATACATACTGAAAAGCACCCACCTTTCTTGCCGAGGCTTAGATATTTTAAAAATAGTCCTCCATGAGAATCCCAAACTGTTTCAAAATGCCTCTAGGCATATGCCAAGTGCCAGTGGGAAAACCTAAAGTTCTTCCTGTTCTTTATGATGGAAAAAGGAACTTCATGACTTCCCATCAATGGAGCTTGCCATGTGTCTAGGTGCCATGAGAATTAGCTAGTCAGCTTTGTGCATACAGACCAAATCTGCCCTTGGATATAGAGAATTAAAACAGTAAAAGAAGACACACTGAGAACTGGGATCAATATTTACTTAATAAATACATTTGCTTGGAAAGAATTAACTTTAGCCTTGTAGTTACGGTAAGCTCTTAGTTCTGTAGGAGCACAGATAAGATGGTTGCAAATATGAGGAAAGAACGTTATTCCCAGATGGATGTATGTGAAGCTAGAGTAGAAGGTTGAAGGCGTACAGGTCATTTTCCCTGTACAGTAGCTGACCCAAGTCTTCCTGGGTTTTGAAGTGAATTTTCCTGCTGATTGATAAATATTGGGAGTCCTAGCTTTAGGTGAGGAGCTTGGGTAACCACCAAACCAAACCCACTGCCGTTGAGTCGATTCCAACTCATAGCAACCCTATAGGACAGAGTAGAACTGCCCCATAGAGTTTCCAAGGAGCGCCTGGCAGATTCGAACTGCCAACTTCTTGGTTAGCAGCCATAGCACTTAACCACTGCACCACCAGGGTTTCCAAAGCAAGCTAATTGCTATTGACTGCTAACCTAAAGGTTGGTGGTTCAAACTCACTCAGTGTCTCTGCAGAAGAAGGACCTGGTAAACTGCTTTTGTGAAAATTACAGCCAAGAAAACCCTATAGAACAAATCCACTCTGTAACACATGGAGTTGCCATGAGTTGGGGGTCCACTCAACAGGAGCTAACAACACAACAGGGATTTATCTCCTTGAACTAAACATTGAAGGAAGGAATAGAGGAAAAAGGCAGAAGAGCAGTTTTCTTTCTTTGTGATTCTAGAGACTACTATAGTAGTTAGGGTAATATTACCTGTTGGGAGCCCTGGTGATGCAGTGGTTAAGAGCTACGGCTGCTAAACAAAAGGTTGGCTGTTCAAATCTACCAGCTGTTCCTTGGAAACCCTATGGGGAAGTTCTACTCTGTCCTATAGGGTCACTATGAGTCAGAATCGAATCGATACCAACAGGTATCACCTTCTGTAATAAAGGATGGAAAAAAGATAATGACTCCAAGCAGACAGCAACTTATTTTTTATTCAAGTCACAGTTCAGAGCATATGTTCTGGGTCAGGAAATGATACTTGTCCACACATCTTCTAGGAAGTCAGGCAGACAGCAGATCTACCATCTTAAATACATGACTTCCAAGGTTACTATAGACCCTCCCATCTTAGCTGGCAGGAACAGTGGGCTGACAAGTCTGGGGTCAAGAATTTTATCTTAAGCAAGCAAGGAGAAAATTGTACTCATTCCTTCTGATTTCATTTCTTTAGCAAGGGTTGAGTCGCCAGGGAACACCAAATTGTTGAAGAGGACTGGGAAATGCAATCCCTAGCTGTGACAATCTTTTTATAAGGCCGATGCATTACATCGTGTATCTATGTATGAACTTTTTTTATGGGCTGTTGACTCTGAACCTGTGAAGAGTCTGAGATGTTACCCTATGAGAGAATCAATTCAATTCTGTTCTGACACCAAATGCAAATTTGTTAGTTCTTCCTCTGACCCTAACCACCAGATCTAGGTCAGATCTCACAAGTTAAAGGATGCAATCTTCCAGACCAAATCTGCCCAAGATATCAGATGCCAGCCACAAGCTTGGGGTCCCCATGACACCCTCACTTCTGACCTCAGATTCAATAATTTACTAGAATGACTCATAGAATTCAGGAAAGTGTTATACTCACAATTACAGTTTTACTACAGCAAAAAGGATGTAAATGAAGAACTATGCAAGGAGAGGTCTGGGAGGATTCCCAATGTGAAGCTTCCATGTCCCAAAGGATGCATTACTCTATCCCATGTATTGATGTCTACCACCAACCAGGAAACTCATGAAGCTTCTGCGTTCAGACTTTTTATATTGGGATCTCATTTTGTAGGCATGACTGATTGAATCATTGCCCATGTGGTTGAACCTCCAGCCCCATTCCCCTGAGGCTGGGCTGATATCACATGGTAGATCTTTCTGGCTTGTCCAGCCCCCACCCAAGAGTCACCTCATTAGTATAAATACTCAGGTGTGATCTGGGGGAAATTTCAAGGTTTTAGAGGTGATCTCTCAGGAACCAAGAACAAAGACCAAATTCTCTGGGTAAAGTTAATTGTAAAATCTCATAGCCTATTTCCACAGTTTTACCCATACAAACGTGCACACACTGGCAATACCATTAGACCTCTGGATCAGGGATAAAGATCGTATACTTACTTGCAGAACATCTTAGCACCATTTTCTCATGCCTAAATTTTCCAGAGGGTTAGGTGATAAGGGCAGATGTCACCTATGCCTGCAGAACAGATTTGCATCACAGGATAGGAAGTCCCAAACTGTAAACCTTGGAACTTATAAGGTTGCTTTGAGTCAGAATCAACTCAACCACAGTGAGTTTAGTTTTTGGCTTTTGGGCCAGCTGCCCCTCCTCCCCTGAGAAGGAGGTGAGAGAGAGACCTTATATTTCTCCTGTAAATGAATCTTCTCTGAGGAGGATAGGAGAAGGTCCACAGGCTTATTACCTTTTGGACTGTAAATGAATGACTCCTGGGGAGATAAACCTGTAAATCTCTCCAGAAATCTCTATTTCTAATTTACAAGACTTGTTTGCCACGCATTCTTTAACCTAGGATATCATCATGCACCCCCATGTGTCTGTCAGTTTGTCATACTGTGGGGGCTTGTGTGTTGCTGTGATGCTGAAAGCTACACCACCAGTATTCCATTACCAGCAGGGCCGCTTATGGTGGACAAATTTCACCTGAGCTTCCACATTAAGACAGTCTAGCAAGAAGGCCCTGGCAGTCTACTTCTGAAAAGAACTAGCCAGTGAAAACCTTACGAATAGCAGCAGAACATTGTCGGATATAGTGCCAGAAGATGAGAGACCAGGGGGAAGAGCTGCCTCCTCAAAGTACAGTCAATCTTAATGACGTGAATCTAGTTGAGCTTTCGGGACTTTAATTTGCTGATGTGGCATGACTTGAAAGGAGAACAAACAGCTGCAAACATCCATTAATAACTGGAACATGGAATTTACAAAGTATAAATCTGGGAAAATTGGAAATCATCAAAAATGAAATGGAACGCATAAACATTGATATCCTAGGCATTAGTGAGCTGAAATGGACTGATATTGGCCATTTTGAATCAAATAATCATATGGTCTACTATGCCAGGAATGACAACTTGAAGAGGAGTGGCATTGCATTCATCCTCAAAAACAATATTTCAAGATCCATCCTGAAGTACAATGCTGTCAGTGACAAGATAATATCCGTATGCCTACAAGGAAGACCAGTTAATAAGACTATTATTAAAATTTATGCATTAACCACTAGGGCCAAAGATGAAGAAATTGAATATTTTTACCAACTTCTGTAGTCTGAAATTGACGAAACATTCAATCAGGATGCACCGATAATTACTGCTGATTGGAATGCAAAAGTTGGAAACAAAGAAGAAGGATTGGTAGTTAGAAAATATGGCCTTGGTGATAGAAACGACACCGGAGATCATGATTGAATTTTCCAAGACCAAAGACTTCATTGCAAGTACCTTTTTTCACCAACATAAATGGAGACTGTACATGTGGACCTCACTAGATGTAATACACAGGAATAAAATTGACTACATCTGTGAAAAGAGACGATGGAAAAGCTCAATATCATCAGTCAGAACAAAGCCATGGGCCAACTGCGGGACAGACCATCAGTTGCTCATACGCAAGTTCAAGATGAAACTGAAGAAAATTAGAATAAGTCCATGGGAGCCAAAGTACAACCTTGAGTATATCCCACCTGAATTTAGAGACCATCTCAAGAATAGATTTGATGCATTGAACAGTAATGACCAAAGACCAGATGAGTTGTGGAAGGACATCATACATGAAGAAACCAAAAGGTCATTAAAAAGACAAGAAAGAAAGAAAATATCAAAGTGGATGTCAGATGAGACCCTGAAACTTGCTCTTGAATGTCGAGTAGCTAAAGCAAAAGGAGGAAATGATGAAGTAAAAGAGTTGAACAGAAGATTTCAAAGGGCATCTTGAGGAGATAAAGTGTTATAATGACATGTGCAAAGAGCTGGAGATAGAAAACCAAATGGGAAGAACATGCTTGGCATTTCTTAAGCCGAAAGAACTGAAGAAAAAAATCCAAGCCTCAAGTTGGGATAGTGAAGGATTCTATGGGAAAAATACTAAATGATGCAGGAAGCACCAAAAGAAGATGAAAGGAATACACAGAGTCACTATACCGAAAACTGGTCAACATTCAACCATTTCAGGAGGTATCATATGATCAGGAACCAATGATACTGAAGGAAGAAGTCCAAGCTGCTCCAAAGACTGGCAAAAACAAGCCTCCAGGAACTGATGGAATATCAATTGAGATGTTTCAACAAATGGTTGCAGCTCTGGAAGTGCTCACTCATCTATGCCAAGAAATTTGGAAGACAGCTACCTGGCCAAATGACTGGAAGAGATCCATATTTATGTCTATTCCCAAGAAAGGGGATCCAACCAAATGTGGAAATTATTGAACAATATCGTTAATATCACAAGCAAGTAAAATTATGCTGAAGAGCATTCAAAATGGCTGCAGCAGTATATCAACAGGGAACTATCAGAAATTCAAGCCAGATTCAGAAGAGGATGTGGAACAAAGGGTATCATTGCTAATGTCAGATGGATCCTGGCTGAAAACAGAGGATACCAGAAAGATGTTTACCTTTGTTTTACTGACTATGAAAAGGCATTAGACTACGTGGATCATAACAAATTATGGATAACATCGCGGAGAATGGGAGTTCCAGAACACTTAATTGTGTTCATGAGGAACCTGTACATAGATCAAGAGGCAGTTGTTTGAATGGAACAAGGGGATACTGTGTATTTTAAAGTCAGGAAAGGTGTGCATCAGGGTTGTATCCTTTCACCATACCGGTTGCTATGAGTCAGAGTCGACTCAACAGCAACAGGTTTGGTTTTTCTGATTTATTTAATCCATTTTTTGAGCAATAATCCAAGGAAGAATAGGCCATCAAGATTGGAGGAAGACTCATTAACAACCGGCTTTATGCTGATGACACAACCTTGCTTGCTGAAAGTGAAGAGGACTTGAAACACTGATGAAGATCAAAGACTACAGCCTTCAGTATAGATTACACCTCAACATAAAGAAGACAAAAATCTTTACAACTGGACCAATAAGCAACATCATGAAAAATGGAGAAAAGATTGACATTGTCAAGGATTTCATTTTACTTGCATCTACAATCAATGCCCATGGAAGCAGCAGTCAAGAAATCAAATGACATATTGCATTGGGCAAATCTGTTGCAAAAGACCTCGTTAAAGTATTAAAAAATCAAAGATGTCACTTTGAGGACTAAGCCATGGTATTTTCAATTGCCTCATATGCATGTGAAAGCTGGACAATGCATAAGGAAGTCGGAAGAAGAATCGATGCCTTTGAATTATGGTGTTGGTGAAGAATATTGAATTTACCATGGGCTACCAGAAGAATGAATAAATCTGTCTTGGAAGTACATCCTTAAAAGCAAGGTTGGTGGAATTATGTCTCGTATACTTTGTACATGTTATCAGGAGACAGCAGTCCCTGGAGAAGGACATCATGATTGGTAAAGTAGAGGATCAGTGAAAAAGAGGAAGACACTCAACAAGGTGGATTAACACAGTGGCTGCAACAACAAACTCAAGCGTAACAATGATTCTAAGGATGGTGCAGGACTGGGCAGTGTTTCGTTCTGTTGTACATAGGGTCACCATGAGTTGCAACCGATTTGACGGCACCTAAAAACAACCATAACAAACCACCATGTAGAAACATGAAAATATTAGAGATTTCCTAATACAGCTGTACCTTGAAGTTATGTACAGCTCTTTTCATTTGCTTGAACTCAGTTATATGACCACACCTAACTGCAAGGGAAGCTAGGAAATGTAGTTTAGCTGTGTATTCTGGAAAAAGAGGAAGATTTACTGTGTAGCTCACCATGCTCTCCTACATCTGGAAAGAAGTAGGTGTGGCTCAAGAGGACACCCATACTGAGGAGTTGTTCCGCCTTTATATAGAGCAGGTAGCTTCCCGGATTGTGTAATTTGAGTGGTGCCAAAAAAAACTGCTTTTGATCACAAATATTTCCATGTTTTCTCATATGCCTATAGACTACCAGAAGTTCTAAAATGAATCTTGCACTTTGTATATTTTGAAAGTAATTCTAAAACATCTTCTCTAAAAATGATAAAATCATATTTAATATTTATGAAATTTAACTAAGAATGTGAAATAAAAGTATTAAAAGGAGATATGCATTAGGTGTTTTTTAAGCTGTGAGTGGGGAAAATTCTAAATTATGACTAAAAAGCCAGGGTAATGAAAAGAAAGATTGATAAATTTGCATATCTATCAATAAATCTTTGCATGGAAATAACAATGTCTAAAGACAAATGACAAACTATATATAATATGGCTTATATTACAAAGAATTAATATTCTCACTATACAAATAGCCCCTAAAATTTGGGAGGTAAAAAGAGCTGGCAGAAAAATGCACAAAAGGTATGAACAAATGGCTTATAGGAAAAATAGACCTTAAATATTTGAAAAGCCAAAGCCTTAAAATCAATGAGCTAAGAATCAATTTCAATAATAATAAAAAATAAATAAATAGCATACAATGAAAAACCAAAACCAAACCCAGTGCTGGCGAGTCAATTCCAACTCATAGAGACCCTACAGGACAGAGTAGAACTGCCCCATAGAGTTTCCAAGGAGCACCTGGTGGATTCAAACTGCTGACCCTTTGGTTAGCAGCCATAGCACTTAACCACTACGCCACCAGGGTTTCCGCATACAATGAAGGAAATAATAAATATAAGAGAAATTAACGAACTAAAAGAATAAACACGAACAAGACTCAATAAAGCAAAAAGTTGCCTCTTTGAAAAGTGTAATAAAATTGGATGTATCTTAGGAGATTAATCAAGAATAAAAGGGGGAGAGAGAAAATACAAATAACCAATACTGCGAATGAGAGGTATGAAGACATCACTACAGATCCAACAGACATTATAAAGATAATAAAAATGTTGTGAATAAAAAACCAATCCTCAACTTTACATGGAATGGCTAGAGGTCCCAAACAGCTAAATCAATGTTGAAAGAAAAAAATGAAGTAAGAGGACTCACGTTTTCTGATTTTAAAACATACAGCTACAGTAATCAAAACAGCCTAGTACTGGTATAACAATAGACACATAGACCAATGGAATAAAATCGAGAGTCCAGAAATAAACCCATACATCTATGGTCAAATGGTTTTTGACAAGGGTGCTAAGTCCATTCAACGGGGAAAAAAGAGTCTCTTCAACAAATAATGTTGGGAAAATTGGATTTCCATGTGCAGAAAAATGAAATAAGATACAGGCTTCACACCACATACAAAAACAAATTCAAAATCAAAATGGATTAAGGACCTAAATGTGCAATCTAAAACCATAAAATTCTTAGAAGAAAATGCAGGAGCAATGCTGTCAGGCCTAGCTTTTAACAATGGATTATCTAATACAATAACAAAAGCACTAACAGCAAAAACAAAATAAATAAATGGGATCTCATAAAAATTAAATACTTTTGTTTAGCCAAAGACTTTACAAAAAAAAAGTGAAAAGACAAGCTATCGACTGGGAGAATATCTTCAGAAACAATATCTTATAAGACTCTAATAACCAAAATATATATAAAACTTAGACAACTTATCAACAAAAAGACAAATAACCCAATCATAAAATGGGCGAAGGACTTGAATAGACATTAACTGAAGAGGACATTCAAATAGCTACCAAAGACATGAAAAGATGCTCAGTATCATTAGCCATCAGAGAGATGCAAATCAAAACCACAATGTGATACTATTTCCCTCCCATTAGCTAAATATTTTTTCTTTTTCTATTGTGCTTTTTTTTTTTTTAAGTGAAAGTTTACAATTCAAGTCAGTTTCTCATATAAAAACTTATACCCTAGTTGCTCTCCCTATAATGTGACAGCACGCTCCTCCTCTCCAACCTGTATTTCTCACGTCCATTTGACTGGCTCCTGTCCCTCTTTGTCTTCTCATCTCACCTCCAGACAGGAGCTGCCCACATAGTCTCATGTCTACCTGACCTAAGAACCACACTCCTCACCAGTATGATTTTATGTCTTATAGCCAGTCTAAACTTTGTCTGAAGAGTTAGCTTCAGGAATGATTTTAGTTTGGGGATAACAGAGAGTCCGGGTGCCTCTGGGATCCCTCCAGTCTCAGACCATTAAATCTGGTCTTTTTACTAGAATTTGAGATCTGCATCCCCCTTTTCTCCTGCTCCATCAGGGGTTCTCTGCTGTGTTGCCTGTCAGGGTAGTCATTGGTGATAGCTGGGCACCATATAGTTCTTCTGGCATCAGGCTGATGGAATCTCTGGTTTATGTGGCCCTTTCTGTCTCTTGGGCTCGTTTTCCTTGTATCTTTGGTGTTCTTCATTCTCCTTTGCTCTAGGTGGGTCAAGACCAACTGATGCAACTTAGATAGCAGCCTGCTAGCTTTTAAGACCCCAGAAGCCACTCACCAAAGTGGGATGCAGAACGTTTCCTTAAAACACTTTGTTATGCCAATTGACCTAGATGTCCCTTGAAACCATGGTCCCCAGACCCCCCGCCCCTGCTACTCTGTCCCTCGAGGTGTTTGGTTGTATTCAGGAAACTTCTTAGCTTTTGGTTTAGTCCAGTTGTGCTGACTTTCCGTGTATTGTGTGTGGTCCTTCCCTTCCCCTAAAATAATTCTTGTCTACTATCTAGTTAGGGAATACCCCTCTCCCTCCCTTCCCACCCTCGTAACCATCAAAGAATGTTTTCTGTGTTTAAACATTTTCTTGAGTTCGTATAATAGTGGTCTTATATAATACTTGTCCTCTTGTGACTAACTTCAATCAGCATAATACCTTCCAGATTCCTCTATGTTACGAGATGTTTCACAGATTCATTGTAATTCTTATTGTTGTATAGTATTTCATTTTGTGAATATACCATAATTTGTTTACCCATTCATCTGTTGATGGGCACCTTGGTTGTTTCTATCTTTTTGCTATTGTAAACAGTGCAGCAATGAACATGGGTGTGCATGCATCTATTTGTGTGAGGGCTCTTATTTCTCTAGGATATATTCCAAGGAATGGGATTGCTGGATCGTATGATAGTTCTATTTCTAGCTTTTAAAGGAAGTGCCAAATCGATTTCCAAAGTGGTTGTACCATTTTATATCCCCACCAGTAGTGTATAAATGTTCCAGTCTCTCCACAGCCTCTCCAACATTTATTATTTTGTGTTTTTTGGATTAATGCTAGCCTTATTGGGGTGAGATGGTATCTCATTGTAGTTTTGATTTGTCTTTCTGTAATGGCTAATAATTACGAGCATTTCCTCATGTATCTAGTAGCCACCTGAATGTCTTCTTTGGTGAAGTGCATGTTCATATACTTTGCCCACTTTTTAATTGGGTTGTCTTTTTGTTGTTGAGGTTTTGCAGCATCTTGTAGATTTTAGAGATTAGGTGCTGATAAGATTTTCGTAGCCAAAATTTTTTCTCCAGTCTGTAGGTTGTGTTTTTATTCTTTTGACAAAGTCTTTCGATGAGTATAAATGTTTGATTTTTAGGAGCTCCCAGTTATCTAGTTTCTCTTCTAGTGTCTGTGCATTGTTAGTTACGTTTTGTTATTCTGTTTATGCAATGTATTAGGGCTCCTAGCATTGTCCCTGTTTTTTCTTCTATGATCTTTATCATTTTAGATTTTCTGTTTAGGTCTTTGATCCATTTTGAGATAGTTTTGTGCATAGTGTGAGGTATGGGTCTTGTTTCACTGTTTTGCAGATGGATATCCAGTTATGCCAGCACCATTTGGTAAAGAGACTGTCTTTTTGCCGTTTCACAGACTTTGGGCCTTTGTCAAATATCAGCTGCTCATAGGTGGATGAACTTATGTCTGGATTCTCAGTTCTGTTCCAGTGGTCTACGCATCTGTTGTTTTACCAGTACCAGTATGTTTTGACTACAGTGGTGGCATAATAGTTTCTAAAATCAGGTACAGGGAGGCCTCTCACTGTGTTCTTCTTTTTCAGTAATGCTTTACTTATCCAGTGAGAATGGCTAAAATTTAAAAAAGAAAAGAAAATGACAAATGTTGGCTAGGTTGTAGAGAAATTGGAACCTTTGGCAATTGCTGGTAGGAATGCAAAATAGTATAGTCATTGTGTAAAACAGTGTGATGGTCCTCAGAAAACTAAAAAGTAGAACTACCATATGATCCAGCAATTCCACTCCTCGGCATATAACCAAAAGACTTGAAAGCAGAGACTCAAACAGAGATTTGCACACCAATGTTCATTGCAGCACTATTCACAATAGCCAAGAGATGGAAACAACCTAAATGCCCACCCATGGATAAATGGATAAACAAAATGTGGTATATACATACAATGGAATACTACTCAGCCAGTAAGAGAGATGAAGTCTTGATACACACTAAAATATGGATGGAGCTTGAAGACACTATGCTGAGTGAAATAAGTCAATCACAAAAGGACAAATATTGTATGACCTCACTCATATAAAAAGACAAGAACAGGTAAGTGTATAAAGACCAAAGTTTTTTAGTGGTTACTAAGGACAGGAGGAAGTCGGAAAGAGGGTTATTGCTTACGGAGGACTCAGTTTTGGTTTATGGTAATGGCAAAATCTCATTGATTAAGAGTAGGTTTGCACAACCAATTAATGTAATTGCTGTCAATAAGTTGTACACCTGTAAAAAGTTTAATTGGCAAAAGTGTTGTGATAGATATATTTATAACAATGACACACTCATGAAAAGAAATAGCTACTGAGGCTGTTTATGACAACAAAATGCCTCATGAGATTGGGTTCCTTAGGGTCATGATTTCATGGAATATTCCAGTTAATTGGCCTAATATCATAGTGCTTCTGTTCTACCTCCTAGTTTGTTGCATAGTGCCTGGGGTCTTAAAAGCTTGAAGGTGGCCATCCAAGGTACAACAACTGCTCTCTATTCACCTGGAGTAACAGAGGAAGAAGGAGAGTCAGGAATAGGAGGAGGAAATACAATGTGTAGCTAATTGCCTCCCTGAACGACTGCCTCCTTTGCCATGACACCAGAAGATCTGGATGGCACCTGGCTACTATTTTTGAACATTTTGATCAAAGATTCTGTAGAAAAACTCTGATTAAAAGGGGGAAAATATAGGATAAAATCTCAAATTCTCATGGAATCCAGGCTTTCTGGGGCCATGGAGGCTTGAGGAACTCCTGAAACTATTGCCCTGAGATAAGCTTTAAGCCTAAACCAAAAATATCTCCCCAGGTCTTCTTACAATCATAGTTTAGCTTAACTAGTAAACAATGTTTGCCTTGAGCATTGTACTCTTTTAAGATCTATCTATATGGGATCAAATGGACAACAGCAACTGAAAAGATTAGATAGGAATCTTAGAGGGCTGTGAGTTTTTGTTAATGGGGGAGGAACAACTCAGAAAAAGAGGGTGAGAGTGGCTGTACAACTTGAAGAATGTGATCAATGTCACTGAATTGTACATGTAGAATTGTTGAATTGGTGTATGTTCTGCTGTGTATATTCTCAACAACAGCAACGAAAATAAACTATATAAAAAGAATAATATGAACATGTTTATGCCAATAAATCTGAAAATTTATAGATAATGGGAAAATTTCTAGAAAATTCAACCTACCAAAACTGACACAGATATAAGAAGACATTGTAAAAACCTGAATAGTTCTATATCTCTTAAACAAATTCCCTTTGTAATTAATCTCCCCATAAGGAAATCTCACAGGTCCAGATAGTTTCATTGGTTTATTTACCAAACACTTAAGGAAGTCATAATACCCAATCAACAGCTTGCTTTCCAAGACACTTGCTTCATCAGGCACTTCATTACAATCAACCACAGGTGTTAGCTCAATTAATTGTGATGCCACCGCATGCCATGGATTGCTAGCGTTCTATTTCCTACCACAAGGAGCTCAGCACTGTGCTCAAGGCCAAGGAAAATGACCAAACTAATCCCCCCATCACCATCTTTGACTGTCTCCTGGGACCACTCCCAGCCAAGGTAACTTAGGAGATGAAACTGATTATTTGAACAGGTCTCCCTAATAATTTTTTTAATATAAGGAATTATTAATGAATTATGAAACACTAAAACAGGTCTCTAAGAATACAAAAACAGCAAATGCAAGAATCAGCTTTTACCTCTAGGGCTGTTGTTGCTGTTGTTGATAGGTGCTTTCGAGTCAGTTCCTACTCATAGTGACCCTATGTATGACAGAATGAAACACTGCCCAGTCTCGTACCATCCTCGCAATTGTTGCTACGCTCGAGCCCACTGTTGCAGCCACTGTGTCACTCCATCTCGTCAAAAGTCTTCCTCTTTTTCGCTGACCCTCTACTTTACCAAGTATGATGTCCTTCCCCAGGGACTGATCCCTCCTGATAACATGTCCAAAGTATGTGAGATGTAGTCTCGTCATGGTTGCTTCTAAGGAGCATTCTGGTTGTACTTCTTCTAAGATAGATTTGTTCATTCTTTTGGTATATTCAATATTCTTCACCAACACCACAATTCAAAGGCGTCAATTCTTCTCTGGTCTTCCTTATTCGTTGTCCAGCTTTCCATGTATATGAGGCAATTGAAAACACCATGGCTTGGGTCAGGTGCACCTTAGTCTTCAAGGTGAAATCTTTTATTTAGAACACTTTAAAGAGGTCTTTTTGCAGTAGATTTGCCTCACTGCTGCTTCCATGGGTGTTGATTGTGGATCCAAGTAAAACGAAATCCTTTATAACTTTTCTCCATTTATCATGATGTGGCTTGTTGGTCCAGTTGTGAGGATTTTTGTTTTCTTTATGTTGAGGTATAATCCATACTGAAGGCTGTGGCCTTTGATCTTCATAAGTAAGTGCTTCAAGTCATCTTCACTTTCAGCATGCAAGGTTGTGTCATCTGCATGATGCAGGCTGTTTTTTTTTTTTTTAATTTTTCTAAATTGAACTTCAGATGAAGGTTTACAGAACAAACTAGTTTCTCATGAAACAGCACACACATTGTTGTATGACATTGGCTAACAACTCCACGACATGTCAACACTCTCCCTTCTCAACATTGGGTTCCCTATTGCCAGAATTCCTGTTCCCTCCTTCCAGTCCCTGCCCCAGGGCTGGTGCGACCCTTTAGTTTTCTTTTTTTCCATTGGCCTGTTCAGTCTTTCGCTGAAGGGTGAACCTCAGGAGTGGCCTCATTACTGAGCTGAAAGGGTGTCCAGGGTCCGTGCTCTCAGGGTTTCTCCAGTCTCTGTCAGGCCAGCAAGTTTGGTCTTTCTTTTTGAGTTAGAATTTTGTTCTACATTTTTCTCCACCTCTGTCCAAGACCCTCTTTTGTGATCCCTGTCAGAGCAGTCAGTGGTGGTAGCCGGGAACCATCCTGTTGTACTGGACTCAGTCTCGTGGAGGCCATGGTAGATGTGGTCCATTAGTCGTTTGGACTAATCTTTCCCTTGTGTCTTTAGTTTTCTTCATTCTTCTTTGCTCCTAAAGGGTTGAGACCAGTGGAGTGTCCTAGATGGCTGCTCACAGGCTTTGAAGACCCCAGACGCTACTCACCAGAGTAGAATGTAGAACATTTTCTTTATAAACTGTTATGCCAATTAAGCTAGATGTTCCCTGAGACCATGGTCCCCACAGCCCTCAGCCCGGCAATTCGGTCCCTAAGGAGTTTGGGTGTGTCTATGGAGCTACCGTGGCCCTGCCTTGTATGGTTGTGCTGGCTTCCCCCGTATTGTATACTGTCTTACCCTTAACCAAAGTTACCACTTATCTATTGTCTATTAAGTGTTTTTCCAATCCTGACCCCTCCCCACACTCATAACCATCAAAGATTGTTTCTTTTTGTATGTAAACCTTTTCATGTGCTTTTACTGTAGTGGTCTCATGCAATATTTGTCGTTTTGTGATTGGCTTATTTCATTCAGCAAAATGTCCTCCAGATTCATCCATATTATGTGATGCTTCACAGATTTTCATCATTGTTGCGTAATACTCCATTGTGTGTATGTACCTGTCCTAGGCTAGGTTCTCTAGAGAAGCAACACCAGTAATGCGTATAAATATATACAGAGAGATTTATGTTAAGGAAACAGCTCACGCGATTGCATGGGTTGGAACATCCCAAGTTCTTGGTTCAGGGTAGAGTCCTTTCCCAATTCACGGAGCCACAGAAGCTGGTGAACCCAAGATAAGCAGGTTGGAGACCAGCGATCCTGCTCACAGGTTGTGATGGTCGAGGAATCCCCAAGGTAGGCAGGTAAGACCACAAGGTTTCTCCTGAGTCACTTAGCTGCAGGGGCTGGCAAACCCAAGATAGGCAGGTCGGGGAGCAGGACTCTTGCTTACAGGCTGTGAAGATCAGTGAATCCCAAAATGGACAGGGAAGCTTCTAGCTCGAGTCCCAAGAACCAGAGGTCAGACAAGAGATAGTTGCTGGATCCAGAACAAGCCAACAACCTTTGCAAGGCAAACAGGAGAAAGAAGTAGGCAGTGGAAAGGGGAGAGATGAAGGCTGAGGTGGCATTGAGCCACCACAGGCCCCACCCCCACCAGTACCACTCAGCAGATTCCATTATGGGGGTGATCACATATCAGATTTCAACGGGAAAGTGATCACAACATTATACAGCAGCCAAAACACTGAGAATCATGGCCCAGCCAAGTCGACACACAATCTTAACCACCACAATACCACAGTTTGTTTAATCATTCATCTATTGATGAGCATCTAGGTTGTTTTCATCTTTTTTGCTATTGTGAACAATGCTACAATGAACATGGCTGTACATATATCTATTTGTGTGACAACTCTTATTTCTCTAGGATATATTCCTAGGAGTGGGATTGCTGGATCATATGGTATTTCTATTCCTAGCTTTCTAAGGAAGCGCCATATCTTTTTCCAAAATGGCTGTATCATTTTACATTCCCACCAGCAGTGCATTAGAGTTCTGCTCCCCATGCAGCCTCTCCAACTTTTGTTATTTTCTGTTTTATTGATGCCTGCCAGTAATGCCGGAGTGACAAGGTATCACATTGTGGTTTTGATTTGCACTTCTCTGATGGCTAGAGATCGTGAGCATTTCCTCATGTGTCTGTTGGTGACCTGAAATGTCTTCTTTGGTGAAGTGTCTTTTCATCTCCTTTGCCCATTTTTTAATTGGATTATTTGTCTTTTTGTCGTAGAGGTGTTCCATTTTCTTGTAAATTTTAGAGATTAGACCTTTGTCTGATTTGTAATAGCCAATTTTTTTCCCCAGTCTGTAGGTTCTCTTTTTACTATTTTGGTGAAGTCTTTTGATGTGTGTATTTAATTTTTAGAAGATCCCAGTTATCTAGCTTATCCCATGAAGCTTATGTGTTGTTGGATGTGATTTGTTATCTTGTTAATGTATTAGGGCCTCTAGCATAGTTTCTTCTATGAACTTCATAGTTTTGGGCTTTATATTTAGGTCTTTGGTCCATTTTGAGTATTTTTTGTATATGGTGTGAGGTATGGGTCCTGTTTCATTTTTTTGCAGACTGACATCCAGTTTTGCTGGCACCATTTGTTAAAAAGACCATCTTTTCCCCATTTGATGGACTTTGGGCCCTTGTTGAAGATCAGGTGACCATAGGTGAATGGATTTATATCTGGGTTCTCAATTCTGTTCCACTGATCAATGTTTCTGTTGTTGTACCAGTACCAGGCTGTTTTGACTATGGTAGCTGTATAGTAGATTTTGAGGTCAGGTAGTGCGAGTCCTCCTACTTTATTCTTCTTCTTCAGCAGTGCTTTAATTATCTGGGGCCTCTTCCCTCTCCATATAAAGTTAATGATAAGTTTTTCCATCTCTTTAAAGAACGTTATTGATATTTGGATTGGTATTGCATTTCAGTTTAAATCTCTTTGGGAAGAATTGTCATTTTCACAATGTTGAGTCTACCTATCCATGAGCATGGTACGTTTTTCCATTTATGTAGATCTCTTTTGGTTTCTTGAAGTAGTGTTTTGTAGTTTTCTTTGTATAGGTCTTTTACATCCCTGGTTAGACTTATTCCCAAGTATTTTATCTTTGTAGGGGCTATTATAAATGGTATTGCTTTTCCTGATTTCCTTTTCATCGTTCTCTTTATTGGTGTATAGGAATCCAACAGATTTTTTATGTTGATGTTGTATCCTGCTACTCTGCTGAATCTTTCTATTAGTTCCAGTAGTTTTCTGGTGGAGTCTTTTGGGTTTTTTAGTATCATATTATCCACAAATAGGGAGAGTTTAACTTCTTCCTTACAAATTTAGATGCCCTTTATTTCTGTTTCTTGCCTTATTGCTCTAGCTAAGACTTCCAACACAATGTTAAATAGGAGTGGTGAAAAAGGGCATCCTTGTCTTGTCTCAAGGGGAATGTTTTCAGCCTGTCTCCATTAAGAATGGTGTTGGCCATTGGTTTTGCATAGATGCCCTTTATTATGTTGAGAAATTTCCCTTCAATACCTATTTTATTGAGAGTTTTTTCAGGAATGGGTGTTGGACTTTGTCGAATGCCTTTTCTGTGTTGATTGAGATGATCATGTGATTGTTTTCTTTCCTTTTATTTATGTGGTGGATTACATTCATTGATTTTCTAATGTTGAACCATCCTTGCATACTTGGTATGAACCCTACTTGGTCATGGTGTATTATTTTTTTGATATGATGCTGAATTCTATTGGCTAGAATTCTGTTGAGAATTTTTGCCTCTATATTCATGAGAGATATTGGTCTGTAATTTTCTTTTTTTGTGGTGTCTTTGCTTGGTTTTGGTATCAGAGTTTTGCTAGCTTCATAGAATGAATTCAGAAGTATCGCTTCCCTTTCTGTGTTCTGAAATAGTTTGAGTAATACTGGTGTAAGTTCTTCTCTGAATGTTTGGTAGAATTCTCCAGTGAAGCCATCTGAGCCAGGGCTTTTTTTGATTAGGAGTTTTTTTTTTATTACCTTTTCAATCTTTACTCTTGTTATGGATCTGTTCAGATTTTCAACATCATTTTGTGTTAGTTTTGGTAGGTAGTGTGTCTCTAGAAATTTGTCTGTTTGCTTTAGGTTTTCAAATTTGTTGGAGTATAGTTTATCATAATACTCTGTTATCCTTTTTATTTCAGTTGGGTCTCTTGTAATGTTCCCCATTTCATTTCTTATTTGGGCTATTTGCATTCTCTCCTGTTTTTCTTTTGTCAATTTGGCCAATAAAACTTTTGGTTTTATTGACGCTTTCTATCATTTTTCTATTCTCTATTTCATTTATTTCTGCTCTGATCTTTATTATTACCTTTCTTCTGGTGGCTGTGAGCTTCCTTTGCTGTTCTTTCTATTTGTTCAAGTTGTGTAACTAATGTTTTGATTTTGTCCCTTTCTTCATTTTTAATGTGTGCATCTAGTGCTATAAATTGAGCTCTGAGGACCGCCTTTGCTGTGTCGTAAAGGCTTTGGTATGAAGTATTTTCATTCTTGTTTGATTCTAGCAATTTTTGATTCCATCTTTAATTTCGTCTATTACCCAGTAGTTTTTAAAAGCACGGTGTTATTCAGTTTCCATGTAATTGATTTTTTTTTTTTCTCACTCTTCCTGTTGTGAATTTCTACTTTGATGGCATTGTGGTCAGAGAAGACACTTTGTATTATCTCAGTGTTTTGGGTTTAGTTGAGGGTTGCTGTGTGGACTAAGATATGGTCTATTCTGGAGAACGTTCCATGTGCATTGGAAAAGAATGTGTACTTTGCAGCTGTTGGGTGGAGTGTTCTGTATATGTCTATGAGGTCAAGTTGGCTGATTATGCTCTTTAGCTCTTCTGTATCTTTGTTGAGTTTCTTTCTAGATGTTCTATCCTATACTGAGAGTGGTGTGTTGAAGTCTCCCGCTATTATTGTGGGACTGTCAATTTCTGTTTTCAGTGCTGTTAGATTTTGTTTTATATATTTTGGAGCCCTGTCAATTGGGTGCATAGATGTTTATTATGATTAAGTCTTCATGATGGATCATCCCTTTGATCATTATATAGTGCCCTTCTTTGTCTTTTATGGTGGATTTTGTTTTAAATTCTATCTTATCTGAAATTAGTATTGCCACTCATGCTCTTTTTTGGTAGTTATTTGCTTGATATATTTTTTTCCATCCTCTGATTCTTAATAAATTTATGTCTTCATTTCTAAGGTGTGTCTCCTGTAGAGAGCATGTTGATGGATCCTGTTTTTTTAATCCATTCTGTCACTCTGCATCTTGATGTGTCCATTTAGGCCGTTTACATTCAATGTAATTATTGATAGGTGTGAGTTTATTGCTGTCATTTTTATAATGCTTTTTTTTGTGGTGCTAACATTTTCTTTGTTCCTCTTACTCTCCTGTGATGAGTTCCCGTTGTTTGTGGATTTCGTTTTATTTGTTTTTGTAGATTTTGTTTTTATTACGACTTTATTTATTTTGATGAGTAGGTTTGTTAGCATTCTTTGTGGTTACCTTGAAATTTATCCATATCTTCCTAGGTTTGAACCAGTCTATTATTACTTGATATCAGCTTGCCTTCCTCTCCATTAGAAAGTTCTATACCTATACCATTTAGTCTCGGTTTTATTGTTCTGACGTTGTCATTTACAGATTAACCTCTCTGGTTCCCTGTTGCAATTGTTTTAGTTTTAGATAGTCCCTGAGAGTTCATTTCCTAGGTTGGTATCTGGCTGGTACAATCTTGCCTCCTAGATTCAGGCTGTGGACTGATTTTTTTCTCAGATCTAAGGACTCCCTTTAATAATTCTTGTAAATTTGGTTTAGTTTTTACATATTCCTTTAATTTCTGTTTATCTAGGAATGTCCTAATTTCACCAACATATTTGACTGAAAGTTTTGCAGGATATATTATTCTTGGTCGGCAATTTTTTTCTTTCAAGGTTTTATATATGTCATCCCATTGCCTTCTTGCCTGGGTGGTTTCTGCCAAATAATCAGAGATTTTTCTTATTGTTTCTCCTCTGTATGTGACTTTTTGTTTTTCTCGAGCTGCTCGCAGGATTTTTTCTTTGTCTTTGGTTTTAGTGAGTGTGATTATGATATGCCTCGGTATTTTTCTTTTGGGGTCTGTCCTATATAGAATTTGTGGAGCTTCTTGGATGGTCAGCTTTTCAGCATTCATGATATTAAGGAAGTTTTCTGTCAACAATTCTTCAATGATCTCCTCTGTGTTTTCCATTTTCTGTCCCTGTTCTGGAATGCCGATCACTCATAAATTTTTTGCTTTTGATTGTATCCCACATAATTCTCAGGGTTTCTTCATTTTTCTTTGTTCTTTTTTTTTCCTCAAACAGGATTGTATCCAAGTGTTTTCTTCAATATCGCTGATTATGTCTTCCATCATTTCAAACCTGCCCCTCAGCCTTTCTATGACACAGTCTATTTCCAAAATCCTGTTGTTTATCTTTTGGATTTCTAATTGTTGTTTTTGTATGATTTCTAGTTGTCAGTTTATTTTGGCATTTTGTTTCTGTATTACTTTCCTGAATTGTTCCATTTTGTTGTCTGTATTTTCCATGAATTTTTTGCCTTTTCCATAAATTTGTCTATTTTTTCATCATTTTTGTCTGCTTTTTGCTTCGACTCTTGGATTGCTCTGAAATTAGAGGTTTGAATTCCCTGTCAGATAGTTCTAGTGCTTTTTCTTCTATTGGAAAGCCATCTGGTGTTTTATCTTGGATGCCTACTGGAACCATCCTGTCCTTTTTTTTTTTTTTTTTTTTAATATGTTTTGATATTGTTCTGCTGTCTTCAGGACATTCAGTAGTTATTTTCTTTGTTTCTTGATTGTAGATTTGTTTGTTTCTTCCTGCTTTTTTATTTGGTTATGTCTGAGCAGACAGGCTGTGCATTCTTTGTTGTTTGCTCATCTGCAGTCACAATACTTTTCATCTCCTTGTCCAATGGGCAGGGACAGTCACTCAGCTGTGGTGTAGCAGGGCAGGTCCATCTGAAGGGGACAGGCTGGGATGTGTTGTTTGTGGCACGTACTAGGGTCAACAGAGTGGGCCAGGAATCAGTGCTGGGCAGGTTCCAGTAGGCTGTGCCTGCGCTGCTCAAGGGTATGGTATTCAGTACATGGTGCAGGTAGGCAGGAAAGAGGGGGGAGTTTGGGGTATGGAAAGAGGATAGAGAGAAGAGAAAAACAGGAGCTAAAAACAAACAAAGAAACAAAAAACAAGAGTACTAAGGGAGCTTGCCCTTGGAGTGGAGAGAAAAGAAACTGAGAAATGAAGAAAAGCAAAAAGAAAAAAAAAAAGGGAAAAAGAAAGAAACAAATAACTAGATAAAAATTTGGAAAAGAAAATAAAAGCCCCCAAGAGCGCCAGAGTCCCACCAATGGGGCTGCTAAGACCAGGGAAGTGGCTCCCAGGCTGCACGGTATAGCCTGGCTAGAGGGGGTATAGATGTCACACAGCACCAGGTATTCAGGAGACAGGAAAAGAAGATAAGTGTAGAGAGACAACAACTGAGAAATGAGGAAAGACAGAAAGGGAAAAAGAGAGAAAGAAAAAAAAGGAAGAAAGAAAGAAAGAAATGCCCCCAGGGATCCCACCTACGCTACTGCACAGATTAGAGGAGTGTCTCCTAAGCCGTGCAATGCAGCCCGGCTAGAAGGGACTCCCAAACTGTGAAAAGAAAACAAACAAACAAACACAATAGAACAAAGCAAAACAAGGCCAAAAAAAAGCCCCAACAAGCGTGGTGTCGGGGGCTGGGGGAGTGGTTCCCCAGTCTTGCATGGCTTCACAGCCTTTCAAGAAGAAGCAAAGATGGCACGAGGAACCAGTTGTTCCAGAGGAAGGAGGGGGAGATGGTAGTAGGCACAGAAGAAACCAAAAGAGACAGAAAGAAACAACACCAGCTCAGGGGCCGGGCCAGTGCAGTCAGGGCAAATCCAAGCAGCCTGAGGCCAAAGGGGGAGGAAGGAGGAGGAGTTAGGAATGTGTATATCCCTCTTTACCAGGTGCTCTGTCTCCTGCTGGGAACTTCCTGAAGCTGCTTTCTGGTACTCTCTGCTGATCTCCAACATGGGTGGGGCAAATGCAAGTGTCACAGACACTGCACTTCCTGGCTGGCCAAGCCACTGAAGCCAGCCAGCAAGCTCAGAGCTAGAGCAGCGGGAAAGAATGTGGGGTGGGAAAGCATGTATTGCTGGTTACCGGGTGCTCTGTCTTCCGCTAGGAGTTCCTCAAAGCTGCCTTTGTGGGCTCCCTGTCTGCTTATCCCCAACAGGAGTTCAAGTTGGCTCATCTGTGCCCTGTTAGCGACGGGGCCCTCTGCAGTTATCTCTCCTCGCTCTCTGTCAGTTTCTTCTTCCATTCAGTGCTTGGCTGAGTTCTTTGTCTCTTCGTTTGACGCTTTGGTTCCAGAAATGACGTTTGTCTCTCTTTTACTTAGTTTTTCATGTCTTTGCTGTATTGAGACGGCGTGGTGCTTCTGTCTATGGAGCCCTGTTAGCTGGAAGTTCCATAAACCGGGTTGTTAATGAGTCTTCCTCCAATCCTGATGGCTTGTTCTTCTTCATATAGTCCAGCTTTCGGATTATTTGCTCAGCATACAGATTGAATAGGTATGGTGAAAGGATAAAGCCCTGATGAACACCTTTCCTGATTTTAAACCACAGTGTATACCCTTGTTCTGTTCAAACTACTGCTCCTCATGAGCACAATGAAGTGTTCTGGAATTCCCATTCTTTGCAATGTTATCCATAATTTGTTATGATCCACACAGCTGAATGCCTTTGCATAGCCAATAAAACACAGGTAAACACTTTTCTGGTGTTGTCTGCTTTCAGCCAGGATCCATCTGACATCAGCAATGATATCTCTGGTTCTACGTTCTCTTCTGAATCTGGCTTGAATTTCTGGCAGTTCCCTGTTGATGTACTGCTGCAGCTACTTTTTGAATGATCTTCAAGCATACACAAAGAAGGACTTAAAAGCTTAGAAGAGTTTTCTCATAGGCTGAAATTTAGACCTTGTTGAAGAGGGTGAGGCTGCTACAAGATTGTGCAGTCTGCCATTAGCAACTAAATTTGTCAAAGGTGGTGAACTGGAGCTGGTCTGCAGGAAGCAGTCCAATGGTGGTAGAAGAACTTACTGGAGAGTGCCAGGAGGTCAGAGCTCATCCACTAGAAGATGCCTGCTGTGTGGCCTAGGAACTTTCTGGAGAATGGTTGCCACTGGGCCTCCCACACACCAATCTGATAGTAGGTGTACCTTTTGAAGGAAAAAAAAAAAATCTGGAAGCTAGAAGTCCCTCCCTCTGTTATTGTTTTGCAGTGTCTTTCCAGTCCCCTCTGTTGACAAAGTCCAGCATGGTGCCAGCTGGCAAAAAAAAGAAATATTTACAGGGTCCAGTTCCAGGATCACAGTGGAGGGCAAAGAAAAGTAGATTTGGAACTGAGGGATAATTTGATAACTGGAACAACTTCTATCATGGACTGAATTATGTCCTCCCAAAAATGTGTGTGTCAACTTGATTAGGCCATGATTCCCAGTATTGTGTGGTTGTCCTCCATTTTGTGATTGTAATTTTATGGTAAAAGGATTAGGGTGGGATTGGAACACCACCCTTTCTCAGGTCACCTCCCTGGTCCAATGTAAAGGGAGTTTCCCTGGGGTATGGCCTACAGGAGGGAGTTGGGGACCTCATTCCACCAAGAAAGCAGCACCAGGAGCAGAGTGCATCCTTTGGACACGGGGTCCCTGCGCCTGAGAAGCTCCTCAGCCATGGGAAGATTGATGAGAAGGCCAACAGGGAGAGAAAGCCTTCCCCTGGAGCTGACACCCTGAATTTGGACTTTTAGCCTACCTTACTGCAAGAAAATAAACTGTTAAACCCATCCACTGGTATTTCTGTAAGAGCAGCACTAGATAACCAAGACAACTTCTCAACATGTTTCATGTAACATTTTTACAAAAATGTAAAAAGGATATTACAAGAACATTATAGGCCAATCTCACTCAAGAGTCATGGTATGAAGATGTGAAATAAAATATTGGTAAACCAGGAATGCAAGATTGTTTTAACATTCAAAACCCAATTAATGCTTTTATATAAAATTAAGAAATTACTGTTAATTTTCCTAGGAGTTATATTGGTATGGAGTTATGCAGGAGAATGTCCTACATAATGTTCTAAAGTATTTAGGGATAAAATGCCATGACATCTGTAATAAATACTTTTGTAATAGCTTTCTGAGATATGGTTCACATATCTTACAATTCACTCATTTAAAGTATACAATTAAATGGTGTTTAATATATTCACAGAGCTATGCAACCATCACCTCAATCAATTTTAGAACATTTTCATCATCCTAAAAAGAGGCCCTGAACTTCTAGCTATTACCTTCCAATTTCCCCAATCCCTCCCCAGCCCTAGGCAACCACTAAGCTACTTTCCGTCTCTGCAGCTTTGCCTGGGGCATTTCATATAAGTGGAATCATACAAGATGTAGTGTTTGTGACTGATCTGTTTCACTTAGTTTTTTTTTTAATGCTTTCAAGGTTTATCCATGTTATAGCATGTTATAGTACTTCATTCTTTTTTGTTGCTGAGTAATTAATTACATGAATAACCATGTTTTGTTTACCCATTCATCCACTGATCAACATTTGGGTTGCTTCCACTTTTTTATTCTTTTTGTACTGTTTCCACCCTTTTTTCCTGTTGTGAATAATGCTGCAATCAACATTTGTGGACAAGTTTTTGTGTGGCGTTGTAAAGTCTTTTGGTGACTGTATTTAACCTTTTGAGGAAGTTTCAGGCTGTTTTCCCAAGTGGTTGCATCATTTACATTTCTACCAACAGTGTACGAGTGTTCTAATTCCTTTATGTCCTTGTCAACACTTGTTATTATCTATCTTTTTTATTATAGCCATCCCAGTGGGTGTGAAGTGGTTTTCATTTGCATTTCTCTGATGATGAATGATGTTGAGCAGCTTTTCCTGTGCTTGTTGGCCATTTGCATATCTTCTTTGGAGGAGAGTCTATTTAGATCCTTTGCCCGTTTTTTAGTTGGGTTGTTTGTCTTATTATTAAGTTGTAAGAGTTCTTTATAGATTTGAGACACAAGTCCCTTATTAAAAATGTGTTCTCGCAAATATTTTCAACCCCATACAGGGGCTTATCTTTTCATTTTTTGATAGTGTTATTCGAATCACAAAATTTTTTTTTTTTAAGTTTTAAATTAAAAAAATTATTGTTTTAGGTGAAAATTTACAGCACAAATTAGTTTTTCATTCAAAAATTTATACACAAATTGTTTTGTAATATTGGTTGCAATTCCCACATTGTGTCTGCACTCTCTCCCTTTCCCTTTCCACCCCAGCTTCTCTGTGGCCATTCGTCCGGTTTTCCTCTCCCTTCCTGCCTTCTTGTCTTTGTTTCTGGGCAGGTATAAAGTTTTAAATTTTGATGAAGTCAAATGTATCTAGTTTTTCTTTAATTTCTTGTGATTTTGGTGTCATATATAGGAAAATATTGCCAAATCAAACGTCACAAAGATTTACCCTCTATTGTCCTATAAGAGTTTTATAGCTTTAGCTCTTACACTTAGGTGTTTGGTCCATTTTGAATTACTTTTTGTATATAGTGTGAGGTAAGGATCCAACTTTATAGCTTTGTATATGGCTACCCAGTTGTCCTAGGACGATTTGTTGAAAAAGACTATTTTCCCTTTTAATTGTCGTGGCACCCTCATTGAAAAGCAATTGACCAGTGATGTAATGGCTTATTTCTGAAATCTCATTTCTATTTCATTGATCTATATGTTCATCCTTATGCTGGTACCATACTGTCTTGATTACTGTAGTTTTGTAGTAAGTTTTGAAATCGGGAAGTGTGAGTACTCCTAGTTCTTTTTCAAGATTGTTTTGTCTATCCTGAGTCCTTTGAATTTCATATGGATTTTAGAATTAGTGTGTCAATTTATGCAAAGAACCCAGTTGTGATTCTGACAGGGAACATGTTGAATCTGCAGATCAATTTTCTGAGTATTGCCATTTTAACAATATTAAGTCTTCCAATCCATAAATATGTTTTTCCATTTATTTAGGTCTTATTTAATTTCTTTCAGCAATGTTTTGTAATTTTGTTAAACTGGCAATACACAATATTTGCACCTCCTTTGCTGAATTTATTCCTAAGTATTTTATTTTTTTGATGTTATTGTAAATGAAATTGTTTTCTTGATTTCATCTTTGGATTGTTCAATGGTAGTGTATAGAAACACAGTTGATTTTTGTATATTGGTCTTGTACCCTGCAACCTTGCTGAGCTCATTTATTTGTTCTAATAATTTTTTTAGTGTCCTGAGGATTTTCTATACACAAGTTCATGTCATTTGCAAATAGAGATAGTAGTACTTATTCCTTGCCTATCTGGATGTCTTTTGTTTCATTTTATTGCCTAATTGCTCTGGCTAAAATCTCCAGTACAGTCTTGAATAGAAGTGGTGAAAGCAGACATCTTTGTCTTGTTCCTGATTTGGGGTGGGGGAGGGAGGAGCATTCAGTCTTTCACCATTAAATATGATGTTAACTGAGAGTTTTTGTAGATGCCCATTATCAAATTGAAAAAATTCTTTTGTATTCCTAGTTTGTTGAGTGTTTTTTTAATCATGAAAGTCTGTTGTACTTTGTCAAATGCTTTTTCTGCATCTGTTTAGATGATCATGTGTTTTTTGTCCTTTATTGCATTTATAGGGTGTATTACATTAATTGATATTTAGATATTAAACCAGTCTTGCATTCCTAGGATAAAACCCACTTGGTCATGGTATATGATAATCTTAATATGCTGCTAGACTCAGTTTGCTAGTATTTTTTTGAGGATTTTTGTATTTATATTCATAAGGGATATTGGTCTGTACTTTTTTGGGTTTTTTTCTTACGATGTTTTGCTTGGTTTCATAGCAGAGTGACACTGGCCTCACAGAATGAGCTGGGAAGTGTTCTGTCCTCATCTATGCTTTGGAATAGTTTGCCAAGAATTAATATTTAGTTTCTTTTAAATGCTTGGTAGAATTCAACAATAAAGTCATCTGGACTTGGATTTTTCTTTGTGGAAAGCTTTTTAAAATTATTATTATTAATTACTAAATTATCATTTAAGCATAAATGTTGATATCCTAGGCACTAGTGAGCTGAAATGGACTGGTATTGGCCATGTTGAATCGGATAATCAAATCGCACGCTGCACCAGGAATGACAACTTGAAGAGGAACAGTGTTGCATTCATTGTCAAAAAGAACGTTTCAAGATCCATCCTGAAGTACAGCACTGTCAGCGATAGCATAATATCCATACACCTACAAGGATGACCAGCTAATACAACTATTATTCAAAGTTAAGTACCAACCACTAAGGCCAAAGATGAAGAAACTGAAGATGTTCATCAGCTTCTGCAGTCAAATTGATTGAACATGCGATCAGGATGCAGTGATAATTACTGGTGATTGGAATGTGAAAGTTGGAAACAAAGAAGAAGGATCGGTAGTTGGGAAATATGGCCTTGGTGATAGTAACAATGCCAGAGATTGAATGATAGAATTTTGCAAGACCAATGACTTCTTCATTGCAAATACCTTTTTTCACCAACATAAATGGCGACTGTACATGTGGACCTCACCAGATGGAATACACAGGAATCAAATCAACTACATCTGTGGAAAGAGACGATGGAAAAGCTCAATATCATCAGTCAGAACAAGGCCAGGGGCCAACTGTGGAACAGGCCATCAACTGTTCATATGCAAGTTCAAGTTGAAACTGAAGCAAAATCAGAGCAAGTCCATGAGAGCCAAAATACAACCTTGAGTATACCCCATGGGAATTTAGAGACCATCTGAAGAACAGATTTGATACACTGAACACTAATGACCAAAGACAAGCTGAGTTGTAGAATGACATCATACACGAAGAAAGCAAGAGGTCATTAAAAAGATAGGAAAGAAAGAAAAGACCAAGATGGATGTCATAGGAGACTGTGAAACTTGCTCTTGTAGGTAGAGCAGCTAAAGCAAAAGGAAGAAATAATGAAGTAACAGAACCAAACAAAAGATTTCAAAGGGCAGCTCGAGAAGACAAAGTAAAATGTAATAATGATATGTGCAAAGAGCTGGAGATAGAAAATCAAAAGGGAAGAACACACTTGGCGTTTCTCAAGGTAAAGGAACTGAAGAAAAAAATTCCAGCCTCAAGCTGCAATAGTGAAGGATTCAGTGGGAAAAATATTAAACGACGCAGGAAGCATCAAAAGAAGATGGAAGGAATACACAGAGTCATTATACCAAAAAGAATTAGTTGACATTTAACCATTTCAAGAGGTAACATCTGATCAGAAACCAATGGTACTGAAGGAAGAAGTCCAAGCTACACTGAAGGCATTGGCAAACAACAAGGCTCCAGGAATTGACAGAATATCAATTGAGATGTTTCAACAAACAGATGCAGCACTGGAGGTGCTTACTCTTCTATGCCAAGAAATTTGGAAGATAGCTACCTGGCTAAAAAAAAAAAAAATTTTTTTTTTTTTACCTGGCCAACTGACTGGAAGAGATCCGTATTTATGCCTATTCCCAAGAAAGGTGATCCAACTGAATGCAGAAATTATCCCACAATATCATTAATATCACACACAAGCAAAATTTTGCTGAAGATCATTCAAAAGCGGCTGCAGCAGTATATCAACAGGGAACTGCCAGAAATTCAGGCCAGATTCAGAAGAGGACATGGAACCAGGAATATCATTGCTGATGTCAGATGGATACTGGCTGAAAGCAGAGAATACCAGAAAGATGTTTACCTGTGTTTTATTGCAAAGACATTCAACTGTGTGGATCATAACAAATTATGGATAACATATTGAAGACTTGGAATTCCAGAACACATAATTGTGTTTATGATGAACCTGTACATAGATCAAGAGGCAGTTGTTTGGACAGAATAGGGGGATACTGAGTGGTTTAAAGTCAGGAAATGTGTGTGTCAGGGTTGTATCCTTTCACCATACCTATTTGATCTGTATACTGAGCAAATAATCCAAGAAGCTGGACTATATGAAGAAGAACGGGGCATCAGAACTGGAGGAAGACTCATTAACAACCTGCATTATGCAGATGACACAAACTTTCTTGCTGCAAGTGAAGAGGACTTGAAGCACCTACTAATGATGATCAAAGACCACAGCCTTCAGTATGGATTACACCTCAACAGAAAGAAAACAAAAATTCTCACAAGTGGACCAGTAAGCAACATCATGATAAACAGAGAAAAGATTGAAGTTGTCAAGGATTTCATTTTACTTGGATCCACAATCAACAGCCATGGAAGCAGCAGTCAAGAAATCAAAAGACACATTGCAGTGGGCAAATCTGCTGCAAAGGACCTCTTTAAAGTGTTGAAAAGCAAAGATGCCACCTTGAAGACTAAGGTGCGCCTGACCCAAGCCATGATATTTTCAATCGCATCATATGCATGTGAAAGCTGGACAACGAATAAGGAAGACTGAAGAAGAATTGATGCCTTTGAATTGTGGTATTGGTGAAGAATATTGAATATACCATGGACTGCCAAAAGAATGAACAAATCTGTCTTGGAATAAGTACAACCAGAATGCTCCTTAGAAGTAAGGATGGCGAGACTGCATCTTACATACTTTGGACATGTTGTCAGAAGGGATCAGTCCCCGGAGAAGGGTCAGTAGAAAAGAGGAAGACCTCCAATGAGATGGATTGATACAGTGGCTGCAACAATGGGCTCACGCATAACAAGGATTGTAAGAATGGCACAGGATGGGGCAGGGTTACGTTCTGTGGTACATAGGGTCACTATGAATTGGAACCAACTTGATGGCACCTAGCAACAACAACAACAAATTATTATTATTACTAAAAGTATTTCCTTACATGTTATAGGTATTTTCAGATTTTATATTTCTTTTTTATTCTGTTTCAGTAATTTATGTCTTTCTAGAAATTTCTCACTTTCATCTAGCTTGTCTAATTTATTGACATACCCATTGCCGTTGAGTTGATTCTGACTCATAGCAACCCTACAGTACAGAGTAGAACTGCCCCACATGGTTTCCAAGGAGCAGCTGATGGATTCGAACTGCTGACCTTTCGGTTAGCAGTCTGAGCTCTTAACCACTGCACCACCAGGGTTCCATTTACTGACATACAGGTGTTTATTGTATTCTTTATGACTCTTTTTATTTTTGTGTAGTTGGTAGTAATATCTCTTTCTTCATTTGTAAATTTAATGGCTTGAGTCTTCTCTATTTTTTTCTTGGTCAGTCTAGCTAGAGGTTTGTCAGTTTTGTTGATTTTTTCAAAGAACCAACTTTTGGGTTTGTTGATTTTTTGTATTTCTTTTCTATTCTGTTTTTTCATTTATTTCTGACTTAATCTTTATTATATCCTTCCTTGTGCTTGTTTTACGTCTGTTTTGCTCTTCTCTTTCTGGTGTCTTAAGAAGAAAGTTATCAATTTGAGTCTGTAGTCAGTTCAAAAAATTTCAAAGTTGATTAAGAAAAAAAACACAACCATGAGATGACAGTCTTTTAAAAGAAGCTATGCATGCAGGTGGGAACTCCTTTAAGGCAAGAGCCACAGGGGGCCACCAGAAAAGGGAAGAGGGAAAAGGAACTTCTAGGGAAGAGGAGAAGTAGAGAGGGGGCTTACATGTCTAGGCAATGTCACTTAGCAACATGGTGAGAGGTCTCTGGATCAGAGAAATCTAAAGGGCCTTAATACCTTATGGTCTTTATAACTACAGGATGTGTCTTATCTAAGGGCTGCCAGAAGGGCTGCCAGAAGAAAGAACAAATCAGTCTTTGAAGGAAAATAACTAAAATGCTCTTTAGAAGCTTGCTCACTTTGGACATGTCATCAGGAAACACCAATACCTAGAAAAGGATACGATGTTTGGTAGAGGAGCAACGAAATTGAGGGAAACTCAATGAGAAGGATTGACACAATAGCCTCAACAGTGGACTCAAACATAGGAATGATTATTATGCTGGCACAGGGCTGGAAAATGTTTCGTTCCGCTATACATAAGGTTGCCATTAGTTGGTGCCAACTCGAGGACAACCAGGGCTTCGAACCAGTTCCAACCAGTTCAGTCATGGCCTACAAAACAATACCAGAACAGACCCAAGTGTTTACAATTTGGGTGCTCTGGAATGATCACTAGAACAGGAAAAATTAGTCCCTGGAATGAGACTAAGAGGCGACAGTGAGCCCTTCTGGGAGCCTGATGTGCGAGATTGGATTATGGGCAGGACTGCGAGGGTGTGGTTGATTGCCATCTTTGAGCAGGGCACCACTGTTTCCAGCTCTGCTCAAAATCAGATGGACAAGAGATTTGGTTGCTATACAATGGGTATGTGCTCTTGTTTTCGAAGAGGGAGATTAGGTGCTAGCAGGGCTTTGACCCATGATTTTTCCCATTCTGGTTACTGTTCTGGAGTGCCCAAATTGTGAACATTCCGGTCTGTTCCAGTTTCACTTCCTGACTGAACCGGGAAGAACCAGATGATGACAACTTACAACAACAACAATGGCTAACAGATGTTTGATGCAGTTTCATTCACAGGGTGTGTGAAACAGGTAGGCTCCAAATGGCTAAAAATCTGCTTATTTGAGCTAGCTTTAAAGTAACTGTATGTGTAAAGATTTGAATTTGGCGCTGGTGAGCTTTTTGGGCTAACACTCCAGAGCGTTGTGAAGAAATGAACAACTTACGACCAATACAGAGACCATCTTTCTTCGTTTTGATATAAGCACTTACAACAATATATTTTTCTTTAAGTACTGCCTTAATTTTTTCCCATAAGTTTTGGTATGTCGTGTCTTCATTTTAATTCATCTCAAAGTATTTTCTAATTTTCTTTGTGATATCTTCTTGGGCCCACTGATTATTTAGGAATGTGTTGTTTATTCCACATATTTGTAAATTTCTCAAATTTCGGTTATTGATTTTTAATTTCATTTCACTGTCAGAGAACCTACTTTTTACGATTTCAATGTTTTTAAATTTATTAAAGCTTATTTTATTGTCTGGCATATGTTCTTTCTGGAGAATGTTCCATGTGCATTGGAGAAGAACATATATTTTACTGTTGTTGGGTAGAGTGTCCTATAGATGTTTGTTTAGTTGGTGTATAGTGCTGTTCAACTGTTCTATTTCTTTGTTGACCTTCTGCCTAGTTCTTCTATACATTACAGAAGGTGGGGTATTGAAGTCTCTAGCTATTATTCAACTGTCTATTTTCCCCTTCATTTCTGTGAGTTTTTCCTTCGTGTATTTTGGGACTCTGATGTTAAGTGCTCATATGTTTATAACTGTGTATCTTCTTGATGGATTGCCTTTTATCATTATAAAATGTTCGTCTTTATCTCTAGTAGCATATTTTTGTTTTAAAGTCTATATTGACCGATATTAGTATAGTCACTCCAGGTTTCTTATGGATGCTCTTTGCATATGTATTCTTTTAAAAAATCTAGTTGTATCTTTGAATATAAAATATGTCTCCTAGGCAGCATATAGTTGGATCTTATCTTTATTCACTCTGATAACCTCTGCCTTTTGCCTGGATTATTTAATCTATTCACATTTAATGTTTTTATACAGTTGGATTTATGTCTACCGTTCTACTCTGTCCTAAAGGGTCGCTATGAGTCAGAATCGACTCGATGGCACAGGGTTTTTGGGTATATTGTTTTTGGTTTTTTATATGTCTCATGCGTCTTTAGTCCCTCTATTCCTCCTTTACTACTTTCTTTTGCATTAAAGGAATATTTTTTAGTGTAACATTTTAATTCTTTTAATGATTTTTTTCATTATATATTTTTAAGTTAGTAGCAGTTGCTCTAGGGCTTACCATATGAATCTTAACTTGTTAGAATCTACTTCAGATCCATACTAACTTAATTTCAATGAGATATATAAACATTACTTCGATATAGCCATATTCTCTTTTTGTGCTATTATTTTTATACTTACTACATTTATAAAAGTTTTATATCCAACAATACACTGTTATAATTATTACTTTATATACTCTTATGTTTTTTAAAGAAGCTGAGGGAAAAAGGAGAGCAATATATATTTCTAGTGTTTGTTATATTAACCTTCTGACTGAACATTTTTGGTTCTCTTCATTTGTTCCTGTGAATTCAAATTACCGTCTGGTGCTACTTCCTTACTCCAATCCAGCATCACTCCTACTCACTTCCTTTGTGCTGCATTGGCAAATATATTACATCCCCTTATGTTATAGGGCCAGCAATACAATTATATGCATATTGTTTTATATAATTGTTCTTTAAATCAGTTGAAAAAAGAAAATATTCTTTTATGCTTTTTTTATAATGGCATAATTACCTTTAGTGGTGCTCTCTATTTTTACATATGGATACGAAATACTGTTTTGGATCACTTGCTTTCAGCACGAAGAACTGCCTTTAGTATTTCTCGTAAGATGGTCTACTAGCAATGAATTCTTTCAGGTTTTGCTTTTCTGGGGCTATCTTTATTTCATCTTCATTTTTTAAAGAATTTTGTTGAATATAGGTCTTCTGGTAGATGATGTGTTTTTAGGGCTTTGAATATGTTGCTCCACACATCTTAGCCTTCACTGTTTCTTATAAGAAGTCAGCTATTTATATTATTGGGGTTCCCTTGTAAACACAAGTTATTTTTGATCGCTGCTTCCAAAATCTTCTCTTTCTCTTTCAACATTATTACTATAATGTGTTTGTGTGTGGATCTCTTTGCATTTAGCCTACTTACAGTTCATCGAACTTCTTGAATTAAAGGTTTTCATCAAATTTGGGGAATTTTCAGCTATTATTTCTTCAAGCATCCTTTCTACACTCTTCTCTCTCCCTCTCCTCTCCTTCTGGTGCTCCCATTACACATATATTGGTGCACTTACAGTGTCTCACATTTCTTTGAGGATTTGTTCCTTTTTCTTCATTGATTTTTTTCTCTGTGCTTTGGATTACATAATTTCTAGCAATGTGTCAACAAGTTTAGTTCCAGAGTGGTGCAAATGATTAATATGCTCAGCCTCTAACCAAAAGTTTGGAGGTTCAAGTTCACCCAGAAGCACCTTGGAAAAAAGGCCTGGTGTACTACTTCTGAAAAATCAGCCACTGAAAACCCTATGAGCACAGTTCTACCCTGACACACAGAGGCTCTCCATGCTTTGGAATTCATTCAACAGCAGCTGGTACTGGCTTTTATCAAAAAGTTCACTAATTCTTTCTTCTGTAAGTTCAAATGTATTATTAAACCCCTCTAGTGAAATTTTCTCTTCAATTATTATATTTTTCAACTCCAGAATTTCTATTTGATTCTTTTTGTATATATAATTTCTATCTCTTTATGGGTATTCCCTATTTGACTTGACATTTTCTCCAGATTTTACTTCTTTACACATAATTTCTTTTGTTCTTTTACATATTTATAATGAGTACTTTGAAGTGTTCGTTATATCTGACATCTGGTCTCTCTCACCGGTAGTTTCTATCACCTGCTTTTTTTTTCCCTATATATTGGTCACACTTTCCTGTTTCTTTGCATGCCTAATTTTTTGCTTTAAACTAAACAACTTAGGTAATATAGCACCTCAAAGAGCCCTGGTAGTGCAGTGGTTAAGTGCTTGGCTACTAACCGAAAGGTCAGTGGTTTGAGCCCACTAGCCGTCCAGTGGGAGAAGGATGTGGCAGTCTGTTTCCATAAAGATTTTTAGCTTTAGAAACCCTATGGGGCAGTTTTGCTCTGTCCTACATGGCTGCTATGAATTGGAATTGATGGCGGTGGGTTTGGGTTTTTTTTTTTTTTTTTTTGGCATTATAGCACTCTGGATACTGATCTCCCAACCCCATGGCTTGCTACTGTTCTTTGAAAACAGAACACTTGAACAAGGAAAAAAAAAAAAAAACACTACGAAAACCATCACCACCACCACCACCACAACAAAAAACCTCTAGAACTACCAAAATGTCCATCAACAATAGAATGGAAGAATAAATTGTTACATTGCTCATTTGATGGAATGCTATCAGTGATGAAAATGAATGAACCACTGTTTTACTGTTCTATATAACAGCATGGAGCAATCTCACAGATACAATGCTGAGTGAAAGAAGCCAAACACAAAAGAATATATGTTCAAAGTCCACTTACGAGCCTATTATGTGACAATATGTAGGGCTCCACTCTTAAGCTGAAAGGTTGGCAGTTCAAATCCATTCAGATTTGCCTTGGAAGAAATGCTTGGTGATTTCTTCTGGAAGGTCTCAGTATTGAAAACCCTGTGGAGCAGATCTTGTTTGCACACATAGAGTCACCATGAGCCAGAACGGACTTGATGACAACTAACAACAACATTGACCCTGGGTGGGTGGCACAAATGGTTAAGCATTCAGTTATGATCCAGAAGGTTGGCTGTTAGAGTCCACCCAGAAATTCTTTGGAAGAAAGGCCTGGCAACCAACTTATGAATGATCACAGCCATTGAAAACTCTGTGGAGTAGTTCTACTCTGAAATACACGAGATTGCCATGTTGGAATTGATTCCATGGCAACTGGGGTTTTGTGTGTGTGTGGGTGTGGGTGTGTGTGTGTATCCATTTATATAAAGTTCAAACATAGGCAAAATTAATCTATGGTGTTAGAAGTCTGTATGGTTGTTACCACTGGGGCATAGGGAAGGAGTTATGAGCACTGAGGTTCTAGGGAACTGGTAATCTTTTATTGACCTGATGGAAGTTCCATGGGGGTGTTCACTTGGCAATAATTCATCAAGCTAAAGGCTTAAGACTTGTATACTTTTCTATGTAGTGTGCATTGCTATACTTTATGTATGATGGTTCATATGCTATACATCAGTTAAAAAGTTGTGGGTTTTCATTTTTTTAAAACTAATACTGCGGAACCAAGCAGAGTTTCAGCTGAAATATGTAAATCACTATCGCTTTGGATCAAATAATCAAAGCCACTACTCATTTCACCTTACAGCAGCTTAAGAAGTGAACAAACACTTTTCAGGTTGAATTTGTATAGTGGGAGCCACGAAGTAATAACAAATGTCATAGGTCTTCATTTGATGCTTTAACATTCAGGCACAAGGACAATTGAGAAGTGTCTCATATGAAATTTCTTATAATCCTTAGTAAATTTTTGAACTCTGGGTTACTTTGCAAATTTGCAAATTACTGCTAAGCACATATCAGCATTAAGTTCATTAACATTTCTGAGAACAAATGTCAGAATAAATACAAAACCTGTCTTCTTACCTAGAACATATGGTTTTAACAACAACAGTGATAATTTCTGATGTACAAGAGATGAACAGTTTGGCTGTGCCTTTTTTATGAATTCAATCTGTCCCTGGATTTTACCCTTTTAGTATGCCTCTTTACTTTGGTATGGGACTGAAAATTGAGATGACAAACAGTAGATGTTTCCTTTTACCACCAAGAGTAGTAATCTTTGGGCTGACAAGGGAACAGGTAAAAGTTATTTGGTTGGGACTGGAAATTCCAGATGGATAGAATTCTATTTTCTCGAGCTTTATTGGCATTTTCTATTGACCACTTACCCCTTACCTGAGTGGAGAAGCTTTCCACCATGTCCTGACATGAACAAGGAAACGTGGGTCTTTATTTATTCCAGAAAAGCAAATATTTTTATTTCTAGCCTTTTTAAGTTTCAGATAGGTGTGTTCCTTTGTGAAAGAGGGTGATTTTCCACATCTAAGGCTAAGGTTGAGTATGTGTATGTGTGTGTGTGTGTATATACATAGAATTTATCCCTAATCCTGTGATTAGAGTATAAATATGAATATAAATAAAAGATGTATTAAGGCTGCTTATTTATTTTATTGGAAACCCTGGTGGCGTAGTGGTTAAGTGTTATGGCTGCTAACCAAAGGGTCAGCAGTTCGAATCTGCCAGGCGCTCCTTGGAAACTCTATGGGGCAGTTCTACGCTGTCCTATAGGGTCGCTATGAGTCGGAATCCACTCGACGGCACTGGGTTTGGTTTGGTTTATTTATTTTATTAATTTGCTTTACAAAATATTTTAAAATCCAGCTAATTGAACCTAATTTTAATTTTTATTTGATCTAATTTTTTAATAGAGGAGAAGCTGCATGCCATAAGATTTTGTGCCAAAATGATGTAAGTGATGTAATAACTCATTTAAAGCCAGATTTTGTAAATCTCTGTCATCTTTCTGTCCCTCTCTCAAGCACACACACATCAACCAGGTGTCTCTTATTTTGGTCGATGCTATCACTGATAAATGGTAAGCACATATGCCAGTAAAAATTCTAACAAAGAATCCTGTTTCATAAAACTAACCAAAATATTAATGGCACACATCCTTTTTGTGGATACTCTCAGAACTTTTATAATAAAAGAAACCCCATTGCCGTCAAGTGGATTCCGACTCATAGCAACCCTATACGACAGAGCAGTACTGCCCCATAGGGTTTCCAAGGAGCACCTGGTGGATTCGAACTGCCGACACTTCCGTCAGCAGCCGTAGCACTTAACCACAACACCACCAGGGTTTCCTTTATAATAAAGCGTATTGAAATACCACGTGTTATTCTGTGTACTTCTATCACTAAAAAAAAAAAAACTAGTTTAACTTATTCTTTAAAAGACTAGACACTGCTACTCAGACATGCAAAGAACACATGGTTTATTTTCTGTAAATGATAGAATCTTTTTTTTTTTTTTTTTTACTGTGCTTTAGGTGAAAGTTTACAGCTCAAATTAGTTTCTCACACAAAAATTTATACACACATTGTTATGTGACCCTAGTTGTTATCCCTATAATGTGACCGCACATTCCTCCTTTCCACCCCAGATTTCCCATGTCCATTCAACCTGCTCCTGTCCCTTTCTGCCTTCTCATATCATTTCCAGACAGGAGCTGCCCGTTTAGTCTCCTGTATCTACTTGAACTAAGAAGCACGCTCTTCCTGAGGATCATTTTATGTCTTATACTTCAGTCTCTTCTTTGTCTGAAGAGTTGACTTTGAGAATGGTTTTAGTTCTGGGTTAACAGAGTCCAGAGGCCAAGTCTTCTGGGGTTCCTCTGGTCTCAGTCAGACCATTAAGTCTGGCCTTTTTGCATGAATTTGAGTTCTGCACTCCACTTTTCTCCTGCTCCGTTAGGGACTCTCTATTGTGTTCCCTATCAGGGCTGTCATTGGTGGTAGCCAGGCACCATCCAGTTCTGGTCTCATGCTGATGGAGTCTCTGGTTTATGTAGCCCAATTTTGTCTCTTGGGCTCATATTTTCCTTGTCTTTGCTGTTCTTTGGAAACCCTGGTGGCATGGTGGTTAAGTGCTACATATGCTAACCAAGGAGTTGGCAGTTCAAATTTGCCAGGCGCTCCCTGGAAACTCTATGGGGCAGTTCTACTCTGTCTTATAGGGTCACTATGAGTTGGATTCAACTCGACAGCAGTGGGTTTGGTTAAGGTTTTTTTTGCTGTTCATTCTCCTTTGCTCAGGTGGGTTGGGACCAATTGATGCATCTTAGATGGCCGCTTTTAAGACCCCAGATGCCTCTCACCAAAGTGGGATGCAGAACATTTCCTTAATAAATGCTGTTCTGCCCCTTGACTTAGATGTCCCCTGAAATCTTGGTCCCCAGATCTCCGCCCCTGCTACACTGTCCCTCGAAGTGTTTGGTTGTATTGAGGAAATTTCTTAACTTTAGGTTTAGTCCAGTGGCGCTGACTTCTCCTGTATTGTGTGTTGTCCTTTCCTCCAACAAAGATAATTCTTGTCTACTATCCAGTTTTTTTTTTTTTAATCCAGTTAGCGAATTCCCCTCTGCCTCCCTCCCCACCCTTGTAACCATCCAAGAATATTTTCTTCCGTGTTTAAACCTTTTCTTGAGTTCTTATAATAGTGGTCTCATACAATATTTGTCCTTTTGTGACTGCCTAATTTCACTCAGCCTAATGCCTTCCAGATTCATCCATGATATGAGATCTTTCACGGATTCATAGTTGTTCTGTATCATTGCGTATTATCCCATTGTGTGAATATAGCATAATTTGTTTATCCATTCATCTGTTGATGGGAACCTAGGTCATTTCCATCTTTTTGCTGTTGTGAACATGTGCAACGAACAAGGGTGTGCATATATCTATTTGTGTGATGGCTCTTATTTCTCTAGGATATACTCCCAGGAGTGGAATTCCTAGATCATATGGTACTTCTATTTCTAGCTTTTTAAGGAAGCACCAAATCGATTTCAAAAGTGGTCATACCATTTTACATTTCTACTAGCAGTGTGTAAGTGTTCCAGTCTCTCCACAACCTTTCCAACATTTATTATTCTGTGTTTTTTGGATTAATGCTAGCCTTATTGGGGTGAGATGGTGTCTCATTGTAGTCTTGATTTGCATTTCTCCAATGGTTAATGATGGTGAGCATTTCCTCATATATCTGTTACCCGCCTGAATGTCTTCTTTGGTGAAGTGCCTGTTCATATCCTTTGCCCATTTTTTAATTGCATTATTTGTCTTTTTGATGTTGAAATTTTACAGTATCTTGTAGATTTTAGAGATTAGACCCTGATCAGATATGTCATAGCCAAATTTTTTTGTCCCAGTCCATAAGTTGTTTTTTTACTCTTTTGGTGTAGTCTTTTATTAGGCATAAATGTTTGATTTTTAGGAGCTCCCAGTTATCTATTTTCTCTTCCTAGTGTTTGCACCTTGTTAGTTATGGTTCGTATTCTGTTTATGCCATGTATTAGGACTCCTAGCATTGTCCCTATTTTTTCTTCCCTGATCTTTATCTTTTTAGATTTTATATTTAGGTCTTTGATACATTTTGAGTTAGTTTTTGTTCATTGTGTGAAGTATGGGTCTTGTTTCATTTTTTTTGCATATGCATATCCAGTTATGCCAGCACCATTTGTTAAACAGACTGTCTTTTCTCCATTTAACAGACTGGGCCTTTGTCAAATATCAGCTGCTCAAAAGCGGATGAATTTATGTCTGGATTCTCAATTCTATTCTATTGGTTTATATATCTCTTGTCGTGTCAGTACCAGTATGTTTTGACTACCATGGTGGTATAATAGTTTCCAAAATCAGGTAGTTTGAGGCCTCCCACTTTGTTCTTCTTCCGTAACACTTTATTTATCCAAGGCCTCTTCCCTTTCCATATGAAGTTGGTGATTTGTTTCTCCATCTCATTAAAAAATTTTGCTGGAATTTGAATCAGGATTGCTTTGTATTTGTAGATCGCTTTGGGCAGAAATGACATTTTCACAATGTTGAGTCTTCCTATCCATGAGAAGGTATGTTTTTTCACTTATGTAGGTCTCTTTTGGTTTCATGCAGTGGTGTCTTATAGTTTTTTTCTGTATACATCTTTTATATTTTTGGTTAAAATATTCCTAAGTATTTTATCTTCTTGGGGGATATTGTAAATGGTATTGATTTGGTGATTTCATCTTTGAAGTTCTCTTTGTTGGTGTAGAGGAATCCAACCGATTTTTTTATGTTTACCTTGTATCCTGATACTTTGCTGAAATCCTGTATTAGTTCCAGTAGTTTTCCCTATGGATTCTTCGGTGTTTTCTGTGTATAAGATCATATCATGTGCAAATAGGGATACTTTTACTTCTTCTTTACCAACTTCGATGCCATTTATTTCTTTTTCTAGCCGAATTGCTCTGGCTAGGGCCTCCAGTACAATGTTGAACAAAAGTGGTGATAAAGGACATCCTTGACTGGTTCCTGTTTTGCTGAGAGTTTTTATTATCAATGGGTGTTGGACTTTGTCAGATGCTTTTTTTGCATCAATTGAAAAAATCATGTTGTTCTTATCTTTGGTTTTGTTTCTGTGATGGATTACATTGATTGTTTTTCTAATGTTGAACCTTCCCTGCATACCCGCTATGCATCCCACTTGGTCGTGGTCAATTATTTTTTTGATATGTTGCTGAATTCTATTCATTAGAATTTTGTTGAGGATTTTTGCAACTATGTTCATGAGGGATATTGGTCTGTAATATTCTTTTTTTTGTGTGGTGTCTTTACCTGGTTTTGGTATTAGGGTTATGTTGGCTTCATGGAATGAGTTTGGAAGTATTCCATACTTTTCTATGCTCTCTCTGAAATGCCTTTAATAGTAGTGGTGTTAACTCTCCTCTGAAAGTTTGGTAGAATTCTCCAGCGAAGCTGTCAGGGCCTGGGCTTCTTTCTTGGGGAGTTTTAAATTACCTTTTCAATCACTTCTTTTGTTATGGGTTTATTTAGTTGTTCTACCTCTGTTTGTGTTAGTTTAGGTGGGTAGTATGTTTCTAGATATTTGTCCATTTCCACTGGGCTTTCAAATTTGTTGGAGTACAATTTTGTTGAAGTAATCTGTTATGATTCTTTTAATTCAGTTGGGTCTGTTATGATACCGCCTACCTCATTTCTTATTCAGGTTACTTGCTTTCTCTCCTGTTTTTCTTTTGTCAGTTTGGCCAATGGTTTATCGATTTTATTGATCTTTTCAAAGAACCAGCTTTTGGTCTTGTTAACTCTTTCGAATTGTTTTTCTATTCTCTATTTCATTTATTTCTGCTCTAATTTATTTGCTTTCTTTTGGTGTCTGTGAGCTCCCTTTGCTGCCTTCTTTCTATTTGTTCGAGTTGTAGCATTAATGTTTTGATTTTGGCCCTTTCTTCTTTTTGGATGTGCATTTATTGCTGTGAATTGACCTCTGAACATTGCTTTTGCTGCGTCCCAAGGGTTCTGGTAGGATGTGTTTTCATTCTCTTTTGAGTCTGTGAATTTCTTTATTCCATCCTTAATTTCTCCTATAACCCAGTAGTTTTTGAACAAAGTGTTGTTCAGTTTCCATGTATCTGATTTTTTTTCCTTTGCTTTTCTGTTATTGATTTCTACTTTCATGGTTTTCTGGTTGGAAAAGATGCTTTGTAATATTTCGATGTTTTGGATTCTGTTAAGGCTTGCTTTGTGGCCTGATATGCAGTCTATACTAAAGAATGTTCCATATGTGTTGGAAAAGAAAGTATACTTGGCTGCTGTTGGGTGGAGTGTTTTGTATATGTCTATGAGATCGAGTTGGTTGATTGCAGCATTTAGATCTTCTGTGTCTTTACTGGAAACCCTGGTGGTGTAGTGGTTAAGTGCTATGGCTGCTAACCAAAGGGTCAGCAGTTTGAATCCGCCAGGTGCTCCTTGGAAACTCTATGGGGCAGTTCTACTCTTTCCTATAGGGTCGCTATGAGTCGGAATCGACTGGATGGCACTGGGTTTGGTTTGTTTTTTTTTTTTGGTGTCTTCACTGAGCTTCTTTCTGGATGTTCTGTCCTTCACCAAAAGTGGTGTGTTTAAGTCTCCTACTACTGTTGTGGAGCAGCCTATTTCTTTTTTCAGTGCTGTTAGTGTTCGTTTTACAAATTTTGGAGCCCTCTCATTGGATGTGTAAATATTTCTTATGGTTATGTCTTCCTGGTATATTGACCCTTTTATCATTATATAGTGTCCTTATCCTTTGTGGCAGGTTTTGCTTTAAAGCCTATTTTGTCAGAGATTAATATTGCCACCCCAGCTCTTTTTTGATTGTTGTTTGCTTGATATATTTTTTTCCATCCTTTGAGTTTTAGTTTGTTTATGTGTTTGAATCTCCTGCCCTGAGTTCCCAACTTAGGGGAGCTGGTAGATTATTTGTTCCTCTTAGTTAATTTGTTCCCTCTCCAAAGCCTGGAGAACTGCTTAGTGAACCAACAGGCCTACTTCCGGCCTATGGGTGCGGCAATCTCTGAAGCTGGACCAGGACCTGGATCAGAGTGGGGGCGGGGCAGGTAGATGGGAGAGAGGTGCTGCCCAAAAAGAGTTTGTTTTTTTTAATCCATGTGGTAGGTTAGATGCTTGTAGTTATCTTATACCGATTGAGTGTTGTTTCTCGCTGGTTCTGGAGGCTCAAGCAGACTCTCCACTGCCCAGTCTCTCCTGACATGCAGAACACGTCCCAAGAGCCACTGCTTGCCTTGCCCCTCATGCACTAGCCAACCCAGCCTGCAGGGTGCAGGTGCCGGCCACACTAGCCAACCCAGCCTGCAGGGTGCAGGTGCCGGCCACACTAGCCAACCCAGCCTGCAGGGTGCAGGTGCCGGCCACACTAGCCAACCCAGCCTGCAGGGTGCAGGTGCCGGCCACACTAGCCAACCCAGCCTGCAGGGTGCAGGTGCCGGCCACACTAGCCAACCCAGCCTGCAGGGTGCAGGTGCCAGCCAGATCAGCTCTGGCAACTCCTCACTGCTTCTAAACCAGCTCTCTCTCCTCCTGCCGCTCAGGCCAATTCCTCAATTTTGCCTTTGATGATCAGGGCTGCTAGATTTTCATATATAATCGATTCATTTGTTTTTCCAGGTCTTTGTTGTAAGAGGGACCACAGGAAGCTCTGACTACTCTGCCATTTCGGCTCTACCTTCTGTAATTGACATAATCTTGTTCTCAAACTTCCAATCTATGTGCACAGTATGCTTGGGGAAGTGGGAGGAGGGGCTTGCCAATTGTCTTAGTCACCTAGTGCTGCTATAACAGAAATACCACAAGTGGATGGCTTTAACAAAGAGAAGTTTATTCTCTCATAGTCCAGTAGGCTTGAAGTCTGAATTCAGGGTGCTGGCTCCAGGGGAAGGCTTTCTCTCTCTGTTGGCTCTGGAGGAAGGTCCTTGTCGTCAGTCCTCCCTTGGTCTGGGAACATCTCAGTGCAGGAACCTCAGGTCCAAAGGACCTGCTCTGCTCCCAGCACTGCTTTCTTGGAGGTATGAGGTCCCCATGTCTCTCTGCTCACTTCTCTCTTTTATATCTCAAAAAAGATTGGTTTAAGACACTATCTAATCTTGTAGATTTCATCAATATAACTGCTACTATCATACTAATAGGATTTACAACACATAGAGAAATCACACCAGATGATTAAATGGTAGACAATCAAACAATACTGGGAATTATGACCTAGCCAGTTTGACAGGTATTTTGAGGGGACACAATTCAATCCATGACACCAATTAAAGCTAATATGGTCTCTTCTGGTTTAAACAAGCTCCTCCAGGTAAATGCTCAGCTGTTTGGAGTTCTTTCCCTTCTCCTCCCCAAGATGGTGTTTTGTATAAAGTCAAGCTTACTTGACCTAATGATGTCCAGAAGGAGGCCCGAGATCCTCAAGGTCAGGCCTAGTTACCTGCTGTCTGTGTGCTGCTGCCATTCACCGCTGACACCTGTGGCTGATGGACTCACAGTCCAGTCTCTAAGCTTTGTCAGTGCCCTCTGGACCTCCCCTAAACCTCAGTCCTACCTCAGCCCTTCCCAGCTTTACTGACTGCCATAACTCTCAATTGTTTCCTCCATCTGCCCCTGCTTCCTCACTCCTTTCCTTTCTCCCTTATCGTTCCCACCTCTATCTCTCCCTCCCTTCCATCTTTCCTTCTACTAGTATCTATTGAGCACCTACTATGTGCAAGGCACTGTATTAGGCACTTGGAATCTGTGAATAACACAAACACCCCTGCCTCATTGGAGCTTACATTCTAATGAGAGGAGTTAGTCAAAAAGCAGTAAGTGGAAGTAAATTATAGAGCATTTTAGAAGGTGGTGAGTGCTGTGAAAAAAAGAAAAGTAAAGCAGGTCCCAAAGGAGATCAGGAGTGCCAAGATTGGGGGACAGACAAATCATAGTATTAAATAGAATGGTTGAGGTAAGTAGGGGCAACCAGGTTTTGTGGGGCCTAAAGCTTATACAGTTTGGAAGGTCCTTCTCTTTAAGAAAAAAAAAAACACAAAATTGTGAATAAAAAGTTAGTTTCCAAAGCAAGTATTTATTTAGGATGAGAAAAGATTATAACAAATTACTGTAACACTGGAATAGTTTTAAGTCCCTTCCTATCTTCTGAAATCTCTTTAAGCAATTTACCAGAAACACTTCCTGATTGTGAACTGGCTTCCTCTCTCCACACTCTACATCTCCCTGGAGCTCTCAACACACACAGGGGCTTCTCTGCGTGATGTGTCCAGAAACTAAAACACTGTTACTAGCTTCACAGATAAATCTGTCTTTGAAGGTGTGTCCTACTAAGAAAGGAAGACTGTTCAGGAGTTGAAGTTGGTGAGAGAGTTAATCAAGGACGTAGATATCTGGAAGAAGAGTGTTCCAGGAAAAAGGGACAGGTAGAGCAAAGGCCATACACACCTTCTGTCTCTGCCACCACAGCTACTCCATTTATGGGCGCTTAATTTTTGCCATCCCTGGGTCACAAGAATAGAGGCTGGCTAACATCCTCTGGGTAAGCCATACTCTCTGCCAAGGTTAGTCCTCCTCTGCAGCAGAAGCTCTCAGATAGGCATTAATATGCAATGCAAAGATCTTCACACTTTGTGTCCACTTCCACATGTTCATCCATATGCCTCTTGCCTAGATTTCCTTGTCCCCATTTTCTGAACATGTTTCTTCCATACCTTTAACAAGGCAGCCCAAACCGTTCACCACTGCCCACAAGTTCAGTTATACAGTTGCCTCAGATGGCTTCTCCCTTACTACAAACTGGGTGGCCAGGCACAGTGCCCAACACTCGGCCTCATGGGAGAGTTTTTCTTTCATCACCGTCTTTCAGGACCACCTCTGAGTGAGTCTGTAGTGCATCAGGGGTCCAGTTTTTCCTCACATCAGCAGACCAAGCTGGCTCATCCGGGAACCAGGTTGGGGTTTCTGGCTGTCAACTGACCATAGGTGTGAGATAAGGGAGAGGAGTTATGGTGCAAGAAGGGTGTAAAATGGTACTAGTCATAGTAGTATCCAAACCTGTCTAACTTCAGGGGGATAACCCGAATCAAGATCAGCCCAAGGGTGATCCCTGTGAGGTGGAGGTCAGACATACCTGCACTCTCCAACCTTTTACCAATTGTAACACGAGCTGACCCTCTACCTCTCTTCTGGGCTCGATAATCCATTGCAATGCTGCACAGAACTCGCTGACCATACTTACGGTTAAGTGGTTTATAAAGGGACAGGATACAGCTCGGAGTCAGGAAGCATGCAGGCAAAGTCTCCCTTCTTCAGTGCAGGACAGCTCTCTGCCGTACTGGTCTCTCTCTCTCTCTCTCAGAACACGCCTCCTCTCAGGCCCCTGAGGACAGGCTTCCTCTAGACCCCCTCAGGATAGGCTCCTCTTGGCTCTGCTGTCTGTCACCACTGGTTCTGCCACTGGGCGTCTTCTGGGTCTCTCACTGTCTTCACTGTCACAGCCCTTGATCAGTGTTACAGCTCTTTTAGTAATTCTTTGCCTCGTCTCTCTTCTGCTTCTTTCTACTTTCTTTTGCTTCTTCCTGCTGCTTCTCTTCTAGCTTCTTTCTGTCTGCCCAACCTCTGTGGAGCTGGACACATATATGTGTATGTATACACACATACACAACTCCTTATCAATTTCAAAGCATGGCCCCTCCCAGCAGGGCCACAAACTGACCAGTCCCCTCTCAGTAGGCCACAGACACATTTGCATAGCAGGCATGGCTGGGGTACAACTCACCTCATCTCCATAGTTATTGACCAGTCCCTGTAAGGTACGTACCAGCCACAGGGCAGGCTGCAGCCCATCACCAGACAAAAAGTATCACCACAAGTTGTTTACAGCCTACCCAGGAAATGTCAGTCAACCTGGACAAAAGTAACAAACCCTCCAGGCAGAAAACTAGGGCAAAGTTAACTCCTCAGGGCTTGGGGGGGAATCTCTCAAGGTAATCTTCCAAAGATCCAAGGCAAAAGGCCACATAAAGGAACTCATCTCACCACGAGGAGTCAGGTAACATTGGGCTGAGTTACCTGCTTTTACAGTTTACTTGTGGCTCAGGCACCATCCCAGATACACTACTTCCCTCATGCGATGCGTTGCTGCTAGGACTGCCCAATCCTAGGACTTAGTGGTTTTTGTCAGCTCCTGAGAGGCAGTTCTGGCCTCAGAGTTCGCTGAGGTACGTGCCAGACACTCAGTTTTGCCAGAGCCCTCTAGCATGCCAGGAGCTGGTTTTCAAATGGTCTGTACTTCTCTGTGGCAGATGACATAGCCTTTCTCCACGGCTCCAGGGTTCTGTACTATGACTCATACTGAGGATTTCTAGAGATATCATATGTCTTCTTTGTCTACTATCAGCTCTAGAACCAAGAGCTCTTCCAGAACATGTAGCCCAAGCAGCAGGCCTTCTAGCACCACAGAATGAATCTGCTACAGGGCTCTCACTTGTTCTGAACCCCAGCCGAAACTGCAATGTTCTGAGCCACCCAATAAATTGGTCAGAGTGATAACCCCAAGCATGGCATATGCTGCCGCCAAAACTAAAGAGACTAAGTATTGTTCTTTTTTCTTAGTGGTCAAAGAGATAACTTGTCCTTTACCTTGGAAGGGATGTTCCAACATGCCCCAGACCACTGGACCCCTAAAAACATCATCACTCCCTTAGGCACCCAGATCTTTACAGAGTTTCTCTCTCACTGTCTGGAGTATATATGCCCTACCAGGCCATGCAGGATAAACACAGGACATGTATCTCTTCCAGCTGATCAGGGCTGACTAACATGACACCATTCTTATAGTGGACCAATGTGATGTTCTGTGTAATGTCCGGACAATCAAGATCTCTTCTGATGATGATATTACGATAGAAGACAGGAGAGTTAACATAGCCCTAAGATAAGGCTCTGCATGTGTAGTCTTGTCCATCCCAGGTATGTGTGGTCTGCTTCTGATCTTCTTCACTGATGGGTATTAAAAGAAGCACATTTGAAGAGGCGTTTCTGGTAAAGTATCACATCTGGGTCAGCAGCTGCTATTGGGGCTGTCACTTGGTTATGCTTGTGGAAGTCTACCTTTGTCATGAACCATCTGGATTTTACTAGTAATAAAATAGGGATATAATATAACCACTCCTATGTCCTTCATGCCTCTGAAAGTTGAATCTTAATCTCTGTCCTTCCACCTGATATTTTGGTATTGCTTTTGATTTGCCATCTTGGCTCTGGGTGGAGAGGGCATAGTTTCAGGGTCTTAAACTTGGCCTTTCCTACTATAGTAGGAAAAAATCGTGGAATCGATGTGAGGGTTCTGCCAGCTTCTAATTATGTCTACCCTGACTATGAATTCTGGAACCAGGACACTGACTACCAAATAGGTCTGGATGGTCCCACTGTGAGATGGACCTAGACCAGAACTCCATTGTTTATCTAATCTCCACATGCCCCTTTCTTTAATGAAGGTGCACAATGACCTTTTGCATCCTTGGTGTCCTCAGTGTCTTTTGACTGCATAGGTCAAGCAAAACCCTATTGATTGCCCATCTGTCAGACTTCTAGGAACACTATTGTCTATTAGCCATATCTTTAGATCACTGTAGGTCAGTGTCTTCTGGTGCCATTCTGACCTTGCTGCCCATTATGGTAACTACCTTCATTTGATATCTGCTAGTCTAAAATCCTGTCAGTCCAGTTTTATAATAGTCTCCTACTATTATGGCCCACAGAGGACAACCACTTCTAAGTTTCTCGACTATACCAGTATCCATCTCACCTGTGCACTTTTTATCACTTTAGTGAAATGCCTTCTGGGCCCTCCTAAGTCACAGAATAAGAATGGTTTCTCTATTCTAACATGGCCTTTTTTCTGAGTTTTTAGATCTCTTTCTCAACACTCTGCCTGGGCATTTCTGGCATCTCTCCTCATTTAGTGTGAGCTATTATTTTTCCTAGCTTCTATGAGACATCTCAGCAGCATATCAAGACTACCTCCAGGTGTCCTTGCTAGGACTTTCACAGTGTTACTATATAAAAAAACAGACACATACACACACACACACAAAAATTTTTTTTTGTTGATGGTTAATTTTTTTTGTCAAATTGGCTAGGCCATGGTTCCCAGTGGTTTTCCCAATAGTAGACTAGTTGCTCCATAATGTAATATAATCACTTTCCATGTTGTAAGATAATATAATGCAATCAATCAATCAGTTGAAGAGGAGTTTCCTTAGAGTGTGTCCTTCCTCCAAACTATAAAAAGATATTTTGGCAGAACTTGTTCTCTCTCTATTCTGTACTCCCCCATCACCTGACTTACAGTTCATGGGACCAAAGCCTGCAGAAGACTCCAGCTTGCTGCTTGACCTATGGATTTTGGACTTGCCAGCTTCCCACAATTGCATGAGCCAATACCTTAGGGTAAAATAAATCAATCGTGTGTGTGTGTGTGTGTCTGTTTTTTTATATATATGTTTTTTTATATGATATATATATATATAATCAGATCACACACACCTGGGATGGTCAAGAATATACATTCACAGCCTTACCTCAGGGTTATGTTAACTCTTTCCTCTCTATGTGTCTTACGGGTTATGTTTCTGTAGAGAAACTTAAGGCACCATATTAAAAAACAAACAAAAAACCCCAACACTTTGTTCGACCTTATGTTCTACTCAGTCCTCCAGTTTAGTATCCTCAAGATATACTCCCAATGCATGATCTCCTGGTTCTCCCAGGAGCACGTTATCCACGTATTTCATCCACTTCATGAAAATTCCTTTACTAGCCAGGTCCTTTGGTTCCTTCATGAAAATTACTTTACTCCCTTAGCAGGGCTAGCACTTTTCCAGTCAGGCCATATTAAGGCCTGAAACTAGCTTTTGCACAGTTAATTACACTGTGTAGAGGGGAGACAGAGACAGATCTGAGGAAAACAACAAGTATTGTCATATAAGATATCCGCCTCAGTTGAGGCCTGTACATAGTCTTCTGCTAAAGGGAAGGGGTGGCTGTTGTCTTCTAGAAAGGGGAAGTGGGCCACTTCTGAAGGTCCAGAGGGTTCAGGGGAATGTGGAGGGTTAATATTATCAAATGCATCTGCCCAGATGTCTCCATCTCTGATATCAAGCTCCTTCTCTTTTTCTGTCAGTGCCCTTGATATTCTGGGGGTGAAAGTCAACACGGAGCTGGGAAACATAGAGTCACTGTGTCCTAGTGTGTGGACGGCGCACTGTACAAGGATGTCTGGCCAGTGATGAGACGGGGACTGAAATCCAGATAGCGCTTTTTGTGGCTGCATCTACACAAAGGGAGAACATTTTTATTTTGCACAAAGGCTAGCAGAAGTTCCATGGGAGAAATTTAAGGCATACTACTGTCTTGAATTCTAGCCCTGTCCTACAATGAGTGGAGCCAAGATTAAGGGGGTTTGAAGATTATCCAAAGATTTTACATCTCAAACATCCAAACTGTTACCGCAATAAGGTTCTGCCTCTCACTGGTCAAGAATGAGCAGGTAAGGCATGTAGAGTTTTCCACACGAGCAAAGCTTTATTGAAGAGGCTTGCAAGCGGGGACGAGGAGGGCCTAAGCAACGCATACCACCGTCTCACAGAACAAAAGACAGGCCTGGGTTTTTAAAAGTTCTTGGGCGGGAAAAGATTCATGTTTATTCATAGGGACAGGTGGGGATATGTTAACTAAGGTGTGTGCACAGCAACTTTCTAAGATAGCTCCTGTCCTGGAGGCCTCTGGGGTTCATAGCAGGACTTATTATGGGGTGTCCTGGCTGCTGCTGCAGCCCCTCACTGCCCCTAGTGGAAGATCACACACCAGTCATAGGTGGATGTTCTACTCATGTCCCTGGGGCTGGTTTTCTCCAGCTGCTTCTGAAAGACAACTTTTAAGAAGTTTGCGGGCTATTTTTTGATACCCTGCCCCATTGTTCTGGGGAATGTCTTTGTTTCTGCACCCTGGCCCATTTCTTGTTACTTTTTTTGTAGATTTGGCGCGGGGAAGGGGGGGGTGTGTGGGGGTGCTCTTTTCCTGTCTTAAAACTACTTGCATCTTGGAGCCATGGGGCATCAGGAGTTAGAAAACAACATACCCAGGTTAAAAATCAGAGAGAAATTTGAGTGAAGGACAAGACTTAACAACAAATAATTTATTTTAAAATACGTTTTATCTACAGCAATGACAACAAGCTTTTAAAGAATATCTTGAAACAGGAGGAGGAAGAACCTGAAAAGTGCCAAGAGAATTGTAGCTGACAAATGGAAATTAATTTATAGTAATTTTTTTCATAATTGATTACTCTTCCTTAGCTGATGTTTCTTGTGGATTCCACAGATATAAAGCTATTTAGCGTGGCTTTGGCATTTATTGTTTAATTTTTTTTTTAACATGAGGACTTTCACAAGCTTGACTGCAATCGTTGTCACACACTCCTATTTTTTTCTGTAAGGTTTTAAGTTGTTCAACTACGTATCTCCTTACTCCAGGGATTTTCAGGATCCTAACCGTCATGTTCAAGGAAATAATAATGTATATTCTATGTGATTTGTGTGAGCCTTTGTGTCAGTGGCAATTACAGTGTAGCTCCAGAATCCCATAACTGATTTCCCTGGTTTTTCTAGACAGCGTATCTCGAAATCTCCATATGTTTTTTGACATTTTTTCACTCTTAACATCTAAAATTCTTCTTTTACAACATCTCTTGCAACTATGGCTTTCTATTTCCCACTGCCACCAACCTAATTGACATTTGAATTATTTTAATAACCTTCTAAGTAGTCTTCCTGCCTTCAATATCTACTCTTTCTAGTCCATTCTATGTATATTTTTCCTAAAATTCCCCTTTCATCACGTCATACCCTGGTCAAAAATTTTATTGATGGCCCGTCATCTCTAGTAGCAGCTTCAAAACTTATTTGATTGTGTACTCTATCAGTAAAAGCATTTTTAACGTGTACCCCTATCATACATGTATTCAATTATCGATTATGCATCTGTACTCCTGTTCATCCATGATCTAATATTCCCATTGCCATCAAGCTGATTCTGACTCATGGTGACCCCGTGTGTGACAGAGTAGAACTGCTCCATAGGTTTCCTTTGCTGTAATCTTTATGACGACAGATCACTAGGCCCTTCTTCTGCAGTGTTGCTGGGTGTGTTTGAACAACCAACCTTTAGGTTAGTAGTCACGTACAGACTGTACCACCGAGGGACTTTATATTTAATATACCTAACCAAAACCAAACAAACAAACTCATTGCCACTGAGTTGATTCTGATTCATTATTGTTGTTAGATGCTGTCAAGTCAGTTCTGACTCATAGTGACACCATGTACAATAGAAAAAACACTTCTAGTCCTGAGCTATCCTGACAATTGTTGCTATGCTTTAGCCCGTTGTTGCAGCCACTGTGTCAGTCCATCTCATTGACGGTCTTCCTCTTTTTGCCTGACCCTCTACTTTACCAAGCATGATGCCCTTTTCCTGGGACTGGTTCCTCCGGATAACATGTCCAAAGTACATGAGATGAAGCCTCGCCATCCTTGCTTCCGAGGAGGATTCTGGCTGTACTTCCTCCAAGACAGATTGGTTTGTTCTTCTTATAGTCCACAGTATATTCAATATTCTTTGCCAACGCCATGGTTCAAAGGCATCAATTCTTCTTCCGTCTTTCTTATTTGTTCTGACTCATAGTATATCTAATACTAGTAAAAATTAAATTTTTATATTTTAGATGAAAATAATTGTAAATGGAAGTTCTAATTTTTTCTTCTAGTGCCCCAAAGGATTATTTAGTGCCCTTGATTTTGGGTAACGGAATACAGGCAGAATGTAAAATAAATGGAGAGATGGGGCAGTGGAATTCTGTCCTGCTGGAAACAGTGCTGGGCCCCAATCACACTGTGTCATAGTTGTGTCTCCTGGGCTTGGACTACTGTAGATGCCTTTCTAATGTTTCCCCATATTTATAAAGCAAGAGGAAATGTTATAAGCAGTAATGTCAATAGGATTCTAGATCTTAGAATGGAATTCCAGAGGGAGTAAAGATTCTCTGCCGTCCATGCTCAAGGAACAGAATATCTCTTTCTCTTGTAAAGAAGCAGATTGATAATGAAAAGAAATGGAGAGTTTAAGTCTTCATATTAGCCAACTAATTTTACTTTGTTGTTGAAAAAACACAGTCAAGGAAGATATTAAAAGAAGATTCTAACCCTCATGTTTTCATAGTTTTATATCTTCATAACCAAGAATGATGGAAACAGGAGAAAGAATTCCTGCCACAGATTGTACAGTACAATGAAGCTGAACAGTGAGGTTCAAGAATATAAATGTTAGCAGGTGCGTGGATACTTCTGTGACTGTTGGCTACTAAAAACAAGACTATAAATTTTTTCTTTGAGGAATATTCTGATGATCTATAAAATGTCAACTGATGTTGTCTGTCACAAATCAGTGGTTCCTATGAATCTTATAAAGATTATAGAAGCTGCAGCCCTTGTTGTATAAATGATGAAAGAGTATTTCCTCTCCAAATCTCAGCTAGCTGCAGTTCAGCTGAATGCAAATTAGAAAGCTGAAGTGAGACTGAGAGTGGTTCCGTTCCTTACATAAGTAAAGCACTATTGAGAACTTAGAAAAATAAACAAAAAAAAACCCCTGTTATTGGTTATTCTCCTATAATGCCATTAGTGAATTTACAACCATTTGTAGCAATTTCCTACAGACCATTTTAAAACTACCTTTTCCTTTTTATGGCAACTGATCTCTGGTCACTTGGTGCTGAGGAAAATGGATGTTTGATTGTGGGATTTGCACCAGTGTTAAACTTTGATATTGACTATTATACTTGAATGACCCAATGCACTGAAAATCTTATTCTATTCTATATAAGTCTTTAATACAGATTTCCATCTAATGTTTGTTTGGCACATTTATATACCAGGCCGTGTGAAAATAGAGATAAAAAGACAGAACCCCTGCACTTAGGGATTTCACAGTCCTGTGAAGGACATAGACAAGAAGATAAGCAAATAGCTTTATATTGTATTAAGTGCCATGATAGCTGTAAAAACAGAATAGCATGTCAGCACGTGGAGAGATACCTAATCACACCTCCTAGATGAGGTGATGCTCAAGCTGACTTTGTCAAGGACAGTAGAAGCCAGCTAGGCAAGGACGTGGAAGAGAGGCATTCCAGAGAATTAAAGCAGTGTGTGCAAAGGCAAAGAGGTATGAGGCTGTAGAGCAAGATTTGGGAGTTAAATGCAATTCACTGTGGTGGCACAGTGGGTGTGAGTGGGCAAAAGGCAGGATCACCAAAGGCTATGTAGAACACTCTAAGAAACTTGGGTTCTTTCCTGAAGGAAAAGAGGACGTGTGGGAGGGTTTTGAGCACTGAGTTGACATGACACTATTTGCATATTAGGAAAATCATTCAGGTAAGAGTATTAAGGAATGGGGTCACAAATAGTCTCCAAAAGAGGAAGACAATTTTGGAGTATTACAGAAATTTCAGTCATAAACCAAGCCACCAAAAGGGAAGATGGAGAATAGGAAAAATGCTTAAAAGGTAATTAGGCTGTAGAATGAATAGGATTTATTGAGCAATTAACTTTAGGACGTGACAGTGAGAAGCCTTAGATAACCCCAAAGTTTCTTGTTGGAAGAAAAAAATGTCACTTGCCGAACAAGGAAATGCAGAAGGAGAAGCATATTTGGGGGAAAGATTATATGAGTTTTGGACATGTTGTTCCATGAGATACTGATGGGCCTTCCTAGTAGGAAGATACATCCTTGATTTTAAAGTTCTGAAGAGTGTCATGACTCAAAGTAGATATTTGGAAGTCTTCACTGGTAGCTGAAGCCATGGGTGGTGTCTTAGTTATCTAGTGCTGCCATAACAGGAATACCACAAGTGGATGGCTTTAACAAACAGAAATTTATTCTTTCACAGCCTATTAGGCTAGAAGTCTGAATTCAGGGTGCCAGCTCCAGGGAAAGGCTTTCTCTTTCTGTTGGCTATGGAGGAAGGTCCTTGTCATCAATCTTCCCCTGGTCTAGGAGCTTCTCAGTGCAGGGACTGCAGGTCCAAAGGGTGCAGTTTGCTCCTGGCACTATTTTCTTGATGGTATGAGGTTTCTATGTCTCTCCGCTCGCTTCTCTCTTTTATATCTCAAAAGAGATTGACTTAAGACACAACCTAATCTTGAAGATTGAGTCCTGCCTCATTAACATAACTGCCTCTAATCCTGCCTCATTAACATCATAGAAGTAGGATTTACAACACATAGGAAAGTCACATCAGCTGACAAAATGGTGGACAATCACACAACACTGGGAATCAGGGCCTAGCCAAGTTGACACACATTTTTTGGGGGCACAATTTAATCCATAACAGGTGGGATCCCTACAGAATGTGTGTAGGATGAGTAGAGAGCCAGAAAAAGACTCCAGAGAAAGATAATAAAGGAGAAAAAGGTGAGCAACCAGAGAGGTGGGAAGAAAACTAGGAAAGTTTTGGTATCATGGCAGCCAAAAGAGGAGGAGTTTCAAAAAGGGGATATAATCAACAATGAACAGAAAGACTGAACCCTATTGTCATTTTTTTGAGCAATTTAAATTTTATTTATATTCTATTTAGATTTTTTTTTATATAGAACATAAATTGTATATATATTCTACGAAAAAAAGAGAAAAAAAAAAAAACCCATTGCTGACAAGTCAATTCAGACTCATAGCAACCCTATAGGACAGAATAGAGCTGCCCATAGGGTTTCCAAGGAGTGGCTGATGGATTTGAACTGCTGACCTTTCCATTAACAGCCAAGTACTTAACCACTGCAACACCAGGGCTTCCCACGTATTCTCTAGCTAATCTAAAAAATGAGCCCTGGTGGCACAGTAGTTAAAGCGCTGGGCGCTAATTGAAATGTCAGTGGTTAGAACCCTCCAGCTGCTCTGTGTGAGTCTGCCTCCTTAAAGATTAACCCAGTGTCGTTGAGTCGATTCTGACTCATAGCGACCCTATAGAGCAGAGTAGAACTGCCCCATAGAGTTTCCAAGGAATTCCTGGCGGATTCGAACTGCTGACCCTTTGGTTAGCAGCTGTAGCACTTGACCTTAAAGATTGCAGCCTTGGGGCAGTTCTACTTTGTCCTGTTGGGTTGCTGTGAGTAGGAATCAACTCGACAGAAGTAGGTTTTTTTTCTTGGCTTATAGAATATAAATACATATAAATTTAAATAAAATTACATAAAATCTATATAGTCACATTTTATATATATTCCAGCAAACAAGGTATACCTTGCTTCTTGTACTCTGGTGATAATGCCAGAGGCATTCTTTCCACTTGTGCTTGAAGCAAAGCCTGGAATTGTATGAAGGAACTATTCCCAAGATTCCCTAGTACGAAAAATGAAATTTTATGTTATAGAAATGAATTCTAATATATGACTAAATGGATCCTTTTGAGAGAGGCATTATAATGCCATAATATAACTACTTTGTACTCACAAGTTCAGCCATTCAGGTTTTTATATTTGTCATAATATTCGAAATGACCCTGAGTTGTCCGGAGAGTAACAATACTTTGAATATGATGGAAACATATTCAGAATTCTCAACACTGTCACATAAATGTTGAACCTAAATAATTCAATGATAAAAATACTTTTTAAAAGGTGTACTCCATGAATTAAGGTTGCAGCATTTTATAAGAACCTCAAAAGAGTGTTGAATCTAAATCTGGCTTACTGATTTTTAGAGCTAAGGGACAAGTTTGTTGAAATTCAGAAACTTACTTGATTGGTGTGGGTGTGTGTGTGTGTGTGCGTGCATGCATGCCTGTGCATGTGCGTGTATACGCATGGGTGTGTGTGTTGGTTTTATGGGACATCAGCCCAATGAGATACCTAGAGTCTAGTTAGCCCAAGAGACAGGGTAGAGTATGTGAGCATTAACTCGTGTGCTCTCTCCTGAAGGGATCTAAATTTTAGATCCAGTTCCCTTCTGGTTTCTCAAAGGGGATCTATTCTTATGTCTCTTCACCTTTCTCTCTCTACCCATTTAAACAAGATGTAGATTAAAAAAAAGTCAACCAATTTTCTACCATGGCCTCCACCAGACTGAGTCTAGTACAGCTAGATGGTGCCCAGCTACATCTATTGACTGTGCTGACAGGGATCACAATAAAGGGTCCCAGACATAGCTGGAGAAAAATGTAGAATCAAATTCTAACTCACAAAAAAAGACCAGACTTACTAGTCAACAGAGACTGGAGAATCCTCGAGAGTATGGCCCCTGGACACGCTTTTAGCTCGGTAATGAAGTCACTCCAGAGGTTCACCCTTCAGCAAAAGATTAGACAGGCCCATAAAACAAAACAAGACTAAAGGGGCACACCAGCCCAGTGGCAAGGACGAGAAGGTAGGCGGGGACAGGAAAGCTGGTAATAGGCAACCTAAGGTCGAGAAGGGAGAGTGTTGACATGCCATGGGGTTGTTAACCAATGTCATAAAACAGTATGTGTACTAACTGTTCAATGAGATGCTAGTTTGTTCTGTAAACCTTCATCTAAAGTACGATGAAAAAAAAGTCAACCAATTTGTTTACGAGTTAATTTATTAGAAAATAAGTGCAGGCTTAATATCTGTGCAAAATATAGAAATGAAATACCTCCCTCTGTTATTATTTTGAAAATTTTCAAACTACAGATAAGTTGAAAGAGTAGTGCAATGAACACAACTTTCATCCAGAAAGCACCAGTTGGGCTGTATTGCTTGATCAATCTGTATGTGGGTACCTGTGTGGATATATTGTTCTCTCTGAACCATTTGAAAGTAAACTGCAGACATCATGACACATCACTACTTAATAGTCTATGTGTCCTAAGAATGAGGACATCTGTATAATCACAGCACCATTAGCAAACCTAAAACTTTTAACCTTAGCATAATAATATCTATCTATATTCAAATTTAACCAACTGTCCCTTTAATATCTAGGATTTTTAATCAACCACCAAACATTGCTTTTATTTTCCATATCTTGTTAATTGCCTTCAGGCTAGAACAATCTCCCCTCTTCAGTTTTTTTGTTGATCTTTATGCCATTGATTTAAATAATAATAATTATCGTTTATTATTATGATTTCTGTGGGGCAGGAAAGCAGGAGTGGCTGGGCAAGGTGTCTGTGGCTCAGGGTCTCTCATGAGGTTGCAGTCAGAGGCCAGCTGGGGATTGTTGTTGTTGTTGCCAGGTGCCATGGAATCAGTTCCGACTCATGGTGACTCTACGTACAGCAGAACAAGACACTGCCCAGTCCCACGCCATTCTCACACTTCGGTAGGTTTGAGTCCGTTGTTGCAGCCACTGTGTCAGTCCATCTCCTTGAGGTTCTTCCTGTTTTTCACGGACCCTCTACTTTACCAAGCATGATGTCCTTCTCCAGGAACTGCTCCCTCCTGATAACATGGCCAAAGTAAGTCAGGTGAAGTCTCGCCATCCTCACTTCTAAGGAGCATTCTGGCTATGCTTCTTCGGAGACGGATTTGTTCGTTCTTCTGGCAGCCCACGGTATATTCAATATTCTTCACCAACACCATAATTCAAAGGGATCATTTCTTCTCTGGTCTTCCTTATTCATTGTCCAGGTTTTGCATGCATATGAGGTGATTTAAAACACGACGGGTTGGGTGAGGTTCACCTTAGTCCTCAAAGTGACATTTTCGCTCTTTAACACTTTAAAGAGATTTTTGCAGCAGATTTGCCATCAGGTTGGAGGAAGACTCATTAACAACTGTATTACGCAGATGACACAACCTTGCATGCTGAAAGTGAAGAGGACTTGAAGCACTTACTGATGAAGATCAAAGGCCACAGCCTTCAGTATGGATTACACCTCAACATAAAGAAAACAAAAATCCTCACAACTGAACCAATGAGCAACATCCTGATAAAGGGAGAAAAGATTGAAGTTGTCAAGGATTTCATTTTACTTGGATCCATAATCCCCACCCATGGAAGCAGCAGTCAAGAAATCAAACGACGCATTGCCTCGAGCAAATCAATGTGAGTACTGAAGCTTAATCCCAGTCAGGACCTCCGGGAGTTGGGTGTGGAACAGAATAGCAGATCCCACAGTCACTATTGTGGACTGCTGGCATTGGAACCAAACAAACCCAAAACCATTGCCATCCCGTTGATTTGACCCATAGTCATAACCCTGTAGGACAGAGCAGAGCTGCCCCATAGAGTTCCCAAGAAGCAGCTGGTGGACTTGAACTGCTGACCTTTTGGTTAGCAGCCAAGCTCTTAACCACTGTGTCACCAGTGCCGGGGTAGGGGTCAGAGGTTAATTCTCTGGAACTCCCACCCTCTCCTGCCACAGGCAGGCAGGCTCTGCTTCCAGAGAAAGCCCTCAGGCCTTTGAGCAGGCATGTGTCACAAGGTCAAGGTCACCTGGGTGAGGACAAAGGATTGAAGCACCTGCTACTTTTGATATTGCTGTTGTTGTTGATAGGTGCCCTCAGCTAAAGATCTTTTAAACTTGCATTATTTGTAAATTACAAGTCTCAGGTACTTGGTCTTTAGCTATACTTCTAGGGGTTTTCTAAGTACAATATCCTGCCTTGTCAGTTTCAGTTAATTTTGGCTTCACGTATCTAAGATTCTAGAACCTGGAGTTATTAAAGGGTTCACTCCTCACACCCTCCAGATTCTGGGTTATCAATAACATGTCAGGGGAGCAAGCAAGTTAAGTGAAACCCCAGCAGGAAGGAGAGGTGATGGTGAGGAAATATGTACTGACAGTCAGAGATGTGAACGGGAGAGAAAGGCCAGCCGCTTCAAGAGGCCATGTAATTTGAGTATAAAGTAAAGAGATAGACTCGACAACAATCAACCCCATTATTTTAGAGTCACACGGAGAATATTTACTCTCTGCTGGAAATAGGAAGCTTCGGTAAGCCTAATGATTATGTCGGTGGATGTCAGTTTATGATGAATAAAAGTATGCACACATCTATTAATATTCTCTTTGGCTTCCAGCCTTGATGCTAAAAACATGACCTAGTGTATGTCATACTGGTTTTCATGTAATCACTAAACTCATTATTTTCCCCAGATATAATCTTCCATTTGATGACTCAAGTACTAATAAATTCAACACAATACCTGTTATCGTCAGAAGAAAAAATCCTGGTAGATTCTTAGTTATCATCTCAGTTGATGATACAGGTCTGAGTTAAAAAATGTAATTCAAATTCTTTTTGAAGCTGTGCGAGATCTGTTTGCTTCATCTCCCGCTCCATGCATGAAACAGTTAGCTCTGGTTATATCAGTAGAACACTTTCCCATACAAAGGGAAAAATTATTCTCTCTTGAAACAAACATATTTTTATATTAAAATTACAGACCTGAGAGTATCAAAAATAGTGAAAGGTAGAACCTAGCCAAGAGCAATAAAACAAAGATATTTAAGATCACTACCGGCCAGCCAACTGTTGGTGCCAAAGTAGAGGGGGGTGTGCAGGGAGAGAGTAGATTATGCTCCATTTTCACTGTCCCTTTGATAGGTCTTTTGACAGAAATATTAGTGGAAAGAATTTGTGCTTAACGATGAAGGCTGTGTCTATATGAAGCAAGGAATTGGACTGGATTTTTCACACTCTGTAGACCGTAGTTTATAATAATCTGATGTGGTTAGACATCACTTGCAATGGTAGAGTCCAAGGTGACCCTACAATAGGGAACCTGAGATCAATTGCAGTTGTCAGCTGCCAGCCCCCAATGCATGGTGACACCATGCACAATAAAAGGAAAGGCTACCTGATCATACGCCATCCCCATGATCGGCTGAGGGTCTGACTGCTGTGCTCCGTAGGGTTTTCGTTGGCTGATTTTCAGAAGTGGGTCACCAGGTAGACTCGAACCTCCAACCTCTTGGTTAGCAACCCAGCTCCTTAACCGTTTGCACCACCCATCAACCCCATGAGATTAATTACGTTACCTCAAACACAAGTGTGTTCCAAGGAGGGAGGAGTGGAAAACAGTTGTTGGCCACAAGGATGGAGCCTAATGGTCTCCAGGCGCCAGGACCAGTATTCATACGAGTGCTGCAAAACTTTCTCTGTAGAGTCTTTTGGAGAGTTTAAATGCTCTCAAGACAGTAGTTACTGTCTAAGTGCATTTTGTTGACTCTCGGGTCTATTTTTTTTTTTCTTCTGTGAGTTTCTTTCTTTCCCTTTTTAAAAAGTCTCAATTATTCCATATTTCTTGTTTTTACCTATTCCTTCTATTGCCACAGCTCCAGGCAGGCTTTACTGAACTGGTACATGGACAATGGATGACACCTTGTAGGTGTATAAATATCTGACAGATGTTTGCGCATAGAATCCTTGTTAGGCCTCTGCCTGGTGATGTACATAGTGCCTTATGCTTTTTGTTAGGCCTCTGCCTGGAAACGTACATAGTGCCTTATGCTTTTCAAAGCACAGTACTTTCACATCATATCTGAGCCTCACAGCAGCCCTGTGAAGAAAGCACAGCAAGTATTAATGCCATTTTTCAAGTCAAGAAAATGGCACAGAAATTAAATTTCTGGGAGTAAAACTCTGTGGAGTGTGGTTCTACGCTGTCATACCCAGGGTCTTCAAGAGTCTGAGCATGGACTTTGTTGAATCTCGACGCAGCGGTTAAAATTGGAGCCATTATTCCGTTCTCGAGTATAAAGGATGTGACCTAGCTGGAGCTGAGCTCCTAAGGACTCACGAGGACACATCAACTGGGCCCTGAGGTATAAAGACAATAACTACGACAATCTTACAAAACATCTTTAAGGGAACCTTTCACATAAACGAATACTTAGTGCACCAAAGACTCACACATTTTCCACTCTTATCTTTTTTCTACAGCATTTAGTGAATAGTAAGATTTGTTGGACCAGTGAATACCCTCCTGACTGTCATTACTGAAACTTGTACCAATGATCATTAAAAAAGACAATTCAAAATATAGAATCATGGTGATTTAGCAGTTTTTAGCCAATCTGTGAAAAGGTGAAACTTTTCATGATTTTACCCATTTGCAATGTCAGTATATACTGATGATTCTGTAACATTCCTTGGACACCCCACAGAGTTTTCAATGACTGATTTTTCAGAAGTAGGTTGCCAGGCCTTCTGAGGCACCTCTTGGTAGACGCAAACCTCCAAGGTTTTGCTTAGCCGTGGAGCGCATTAATCGTCTGCACCACCCAGAGACTCCACAGAAGCAGGTAAGACCCTGGAAACTACTGGGAGGAAGCGATGTGCTGCAACTACTTGGTGATGTGTTTGGATGCTTCAGAGTCAGGAGCATAAGTCTTGTCTGTTTCCCACTTTTGCCTCTTGGAACAGATGCTGAATAAAGTCTTTCATTTTGCTTTGCTTCGACTTTGTGGTGATTTTATCCTAGAACAATCCCCACAGATATCCTTGACCAAGAGTTCAGGGATTGCTGGAGGCTTGTGGATAGGGGCCCTAGAACTCCCCAAATTATATTCAAATCTGTGTGTTTGTGCACATTTCCTGAGAGGCTTCACAGCTACCAGATGACGTGTGTTTGTGCACATTTCCTGAGGCGCTTCACAGCTACCAGACAACGTGCAGAGAGACCACCAAACACCAAGAGCTCTCACTGAGGTCAGCCTTACGTCTAATCTCCTGAGGGCTTCCAGACTTCTGGTCTTTGCTCCAGCAGGAACACCGGTTATTGGTGAAACCCCATCATTTCCTCACCCTGAAATATTTCCTCTCACTGGCACTTTATGAAAATAAACACATCAGAAATTCCTGCTGGCAGGAATTTGGAGACGGACATGAAAAGGCTTGGTTTCTTCCTCTCCCAGAGCTGCTGGAGCAAAGCAGCACAAACTGGACATATTAAAGCAAGAGAAATTCATTTCCCCAGATTTCTGGAGGCTAGAACCCATATTCGGGGTGTCCAGGCATGTCCGAGTTCTCCCTGAAGGCTCTAGGAGAAGATCCTTCTTTGGTCTCTTCCAGTTGCTGGTAGCCCCAGGCGTTCCTTGGTTTGTGGTAGCTTAAAGCCAATTTCTGCCTCTGCACAAGACTGGCTTCTCTCTGTATCTGACTGCCTCCCTGTCTCCCCCTAGTTACAAAGGCCTGTCCGCCCCCATCTTACCTCGTGTTAACTAATTACATCTGCAAAGACCCTATTTCCAAATAAGGTCACATTCACAGGTGGGGGTGGTTTGGACCTATCTTTCGGGGTGACACAATTTAACAACCCATAACAAATGGAGTGCAGTGACAGTTACTGTGGGTAATTTGTGAATAAATCTAACAGGAAGAGGGTCAATTCAGCCAACATCAGTGATCCTCAAACAAACTTCAGCACGGATAGGAAGCCCCTACAGAGTCTGTTAAAACTTCAGATTCCTGGGCTGCATTCCAGACCTATGGACTCAGAACCTCTGAGGGTGGGATCCTGTAATCTGCATTTTAAATAGTGGCCTCGGGTAATCCCGATGCCTGTGAGTACAAAAAAAAAAAAAAAAACACACCAAGTCATTCCACAAGTCATTGTAGGTCCAGTCATTCCCTCTCACAACGACCCTATGGGACAGAGTAGAAGTGCCCGTAGGGTTTCCAAGGATCGGTTGGTGGATTCAAAATGCCAACGTTTTGGTTAGCAGCCTAGCTCTTAACCACTGCGCCACCAGGGCTCGTCAGTAGCCTGCGCAAGGAGAAAAAGCGCTGTAAAGGGTGATTTCCGTTTCAGGAATCTCCCTTCTTACATGTACAGTGGTGCAATTAAAAAAAAAATGTTATTGAGTGAAAACCACGTACAGAAAAGTGCACAGCATAAATGAATAGTTCAAAAATTGTCATATAAACACACTGCGTAATCACTGTCCAGGGTCTGCCCTCTTCCCAATCCCACCCGCCTTCTGCCCCAGTCATGCTTTCCTGGCTTCTCTCTAAAGCAACTAGTAGTTTTGCCTGTTTTTGAACTTTATGCGAATTGAATCATGCACTGTGATTTCGTGTTTGGTACCATCACATTATAGAAACCACACCAGTTATTTTAACAGAGATCATTTAATTTAATATAATGCATTGTTAGCTGGGCATTGGAGACCCGAGTATTGGGTACTGGAGAACCGAAAGAAAAAAAGGCAAAAAGAGGTCCTGTGGAGGTAGCAGCTTCGGGACAGTTACCACCCCTAGGACTGGGGTAACAAAGGGAAGAAGCTGGAGTGATCAACATTTACAAGTGTACCGGGAGGGCACCGTGGAGCTGAACCTTGTGCCTCTGATGGGGGGCTGGCCAGTGCTCCCACATCTGCCAGGTTACAGTGGCGCTTCTTCTCTCATGGTTGCTTCTCTAAAAACTGGAAGCAACTGATTCCACAGGAGGGAGCAGGTCCCTTCTTCCTCCAGCCTCCCAGTCTCCCTGTAACGTCCCCTAGACAGAGCCTAAGGAGTGTCACAAATGGTTAGCACTCGGCCACTAACCTAAGGGTTGGTGGTTTGAATCCACTCAGTGATGCCAAGGAGGAGAGGCCTGGCTATCTGCTTTTGTAAAGATTACAGTCAAGAAAACCCTGTAAGACAGTTTTACCCTCTAACACACAGAGTCACTACGAATCAGAAGTAACGTGATGGCAGTGGGTTAACTAGGGAGCCAACTAGCAAGAAACATGTGCTTCAGAGTCCCAGCCCTCTGCATTGCAAAGCAGGAATGGGAGGGTGGGTCTGAAGCTGCAAAACAATAGCCAGATAACTGTTAGTTTCTTTAGTTCAATATGATGTTTGTGAGATTCATGCATGCTACATGTATTAGTAGTTTATGTGTTTTATTGCTATATATTTTCAGTTGTACAAATCGACCATAATTGACCATTTTATTGTTGATGGGCATTTGAGTTGTTTCCATTTTTTACTATTATGAATAATAATGAGAATGAACATTCTCAGATGTGTTTCTTGGTGCACATGTGTACATGTTTCTGTGGTTATAAAATATAGAAAATGGAATTATTGGGTCATATTGTTAGGTGTCATCGAGTCAGTTCCAACTCATAGTGACCCTACGTACAACAGAATGAAACACTGGCCGATCCTGTGCCATGCTCACAATCATTGCTGTTTGAGCCCATCGTTGCACCCACTGTGTCAATCCATCTCTTTAAAGGACTTTCTCTCCTTAGCTGACCCCCTATTGGGTCATAGGGATACATATATATTCAACTTTGGTGGCTAAGGCCAAACAGTTTTCTAATATGTTTGTACCACTGTACACTCCACAGCAGTGTGTGAAGAGCCCTGATGGCACAATGGCTAAGAGCTACAGCTGCTAACCAAAAGGTTGACAGTTCGAATCCACCAGTTGCTCCTTGGAAACCCTATGGGGCAGTTCTGCTCTGTGCTAGGGTCATTATGAATCTGAACCAACTATGAGTCAGAACTAACTCCACGGCACCTAACAGCAACAACATACATTCGAGTCAACTCTTGATATTGTCAGTCTTTTTAATTATAGACAATCTGGTGTGAGGATAGTAGTGTGTCATTGTAGTTTTAATTTTCTCTTCCAGATGAATAATGACATTGAGTATACTTTGTATATATTTATCAGCCATTCAGATATCCTCTCTTGCACATTTTTCTATGGAACTATATTTTTCTTTTTTTTTTTTTTAATTTTTATTGTGCTTTAAGTGAAAGTTTACAACTCAAGTCAGTCTCTCATACAAAAATTTATATACACCTTGCTAGGTAGGATGGCGAGACTGTGTCTTACATACTTTGGACATGCTGTCAGGAGGGATCAGTCCCTGGAGAAGGATATCACGCTTGGCAGAGTACAGGCTCAGCAGAAAAGAGGAAGACCCTCAACGAGGTGGATTGACACAGTGGCTGCAAGAATGAGCTCAAGCGTAACAACAATTGTGAGGATGGCGCAGGACCGGGCAGTGTTTTGTTCTGTTGTGCATAGGGTCGCTATGAGTCGGGACTGACTTGATGGCACCTAACAACAACCACAACATATACTCCTAGTTGCTCTCCCCCTAATGACAGCATACTCATTCCCTCTACTTTCTATTTTCGTGTGCATTCAGCCAGCTTCTGCCCCCCTCTGCGCTCTTATCTCCCTCCAGACAGGAGCTGCCCACATAGTCTCATGTGTCTACTTGATCCAAGAAGCTCACTCCTCACTAGTATCATTTTCTGTCCCATAGTCCAGGCCAATCCCTGTCTGAAGAGTTGGCTTTGGGGATGGTTCCTGTCTTAGGCTAACAGAAGGTCTGGGGACCATGACCTCTGAGGTCATTCTAGTCTCAGTCAGACCATTAAGTCTGGTCTTTTTATGGGAATTTGAGGTCTGCATCCTACTGCTCCCCTGCTCCCTCAGGGGCTCCCTATTGTGTTCCCTGTCAAGGCAGTCATCGGTTGTAGCCAGGCACCATCTAGTTCTTCTAGTCTCAAGGAACTGTATTTTTCTTATTGATTTATAGAAACTCTTTGCATATACAGAGTTTAAATTCTTTATTAATTATATTAAATGCAAATATCTTTTTCTTCACTATAATTTACCTTTCCAATTTTCTTAATGAAGAACAGGAGTTCTTAATTTTAATTAAGCACAGTGTACCAGTTTTTCTATTTATGGTTAATTTCTTTGTATCTTGTTTAAGAAATATTTTCCTAATGCAAGGCTATGAGGATATTTTCTTAAATTATCTTCTAGAACTGCACTGTCCAGTACAGTGGCCACTGACTGTATACAGCTATTTAAATTTAAATTAATTAAAAATATAGTTCCTTATTTGCAGGAGCAATATTTCAAGTGGTCAACAGCCTTATGTGACTGATGGCTAATGGACTGCATAGTGCAGAATTATAGAACATCTCCCTATCACAAAAAGTTTTATTAAACAGCATTAACTTAGAAGATTTATTGGACCTACAATCCACCAGGGATTAATTTTTTGTATAAAAACCCTGGTGGCGCAGTGGTTAAGAGCTATGACTGCTAACTAAAAGGTCAGCAGTTCAAATCTACCAGGCGCTCCTTGTTAACTCTGTAGGGCAGTTCTACTCTGTCCTATAGGGTCGCTATGAGTTGGGTTCTCTTTCAGAAATGTACACCAGATATGCCACTCTCATGTTTAAATCCCTTTTGTGGGTTCCTACCACTTTCAAAAATATATAGTCTCATTGCAATGGTTTAAGTATTGCCTTCCACTCCAACTGCATGGAATCTCTCCTTTTCTCATCCTATGTCCATGCCATCCAGGGGACCCTCTTGCTCTTGGTACAAATCGAGCTCTCTCCAGCCTTTGGGTCTTCTCTTCCCTTTAGTCCACAGCCCTTCTCACAAGCCATAGTAATATGTGAATTTGTTTTCTTGTCAATTATACCCCCTGCCCCACTCCCACCCAGACTGATCTCCATAAAGACAAAGAGCCTGTCTTCCTCTCCTAGTGCTGCTATAACAGAAACACCACAAGTGGGTGACTTGAATGAACAGAAATTTATTTTCTCACAGTTAGGCTGTCAGAAGTCCTAATTCAGGCTCTAGAGGGAGACTCTTCCTGTCTGCTGGGGGGCGGGGCGGAATCCTTGTCTCTTTCAGCTTCTCTTCCTTAGTCCGTGTGCCAGCAACCTTTCCCCGTTGTGCTTCTTTGCTTCTGCGCCTAATCTGCTCCTTTATATCTCGAAATCGGTTAATTTGAGACATACTCTACACTGCCATGGTCTCAGTAACATAACAAAGAAAAACTGTGTTCCCAAATGGGATTATATCAACAGGTACAGGGGTCAGTATACCGACATATATTTTGAGGGGACTGGGCAGAGAAAACCTTAGCTGGTTGCCAGCAGGGTGCAGAAGTGGAGGTAAGACACAAAGGGGCTAGTTTAAACAAAGGAAGACAGAACTCATGGAGTCTAAGGGGACTGTTCAGGAGTCCTGGTGGCACAGTGGTCAAAGTGCCCGGCTGCTAATCTAAAGGTCAGCAGTTTGAACCCACCAGCCGCTCCACAGGTGAAAGACGTGGCAGTTTGCTTTCATAAAGACTGCAGCCTTGGAAACTCTGTGGGGCAGTTCTACTCTGTCCTTCAGGGTTGTTATGAGTTGGAATCCACTCCTGGCAGCCGGTTTGGTTTTTTGGTTTAAGGGGACTATTCCTTCTCAGTGAAGACCAGCCAGGCTTGATGCCCACAAGTGGAGACAAGAAGGGACCCTGTGCCTGTGAGGACAAATGCCAACCAAGGCTCAAATACTTTCCTCTCAGGCTACAACATTACCTAAGACCTCTGTGAGAGTTCCCGAATCGAGGCCCCTGAGTCATATCAGATGATCTGCCCAGGCCCGAGCCCTGACTCCATCTTAGCTTTTAGTCATACTTAAGTAGGTAACAAAGGATTTCCCCTGCAACCATCAAACCCTTAAACCAAAACCAAACCAAGCTTGTTGCCATGGAGTCAACTCTAACTCCCCGGTGGTGCAGTGGTTAAGAGCCACGGCAAGCTACAGCTGCTAACCAAGAGGTCAGCAGTTCAAATCCACCAGCTGCTCCTTGGAAACCCTAAGCAGTTCTATTCTGTCCTAGAGGGTCACTCTGAGTCAAACCCTTAGATGGACTTAAGTACGTGACAAAAGAAACATTTTTCTCCGTAGTAAGACTAAAGATACAGAAAGAATGTTCCTAAGGGAAGGCTCTGACACAACACCCGTATCAGGAATCCCCTCAGCAGCCCTCGGGAAATATTTTAACATAATTACCTTGTGACCACCCTATAAAACTCCCCTTAGTCATGTATTTAAACTAACCAGTCTGAATAGCCCACATTCATGATTCCAACCAATCACTGTAAAGCGCCCCCCTTCTTGTCGTCCCGCCTCCTGCTTACCTAACCTTGAAACTTGTAATCAGAATGTTGTATTTTACCTCAAAAATATGAGTCTTGCGACTCCACCATTTTAGAGGTTTGGCTTCTCTTTGAGAGATCAGATGTGTTCCCCGGTTGAACGGTTTTTGAAGCTTCAATAAATCTCTTTGTTTTTATTGTTAACAGAGTAGGCATTCTTACTTGTTGACAGACCCTAAAAGATGCAGAGAAAGGAGGAAGAGGAATTGCGAACTGACTGATTTTAAACGTGAAATGACCAAGTTCACATTTCTTTCACTAGTAAGAATAAGAGCTCGCAGTGGAGATTCATCTAAATTCTAGAAAAATGAGAAAACTTACTCTTATGTCTTGTTCAGCTAGGTTTTGTGGCTTGGAATTATTGTTCAGACCACAAATGAGTTAACGCCTGACACCTTTGAAAGCAGGAGTCCTGGGCTTCCTTGGCGGTCCCTCCTCTAGAAGCAACGCTTTCCTGTGTACTTCCCGACTGCTAATGGTGACTGAATATAGATTTGCAAGTTTTAATATTTGTGTTTCCATGAATTTCTAACGTTTCCTAATTTAATATCAAAACTTTTAAACTGAGGGACTGTGTCTTCCATCTGATTTGGAAATCTTCGGTAAAAGGCTCTGAACACATTTCTTAGTGCTGACTAGCTTCCTACAGTGCTTTTTCTGCCTTGGCCTTGGTTCTTTCTAAAGAAGTTCTTTCCTGAATTTTCTTTTTCTTAAAAAAAAAAAAAAAAAATTAATCAGTCTAGTGTGGATGGCAGGGGGAGGTCTGGAAATGGAGGCGCAATCAATGGTATCCAGTTCAGCGCCAACTGGAGTCAGGCTGCTTTGACTTGGGGGCCACCTCCTATCAGCCTGTGGACTGAGATTCAGGTCCTTATTGTAGCACTAGGCGAACTATGGCCTGTGGGCCCAATACAGCCTGGTACCTGTTTTGGTTTGGTCTGTGAGCACAGAATGGATTTTACATTTTTAGCCACAATCGAAAATAAATCAAAAGAAGAATAATAGTTTGAGGCACATGAACATTATATGAAATTCAGATTTCAGCATTCATCAGTAAAGCTTTACGGGAACACAGCCGCCCTTACTTGCCTACATACCGTCTGCGGCTGCTTTTACCTGTAAGGGCAGGGGCTACACGGCCTGGGAGGCCTAAGAACATTTACTATCTGGCTCTGTACAGAAACAGTTTTCTGACCCCGTCTTATCTGAAAAAAAAGATAATATTCCTCCATTGGAGGGTTTTTGTGAGGATTAAAAGAATCCCAATGCTGTCGAGTCGATTCTGACTCATAGCAACCCTATAGGACAGAGTTGATTAAAAGAATACAGGAGCAAAATACGGTGTGTGTAGAATATGCAGGTGCTTGAGAAATGACTCCTGTCAGTCGAGCCTGACACTTTAACCTCATCACACCCCCTAAAACAGTTACTTTTGCTCCCCAGATGGTTTTGAAGCACAGCACAGGGCAACTGCATAGTCCAATAGATGGATGTTCCAAAAGTACTTTGTCTTCTACGTAGAAGTGCCTTTCATTAATGAACCTCCCAGAAATGTACAAGGATTAATTTAAACATAAACGCATCTCATTAACTGGATAAGCCTCTCACACACAGTATAGAAATTACGTTCCAAAAACCAAACCCAAACCCTACAGGTTGAGTTGATTCTGACTCATAGCGACCCTACAGGTCAGAGTAGAACTGCCTCACAGAGTTTCCAAGCAGCGCTTGGTGGATTCGAACTGCTCGCCTCTTGGTTAGCAGCTGTAGCACTTAACCACTACACCCCCAGGGTTTCCAGAAATTACATATCTGAGTTAAATAATTTATAAGTGTTTTATGGGTAACAACATAACGGTTGGAAGAGGCATTTCCTCATAAAATGTTCCCACCCATCCAGAGTATACCTACTGCTGTAGAAAGCTGCTCTGCCAGAGGGGCTGCCGTTCTTAGGATAATTTTATGATCATCTGGCCACTAGAGAGCACTTGGAGACTAACAAACCTTGGTCTGTGTACCCAGGCCTGGTTTGAACCCTGGCCTTTCATGACTGAGGGTCTGTGTGTTCTGTCACTGCGCCATCTAGCTACCAGCAACCGCTCACAAATGGCCACCAAGGCTGATGGATGTGTTTTGTGAAGCTTAGTGACCTGTGGTAGTGATAATGAAGTATTCTGAAGCCCAAATAACGTTTTATTCTGTCGTGATGGTCTTCTGCCTCTGGTGACATCACCGAATTTGTACTACTTCCCAGGGTATTTCTAAGGCAAGCATTTGAGCCAGGGCCCCCATTTCCTTATTGCTTGTACTCTTTTCTGTCAGATTGAATTTTTCTCAAAGAGAAAATATTGCTGGACATTGATTCCAGTGCACAGGATAATTTCAGGTTCTTACTCTGCAGTTCACCCAAAGCCCTTTTCAAAACCGTGAAGAGGTTTTCCAAGGCTAAAAACCACAGTTCAAAAGAACAGTTTTTCAATGTGTTTAAAAGACCCTTGGCTACATTTTTTGATGTTTCATCAGCGGTTTGCCCTGATACACTTTCCATTGTTATTACAACTAAGCCCTATCACAGGGAGTTATACCAGCAAGACCACCACGTTTTCTAAAAAGCTGTACAGCTTTTCTGTTTCCTGGCCTGTTCCCACTGTGTTCTTACAAGTGTTCTCTTCTGCTGAGCCCAGTGTGTACATCTACAGGCGTGTGCAGTGAGAAACTCCCCAAGCATCTCAATTACTGCTGCAATGCCTATGTGTGCGGGGGGATGGACAAGGGGAGTTCTCTGTGGTGTGCCTTGTGAATGACTAACACCTGCCTTCAGCGGGGCTTTGGCCCATTGTCAGGGCTAAGGTCCAGCTGTGGGTAGAGAAGGAGAATCTGCTTTCCTGACCACTGCTTAGGGAGCATGTCCCAGGGCTGTCCGTTCCGGTGTTATTGTTTGCATCAAAGAAAAATCAAAGCCATCAGCTCTAGCCCTGATTCCTACACTGATTGAGACATTTATAAAGAAAGGTTTACAGGGCAGTTTCTGTGATGTTTGAAAGAATCCTAAATAATTTCACCCCTTCTTGAATGACACTTGACTTTCAAGTAAAGAATATTTCTGCACGTGCAATGTCAGCTTTATCTAATAATAACCTGCTTAACGTGCCACTAAAATCACTAACAGAATTTGCCATATTTTTACAAAATGAAGACTGTTCCTTTAGATGAGGGCCCGGCTCACAGAGCCTGGCCAGACTGTCGCAATCAAGATGGATTGCTTCCTAATGAAATTACATTCTAAAATGTAAACTTGCTATTTCACCTTTTGCCAACACATGCCATTTGTGATGTGACAGGAAAATAGCAAGGGAGCAAACAGGCTATTAACAAGGACTTTGAAGAAATACCCTCCTCTGGGCTTCACAGGGAGCCAAGAGTATGAAAACATAAAAGAGCTGCAGGCAAGAAAAGGAGTTTACGCAAGGGTGTGTGCATTGTTGTGTAGCTAGGTGTACGGCAGCCAGGCTTAGTGCTTCACTATCAGTCTCTAAACCAGAGCCCACCACTTTCCTCTGCAGTCCTGGGCGGGTACTGATCTCATTTATTGACTTCCTGTGATGCTTCTAGTGTGGGTGAAAAGATAGGAGAATTTTAGCTAGAAGGTAATGTTATCCCTGGGATTTCAACAACGATTGAATTAAATAGTACAAAGCAAAAAGATCAAATACACGTGTATTTGCATGTGTGTGTGTGTATTTGGCCAAAACTTCATGATTCTTGGGAGCTTGATTATGATACATGCATGTTAGCATTTACCACATACTGAGTGGAAGAGCACGCTCGCTCTTCCCAGTCTGGGCTTAGCCGCAGCCTAAAAACCCGGATTTCCTTGGATGGCCCCTGGAGCCATCCAGGACCGTGGAGGGTGCAGGATTACAGTTAGGGCGATATTATGGATTGAGTCGTGCCCCCTAAAACAATCCTTGTCAATCCTAAACCCCATACCTGTGGACATAATCCCATTCGGGAATAGGGTTTTGTTGTGTTAATGAGGTCATGTCAGCGTAGGGCGTGTTTATGCCAGTCATTTTTTGAGGTAGAAAAGAGCAGATGAGGCACAGAACAAGCAAGCATGAATGGAGGAAAGACAGATGCCATGCGGAGACCCACAAGGAGTGCTGAGAAGAGTGCTAGATAAGCTGAGATAAAGATTTTCCCCCAGAGCAGACGGAGAGCCTTCCCCTACGGCCGGCACCCTGAATTTGGACTTCTAGCCTCTTAAATAAATCTCTGTTTGTTAAAGCCACCGACTTGCGGTATTTTTGTTATAGCAGCGCTAGCTAAGACAGGCAACTTTTTATGCTCTAGGCTGAGACATGGATGGTCCTGTTTGTCCATGCGGCCTCTCATTCTTCATATTTTGTATTGTTCCAAAAAAGAAGCTGTGAGATAAAACGAATATTGTGCTACATGGAAGTAAGAATGAAGACAGCAAGGGTACCCTGTGTCTGTAACTTACTTCCTAGGTGGGTCTAAGAATTTTTAAGTAGAAAACACAAAAAGTCATGTTCTATTTTGGTAGAGTTATTTTATTGTTGACTTAAATTGCTACTTAACTCTGGAACGTTGGTCAATGTTATGTCATTTTATCTCCTCTTGGGCAAAAAAAAAAAATTTTTTTTGGGGGGGGCAAAGCGGGGTCAAGCGGGGACTGACTCAGCTCTCTTTATGCTCAAAGGCTTAGTGTAGTGCCTTGATGGAGGCCCTCAGTGAATAGCTGTGGTTTGATTCTTAGACTCTAACGCAGGGCCTGAGCAGTAGGGCCTGGAAGAAATCTCACCAGATCAGCTGTGTGAACCGTTGGCAAGCCAAGTAATCTTTCTGGGTCACTATTTCTTCATTTGTAAAAAGCAGGACTTGGACTCGGTGATTGCTAAGGTCACTTGCAGCTTTGTAAATTCTAGGCTTTTAAAATATGTTTGGATCCTGAAAAAACAGCATATTCTTGGGTTTCTGGACAAAAGAGCCCAGGGTCTGTTTAGGCTTGACCTCCTACCACATTCTGACTTTCTTCTGTAACGAATCTGGGTTTATTCTTCAGGAAAATGGCTGCGCTCCAGGAGTCCTTGGTGTGACTCTAACATTGTGTAGATATCGATTTGTCTTGCAGGATAGTGGTTACTGTAACCACCAAACTATTAAACCTCTCCTGATCCTTTAGGGAGGATTTCAAAAGAGCCCTTCCACTCCCTTTGACTAATATTTAACTCAATCCAGGGCTAATTTGAAGATAGCATTACTAGGATCAAAGTATTTCCAAATGCTTCGTAGCTGACAGCTCTCTACCTTTTACCGTCTTTCAATTGTCTATAAATGCTGCAGCAGACAGAGGTTGTTCAAAAATGAGACCTTTGGAAGACCCTGACCTTGCTACTTACCGTGCTGTTCTCAAAGCTGAGAATTTCCTACTGTGAAGAGTGTCAGTCGTTACTCAAATAAGGTTGGCTTCCTTCCTTCCTTCCTTATTTTCTGTGTACATGTCCGTAGATTACTTTTCACCTCATGTCATTAATAACAGATCTCTGTTGTCACAGCAGGGTCACGGATGCCACCCTCAATAGCCACATATGGGGGAGCTACAATACTAAAATATTTGATTTGATTCTTGCCTTCTCATTTGAGAAGTTCACCCCCATTGAGTGATGGGAGGCACAACATGCGAAGCAGGTTATGATAGCCATTCACTTTCAAGTGCAGTCTAACAGGGGCTTTCATTTACGGTGATTCTTCGGCAGTCACCTTGTTCCAGCAGATAAAACACACTGCAAAACGAGTGGCGAGTCTATATCCAGAACCGTAACACCTCGTTGATTACCCTTTAGTATATTCCACGATGACCCCAGAGTAGAGGGTCTAATTTAATGAGATCATTAATATTTCTGTAAAACCAGCAATCTGATAAATTCGCTTTTGCTAGGCCCTTTTTACAGAACCAGCATAAGTGACTGTTCCCCAGGAAGCATTATCTTTTCTTGTATGACACTGAAAGCTTACATGCTGCTTGACAAATCTGAATTTTAAAAAGTAAGAATGATTGGCACTTGGTAACTTACACAGAAATAGAAAATGGTACAAGAAAATTGCCCATTTCTTTTAGACTTACATTTTATTTTTTTCTTTTAAGAAGTGATAAGATATGTAATTTCCATCAAATTCAACCAGTTATGTATGAGAGAGGCGACAAGTTCAGCTCTGCAGAGGAAAAGCAAGTCATGCGAAGTGCTGACACACCGCCAAGAAGCCAACAGCCTTCCCTGCTGCACGTTTCTGGCTTCAGTTCTGGTAGGTGAGATGGTCATCTGTGCGCCAAGACCAACATCTTGCACATGTCTTGTAAACAACTCTTCTCACCCTTTGTTCCTGGGCTCACCAGCCCCAAGTGTCACTTATCAAATGTCTCTCCAGGCCTATTTAGTGCAATGAGATAAAAGAGATACCGCATTTTCGGCAAATAACTTGCCCAGAGAAATAACGCACTCACACACATAACGCGCATAGCACAACACGCATGAGAGGGTCGCGCAGGTTGGCAAAAAAAATAGTGTGTGCGTTATTCGCATAAAAACATGGTACAGAGGTATAAGTAGAGTTTTCAGATGAAGACTTATCTTTATGTATTAGGTGCTCTGAAAAATTGGGCAAAGAGTGATTATTTCTGTTACAGTGAAACGGGTGAGAGCCGGGACTCAATGTGACTGCCTTGTTTTTCTGGGTCTCACAGTTTTCTGCCTTCAGTAGGGTGCAGTCTTACCACTTTTCTATCGTTCTCTATTAGTGGAAAATATTTGACTTTTCCTCCTCTCAGACGTTTCTGCCTTACACAGGTTTCAGCTTTTGGAGGTTTCACTGTAATTTATTTGTTTGGTCAACAAACAGTTATTGATATACAATATGCAAAGCATCCAGTTTGGGGATATGCCAAGTTAACATCTCCTCATTGACCATCATTACAATTTTGAAGATTCATGACGGTAAAAATAGATACAAATTCTGAATTTTTTGACAGAATATTTAGTCCTTTTGAAGTCTTTTCATTAAACATGAACTGACCTCATGCTCTAATTGACAAGGCCACATATTTAAATTATCTTTTATTCTAAAACTTTCATTTGCTTTTTTTGTGGTTTAGCAGATAAGTCATCCCCTTATTTAAGGTTTAAACAGTTCCCTTTAACTGGGATTGCTGACTGGAAACAAAGAGTTGTTCTTTTGAAAAACAGTAGAAGTGGTACTTTCCCTGTAAGTGCAGTTGCTGAGCTATGAAAAGAACTTTTTCATCCTGATAACCATGGAATTAAGAACAAAGATGTTCTAACAGGCAACTTATCCTATGACGTTAACTGAGCCAGCGACAACGAGGTTCATTTACTGGGACTTTATTTGTGGCAGCGGAGAGAGAAGGGCCCTAGGTAAGCTCTGTGCGAGCAAGAACCAGTTTGTCTTGCCCATTGTAGTATCCCCAGCACCTAGAACATAGTAGAGAATTAATAAAAATGAATTGAGTGAATAACTGTTGTTTATTTTATAGATGAAGAAACAAAGAATCTAAGTACCTTCTGATGGTCACTTGGAGGGAATTAGAATTTAAAGTCTGGTCTGATCCAACACCTGTGCCATTTCTCCCATTACAAACTTGATGTAAAGACTGCTACTTTCCAGACCCCCAGCTTGACCTGGTTTCCTGGGTTACAGTCACATCCTTTCCTTGGTAAGGAGGGGAAGTAGGAGAAGCGGTCAGCAGTATCTTGGCAGGGCAGACACCTATGAACACCATCAAAGCCCCTTCTGAGGCAGACCCAGAGGCAGCTTACCTTGACTTCTTTTTAATCTGGATCCCCACCTCCAAATTCCTGAATTATTCCAGGCCAGGCTAGAGATCAGATGTAGTTAACCTGCCGGCCTGCAAGTAGAGGAGCCAAGGCAAAGCCTGTGACAATAATCCTTATGAGCGTTGGTGTGTTCACCCCTATGCGAAGCCCCCCCTCTTTGCTGGAGAAAACGTGCTGTAAATCCGACTGAAACTGTAAGAAACCTCTGTATCTGTGGTAAGTGCAGAAAGGTTCTCAATTATAAACCAAAATACGAGGTATTAACGAGAGAGATATAACACCTACAGTTACGTTTGGAGTTACAAGGTGTTAATGAGCAAGATATACCAAGGAATGCATCTTCTCCTTCAGCTGCCTGGGTTGGCTGTTGGCGCAGAATATTTGAAACCTCAAGTTCTGAAACCACGAATCAGGAGAGTTTCCTGCATTATGAATGATGTCATCTTTGAGATGAGGGACTTCTAGTGAAACGCGGGCGCATTCAGAGTAATGTTTGCAGCAAGCATGATGTTGAATGTATTGCAGAGGGGAGCGTGTGTGTTGACCAAAATGGAGAAGGATGAGAAGTAACTAAATTACGTACGACAGTCTTTACAGAACAAAGGGAGAAAGCTTAGTGATGCTGTGGTTGAAGGACCAGCGGCAATTGGTGATGTACTGGCTGTAGGTTGGTAAGAAGGGAAATGGATCTACGAAGACCCGAAGACTACAGATGGAGTGACAAGGCCCGAGCGGCGGAATTGGGAGGGGGAATATAATAAATTTTTGTGCAACAGGACAGCCAAATAAAGTTAACCTGACATTAAAAATCATCATCTTAATCTATGTAGCTCTTTCAAGCCTGAGTCTCATCACAGAAAAAAAACAAACTACAGCTAACGATGAAGTATTTCTCCTTTTGCTTTCCCGGCACCCACGAAGAACAGCACAGAATTCAATTATCGAAGGTACGGGCTGGACCAGGGGGATGAAGAATGACGTGTCCGCTGGAGTGAGAAATTAGATGGAACCAAGTGTTTATTCCCATCATTCTTCCTCGGTTAGGCTAAATTAATAGTTAACAAACTTTTGTTTGGATTAGCAGCTCAGAGCCGGGATGTGCAGATCAGAACTCACGATTATTACAGGAGCCATTGTTTACGGAACGCGCACGGTATCCTCCAGCCTTGGGTGTAAAACGGCATCTTCTGCCATTCTGTGTGCAGGAAACAGCGTTCCACCAGACTGAGGGCCTAGGCTGCTGAATAGACTGCCGAAGCGCCAGAAAATCAGATACGCGTTCTTGGAGTCTGTGACCTCAGAAATGGCACTGATGGTCTTTTCTATTGCCCTGTGCCATGTTTTTCTGATCTCTTTAATAATTATATAAAAACATGCACAATTTTATAGCCGGCAACGGTTATCAGCGGTAGTTCCAAGAAGGGTGTGCGCGGTGAGGCGGTGGGCGACTTGGGGAAACCCCTCAGACCCTTCCAAACTCAATCTGAATAGAAGCTGAGGCGGCCTTCCAGGCGCTCCCCGCCGGACCCAGTCCGCGTCCCCCAAACAAGCCCTTCCCCTAAAAACTTGTCACGCCACCACCTATCATGATTCCCCACGAGGACACAGCCACACAGCAGGTTCATTCCAGAGACCAAAACCAGGCCTCCTCATCTCCATCCCCTTCCGCTTTCACTGTACTGGGCTCTGCGGGTCATCTCTGACGCACACATAACGAGTATTTATAGCACCAGCTTTAAGGAATCGACAGTAGGAAGAAAACCTCACCACTACTGATCAGAAGGACCCCTGCCTTACACTCAGGTATCTTAAAAATGCATTAAAAAAAAAATGAAGGCAGAGCCGAGTGCGGGCAGTCCATCCCGCGCCCAGCGCCCAACGCTTGCGGCACAAAGCACGGCGAAGGCGGACGCCGAGGGACCCCGGGAGGCCGGGCTCAGCGCCGCCCACAGCCAAGCCGTTCCCGGACAGGTGCCCGAGCCGAGGAGTGCTTCCTGCTCCGCGGGGCTCAGGCCCTCACGCTGGGGGGGCGAGCCCCGGGCACCGGGGAGAAGGGCGCGGAGGGCGCGGGCCACGGGCCCCGGGAAGGAGCGCTCAGAGGGCGCGGGCCCCGGGCTTCCAGGGAAGAAAGCTTGGAGAGCGCGGGCAACAGGGAGGAACGCTGGGATGGCGCGGGCCCCAGAGAGGAAAGCTCGGAGAGCGCGGGCCCCGGGGAGGAACGCTCAGGAGAGCGCGGGCCCTGGGGAAGAACGCTCGTAGGGCACGGGCCACAGGCCCCGGGGAGGAACGCTCGCAGGGTACGGGCCACGGGCCCCGGGGAGAAACGCTTGCAGGGCGCGGGGCCACGGGCGTCCGGGAAGCAGCGCTCGCAGGGCGCGGGCCACGGGCGTCCGGGAAGCACCGCTCGCAGGGCGCGGGCCACGGGCGTCCGGGAAGCACCGCTCGCAGGGCGCGGGCCACGGGCCCCGGGGAGGAGCGCTCGCAGGGCACGGGCCACCGGAGGAAGTGCTCGCAGGGCGCGGGCCACGGACCACGGGGAGGAGCGCTAGCAGGGCACGGGCCACCGGAGGAATTGCTCGCAGGGCGCGGGCCACGGGCGTCCGGGAAGCAGCGCTCGCAGGGCGCGGGCCACGGGCCCCGGGGAGGAGCGCTCGCAGGGCGCGGGCCACGGGCGTCCGGGAAGCAGCGCTCGCAGGGCACGGGCCACGGGAGGAAGTGCTCGCAGGGCGCGGGCCACGGGAGGAAGTGCTCGCAGGGCGCGGGCCACGGGCCTCGGGGAGAAACGCTCGCAGGGCGCGGGCCACGGGCCTCGGGGAGAAACGCTCGCAGGGCGCGGGCCACGGGCGTCCGGGAAGCAGCGCTCGCAGGGCGCGGGCCACGGGCCCCAGGGAGGAGCGCTCGCAGGGCACGGGCCACCGGAGGAAGTGCTCGCAGGGCGCGGGCCACGGACCACGGGGAGGAGCGCTCGCAGGGCACGGGCCACGGGCCCCGGGGAGAAACGCTCGCAGGGCGCGGGCCACGGGCCCCGGGGAGGAGCGCTCGCAGGGCGCGGGCCACGGGAGGAAGTGCTCGCAGGGCGCGGGCCACGGACCACGGGGAGGAGCGCTCGCAGGGCACGGGCCACGGGAGGAAGTGCTCGCAGGGCGCGGGCCACGGACCACGGGGAGGAGCGCTCGCAGGGCGCGGGCCACGGGCCCCGGGGAGGAGCGCTCGCAGGGCACGGGCCACGGGAGGAAGTAATCGCAGGGCGCGGGCCACGGGCCCCGGGGAGGAGCGCTCGCGGGGCGCAGACCGCACCACCCCGGCCACGCGCCACCCTTCCTAGAGCGCCCCAGCTTCCGGCGCCCCGCGGCCCCGCCTCTTCGCCGCACTTCCTGCTCCGAGCGCGGGTCCTTGTTGGCCGGGGAGGCGGAGAGGCCCTCTGCAGACTCGCGGAGTGGAACCGGAGCACGGGCGGGCCCGCCGAGCCGGTACGGTGCCCGCGCGCCACGATGCCGCCGGGAGCGCTGCAAACTGGGCTCCCGGGTGGCGGGCGAACGGAGACTTTGCACCCCTGCCCGTTAAACAGTCAGACGAGCGCGGGCGGGAGCTCGGGGTGTCCGGCCGCGCCCCGGTTATCTTCACGGCGTGCATCGCGGCCTGGACGAGCTTTCCCGCTTAGGAAGGAGACGTGGGTGGTTTCGGGGAGAGGCTGAGCAGTGGGATGGGACTGCGTCAGAATTCGGGGTGTTGGGAGGAGCACGGCCTCTGCCCAGGCCCGCGACTGGCTCCAGTTCCCTGAGCCTCGGTTTCCCGCGTCTGTTTGTGCTGCAGGATTTCAGTCCTTATGGGGCTCCAGTGAGCATTAAACAGGTAAAGCGCCCAGCGAATGACTGCGCTTTAGAAATATGCTTTTTTTTTTCTCTCTTGCCTCGTCGCGCACTTCTGTTTTACCCAATAATTCAGTTTTTGAGGTAGAAAAGAGCAGATTAGACACAGAAAAAAGCAAGCATGAATGGAGGAAAGATGGATGCTCCGTGGAGATCCACAAGGCACGCTGGGAAGAGCGCTAGAGAAGCTGAGATAAGGGTTTTCCCCAGAGAAAAAAATCGGACCCATTGCAGTAGAGTGGATTCCAACTCCTAGTGACCCTATAGGACACAGGAGAACTACCCCATAGGGTTTCCAAGGAGTGACTGGTAGATTTCCAGCTGCCAACATTTTGGTTAGGAGCCTGAGCTCTTAACTACTGCGCCACCAGTGCTCCATAATTCTGTTCAGTAGATACTAACTTGGCACCCTACAGAGATTAGTGGGTACTGACCTTTAAGGCAGATGGGAGATGAGCCCAGTCCTGTGTGCATTATGGAAAGAAGGCTGTCAGGTGTCCCAGAACTTAGGCAACATAATCAGTGGGCAAAGGAGACCTGATGGCACAGTGGGTCGGTGGTTGGAACTCATCAGCACTCCTTGGGAGAAAGATATGACAGCCTGCTTTCTAAAGATTGTGGCCTTGGAAACCCTATGGGGCGGTTCTGCTCTATCCTGTAGGGTCCCTGTGAGCCCAGATCTACTGAAGGGGCACTGTGTTTTTATTGTTGTTTGTTTTTGAATCCTAGGTAACCGTGGTTCCCTATACCCACAAGTTCCCTGCACCCTTGTCTGAGGCAGGGCTGCACTTCACCGTAGCCGACACTTAAGTCTAGAGCTTGAAGCAGAAGTTTTGGAAAACTCTCACCCTCCTATAGGCCTTCTGAAGATTTCTTCTCAGCGATATCTGCCTGGTTCCTGTGTTGCTCTCTGCCTTTGCCCTTGTTTTGTCTCTTTTGAAAGGGTCCCCTTACCTGAAATTCTGGGCCCCTTTCATGGGCTCTTCTGGTTGGAGGGACAGCTTGTGCCTGCAGTGAGAAAAGCCCTTTTTACTGAAACCTTGTCTTAGTGATAACAGTTGACGCTTCTTAGTGCTTTTGTATTTGATTCGGGACTCAGGGCTGCTTACTGCGAAGGGGAAGGGAAAGGTACAAATTATCTGGTTAATGTCACAATTGGGACATCTGGACATGTTTTCTTTGGAATCCAGTTGACATGCGTAATAATCCGATGTGATTTAGGGCAAGTTATCTAAGTTCTCCGAGCCTCTGTTCTCCACCTTAGCTAGTAGTAAGGCTTGAGTGAGATGATGCGTGTACCTTTTAAGAGTGTTTGGCAGGTATTAGGTGATCCATAAACGTTTCTCCTCTTTCCCCTCCCTGCCGCGCCTGCTCCATTACACGAGGGAGCGAGGTGAAGGTCAGGCATCTGTGCTGGTTCACAGAGCATCCTTTGAGAAAGCAATAAATAGACATGGGGACAGGAAGCAATACTGCCAAACTCGAATGTCTGAAGTGGCAACTTAATTTCTTAGGCTTTTTGTAATTTAAATCAGAGACTAAGGTAACTCTGGGGTCCGCATTCTGAGATTTATAATTGATAATTATAACTGAAGTTTCTGAGTTTAAAGATACAAAATTTAGATGTGATTAAATTGAGATGGAACATAGATTTACCAAAATGTGTTTCTCAACTGCAGTTTTATTGTGTTTTTTGCTAGACCCAGCATGAGTGATGTTTCCTGCAAAAAACGGGATGACTATTTGGAATGGCCTGAGTATTTCATGGCTGTGGCCTTCTTGTCAGCGCAGAGAAGCAAAGATCCAAATTCCCAAGTAAGTGAGTTTTAGAAGAGAATATTTGGGCATTCGCAAACACAGAAATGCCGGTAAATGAGCAGCTTACAGTTTAAAGATGCCGAGTAAATCTGTCTTTGGTGGTGCATTCTGACGTGCTCACGTTTCTCTGTGAGGGAGTAATGCCGCCCGTACCCCCTCCAGGGAGGATGCCGTGGAAAACGGGCAAGGAGACAGAAGGCCGTGTGCACCTCCAGAGGACACCTGGCCGGTCGTGGCTGTGCCGCCCGCCTGGTTCGTTGCCTGCCTCCCCGGGGCAGTCAGCAAGCCGGGGACCTGTGTTTCGTAGGTCGGGGCATGCATCGTGAATGGTGAGAACAAGATCGTCGGCATCGGGTACAACGGGATGCCCAACGGGTGCAGCGATGACCTGCTGCCGTGGAGGAGGACGGCGGAGAACAGGCTGGATACCAAGTACCCTTATGGTAGGGCGGGTTCTGTGTTGCATCCTGGGAGCGGCCCAGTCTGAGTGCACACTAAATGTGAAACCAAAACTAGTTGCCGCCGAGTGGATGCTGACTCAGGCAGCCCCGCGTGTGTCGGGGTGGGACTGAGCTCCACGGGGTTTTCACTGACTGATTTTTCAGGAGACCTCGGGACTTTTTCTGAGGCAGCTCTGGGTAGACGTTAACCTCCAACCTCTTGGTTAGCAGTAGCGCACGTTAACCATCGGATCACCCAAACCAGTGGAAAAAAAATAACCAGTTGCCGTCGAGTGAGCTCTGACCCGTGGCGATCCTGTACGTGTCGGGGTAGAGGGGCGCTCCACGGGGTTCTCAAGGGCGCGTTTTCGGAAGTAGGTCGCCAAGGCTCTCTTCCCAGGAGTCTGGGTAGGTTTGAAGTACGTTCACCGTTCACACCACTCGGGGACTCTTTAAATAAGACAGTTGGCCAGAAATCCTTATTTCTTTTTTCAATCAGCAGCATCTGAAAGAAAAACAGTCCCACTGAACTACCCCAATGTCCTGTCCCCGTGCCTTAAGCTCCAAAGGGAGCCAGCGGAGGGAAGCGTGATTATGGCCACACAGCCGGGCTCTGAGGTCCAGGCCTGTTGCCAGTCTGGAGTCTGGCGCGTGCCGCTGGTGCCTGGAGTCTGGCCCATGTCGCTGGTGCCTGGAGTCTGGCCCGTGTCGCTGGTGCCTGGAGTCTGGCGCGTGTCGCTGGTGCCTGGAGTCTGGCGTGTGTCGCTGGTGCCTGGAGTCTGGCCCGTGTCGCTGGTGCCTGGAGTCTGGCCCGTGTCGCTGGTGCCTGGAGTCTGGCGCGTGTCGCTGGTGCCTGGAGTCTGGCGTGTGTCGCTGGTGCCTGGAGTCTGGCGTGTGTCGCTGGTGCCTGGAGTCTGGCGCGTGCCGCTGGTGTCTGGAGTCTGGCACGTTTCACTGGTGGCCTGTCAGGCTGTGCAACACCCCAGCATTGCTGGAGAGCTTCTATGCAGAGGGTGTTATGAACTAAACTGTGTCTCCCTAAAATATATGTTACAAATCCTAATCTTTATATTTGTAGAAAGGAGCCCTGGTGGCGCAGTGGTTAAAGCACTTGACTGCTGACTGAAAGCTTGGTGGTTCAAACCCACCAGCCTCTCTGAGGGTGAAAGATGTGGCCGTCCGCTTCTGTAACGATTACAAACTTGGAAACCCTACGAGGCAGGTCTGCTTTGTCCTGTAGGGTCGCTGTGAGCCAGAATCAACTCAATGGCAAAACTTTTTTTTTTTTAAATACTTGTGGATATGATCCTCTTTGGGAATAGGGTTTTCTTGTTATGTTAACAAAGCCATATCAGTATAGGCTATGTTTAAGCCAATCACCTTGGAGGTATAAAAGGAGCAGATTAGGCACGGAAGCATGCAAGCATAGACAGAGAAAGATTGATACCAGGAGGGGATCACCAAGGAACGAAGGAAGAGACAAAGACAGCCTGCCTCTAAGGCCAGTGCCCTGAATTCAGACTCAGAGTCTAAACTGTGAGACAATGAATTTCTGTTCATTGTCACCCACTTGTAGTAATGTGTCATAGCAGCCTAGGTAGCTAAGACAGAAGGCCACAGCCCTGTGGAGATAGCTGAGGAATGTGCACAGTCACTCTGCAGGTTATTTCTTTACCGTGTGGAAGCAGAGTCAGCTAACCAGGCTCTGGTAAGTGGTAAGGTTGTCCAGCCCATCCGCCCCTAAGAAACTCTGGTTCTAGCTCATCTCTGGGAAGCAGGACGCAGACTGTGAGCTGGACATCAGGACTTGAATGAGACCGCTGCTTTCTCCTGTTCAGGGGCTCTGTAGACCCAGGGTGGGCTGTGGTTAGACCAGAGGTTTTGTGTGCAGCCAAAAGCCTTTGAGCTAGGTGTCCCTGGATTTTCACCTTTAAGTGAGGGAGGGGTGCTTCTTAGAATTTGTTGCCTATCTGAGCCCCAGGGAGCATCACTTCAGAGGTTGTCTGAGAGGGACAGCCACAGTTTCACTTTTCTTTTTATTCCCTGGAAAATACGCAACTAGTGGCATAACCCTGTTGTCATTGAGTTGATTCTGACTCATAACAACCCCTTGTGTGCAGCGTAGAACTACTCCATAGGGTTTTCAAGGCTGTGACCTCTCGGAAGCAGATCACCAGGACTATCTTCTGAGGCAACTCTATATGGGTTTGAACTCCCAGCCTTTTGGTTAGTAGTCCTGAACCTAACCTTTTGTGCTACCCAGGTATAAAAACTGCTTGGGGGCAGTGTCTGACCTCCTCTAACTTCACAAGGAGAAGGAGAATCAAGATCAACAGCCCAAGCCTGATTCCTATGAGACTAAGGTCAGATGAGCCTCCTCTCTCTGCCATCTTTACCAGTTCTGACACCAGCCGTCCCTCCCATAGCACTCTTTGCTGGGTTTGACAGTTCATTGCACTGGCCATATAGAACTCCCAGACAATACTCACGATTATGGGGTTTCTTGGGGAAGTAACAGTTAATTACAATTCAAGTTTGGGAACACTCAGGATACAGTCCTTCCATCAGGACAGCCTCTTCCCACTGTGCTCACAGGCACGTGTCTCTGGATCTAGGTCTGTACCCAAAGGCACTCAGCTTTCTCTCTCTTTGGGCCAGGAAGCCCTGCTTCCAGGTCTCTCCTGCCACCACTTCTCACCATCTTCAAGGTTACAGCTTGCTCGTTCTCTATCAGTCTCCTGCTTCCAGGAGCTTATCAGCTCAGGGGTCCTGGATCCAAAGGACATGCTCTGCTCTCCACTCCTGGCTCTTCTTCCTTGGTCATGGTAGGATCCTCTGCTTTGCTCTGGAATTAGCTCTCTTTTAAGGCAAAACTGACCAATCTGCTTGGTAGGCCACAATTAACCTATCACACAGTCCCACCCAATCACCTGGGTGGGAGTTACAGGACTTGCTAGAAAGGTCACACAAAAGTAATCATCCAATCAATCACACTGCACCAGGGACTCCTACTAATACCATAAGAGGCGAATGGGCTATGTGTCCTGATCGCTGGTTTTTTCATAACATTAGGTCCTGTGTTTATGTCTGAGAATGAACAGCCTGGCTCTGTGGAAAGTAAAGCTTATTAAGGCCATTCAAATGGAAGAGAATCTGCCTCCAGGAAACCAAGTTCAAGGCAGTATGTAAGACCTTGCTGCTTTGTTGACTCTTCGTAGTAGATTTCATCTGGGTTTTTCTTATGAAGAACTCCAGGTCTTCATTTAGTCTGATGTATATATTTTTACTAATGTTTGTGGACCTTAAGAATGTTAAATAAGCGCCATACATTACTTTTCAAATTGCTTAAGGACAACGCCTCTGTTTTTGAAAGAAAAAGGAAGAAGGTGCCTGGAGATAGAGAAGGAATTGAGGAATTAGGGTAGGGAGAACTGCAAAGCACTCAGGGTTTTCAGGGTGTGAACAATAGTTCAGCGATTAAGGGGATGTAGCACAGCAAGTCCTGGGTTGTGAATGTCTGACTCACGGACAGCACGTGCGTGCTCTTCAGTGTGAGTGTGAATTTGTTCTCCCTTTGAAACGACTGAACCAACCCTTACCTGCAACAGATGCCTCATCACAAGTGCCTTCACCTGCTGCACGTGCAGTTTTTAAGTCACTGAAAAGGCTTTGAACTTTTTCTTGCAGTAAACCAAAAACCAAACCCTAAGCTGTTAAATCGATTCTGCCTCCTAGTGACCCTCTAGGACAGAGTAGAACTGCCCCGTAGGGTTTCCAGGGGGCGGCTGGTGGATTCAACCTGCTGAACCTGGGGACTTGCTGTAGTTGTTTTCAGGGCACAGGTTAATGTTGTATATAAAAATCCTAAAAGATCTACGTTGAAATGTATGACGACCACAGTCCCTGTCACTGAGTCAAGACAGCGAAACGTTGAACCTTGTGTGGAACTCCTTCAGGAGGAATTTGTAGGGGTCGGGGAGGCGTCAGGCTGTCCAGTTGACACTGGTCATGAAGGATGCCAGTGGCTCATTGGCACCCGAGCGGCGCTCCCAGCAGGCCCTGGGCGGCCTTCAGTCCCCGGGAGCCCCGGGCAGGTCTGTAGCAGCGGCCTGGAGCCGAAGGCTCGCAGCAGCACCTTTGCAGCCTCCCCTGCCCCCCGCCAGTGCTCCGGACAGCACCTCTGACAGCTGATTTTGTTGTTCTGAGACATTGCCTTTTGTCCAAGTTGAGGGGAGTACCTCTTAGAGCTCCTTTCCGGAAGGAATGAAAACAACAGGCATTTGTCCAGTTTCACTGATTGCCTTTTATTGAATTGTTGCTGAGTTTCTGGGCACTGGTTGTCTGCATTATTTTTTAGTATCCATATGGTACCTCTAGATTTTCAAAGCTCTTTGTCCCTACTTATCAGTTACTCATTTTGCATATAGCCATGTTAGACTGTAGACAATTTTGTTTCACGAGAATAAGCTTATAATTTGAGATACCATAAAAGTCACAGGAGGTATTCAGTGGTTTTTAGAAGGCATTTAGTATTATTGCCATCATGATACCTGTAAAGATGGGCTTTAAGTCTGAGTAACGATGACTTTTAATCTTGCCTTTTGAAGGGATTTCGGGCAACAGAGAAGTAAATGTTGGCACAGCGTTGGAAGAAGAAATAGAAATTTTTGGTGATAATTCACTAAAAAGCAAATTCTTTTTTTACTTTTAAAATTTCAAAAATTGATTAAAAAAATGTGATAATATCTGGAATTGGGTAGGCTCAACCCTTTCCTCATTGACGTGAATGGTGACTGAGCTGCTCTCTCAGGAAGGATGGATACTTAGATTATTTGTTAATCTTTGTAAATGAGCTTTAAAATTATCTAGAGTTCTGCACCAGTGCTGGCTAACTCTTTTGAGTATGGGGACCCCCATTTAAATGTCAAAAACAATTTCCAGGACCCCTACATAATGCTGCTTAAACTTGCAGGTCTCTTGAATACAAAGATCCACAGTGACAAAAAGCTCCTGGTGTCAGTGACGTTTTACGTTAGTCTGGACTTTATTGGTCAGACGGCATTTGTGTGTGTTTGGAAAGAGTGTATGTATGTACCGCAACCACCAGTTACTGTCAGGTTGACTCATGGTGACCCGTGTGTGTCAGAGTAGAGCTGTGCTCCATAGGGTTTTCCATGGCTGGGGTTTTAGAAGTAGATTGCCAGACTTTTGTTCTGAGATACTTCCGGGAGGACTCGAGCTTCCAACCTTTGTCTTAGCAACCAGGCATGTTAACTGTTCGTCCTACCCAGGGACTCCATATATGTGCCGGACATGTTGTTTACCCAGCCTGTGGCCCATGCTTGGGCCCTTGCAGTACCTTAATAGTGCCCCAGGGTTTGTGCCCACAGGATCTCAGAGCCTACCCTTCTTTTTATGGACGGGGAAATGACGATCGCAAGACATTAAGTAACTTCTTGAGTGTCACACATTTAGAGTGACATCTCCTAAATTACAGGTCAGTGGTCTGTCTGGTCCGCCACTTTGTGTCCCCAGGGCTGGCTCTCCTGTAGGGCTCAGGAATTCAGCTCTTCTGGTGTGTTGACTACATTACTGCATGTTGACTAGCTACTCTCGTCTTCTCGTTTTACAGTTGAGTAGTCTGAGCCTTAGATGCAGTAACTTCCCGGAGGTGAGGAGCTTGGGAAGTGGTGGGCTGTGCCTAGGATTAGCCGGATTGTACGTCACTTACTTTAACACACTTCTCCAAAGGGAACACGAACGTTGTAGAAGTTTGAGTTTACCAGTACCCGAAAAACCAAACCCGTCAAGTTGATTCTGACTCATAGCGATTCTGTAGGGCAGAGTAGAACTACCCCATAGGGTTTCCAAGGCTGTAGTCTTTCTGGAAGCAGACTGTCACATCCCTCCCATGGAGTGGCTGGTGGATTCGAACCACTGACTTGTTGGTTAGCAGCTCCTTAGTTTGCTAATAACATGTACTAATTCCATTCTATGTTATTAATTCTGCAAGTTTGAAAGTCATTAGGCTTGACTGACACTTTGTAGGGACTTGGGAAGCAGGGAACACTTGAACAATAAAAGAACACGGAGCTTTTTCTGGGCTGTCTCTCTGGAGAGGAATTTTTAAAGGGTGTTTTTGTTCTCCCAGCCTTAGGATCAAAACTTCATGAAACTATTTGATGTTAATGAAGTGTTAATACAGAAAATGAAAATTCCGCCTGCCAAAGAGACTGCTCTTTATTTCATCCTTTTCCTGAGAACTCCTAATGTCAGCAGCATTGGGAGGCAGGAAGAAGTCAATGTTGTTACAGTGAGAACCTTTTAAACGAATGAAATTAAAGAACCAGGAAGTAGCAGATTGATCTAATCTACCATATAAAAAATTTCTGAAGGCTTTTATTTTTGAGGGGAGGGTAGTTAAACCCACGATGAAGTATTCAGCTGACATTTCTAGTTCCTCTTTGTGAAATTCATTAGATTGAAGCACATTTAATCAAAATACCAATTCTATAAAATGTTAAAATTCTCTTGGTGATTCAGAAATCCCTCTTTCCTTGGGTTTTTGTAACTAATTTTAATGATGTCGTTTATGTATCACAGAGATGGAGTGGAGTCCACCTCTTCTGTCCTCAAGGCCATTGTTAAACTTCAGGGAGATTTCAATAATGCTGGATACCCTCAGCAGGGGACCATGCTGGGGAAGGCTTTGTGTATGAGTCTGCCTCTTCTGCTTGGCACCTTTCTGTCCAGCTCGATCAAGAAGCTGGGATTGCTTTGCCCACAGCCTCACACTTCTTCATCACGGAAGGGACGTGGTCTTGATGTCCCCAAGGGTGGGTGGTAGCCTCACTGGATGCATTGGGCAGAAATGCACTGGGAGCCATGGGCTCCTTCTAGAATCTAGTCCCATTTCTACAGGCCGCCCTAACAAGGGTATAATGCTAAGAAGGAAAACACTGGAAAACACGCTATTAACTAAGGCATGAGTTCAGCACAGCACCTTGAAACAGTTTTGCCAGTGTGTGGTAAAAAAAAAAAAAAAAACCTGCTGCCGTCAAGTCGATTCCGACTCATAGCGACCCTATAGGGCAGAGTAGAACTGCCCCACACAGTTTCCCAGGAGTGCCTGGCGGATTCAAACTGCGGACCTTTTGGCTAGCAGCGGTAGCACTTAACCACTGCGCCACGAGGGTTTCCAGTGTGTGGTAGTGCTCCTTTAAATTTTATATTGAAATTTAATCTTTATTTTTCAGATTTAGCATATTCTTAAGCATGCGTAGATGTCATTTTCTTGATTACTTAGCCATTTACCTTACCCCGTGAGCACTGACATCTCTCTGACTGCCGTGCATGTGATCTATTTCTTTGGCATCCAAAAGGTTAGTCCTGAGAAACTAATTTATCAAGAAGTTAGGAGGCTGATTCTTCTTAAGCGGTGACTTCTTCACAACTTGTGAGAGCTTCTTAGTAATTAAGATCAGATTTGTTCTCAGCCGGGTGAAGTGGAACGCCCTCTGGTTATGTGAGCAGATCTGTGGATTTGATGACTTGCCGTTTCTTTTTCCTGCAGAATTTTAATTTCACTCAGAGCTTCCCGCCAGTCTTGCTCTGCCTGGCCACTAGCGGTTGTGGCCTGGCTGCTGGGCTAATTAGGGACTTTGGTACAAAATAACTAATATGATCAACTGAAAGCCTTTGAGCAATTTTACAGAAAAGAAATTAAGTAGATTATTTTTATAAATCAAGGGCAAACTCAGTTTGTGTGACGCTTTTGATAAACAGCGGAACACGATGGCTTATACGTGAGGTTCCCCGAGCCCCCTAAAACCCAGCTTAGTATGGCATATTTCACTTTTAGGTCTAATTGTTTATGAACAACCTTCAGAAAAAATAATGTTTTTGTTAATTTATTTGGTGTTTATGTATTTTTTCTACAGATACAGGGTTAAATAGCTAGAGATTAACTGTTTCCTTATGAGTCGCTACAGAGGATATACAGTAACAAAATAACCCTGTGTTCAGAAGAGCAGAGGCAGGAAAAGCTAAAATACTCATCTGTGGGGATCAAATCTACCCACAAAAATATACATTTGTCTTCTCTTATAAAAAAATGCTTTTCAAGGCAGCTTACCTGATGGAAGGCTGTAAAAAAAACTTAAATAAATTCAAGATCCAAAACCAGCCTCATTGCCATTGAGTTGATTCCGATTCAGCAACCCCGTAGGACCTAGTAGAACTGCCCGTAGGGTTTCCAAGGCTGTAATCTTCATGGAAGCAGAATGCCGTATCTTTCTGCCAAGAACAGATGGATTCGAACTGCTGACTTTTCACTTAGCAGCTGAGCGTTTAACCACTGTGTCACCATGGCTCCTTTAATTCAAGATAACAAAAAATCAAAACCAAACCCGTTGCCTTCGACTCATAGTGACCCTATAGGACAGAGTAGAACCGCCCCATAGGGTTACCAAGGAGCACCTGGTGGGTTTGAACTGCCGACCTCTCGGTTAGCAGCCGTAGCTCTTAACCACTATGCCACCAGGGTTTCTCCAAATTGATGACCAGAAGTAGGCTTTAGTTCATCTTCACCATTTCAAAAGAAAAGGTTTGTTGAGAAATTCATACCCTCAACAGAATTTCCGGGGCAACCTGTTTTAGGACACAGTTGTGTTACGTGTTTGAGCACACGGATATCCGATTGCAAATGGCTGTCCTGATGACAAACGCAGCCTCTCTAACTGAAGTCGATGAGTCTTTGGAAGCACTGGGTTGCTAGTCAGTTGTTACCGTAACGCTTGAAAATGATGAGCCTCAGCGTCTTTGTTCTGTGGCACGTGTGCTGATTTTGACTGATAATCCTTGGAACTCGTCTGAATTACTGAGGTTTTCTTTTGAGCTTTTTTCCTCCCCAAGACTTTCCTTTGTCGATACTGGTATTTAAGTAGAATACGAGCTGGAATTGACTCGACGGCAGTGGGTTTTTTTGTTTCTTTATGTATGGATTGTTTGCTTTCAGAAATATACAATAAAATCTGGCTCCTAGAGATTTTTGCAAAAAAAAAAAAATTTTTGTTTTTTTGGCAGGGGGGCTTCTGTTTCAAGTTAGTTTGCCATCCTGACAGCATGTGATCTGACGTGGGCGCACTGTAGCCAAAACCTTTCCTGGTTGCTGGTGCTGGATTTGTTACACAGACTGATGTCCTGCGCTGTTGCTTCCTGGCTAACGAGTGCCTTCAGTTTGCCTTCTGAAAACTAGGGCAGGAGGAGAGTGTCGAAAAGAGGGTGAGGGTTTTGTAATCAAGTTTCAAGAAGTAAAGGCAATAGAAATCAGAGTTTCATACATCATACCTGGAATACTTTAAAATTTTTCTATTCTTAGAAATACATGTATTGCTTTTTACTTTCTTAGTTAAAAGAGATATAAATTTTTATTTTAAAAAAATTTAGATGGCAATGTATATGCCTGTAATATACATATTAGCTGAGAAAACCCCCAAATGCTTCAACCGGTGTTTACCAAGTTCAAGTGAAAGAATTCTAGACTGGCCTTCAAGAGCCCTGGCTTCCAGGTCAGGCGTGCTTACACTCAGTTATTATAGGGTTGTAGGAAATAATGTCGTTTGACTGTTACTTCTCAGTATCTTTATGCAATAAATTATCACTGAGGACTCCTTCGGTTCCATAACTCTGAAGAAAAATGAAACAGTAGAGTCTGGGTTATATGAGACGAGGGTGCTGATTCTCTGCTCCCTGGGGTTTAGGGCATGTTCTGAAAGCACCTTAGTCAGAGCTGCAGAGTTGTAAAAGGCCGTTGGTGGCAGGGACACAGAATTTGCATACGTACCCGTACCCGTGGATCAGTTAATAGATAAGAAGGAGGCTTCAGGCCCTCCCACCCCCACCTATTCAAGTCCGCTAGACTTCTGAAATGAATGGAAACCCCATATCCACAGGACACCTACTTGGGACGGGCAGGTGAAGAGTGTAGGTTCTCACACAGGCGTGGAGATTACAAGACACTGGACGAAAACAGGTTGGAGGACAGCAATAAAGAAAAAAACTATGCTTGAGCAAAAGAGAATACAGGAGCCGCACCTAGAACTCTTTGGGGACAAGAGGTTACTCTTAGATCCAGTAGAAAGGACTTTACAAATCCCTTTGTGACTCAGTCATCGTGACAGTATTTGTTGAGACGATTCTTACCTGGCATTGGGAATTCCCCATGATGTGCAGAGTGTGGTGTGAGCAAGGCACTGGAGCGCGAGGAAGTGCACCTTCCTCTCCACACATGCTGGCTGAAGGTAGGTGCCAGCCAGTTAGCGGAGGTGTACGTTTTATCTCTGTGCTTCCTTCAAATGATAGATGCCATAGTAAATTTAAAATATTGAATATGATAACTGAGCATGAATTTTTCAATTCTGCAATTAAAAGACTTTGTTCAAAATGCCATTAATTTTGAATTTAGGTAGGGGAGCAGAATTCCTCTTGGTCATTTTTCCTTCTGCAAGTGAGTTACACTTTTTAGGAATTCTTTTACCAGCTTGAGCTGCCTGTTGGATATGGGGAAGTTCTCTTGAGTTGTCTTGCTTCCTTTTAAAAAATTTTGACTATATTTTATAACACATCACAATTTTTAAAGTACTTTTCACACATACTCATTCATTGATTCATTCAGCAGATACTCATAGGGCATCAATTGTACATATTAAAATCCACCCAGAGGTGCCTCGGAAGAAAGGCTTGACGATCTACTTCCAGAAGAATCATAGCCATTGAAAACCCTGTGGAGCACGGTTCTGCTCTGAAACATGGGGTCACCACGAGTTGGAATCGACTTGACAGAACGTGGTTTGGTTTTGGTTTATTTATGTGTCATATGCCCTGTACTCTGCACTGGTAAATAAAATGTACATGGTCTCTGGAGTTAGCAGTCAAATACTGTAAGAAGTAGACATTGATGAAGAAAACACAGACGTTGTTAACATTCCTTTCTGAGGAATTGACTCTTAAGCTGAGATCTCAGGGATTAGCTGGGCCCCATCAGGTGAAGATGGGAGTGTTGTTGACTGGGATTGGGAAGGGCATTCCAGGCAGAGAGAGTGCTTGGGTGAAGGCCCCCTTAGGAGAGCAGTGGGAACGCTATGTGCGATGGAAAGAATTTGGCTTAAGTTTAGAGAGTGAGGAATGGAGTAATAAGGTGAGGCTGGAGGCTCTGTGGGGTTTGGAGTTGGATTTTAAAGATTGCTTTGGTTGCATGGAAAGTGGATTGTTCAGGGGCAAGGGTGGGAACAGGGATCCCTAAGCCATGAGGCACTTGCAGTGTTGGGTGAGGGGGGAGTGCTGGAGGTAGAGGGGCGTGGCCAATGTAGGATATATTTTGGAGGCAGCAGGAAGAGGGCTGAGTGATATGGGTTGGGGGATGGAAATTGTTGCTTCTCAGTCAGTTCTGGCCCGAGCATCTACGTGGAATACCACATGGAGAAGGCTGCAGGAGTAGCAAGGTTTGGGGGAAGATCTGAAGTTTGGGCCCTCAGTACAGGCGTCAGATGAGTGAGGAGAGAAGTCTAGGCAGGAGGGGTCAGTACAGGTGTCATTGGCATTTGGATGACATCATGCCAAAAACCAAACCAAACTTGTTGGTCGTTGAGTCAGTTCTGACTCATAGTGACCCTATAGAACAGAGTAGAATTGCCCCATAGAGTTTCCAAGGAGCACCTGGTAGATTTGAACTGCCTGCCTTTTGGTTAGCAGCTGTAGCACTTAACCACTATGGCACCAGGGTTTCCTGGATGACATCAGTGCTCTGGAAATGGACAGTGATCCAGGGAGAGTGTGCATAAGCAGGAGAAGACCCTGGCGTGATCCCTGAGAACTCCAGCATGTAGAGGATGAGTAAAGGCGGAGAGAATGCACGAAAGGAGCATGACATCTTGAGACATCTGGGAGAGTGGGTTGAGAAGGAGGGCGTGGCCAGCTGTGTCAGTGCTGCTGGGAGGCATGAGAGGACTAAGGAACGTCGACAGAGTTGAGTAACATGGAGGTCATTGTTAGCGTTGCAGAGAACAGTGTCAGTGGAGTATTAGGGTTGGATAACAGATTGGAGCTGGTTGAATGATGAACAGAAGGTGAGGAAGTGGGGACAGCATATAGAGATAATGGGTTTGAAGTGTTTGGCTGTGAAGAGAGCAGAATGATAGGGTGGTGGCTAGAGTGGCAGATGGGGTCAAGAGAAAGGTTGGTTTGTAGTGCTTGTAAGTGGGGAGAATCGGGTGCACCTTTGTTTGCTGATGGGAATAACCTGGTAAGACAGAGATCCATGAATCAAATAAGGGAAAAGGAGGGCGTCCTTGAGGCTATGGGGGGATGGCACACTGGTTAGGAATGAGAGGAGGGACACTGATGTGGAGGGGTCACGGAGGTGGGAATCCGATACGGGACAACATTTTCAGTGAAGGACGAAGCAGGGTTGTCAGCTACCAGAGGAGGAGGAGGCCCGTGAGCAGCTTGAACCTTGTGGAGAAAGGAAGAAATGATTGTTGCATGAGTGGGAGAAGGCCTGCTAGAGACTAGGAAGGTCCTAGGAATACAGGGCCGTGTCAAGAGTTGGTGTTTTATGTGGGGATGCTGATAACCCTGCTTCCTCCATACCTTCGCAGGATCAGGGAGTTGGCTGATCAGGGAGTTGGCCGAGGTGTGCCTTGTGGAGCTGGAATTAGGGAGGCTGCTTACCTGACTCCCATTCCAGTGCTCCCTGCACAGCCCAGGCTCCATTTTAAGAGCCATTAGCCAGAGATGGAAGCTTTTAAACTTTATAGGTGTGCATTTGCATTACAAAATTGTCAAATGATGACTAGCAATCTGCTCCTATTGGTGTTTTACCACGTTTTACATCAACAGGAAGAAGGGAGTCAGCATGGCTTGACCATTCATGAGATTCAGTGTTTCCACAGCTGCCGCCTGACCTGATTGTGTGCTCTTTGCTCGCACACAGGGAAGCCATGTGATTAGAGTTCTGGAGGCTTTGTTATCGATAATGGAAGCACCACAGCCAGAAATCTCGTTAGCCCTAAGCACTACCATTGGGGCTAAGTGGCTCCCCTGGGTGCCATGCGTTGCTGCCGGCAGGCTTCGCAAGAGGCAGCGAGGATGGATGCAGGGCCAGGGAACCAAGGAGGAGAGAAAAATAAATGTGTACTCTGACAGGCTGAACCGCGAGGTCCAGGAACGCCTGGTCTTGGGCCGATAGCCCAGGCCGGAGAGGTCAGATGAGCGGGGACATTTGTCAGGTGGCTCTCCCATGCTTGCTCTTAATACAATTCGATCTTTGTTTCGTTCTGGGAGGCAGGTGCTTTTCTCTCCATTGCGCAGGTCAGGAGGCTGAGGCTTAACTGAGGCTTCAGGTGGAGAACCAGTAGGTGGTAGAAGCAGCATCTGTGCCAGGCAGGCCCACGGCCCCTGAGCAGACCCAGCCAGGCAGACCCGGCTGGTTAGGCCCATGGCTACTGAGTAGACATGGTAAGGAGGAAGTAGGAGGGAGGGCAGAGTCCCAGAGTCAGGCGTCCTTCCCACAAGTCCAGAGGCAGAGCCCCAGGAGTGGAGACAAGTTCACGCTGCAGTGGCGGTGGCGGCCACCGCAGATAAGCTCCCAAGGGGTGGCTCTTTCACCCCGAGTCTGGAGGTGAAGTGAGCGCTCTACCCAGCCCGAGCCGGATTCCCTTTGTTCTCACTGTGTCTCGGGGCAGAGCTTGTAACAAGGTGGTCACACATTTTTCTGTCGTGAAGCTCCTTCCCCCATGAGGGAGGGGAGCCTTAAACCATCACTTTTATCTTCACACCAAAATTTACACCGTAATAAAAACATCTCCCTGCTGGGATTGTGTGCCCGTCAGTGGCTGAAGCCGATGGGGTTTAGGAGTCCCTGTGTAGCCCAAATGGTCTGTGCTTGACTACTCATGTAAAGGTTGTTGGTTCAGACCCACCCAGCGGTGGCACAGAAGAAAGGCCTGCTGTCCGAAAGTAAGATGAGAATGCCGGAAGGGACAGGACTGGACGAGTGGACACTGGGAACCTGGGGTGGAAAGGGGGAGCGTGGTGTCGCGTTACGGGGATTGCAACCAATGTCATAAAACAGTATGAGTATAAATTGCTAAATGAGAAATTAACTTGGGCTATGAACTTTCACCTGAAGCACAAGAAAATTAAAAAACAAAAAAAAAAAGACTGACGGTCTGTTTCCATGAAGATTACAGCCAAGAAAACCCTTTGCAACATAATTCTGTTCTAACACATGGGGTCACCGTGAGTTGGATTCAACTTACAGTAATGAGTCTGGTCTGGGCTGGTGCAAACTGTTAACATGCTCGGCTGCTAACCGAAAGATTGGAGGTTTGAGCCCACCCAGAGACACCTCAGAAGAAAGGCCTGGTGATCTCCTTCCAAAAAACCAGCCTTTAAAAACCCTGTGGAGCACAGTTCTTCTGTGACACACGTGGGGTCGCCATGAGTCGGAGCTGACTCACAGCTGCTGGTTTATGGGGTTTAAGGCCGCTGACCGTGAAGGGGTTGGGGCACAATAGCGGACTGGTCAACGGAGCCTGTTTGGTTGGGATTGCACGACAGTGGTCCAGCGAAGCAGAGTACCGTCGCCTTTTCTCTGGAAGATCTTGTCCTTGGCAGCTGACTCCCCGAATCCTCGCCACAGGGAGGACCAGCTGGAGCAGAGCCGCCTTTCCAACAGCTAGAAAACAAGCCCACTTCTGACTGTGGGTAACCGTGTCTTCATTATGTAACTGGGCTTACACAGCTTCTTGCTACCCTTTTCCCACGTCGTCATTGTTGTCACCCTGTGAGATGGGAAGGAGGGTTACTAGTGTTCCTGTTTGTAGCTGAGTAAACTAGTCACGTTTCGCCGCTGGGGCTTGAACACGGCATTATGTCCGTGTGGTCAGGTCCGGGGCTTACACCCCTCTTGTTCTGAAAAGCCGTCTGTAATCCACAGGACAGTCTTACCTGCAGATTCTGTGCTGCATCTGCCTACAAACTAATCCCTCATCTCCTGGATTTTCTTAACACTTGCCTTTGTGCCTCTCCCGTAGTGTTTGTAGCTTTTGCGGGGTACTCTGGTTGTTTCTTGGGAATAGGCATAAATATGGATCTCTTCCAGTCAGTTAGCCAGGAAGGTGTCTTCCATATTTCTTGACATAGACGAGTGAGCACCTCCAGCGCTGCATCTATTTGTTGAAACATCTCAATTGATATTCCGTCAATTCCTGGAGCCTTGTTTTTCGCCAGTGCCTTCAGAGCAGCTTGGACTTCTTCCTTCAGTACTATCGGTTCCTGATCATATGCCACCTCTTGAAATGGTTGCACGTTGACTAGTTCTTTTTGGTATAATGACCCTGTGTATTCCTTCCATCTTCTTTTGATGCTTCCTGTGTCATTTAATATTTTCCCCATAGAGTCCTTCACTGTTGGAACTCAAGGCTTGAATTTTTTCTTCAGTTCTTTCAGCTTGAAAAACACCGAGCACATTCTTCCCGTTTGGTTTTCCATCTCCAGCTCTTTGCACATGTTATTAAGATACTTTGTCTTCTCGAGACACCCTTTGAAATCTTTTCAGTTCTTTTACTTCATCAACTCTTCCTTTTGCTTTAGCTGCTCGATGTTCGAGAGCAAGTTTCAGAGTCTCCTCTGACATCCATCTTGATCTTTCTTTCTTTCCTGTCTTTTCAGTGATCTCTTGCCTTCTGCATGGATGATGTCCTTGATGTCATTCCACAACTTGTCTGTGGTCGCTAGTGTTTAATACATCAAATCTGTTCTTGAGACGGTCTCTAAATTCAGGTGGGATATACTCAAGGTCATATTTTGGCTCTCGTGGACTTGCTCTGATTTTCTTCAGTTTCAGCTTGAACTTGCGTATGAGCAATTTACGGTCTGTTCCACAGTCAGCCCCGGCCTTGTTCTGACTGATGATATTGAGCTTTTCCATCGTCTCTTTCCACAGATGTAGTCAATTTGATTTCTGTGTGTTCAGTCTGGTGAGGTCCATGTGTATAGTCGCCGTTTATGTTGGTGAAAGAAGGTATTTGCAATGAAGAAGTCATTGGTCTTGCAAAATTCTATCATTCGATCTCCTGCATTGTTTCTGTCACCAAGGCCGTATTTTCCAACTACTGACCCTTCTTCTTTATTTCCAAAGTTTGCATTCCAATCACCAGTAATTATCAATGCAGCTTGATTGCATGTTCGATCAATTTCAGACTGCAGCAGCTGATAAAAATCTTCTATTTCTTCATCTTTGGCCCTAGTGGTTGGTGAGTAAATTTGAATAGTCTTATTAACTGGTCTTCCTCGTAGGCGTATGGATATCATCCTATCACTGACAGCATTGTACTTCAGGATAGATCTTGTAATGTTCTTTTTGATGATGAATGCAACACCATTCCTCTTTGAGTTGTCATTCCCAGCCTAGTAGACTAGATGACTGTCCAATTCAAAATCGCCAATACCGGTGCTTTGAGCTCACTAATGTCTAGGATATCGATGTTTATGCGTTCCATTTCATTTTTGACCATTTCCGGTTTTCCTAGATTCATACTTTGTACATTCCAGGTTCCAATTATTGATGGATGTTTGCAGCAGTTTCTTCTCGTTTCGAATCGTGCCACATCAGCAAATGAAGGTCCCGGAAGCTTTACTCCACCCACGTCATTAAGGTCGACTCTACTTTGAGGAGGCAGCTCTTCCCCAGTCATCTTTTGAGTGCCTTCCAACCTGGGGGGCTCATCTTCCAGCACTATATCAGACAATGTTCCACTGCTATTCCTAAGGTTTTCACTGGCTAATGCTTTCCAGAAGTAGACTGCCGGGTCCTTCTCCCTAGTCTGTCTTAGTCTGGAAGCTCAGCTGAAACGTGTTCTCTATCGGTGACCCTGCTGGTATCTGAATACCGGTGGCATAGCTTCTAGCATCACAGCAACACACAAGCCCCCACAGTACGACAAACTGACAGACACATTGAGAAGAATGGGAATTCCAGAACACTTAATTGTGCTCATGAGGAACCTTTACACAGATCAAGAGTCAGTTGTTTAGGCAGAACAAGGGGATACTGATTGGTTTAAAGCCAGGAAAGGTGTACGTCAGGGTTGTATTCTTTCACCATACCTATCCAATCTGTATGCTGAGCAAATAATAAGAGAAGCTGGACTATGTGAAGAAGAACAGGGTATCAGGATTGGAGGAAGACTCATTAACAACCTGCGTTATGCAGATGACACAACCTTGCTTGCTGAAAATGAGGAGGACTTGAAGCACTTACTAATGAAGATCAGAGACCACAGCCTTCAGTATGGATTACACCTCAACATAAAGAAAACAAAAATCCTCACAACTGGACCAATGAGCAACATCATGATAAACGGAGAAAAGATTGAAGTTGTCAAGGATTTCATATGACTTGGATCCACAATCAACAGCCATGGAAGCAGCAGTCAAGAAATCAAAAGATGCATTGCATCGGGCAAATCTGCTGCCAAGGACCTCTTTAAAGTGTTGAAGAACTAAGATGTCACCTTGAAGACTAAGGTAAGCCTGACCCAAGCCATGGTATTCTCAATCTCATATGAATGTGAAAGCTGGACAATGAATAAGGAAGGCTGAAGAAGAATTGATGCCTTTGAATTGTGGTGTTGGCGAAGAATATTGGATATACCATGGACTGCCAAAAGAACAAACAGATCTGTCTTGGAAGAAGTACAACCAGAACGCTACTTAGAAGCAAGGACGGCGAGACCGCATTTTAAATACTTTGGACATGTTGTCAGGAGGGATCAGTCCCTGGAGAAGGACATCATGCTTGGCAGAGTACAGGGTCAGCGGCAAAGAGGAAGACCCTCAACGAGGTGGGTTGACACAGTGACTGCAACAGTGAGCTCAAGCATAACAATGATTGTAAGGATGGCGCAGGACCGGGCAGTGTTTCGTTCTGTTGTGCATAGGGTCGATGTGAGTCAGAACCGACTCGACGGCACCTAACAACAACAACAACTGGTTCTTTCTGTGCTTGGGTGTCTCCTGGGTGTTTCTCGCGTGTCAGGGTGCAAGTCATTCCTCTTTATAGCCGCAGTGCCCAGACCTGTGAGCGACCAGAACTTACCACAACGTGTGAAACAACTTTAGGTTTAAACTGTCCCCCCGTGTCTTCCCCCCACCCCCCGCAACCCAGCACACAGGGGAGGCACCTCTGGGAACCCCCGGGAGTGAAGTAGGGATGGGTGTACTCCAGGCAGCTGGCAGGGAGGAGGGGGGCGGGAGCTCTGGGGGAGTGGGGGCAGAGTCTAAGGAGGGTGAGCCGTGGTGGAGGTCCTGTCTGGTAGGGATTGCCTTAGAGGGATGACTATTGATTTCTGGATTGCCTCTCCTCACCTCCACCCCGCTTTTATTTCAAATCCTTTGAAAACCATGATAGTTGATCCAGTTGTGATATTGCAGGTATATGAACTCCATGTGGGGCACTGATAGGGTAGAGGAGTGACATTGTGTGAGGCCTCTAGAAATGTTGGCTTTGGATTTGGGGGAGCCGTAATAGTGACCGCTTTATAATCTTGGGGGGTGGGGTTTAGGGTGGTGGTGGGTTGTGGGGGACCTTAAGTTAGGGGCTGCTCTCTTGCTAAATTAAATTACTGACTTGAAGGATAGGTACTTTGGAGTCTGGCAGTGACATATGGGGCCCTGACAGGATATCTTTCAATAATTAAGAAACAAGTAGTTGAAATTCCATCTTAGCCCCAGAAGCAGTGAGGCATTTCCTTAAAGGGCTCTGTTAGAGGTGCAGCGCGTGCCCCTCCCTCAGTGGAAGTATTCCATCAGGTCGGCTGTCAGGGTGGCGAGGGCAGGGAGGGGCTGCCTGTGCTCCTGAGAGATGCACCTAAATTTGCACCTCGATAGATACCTATAGGACTCCAGACGTAAAAACACGTAGACCCTCATTGTAAGAAGCAGTGGTAGGCAGAAGGCATTGCCATCAGAACAGAAGTGGATTGTCTTGTAAAAATTCACACTGAGTTGTTTTAAGAGATGCACAGGTCAGCCTTGAACTTTGGCACCCCATTTCATGCACATTACTGATTGGAGGGCGAAAACCCAGTCCAAAGAATAGACGGTGAAGCTTCCCACCTTTTCATTCCAGAAGTCTGTGAGCAGATGCTTCTTGGGTCTTGATCCCTGATCCTCTGTCTTGTCGTGAACTGAACTGTCCCTGCTTTGAATGTGGGTGGCCTCATGGCCCGGGAACCTTCCCCGGCATCAGTCAGAGCAGGCCAGAGGAGCGGTTCCCCAGAGATGTGGTGAGGTGTATAAAACCCAGCCTGGAGAGTTGGCAGAGGGCAGTGGAGGTCCGTGCCAAGTGGCAACAGGTGCCCCGTGTCTGACCTTCTCACCCCAACCCAGCAGGGCTGCCACACCAGACCGCCTAACTGTTCAGGCCAGCCCTGGCAGAATACCCCTCAGGCCTGAGGAAGTCGTGTTCTTAATGAAGAATCCTGTACCATTGAAATTGAGGAATTTTAAACAATCTGGAGAGTTTCTTTAGCTGGATTAGAAACTTAGTTTCCCCGACTCCAGGTTTTATCAGACCCCAGTATTTCCTGTCAGGTCTCAGTGACATAGGAAGATCAGCTGAGGGTAGAGTAGCACATGACTGCTAAATTATTTGTGCAGCAATTAGAATTTGTTTAGCATTATTCCAGCTTTTTTTTTAAACCTATTTGAGTAACTTTAATAATACTACTGTCTGAAACAGATACTAGTTTTTTATCAAATGAGATGAAAGTCAAATTTATAAAATGTTAAATCTCTTAAATCTAACTGAGGATGGAACATATCCTGTTAATTTGTCAAACTTCTGGAGAACCGCCTACGTGAGACAGTGGGGATTAATCAAGCCTGAATAAGAGAGAATTTGAAAAATACAGTTTTCTAGTTATACAGTCTCTTCTCCGTGGTCCAAGGTTAATGCCATGCTGAATTCTGACAGTTAGTCATAGAAAAGAAGAAAAAGACCAAAGCATATGAATAGTCTTATAATTACCTGAAACAGGTTTTCCTTCTGGCAATCAGGAACTTTATAAGCATGAATCTGGCATTTTCAGCATTTGGTTCTTTTCCTTTTAAACGATGCTGGGGATAATTGAAGGGATTTATGTCACTTTTTGTGCTTATCGAATATACATGTAGTATATGAAGATTTGTTTTGCTTATTGCTTAGTTATTGAAGAACAATTCTAGGTAAATCTTCAGAAAAATTAGTCTTTCTTGACAATTTAGACTATCTTATGACTACTTCCTAGACACTGTGGTGTCTTTGGAATGCTTGGTCCTTATTCCTACTCTGAGTATAAAAACTATGCTCATCTCAAGATGACTGACAAGATCACTAACATTCCTACTTGGCTAGTTTTTGTACTCAGGTGTATTTGTAGCTCTTGCTGAGGTTGCAACTGCTAACTGTAAGGTTGGCTGTTCAAACCCACCCAGGAGAAAGATGTGACAATCTGCTGCCATAAAGATTACAGCCGAGGAGACTCAATGGGGCAGTTCTACCTTGTCGCCTCTGGTTCCCATGAATCAAAATTGACTCAGTGGCACCTAACAACAACAGAGAAGAATAAATATTATTTAACTTAATGCTGTCAAATATCAATAGGGTGTTTAATGTAATGATGCAAGGTAGAGAGAAGCCCAGGCCACGGAAGAAAAGGTCTGAGGGGAATCTGGGAAACGGGGTTAGAAATGTAGATTTCAGGGTTTTACAAATAGATCTGGTATCTGAGAATACATGAATTGATGAATTCTTGAAGTTTGTGACTATAGGAGAAAAATTGAAGACCAGGATCGAGCTGTGGAAAATGGCCACAAACGCAGGAGAAGGAAAGGATCCAGCAGAGAAGTAGGAGAACCCCGAGGGTCTGGTGATCCAGAGAGGTTGTGAAGTGGAGTTGTTGTTAGCTGCTGTTGGGTCAGCCCCAGACTCATGGCAACCCCATGCACAACGGGATTGGACCATTGTGAAAATCACCGCCTGGTTTTCAGAAGTAGATCCTCCTAGTTCATCTTAGCCCTGAAGCTCTGCTGAAGACAGGTCAGCACCACAGTGACACGCAAGCCTCCACTGATGGGTGAGTGACGGCTGCACGTGGGGTGCATCGGTTGGGCATCTAACCCAGGCTCCCACAAGGAAGGCGAGAATTCTGCCACTGAACCACTGTCGCACTTGGAGTGGAGAGCGGTTCACTAATCAAGGGCCAGGGCACAGGTGGATCCAGAGATGCAACCGCAAAGAGACTTCAGGTTTTGGTAGCGATGAGGCCATCTAGCAGTGTGTGGGAGCTGGCTCTTGTTGGCTCATGAGAGCCACTGTGGGCACCTCTTTCCACCCGTGCCTGATGTCATGCTGGGAGCTTGAAAATGGCCACGGTGGAGTATTTACACTGCAAAAAATCAGCAGTCTCTACAAATCTGGGCTTTTTTCCCCCAGTAGTTGGTTATAAACGTTCACCAGCATATTGCAGAGTCTAACAGGTTTCCATAGAGTAGTGACTCTCAGACTTTTTATATTTTTTACATGGCGACACAACAGACACAGTTGTTATGGATTGAATTGTGCCCCCCCAAAATGTGTGTCAACTTTGCTAGGCCATGTTTCCTGGTGTTGTGTGATTATCCACCATTTTGTCACCTGATGTGATTTTCCTACATGTTGTAAGTCCTACCTCTGTGATGTTGTTGAGGCAGGATTAGCGGTAGCTTTGTTAATGAGGCAGGACTCAATCTACAAGATTAGGTTGTATCTTAAGCCAGTCTCTTCTTAGATACAAAAGAGAGAAGCGAGCAGAGAGACATGGGGACTTCATACCACCAAGAAACCAGCGCCGGGAGCAGAGTGTTTCCTTTAGACCTGGGGTCCCTGCACCTGGGAATCTCCTCGATCAGGGGAAGATTGATGACAAGGACCTTCTACCAGGCCTGACAGAGAGAGAAGGCCTTTCCTTGAAGGTGGTGCCCTGAATTCTACTAGACTGTGAAAGGATAGCTTCTGTTTGTTAAAGCCATCCAGTTGTGGTATTTCTGTTACAGCAGCACTAGGTGACTAAGACAATTTGGTACCGGGAGAGTGGGGTGCTGCTCTAACAAATAGCTAAAATGTGGAAGCAGTTTTGAAACTGAATGGATAGAGGCCAAAGAGTTTTCAAGTGCCTTGAAGAGACTGTTGATGGAATTATGGACGTCAAAGAAAATTCTGTTGAGGACTGAGAAGGAAACAAGAAGAGCTGTTATATTGGAGACAGCACCCGTGGTGAAAAACAGCAGTGGCGGCAGAACCAGGAGACCAGGGCAAGACAGTGCCGGAGCTGACCCACAGAGTGAGAGAGCTGAATGCCTGTGCACAGGAGGCTTCCTGCTGGAGTGGGGTGCTTTCGGGCACTTATCGGTAAGGCTAGGCTTGCCAACCACGGAGCGAGAGAGCTGAGTGCCTTCCTGAGGAAGTTTACTGGCAGAGTAGGGTGCCTCTAGGCACTTATCAGAGGCACCTATTGGAGCAGGCGAAGAGTTTTGGAACACTTGCCCCCAGGGCTTGAAGCCCCAGGGCCCAGAGGCTGCAGAACCCGGAAGCAGAAGCTGAAGAGACAAGGAATACAGGAAGCAGGGCTGCCTGCCTCGGTCTCAAAGGGTGGAGTCTCCACTCAGATGGACTGGGAGAATGGCACGCCCAAAGCTGAGGGAGGAAGCAGAGCTGCTGTCCCAGTGGGCCTAGAAGGTGGAGCTGAAGCCCAGGGCTGAGGGGCCTCCACTCAGAATCGAGAGTGTGGCTAATACCTAGAGTCTAGGCCATTGTGTATATGGTCTCAGAGAACAAAGGATTATTTTCAAGCCTTGAGGGCTAATGTAATGTGTTCTGCTGACTTGCTTGGTGCCTGTTATCCCTTCTTTTCCTCTGGTTTCTCCCATTTGTAATAGAAATACCTAGCTTCTGCCTGTTCTGCCATTGTATCTTTGGAAGCAGATAACTTGTATTCTAGATTTCACAGAAGAAAGGGAATTTTTGGATTTTTGACTTGAAGTTGATTTAAGACTTTTGCTATGATATGATGGGGTGAATGTGTTTTATATGTGACAAGGACATGAATTCGGAGCGGGGGGAGGGCAAAGGGTGGAATGTTACGGATTGAATTGTGCCCCTCCCAAAATGTGCGTCAGCTTGGCTAGGCCATGATTCCCATTATGGTGCGATTGTCCACCGTTTTATCATCTGATGTGATCTTCCTCTGTGGTGTAAATCCTCTATGATGTTGATGAGGCAGGATTAGCGGCAGTTATGTTAATGAGGCAGGACTCAATCTACAAGATTAGATTGTGTCTTAAGCCAATCTCCTTTGAGATATAAAAGAGAGAAGGAAGCAGAGAGACATGGGGACCACATAGCACCAAGAAAGCAGCACCGGGAGCAGAGCCTGTCCTTTGGAGCCAAGGTCTCTCCCCTAAGAAGCTCCTAGACCAGGGGAAGATTGATGACAAGGACCTTCCTCCAGAGCTGACAAAGAAAGCCTTTTCCTGGAGCTGGCATCCTGAATTCGGTCTTGTAGCCTACTAGACTGTGAGAGAATAAACTTCTGTTTGTTAAAGCCATCCACTTGTGGTATTTCTGTTACAGCAGCGCTAGATGACTAAGACAACAGTTTACACCTGAAACAGTTTTTAGAGACAGTAATTAGCATTGTCATGTGTGATGTACTCTGATCTCTCCCCTTCTCGTCCATTTCATTGTACAGGAAAACAGGAAACTGATGTTGTGACCTACCTTAAGTTAGAAAAACAGTGTTTTTGAGGAAACTGGAGGTTATTTGAAGGCAGTGGTGATTCAGTGTCAGAATTCCAACCCTTCTCGTGGGAGACCCAGGTTCAATTTCTGCCAGTGTATCTCAGGTGCAGCCACCCATCTGTCATTGGAGGCTTGCATGCTGCTGTGATGCTGAACAGGTTTCAACAGAGCTTCCAGAGTGAGACAGACTGGGAAGAAAGGCTTGGCAGTCTTTCCAAAAATCTGCCAAGGATGTTTCCTCAAAAAGCTAGAGATAGAAATACCATACAATCCAGCAATCCCACTCCTTGGAATATATCCTAGAGAGATAAGAGCCTTTACACAAACAGATATATGCACACCCATGTTCGTTGCAGCATTGTCCACAATTGCAAAAATACGGAAGCAACCAAGGTGCCTATCAGTGGATGAATGGATAAATTATGGTATATTCACACAATGGAATATACTACATATCAGTAAAGAACAATGATGAACCCATGAAACATTTCATCACATGGAGGAACCTGAAAGACATTATGCTGAGTGAAGTTAGTCAGTTATAGGAGGATAAATATTGTATGAGACCACTACTATAAGAACTCGAGAAATAGTTTAAACAGAGAAAAAAATATTCTTTGATGATCACGAGAGAGGGAAGGGAGGAGGGGAGAGGGGTATTCACTAATTAGATAGTAGATAAGAACTATTTTAGGTGAAGGGAAAGATGACACACAATACAGGAGAGGTCAGCACAGCTGGACTAAACCAAAAGCAAAGAAGCTTCCTGAATAAACTGAACTTTTTGAAGGCCAGCGTAGCAAGGACGGGGATTTGGAGACCATGGTTTCAGGGGACATCTAGGTCAATTGGTATAATAAAATCTTTTAAGAAAACATTCTGCATCCCACTTTGGAGAGTGGCGTCTGGGGTCTTAAACGCTAGCAAGTGGCCATCTAAGATGCATCAATTGGTCTGAACCCACCTGGAACAAAGGAGAATGAAGAACACCAAGGACACAAGGTAATTACGAGCCCAAGAGACAGAAAGGGCCACATAAAGCAGAGACTACATCAGCCTGAGACCAAAGAACTAGATGGTGCCCGGCTACAAGCAATGACTGCCCTGACAGGGAACACAACAGAATCCCTGAAGGAGCAGAAGAGCAGTGGGAAGTAGACTTCAAATTCTCATAAAAAAAGAGACTTAATGGTCTTGGGGCAGTTCTACTCTGTCCTATAGGGTCGCTATGAGTCGGAATCGACTCGAGGGCGCTGGGATTTTGGGAATGGTCTCACTGAGACTGGAAGGACTCCGGAGGTAATGGTCCCCAAACATTTTGTTAGCCAAAGACAGGAACCATTCCCAAAGCCAACTCTCCAGACAGGGATTGGACTGGACTATGGAATAGAAAATGATACTGGTGAAGAGTGAGCTTTTCGGATCAAGTAGACACGTGAGACTATGTGGGCAGCTCCTGTCTGGAGGGGGGATGAGAAGGCAGAGGTGGGCAGAAGCTGGCTGAATGGACGCGGAAATAGAGGGTGGCGAGAAGGAGTATGCTGTCTCATTAGGGGGAGAGCAGCTAGGAGTATATAAACCAAAAACCAAACCCACTGCCGTCGAGTCGATTCTGACTCTTAGCGACCCTATAGGACAGCGTAGAACTGCCCCATAGAGTTTCCGAGGAGCGCCTGGCAGATTCAAACTGCCAGCCTTTTGGTTAGCAGCCATAGCACTTAACCACTACGCCACCAGGGTTTCCAAGGTGTTTATAAATTTTTGTATGAGAGACTGACTTGATTTGTCAGCTCTCTCTTAAAGCACAATAAAAATTGAAATCTGCCAGTGAAAACCATATGGATCATAGCAGTTCTATCTACAACTGATCATGGGATGTTGCAGGACCAGGCAGTGTTCCGTTCCATTGTGCATGGGGTCACCATGAGTCGGGAGTGACTTGAGGGCAGCTAGCAATAAACAGGTTATGTATGCATTATAAAAAGTCAGGAGGTGATTACTGAAAAAAATAGAACAGTAGTTGTAGACAGGTTAATTGCATCTTGAAACAAAGAAGAGAGATGGGACCAAAAACGCTGGAAAAGCCTCTTTAGAACGGAGTGAGTAGACATGCTTAAACAGAGCTGACCGAGCAGTGAGAGGCCACCTGTCGGAGATAGTGCGAGTGAGAGCTGGGGCTGAGGGCCAGGGCCTTGCCCTTGGTGATAGAAGAGGAGACTTCTGTTTTGTTAGGGAAAGCTCGTTCTTGAAGAAGGGTAGAGGGAGGAAATCAGAAACATCAGGAAGAAACTACAAATCAGATGCACTTGGTGTTTTTTAAATTGCCTTTACTTATTTGAAAACGCAGTTTCTGAGAGCCAGTGTTATTCCTGCACACTGAGGGAGCTGAAGGAACATGGGTCAGAGGTCATGGCTTCTAAGTGGTGCAACTGGGACTCGAACCCCTGCTGACTTTACTTGTTTGCAGAGAGGCAGTGAGGATAAGGGGATGGGGGGATGGATGGCTTGGTGGTGGTCAGGCTAGCTGGGCTGGGGACAAGCTTGTCACAGGCCAGGCGTCTCTGTCCTGACCGTGCTTTGTGGCCTGGAGCAGATGTGGCAGTTACCTGGTTATTTAGTCCATGTAGATGGCCAGTCCAGGTGAGTAAGTCCCCAGACTTCACTCTGATCTGTATTAAATGAATGAAATGGATAGTTGCAAGTTAGTCTGTCCAGTTTTCTCTTGATGACAGTCTGGGGCCTGAAGTGTGAGGGAGTAGGGTCTGTTCAGATGGATCAGGACTAAAGGGAGATGCAAGGTAGTGTTGGAGGGGAAGCTGCCAGTCAGAGCCTGGGAGCCTGTGGAGATCTTGAAACTGAGGGGCAAAGGCCAGTCCAGATTTCAAGACCTGGACAGACAACACCATGGGAGTTACAAGGTGGGAATAAGGGGGTAGGGTCCAGGTTGGGGTTTCTCCCCTCAACCCCTTAGATGTGGGACCAGGGATTCTGACTCCTGGTGACCACGTGTGTGTCAGAATAGAACTGTGTTCCTTAGGATTTTCAGTGGTTGATTCTTTGGAAGTAGGTTGCTGGGCCTTTCTTCCGAGATGCCTCTGGGTAGACTCGAACTTTCAACCTTTGGGTTAGCAGCTGCGTACATTAGCAGTTTGCATCACCCAGGGCCTGTGTGGGACTGGGGATGCTGGTGTCAGTCAGATGGCTTGGCGGGCTGAGGAGCTCTGGAGAAGGCTGGGGGGAGAGTGTGTTTGCTCTGTCCACACTTGAAGGGTGCAGAAATCAGGATTGGGTGATCAGCACTGAGTCTGGTTCTTGTCACCATCTTGTGTGGAAAACGTGGAATCGTGAACTGTTCTTCTAAAGAGTCTATGTGTGCCTGGGTCCCACACCGACCCTCAGGTGTTCACAGGGCCCGGCAGACCTCATCTTTCTCTAATAAGAATCTGTATGTTTTTCATCTTGTGATTTTGTAGTCAAGAGAGAAGAAGTCTGCTTATAACCCTGTGTGTTAGTTCTGTAAAGCAGCCTTTATACCCGGAGTTGCCAGATGCTGCCCGAGAGAATCCATCTCATAGGGTAATTTTCATTAATGAATCAAGACATGCAACGTTAAATCCTGCCCCAGAGTGCCTCGGCTGAATTAGAGGAAGATTGCTGGAGTCATTGTGAAGATTTTTAGAGATTCAAAAGAGGACAGTATAGTAGTAACAGATTCGGAAACTGTAGTTATGGATATTAATACAAACGGCATCAAAAAATATTTATTATGTGGGAAAGCATGGTTTTGATATTTGAATTTAAGAGGACTTGCTGTATTTCCCATCAATAATTGGAATCTGTATTTCCTCCTTTATTCATTCAGTAAATATTTAACACCCGTACCGCATTGGGCTCTAGGGGACTTAGAAAAGAAGCCTGGTCTCTGCCCTCAAGCGGGAGATGAAAGAAACAATTGCATCTAATTGTTTTGAACACAGCAGTGTTAAGCCAGCTTCAGAACATCTTGATCAGCAGGGAAGGTGGTGGGACAGAGGGGCCACTTTGAGGCCAGCGCCCTCCTGGCCTCGGGTGCCTTCCTGAGCCCCAGAGCCTTTCTCTTTCCTGGTCCTCGTGCCCTCGGGGTCTGTGGGTTAGGCCAGCCTGGTTCAAGTCCCCCTGCGGCCTGTGAGGAGGATTCTCTGATGACTATGAGTTGATTAAATGCAGCTTTTTTTTCTTTATTTTTATTTTTTTTTTTCTTTAGATCTTCCAGCAGTGCCAGACACTGTTTTTACACGTGACTAGGAGCTCCTGGGTGGTACACACAGTTAAGCTCTCGACCACTAGCTGAAAGGTTGGCGGTTCGAATTCACCCAGAGACTCCTGGGAAGATAGGCCTGGTGATCTGCTTCGGACAGGTCACAGCCTTGAACACCCTTTGGAGCAATTCTGCGCCGTGTACGCAGGGTCGCCGTGAATTGGAATCGACTTCACAGCAACTGGTTAACTGGTGAAGGTCTCCTAACACTTGGTATTCCTGGATTAAAATTAGCACCACTGGCATCCTGAGAAGGGCTCCAGGTCTGCTTCCTGCCTGCAGCACCACCGAGCTGCCGCAGGACCCAGCACACACAGACAGCTGCGGTTCCAGCAGAAGATGGGGAGGGAGTGGGTGAGGCGGGTGTGCCAGGCCTTTATCCTGTGTGACCTGGAGTAGGCAGTAAATGCCCACTGACTGAGTGATTCAGCTAACATGGGGAGAGAGTGGGTGAGGCGGGTGTGCCAGGCCTTTATCCTGTGTGACCTGGAGTAGGCAGTAAATGCCCACTGACTGAGTGACTCAGCTAACATGGGGAGGGAGTGGGTGAGGCGGGTGTGCCAGGCCTTTATCCTGTGTGACCTGGAGTAGGCAGTAAATGCCCACTGACTGAGTGACTCAGCTATAATGTCTGGGAGCCAGCAGTTCAGGCTGCTAGCGGCTGAAGGTCTCACAACTGGGAAGAAGGTGTTAAGTCGGAGGTTGGACTGCCTGTGGGAGACCCTGAAAGTCCTGTATGTACAATTCTGTGTGTTTGGGATGATTAGGACTATGGCCAGATGGCCGTTTGTTATTTTATCTGACAAATATTAATAAACACACTTGTGTGCATGTTGTCGGCTGCCGTGGAGTTGGCCCCCCAACTCGTGGTGATCCCCTTTACAGTGGAACAAAGTGGATCAGACCGTTGGGATCCGTCGGCCCCCCAACTCGTGGTGATCCCCTTTACAGTGGAACAAAGTGGATCGGACCGTTGGGATCCGTCGGCCCCCCAACTCGTGGTGATCCCCTTTACAGTGGAACAAAGTGGATCGGACCGTTGGGATCCGTCGGCCCCCCAACTCGTGGTGATCCCCTTTACAGTGGAACAAAGTGGATCGGACCGTTGGGATCCATAGCTTTTCACTGGCTGATTCTCAGAAGTAGCTGGGCCTTTGCTCCCGGTGCATCTTAGCCTGGAAGCCCTGCTGAAACCTGTTCAGCACTTGGGCCTCCGCTGACAGATGGTGGTAGCTCTGCATGAGGTGCCTTGGCCAGGAGTCAAACCCAGGTGCATAGCATGCATTGAACCCTCTCGGGGATGCCAAAGGCACCCATAAGGCAGTGGTTCCTAAACTTGCCAGCACCTTACAGTCACCTGGGGAAGCCCCTAAGCCGTCCAAAGTCCAGGTCACAGCCAGGCCGTCGCAGTCTCTGAGCGTGGGACCCAGGCATCAGTGTTTTGGAAGCTTCCCAGGGGATTCCAGCGTGCAGACAAGCTTTAGCATCACTGCCATGAGTAGCTTATGATGGAGCTTTTGAGACAACACACCCAGAAAATTAGATAGGAATACAGAAACCTCACAAACAGAAAAGATGGCACTGCGGAAATCTCACACAGCAGGTATGTGATTCAAAACCAAGTCAGTGCTGTGAGTAACGCTTCCTTGCAAGGAGCAGAGCCAGCCCACGGTGGATTAGGTGGTGGCAGCACCGAGCAAACCGGGCCCAGGAGGATGGGCTGGCTTTGACAGGTGGGGGAGAGAGAGCAAGGTATCCCCTTAACCCTGAGTTCAGGCTGGATGACCCGGTCTCCGTTTTGGCCTCGTTGTTAGAATGGGCTGGTGTATCAATTTCCTTTGTCATTAATGGATGAGTGATTTTCCTGTGAGGACAAACGGCTGGCCCTGCTCTGCAGTTTTTTCTTGTGTATATGTGGCCTGAGAACTAGGAGCTGAAGCATACCACTGCAGATAGAAGTGCTCAGCTTGACTTTGATTCCCTTGCTCTTCAAATTGCACCATGTCCTCTTAAGAGCCACAGCTGATATCCCTGTGTGTTTGTATCCACACACAAATGAGCCATTTTATATGGATATTCAATACCCCAGGGCCTTGTGGAGCAGGTGAGCTATGGCTACGCTTAGGTTGGGTGAAGATAGTTGACTTTGGCCCCTCCTGGCTGCCCTAGGTGCTTACAGACCAAGAGCTACTGCCGTTAAGGGTTGTGCTGCTAATTGCCAGCCCAGTCAGACCACTTGGCCCTCATTTAGTATTGTCAGTACTTGCCATTTGTAAATTTTTTTTTAATTGAGTCTATTATATGTTATTTCAGACAGGGGAATGGAAAGCTTTGAAACTCTTGGTAAATTCTTCCTGAGCCACAGTCCAGGTTTTTCTTCCTTTCTCTTTTAAACCCACAGTGTGCCATGCCGAGCTGAATGCTATCATGAACAAAAACTCGGCCGATGTGAAAGGCTGCACCATGTACGTGGCCTTGTTCCCCTGTAATGAATGTGCGAAGCTCATCATCCAGGCAGGTAGGAGCCAGGCTGTTGCCATTTGTCACGTTTGCATGCGCCTGCTCTTAAATTGCTATTGTTTAGATCTAAATTAATTGCACTATCAGCTTTGCAAGATATTTCCTGTGTTTTGTTTTTGAATGGTGCCAGGTATTCTAAGACTAATTGCATCCTCTGTGATTCTTAGCATGTTTTTAATTTAGTTTGCAACTTCTTAAACTGCAAGCTGCCAAAAAACAACACAGCCTTGCATATAATTACTGTCAATTTACTGTTCTCTGACATATTGTGCACAGATTAGGGGGAGGGAGAGAAAGGAACTTCTGTCAGAAACAAGGTCAGCTGGGAGTCTGTCTATGAAATTTTAATTTGTATCTAATACATGGTAGGTATTTGGAGATCTGAATGTCTTTGCATATAAACGCCTTAAGACTTAAATGGTACTGCTTTGGGCTTTTCTTTTATTACAGTTCCCATAAATCTACACTACTGTACTCTGAGTATGTCACCTTTTTTCACACTGTCATATCTTAGTTTCAGCTACACTTTATCTCCATAAAACTCTCAGCTAGAGATTTAAACACTTACTGTGTGTAGCCAAATGTGTGGTTTAAGGCGGCTGTTTATCACGAGCTGCATAGATCTCTGCAGAAGAGACCTGGTGGTAGCAGAATGAAAGGCCTGCATTTCCCCGTATCGTGGGATCCCTTTTGCTGCTGCGTGATCCTTGAAGGGTTTTCCGAGGCCGGCTCCAAGGTGGAGGCGGTGACCGGCGCTTGGGCAGTATGATGGGTCTCTGAGTGCCCACTGCCTTGTGCTTCCCTCGGAAGCTGGAGGAGGGGCAGCCTGCACCTGGGACTGGTGGCTTATGTGGCCTTCTGAGTCCTGGCCCTCGAGCTGGCTGCCTGGTGGGATCAGGAAAAGGAAACATCTGCTGTCCATGGAGCTGGTTTGTGTTCGTCACCAGAGCCATTCTTGGGAGCTCGGTGGGACATCTCTTGGAACTTGCCAGCACTCCCCCCAGTAGCCTCTCGAGTTAAGAGTTGTTGCCTTGTGAATGGAGAATATTTGATTGCCTGTAGTAACGAAAGTTTGGTAATCAGATCAAGGCTTGACTACTTGACATCTTTTCACTTTGCGTTTGTTAAAAAAAAAAAAAATCCATAAAGACTGGAGGGCAGATTAAATATAACCTGCCCTCTGTGGTATTAGAGAGCAGCAGATATGTATTTCGGTAACTGGACGTCATCTGCAAGCACACTCTGAAGAGGTAATTAATCACGGACCCTACAAGGGCACCATCTGCTTCTGCGTGGCTTTGCACTTCCTTCACGTACTAATGGAGTTCTGTTGTTACCTTTTAAGGTATCAAAGAGGTAATTTTCATGTCTGATAAATACCACGATAGTGAAGAGGCAACCGCTGCCAGGCTCTTGTTTGATATGGCCGGGGTTACATTCAGGTAAGCAGGAAGAAGTCAGGGGAATGGTGGAAGAAAGAGTGCGAAGAACCATGTTTGACCTTGTATGGTGTTTGATTTCAACTGTGACGTCTGGCTTCCACATTCAGGAGTGTCTTTTTAAATTTGATGGAATGCAAAGTGAAATACTATTTTAGGGATAGATTTTGAGGGCCAGCGAGAGAAGTAACTGAAGACAATCTGCTTAACGGTCATACTTTAATATCAGTAACTCTCCAGGGCTTAGACTAATTATTCTAGTGGTGGGAATTTAAAAACTCACAGGTTGTGTAATATTAGCATTAGACCTTTGTAAACCTTGCACAGGTAACAACTCCAGCGTAGAAAATTTAGGATGAAAGCAAGCTGCAGTTGACGCACCAGGAATTCTTTTACAGCCTCATTTTAGGTTCAGGTTTGAAGTCCTTTAGGTTTGCATGATGATCCTTGCCAGGCAAGGATTTCGGGATACGTTTCACTCGCAAGTAAGTTTAACCACCTTTGATGCTGGTGGAAGGTTCTGTTCAGACTGTAAAGCTTAACAAAGCAGTTCCTCTTCAGGCTTTGGGGTCTACGGGGGATTATCGTAATAGCGAACGGGCTTCCCCTGTTGTATTCCTCGTTAGGGATAGAGTTTATATGTAACGAATCTCTTGAACTAAACTGCTGGGCCTTATGAGACTTTAAGTCCAAATTATTTACATAATCTTCTGTTCACTGATTTTTAAAAGAATATGTTTAGTCACCAAATATTTTCAACTGTTGTAGAAGGTTCATCAATAAGTAAAAAGCATAGGGGCTTTACTTTCTCATTTTTAGGATGTGATTTTAAAAATCACGCCTCAGTAAAGCTAGTTTTCTTTTGCTATGTACTAGAGGCAAAAGCAAATTTACTATTTTTTGATTTAAAGCCAGCCACTTCAGGTTGGCTGCAGAATTTTGTAGAAAATAAGTTAAATCTGGTAGGAAAACTAATAATCGGATGTCATGTTGTGCAGCTAACTTGTTAGGAATCCTTTAACTCTCCAATACTTCATGAACTTAGAGAGCCGAAGAACACACAACCCAAGCAATGCCATGTATCTTTTTTGTCCCAGTCTTTTCTGGCCCATGTTTCTCTCAGTATGGAGCACTATAATTGGCTCCTGTAGAGAGAAGATATCGGTGAATCCCAGGAGGTGTTTTCTTCCTACAGAAAATGTAGGTTAAGCCAAAGTAAACAAATTGTTTTAACTACTCACCAGATACTATCTTTCTACGTTTTGTTTTTTTCATGTTTAGGAAATTCACGCCAAAGTGCAGCAAAATTGTCATTGACTTTGATTCAATTAACAGCAGACCGAGCCAGAAGCTTCAGTGAGTTACAAGAAGACTGGGATTGTCCTCTTCTAAGAAGCTGCTAATGCTTCTCACCTGGAAGTTACACGCAACTTCTCAATAGCCGGTACAGCAAGAGTACACAGCCAAGGACTATAAAGCCTCAGACCTTCCTCCCTGTCTCTCTTGTCACATGGAATCTGCATCTGTTTAAACTGTTGATTTATGGAACCTATTTCTGGGCCGTCACACAGGGCTGGGTGAGGGTGCTTCCCCGCTGCCCCCTGCCTGCTGGGATGCCAGCGGCTCTGCCAAGGGGCAGCCACTGTTCACAACCACTGGGTGTGTGGAAGGACAAATAAATGACTGCTGTTGTGTTCTTACCGGGGGTGAGCAGACACACTGATTAGAACTTCTGGCCCAAATGAAGCATAACGTAGTGCTCTACGGGGGGGATAGGGCCCAAAGGACAGTAGCGTTAAACTATCTGTTGTGTAGGGGGTTAAGAAGACCCCCCACCCAACCAGAAAGCCTGTCCTGAGGATGATAAGTGGCACCAAGCCAGGGGTGCTCACTGTGTGCCCGTCACCCGTCCACATGCAGTGCAGCGCTGTGTTGTCCCTTTGCGGGGTGGGGTCTCCTGGTTTTGCCTCTTATTTTTGACTTGTTTGTCACACGGAGCTCTCACATTTAGTTGATGTGAATAATGAGGTGTTCTGGAGGAGAGCCCTATGCACCCCCAGACCACGCCCTGCAGCGGTGGCTGTTGGGGTTGAGTGGACGGGAGGGGTGGGGCGTCCACCTGTTTCTCTGCGTGGAAACTTGTCGTTCCTTCACGAGCCAACACAAAGTTCCTTTCCAAGGCTGCCCTGCAACCACAAAATAAATAAATTTCTATCCTGTAAGTGAGATTTGAGGAATTCAGCCCACCTGGAGGCGGCTTAGTCCAGGCGTATTGGCTTTGGGACCTCATTTGTGCTCCTGGCTCAGCGCCTTCATCAGCACAGACGGCACTTCCTAAACACCCAGAGCCGGGGTGCTGCTGTGCGCCTCATTTTTAATCTCATTTAATTTTTATTAAACATGCTCAGCACCTTTGTTGAGAAAATGGTTTCTTTATCCTAAAGATTATTACTGTTTTAAAGTGTTCTTATATTTTTGTGAATGTTTATTTTGTCTCTGAGGTTTTATACTCCATATTCTAGGGCATTTTGTAATTTGGCTCATTACCAATATTATTAAAACCTTATTAAAATCTACCATGCTGAAGTGTGTCCATTTTTATAAGTATATGCTTAACTCTTCATGTCAGTTGTTTGTGACACACACTACACGTTTGAATGCTCAGAGAACAATTGGAGATACTAATGCCATGGGGTTTCCCCAGGGGTCATGGGTGATGCTTGTGTCTGGACTAGATTTAAAAAGCTAAGAAAAGGCTTTACGGAATCTTCAGTCCCCAATTCTGTCTCTTCTTGCCACCCTGTCACCTTGTTCTCTTCCTAAATCTCTATTCTTTTCTCTTTCATTTCTCTCTAATCTCCTCCAAACCCCTTGCACCAAAATGCCTAAGACAAAATAAAACCTTTGAAAGCTGGAACGTGTGTGAGGTGGAAACCTGTTAGAGAAGGAAAACGCAAACATTTCTCAGTAAAACCAGCTCTAGAAAGGTGGTAGGACTTCACTGTGTCAGGCTTCTGAGACCTGGAAAAACAAGGCAGGCCGGCTGAGTTCTGGCTCCGACGGGTTTCGCCGTGTACGTAGAAGAAAGCAATGTTGTTAGTTGCCGTCGAGTCAGCTCTGACTCCTGGCGACCCCACGTCTGCAAAGTAGAATTGCTCCATGGGGTTTTTAAGGCTGTGAACTCCAGCAAGCAGATTGCCGGGCACCTATGGGGGGTCCGCCAACCTTTTGGCTAGTGGTCAAGCTCTTAACCGTTTGTGCCACCAAGAAGGAAATCGGTAAAGATAAAGACAGAAAACGTAGGTTGTTAGCAAGGAGTGTGTGATTGTTATATTGCATTCTTAAATATGTCTAGGGGCCAGTGAGCATCTAATTTATTTATTAAACTTTGATACTAGCTTACATTTTGTCCCAGTTTTTCTCGTTGCGTTTTGGTTGGGGCAGGCGAACAGGGAAGGACCTGCTGGGACAGGCGTTTCCGTTGCAGTCTGTGGTGGGCTGGTTACATGGTGGCGAAGCTCTTCCTCCATGGGCACCCGAGGCTTCCACCCAGAGACCGTGCCGCAGGATGGGATTGTCTGGCGACTGTCGGAGTTTCTGGTCTCACTGCAGGAACGGTGGACCGGAGAATGCTGCAGGTGTCAGCGTCCAGTTAACAGAGGTTTGCTTTGAGCTGTTGCCTTTGGGAAGAGCATGCCAGAAGGAAGGAGTTTTGGGAGTCTTTTGCCTTGCAGGCATTACGAGATAATCGTGGGAAGCGAGGCTGTGTGTGAAAGGCGCGTGCCGCCTGTCACGGCTAATCCGTGGCCGTAAGGAAGCCGTCTCGCACTGAACCATCCGTTGGTAGAAGAACTACGTTTAAAAGGCAGAATTTGTGAGCGAAGTGATTGGAATCCATGCTCCTGACGTATTTTAGGCCCCCCCTTTTTTTTTTAAGGAGTCTATCCTGACAGGCTTCTGAAATCAGTGAGACCCAGCAATGGAAATCTTCTTTTCCTGGATTAAAAACGAAATAAGGGAACAAGCATAAAAAGAGCAGGTGGGGAGAGCTCATGAATGGAAGTGTAGGCTTGCGTGACTGTTGACACAGAGTTCTTTCGTGCTGGTCATTTTTTTTTTTAATCATCCCATGTCCAGACCTACCGAGGATCGAAGCCGTTTAGGGTGAAGAGCAGGTGGTTGCCGAAGGGTCTAGGAACGCAGAGGAGGTGGCTTTCTCAATAGTGACACTGATAAAATAAGAAGCTTGAATACCTATCCTTTTGTTTTTGTTTTGTAAAATAGTAATCTCAGCGAGTCCTCAATAGGAAGCCTGCCTAGGGCCCCGTGGGGGGACCAGAACTCCAAGGAGACTGTGCTTTGCAAACTTGCTTTTGTCTGAGAAACACACGATGAGGACTAGATGGTTGCTGTCTGAGGAGGTACAGGCAAAAATGCTGGGCCCCCCACTTCTGGAGCCAGGATCACATTTAGAGGTAAAGGCTTCACAAGTCCATGGGTCTCACAAATCTGAAAAAAAAAAAAAAAAAAGATTCCTCTCATTTTTGGTGGCCTATCATTTTTTATCATCAGATCTCTCGAGGCTCCTGCTTTTTCTTGAGCCCCAGCCCACACCCTTGCTGCTGCCGTTATTCTTTTTTGCATGTCTCACGTTCCCCTACAACCTGGCAGCTTGGTCCCTGACTGCCTCCCTCCACCACTCACACAAACTTCCCGAGGGCTTTCTAACTTTCTAAAAGACTCATCGTGCTTCCTTTGACCATTATGTTAGCTTCCCAGGGCTGCCCTGACAAAATACCACAAATCCGGCTGCTTATAAAAACAAATTTATTGCCTCACACTTTTGGAGAGTAGTTGCCCAAGTTCAGGGGTCAGCAGGGCCATGCTCTCTCTGAAGGGTCTAGGAAAGGATCCTTTCTTGTCTCTCCCAGTTTCTGGAAGCCCCAGGCATTCTTTGGCCTACCTCTGCTACAGTCCCTCTGTCTTCACATGGCCACCTTCCCTCTGTGGCTCTATGTCTATTAAAAGGTTCCTGGGTGGTGCAAACAGTTTGCACTCAACGACTGACCTAAAGGTCGGCAGTTTGAACCCACCCAGTGGTGCTGATGAAGAAAGGCCTGGCAATATGTTTTCATTAAGATCACAGCCAAGAAAACTACATGGAGCAGTTCTACTCGGGAATGCATGGGTCGCCATGAGTCTGAATGAACTTGATGGCAGTGAGTTTGGCTCTGGGTTTGCTCCCGTATGGCCAGCCTCCTCTTAATTGATAACATCTCCAAAGACCCTGCTTCCACACAAGGCCACATCCAGAGGCACTAGGAATTCGGATTTCAGCGTGCCTTTTCAGGGCATACAATTCAATTCCTAACAGTCATCCAGAGGTTTCTGGACATCTTTCGAGATGAGTGTAGATCCTGCCTTCTCTGAAGCCTCCCCAGGCCTTCTTCAGCTTGATGTGATCTCTTCTCTACTGAAGTCTTGCAGCAGTTACTGTCAGCAACAATCTCTTTGGCGATGAATCAAGCTCTGTTCCGTGACATCTCGTCTGCCATCTAGAATTGTGATTGAAACATCTCATTTACCTTCTCACACGTGTTTTGTGTGAGGTCCTCTGCAAAGCACGTGGGTGCTTAAAAAATGCGTTTTTAATATTTCCATTTAAAAGTTATGAACTCCTGAAGTAGCTGATCAGGAGCCCACTTCCTAAATTATTTTTTCCATGCCGATTTCCTCATGAATGGTTTGGAAAAATTGTCAAATAGAATGGAAGAGGAAGAAACCTTTCTGTTAGCGTCCTGGGTTAGTGGGCACATTTATCTTGGAGAGAGAAGGGGGATTACTATTTACATGTCTTCATTTTTAACGTCTGTGTTTCAGTCAGAGCATTCTTACATCTGGTTGTGAGTTAGGAATTCGGCGATAATACACGCTGCTGGCAAAATGCCCAGCAATGATGCTTCCATTCAGACCCAGCTGATGACAGGAGGTCCTGACCTTTTCAGGTTTTAAATCATCGTGCAGTGCTTACTGTTGTGGAATTCTTTATTTGAATCTTTATTGATGAAAACTGTTAGGTCTTTAATATTGTTGCAGACGCCATTAAATGGGCATTTTGGGTAGGGATTGGCTGCTCTTGCATAGTGGCATGTGGCGAGCAGCCTTACATGTGTTCTCTTGCCTTTTCTCCATTTCTGCCTGAATAAGCAGGTATCAGTCACGTGTGCCGCTGTACGTAACAGGCACCTGACTCTCAGTAGCTTAAACAGTCACATATTTTTCTCACATACTAAGAAATACAGAGGTCAGCGCTTGTTGAAGTTGACTCAGCTGCTCCATGATATCCAAAAAAATTAGACCTTTTCCCTTAATTTTCCCTTGGCTTTCTAGCATTATGTCTTCAAGCTTGCTTCCTCATGCTGACTGCCATAACTCCAGGTGTCACACTTAGATTAGACGAAAGAAGAAGGGGATTGGGGGAGAGGGGTGCAGAGCAGTGAGAGTTCCTCTCTCTTGCCTATCCCCTTTATCAGGAAAGCAAAACTTCCAGAAGCCCCCAGCAAATATGTTCTTGTATCTTAGTGGTCACAACTGGATGACATGGCCACCCCTAGCTGCAAGGGAGGCTGGAAGACTACTTGGTGTTCCAGGTTCTACAGCAGAGGCTGTAAGGAGAAGGACTAAGGGGCTGTGTGTTAGCCAGCCAGTGATACTAGCCACAGCATACTCCTTGAGTGAAAAATGGCATAATAGTCTAATTATGTAATTTCTACTCATCTGTTTTTCACATAGTAGGTGTAAAAAGTATTTGTCGAGTTCAAAAGTGATGATATCTGTTTCATAGCAATTTTGTGCCCTTTGTGTTCACTTTCAAGTGTTCCATGTAGAAATCTTAGTTGGTCAGAACTATAAAGGAGAATTACACACACACACACACACACACACACACACACACACACACTTTTTTTTCAGAACGATTTTTAGTTACACGTATCATGGGCCTTTTACTCCTAAATGCTTGTTTCCTAAGAATAGGGATATTTACATGTATGATCCAAGTATGTTTATGGACTTCAGTAAGCTTAGCATTATAATACTTTAATACATGATTCATATTCCAATTTTGTCAGTTTACCCAGTGATTTTCCTTATGGCATTGTCAGTAAAGGATCCAGTCTGGAGTCTGGTATTGCATACAGTTGTCTCTTTAGTCTCTTTGATCTGGAACATTCCCACAGTGGTGCCGCTTCTTCAGAGAGCCCTTTTCTCCTCCTGCCTTCTGCTAAGATTCGCTGGTGTGGTGGTTAAGATTGTATATCAGATTGGCTGGGCCATGATTCTCAGTGTTTTGGCAGTTGTACAATGGTGTGATCACTTCCCTATTGACAGTTTATATGTGATCACCTCCATGATGGACTCTGCAGAGTGGTACTGGTGGGGGTGGGACGTGTGCTGCTCATCACCCCTTCAGCCTTCATGTCTCCGCCTTCCCCCCCCCAACTTGCTTCCTGCTCCCCTTGCAAAGGTTGTTGGCTTGTTCTGGATCCAGCTGCTGTCTCTTGTCTGACCTCTGGTTCTTGGGACTTGACTAGCAGCTTACCTGTCCATCTTGGGATTCACTGATCTTCACGGCCTGCAAGCAAGAGTCCTGCTCCCCGACCTGCCTATCTTGGGTTCGCCAGACCCTGCAGCTAAGTAACTCAGGAGAAACCTTGCCATCTTGCCTGCCAACCTTGGGGATTCCTCAACCATCACAACCTGTAAGCAGGATCCCTGCTCTCCAACCTGCTCATCTTGGGTTCACCAGCTTCTGTGGCTCCGTGAATTGGGAAGGGCATCTAGCCTGATCCAAGGACTTGGGTCGTTCCAACCCCTACAATCGCATGAGCTGTTTCCTTAATACAAATCTCTATATATATTTATACACATTACTGGTTTTGCTTCTCTAGAGAACCCAGCCTCAGACAATTAGAATTAGCAATTTACAAACTTTTTGGTCTCAGGACCCCTTTAAACTCTTAAAAATTATTGAGGGCCCCAATGAACTTTTGTTTATATGGGTTATATCTATCAATATTTACCATATTAGAAATTAAAAAAAAAAAATTGTGTGCTTTAAGTGGAAGTTTACAAACCAGGTCAGTCTCTCATACAAAAACTTATATACACCTTGCTGTATACTCCTAGTTGCTCTCCCCCTAATAACAGCACACTCATTCCCTCCACTCTCTATTTTCGTGTCCATTCGGCCAGCTTCTGACCCCCTCTGCCTTCTCATCCCCCCTCCAGACAGGAGCTGCCCACATAGTCTCATGTGTCTACTTGATCCAAGAAGCTCACTCCCCACCAGTATCATTTTCTGTCCCATAGTCCAGGCCAATCCCTTTCTGAAGAGTTGGCTTTGGGGATGGTTCCTGTCTTAGGCTAAACGAAGGTCTGGGGACCATGACCTCTGAGGTCATTCTAGCCTCAGTCAGACCATTAAGTCTGGTCTTTTCACGAGAATTTAGGGCCTGCATCCCACTGCTCTCCTGCTCCCTCAGGGGTTCTCTGTTGTGTTCCCTGTCAGGGCAGTCATCAGTTGTAGCCAGGCACCATCTAGTTCTTCTGGTCTCAGGCTAATGTAGTCTCTGGTTTATGTGGCCCTTTCTGTTTCTTGGGCTCATAATTACTTTGTGTCCTTGGTGTTCTCCATTCTCCTTTGCTACAGGTGGGTTGAAACCAACTGATGCATCTTAGATGGCCGCCTGCCAGCATTTAAGACCAAGACGCCACCCTCCAAAGTGGGATGCAGAATGTTTTCTTAATAGATTTTATTACACCAATTGACTTAAATGTCCCCTGAAACCATGGTCCCCAAACCCCCACCCCTGCTATGCTGGCCTTTGAAGCATTCAGAAACTGAGAAATTTTTAAAATATTTTAATTATCTAGGGAAAAAAAAAAAAACCTTTACATATTAACATAAATAATATATTTCAATTTTAAAAAGCTCTAAAATAACAAAAAAATATTTAGGGAAAAGAATATCATTGCTGTGTATTTTTGCAACTCTGATATCTGGCTTAGTAGAAAACAGCCAGGCTTTCATTTCTGCTTGTGCGTTCTATCTGTTGCAATATGTTGTTTTGGTTGAAATACATGAAGAAAATCAAGCTTTATACAGATACATAGTTAGAAAAGGGAGATGTATTTTTATAGTCTTTTCAGAAAATTATAGATATTTTTTGATACCACACCACAAGTTGATGACTGGTTATTTTTAAAAAATGATTTAATATCCCTAACAGAAGAGGAAAGCATTTCTTGTTTTCTCTAATTACTTGATAAAATTAAATCGTTTACAGGAATAATAAGCGACATTGTTAAAAATCCTTCCCCTTAAGATTGTTTTTGGGTTCATCCAATGTACATAGTGACCGAGATGTGGACTGATGGAGAACAAAAGATTTTTAAAAAAGCCCGAGAACCGTTCAGCCAATGGTTTTTGCAAAAGAAGCTAGGTTTCATTTCTTCAGACTTCTGAGATCAGGAGACTTAATGTGTGGGGGCGTTGTTGGTTGCCCCCCAGTCCGCTCCGACTCCCGCCCAGTCCTGCACCGTCTTCATTGGGGACGTTGTTGGTTGCCCCCTAGTCCGCTCGGACTCCTGCCCAGTCCTGCACCATCTTCATGATCTTTGATAGGTTTGACCCCAGTATTGTGGCTACTGTGTCCGTGCATCTCATTGAGGGTTTCCCTCCTTTTTGCTGACTCTTTACCAACCGTGATGTCCTTTTCTAGGGATTGGTCTTGCATGATGATGTGTCAAAGTAAGCAAGATGAAGCTTGCCATCCTCACTTCTAAAGAGCATTCGGGTTTATTATTTTTTTTAATTTTTTATTGTTTTAGGTGAAAGTTTACAGAGCAAATTAGTTTCCCATTCGATAGTTTGTACATGAAGTATTCCATGACATTGGTTTCATTCCCCACATGTCAGCACTCCCGCCCTTTCCGTCCTAGGCTTCCTGTTTCCTTTTGTCCTGATTGTCTACTCCTTCCTGTCTTCTCGTCTTTGCTTTCAGGCAAATGTTGCCCTTTTGATCTAGTATAATTGATCATTCTAAGCAGCATGTTCTTCTCTGGTGTTATTCTTTATTTTATGGGCCTGTCTGTGGTTTGGCTGAAAGGTGGTCTCTGGGAATGGCTTCTATTCCAGTTCAGAGGAGTGTCTTAGGGCCATAGTCTTGGGGGTTCCTCCAGTCTCTATCAGAGCAGTAAGTCTGGTCTTTTTTGTGAGTTTGATTTTTTGTTGTATGGTTTTTCTCCCACTCTGTCTCTGACCCTCTGTTGTGATCCCAGTCAGAGTAGTGGTAGCCAGGCACCATCCAGTTCTTCTGGTCTCGGGGTCATTTAGGCTGAGGTTCGTAAATGGTTATCCCTTAAAGGTTAGTTGCAATGTGGAATCTGAAATCATATCGATGAACCTGTCATACTATCTTAAAATCCACTGCATTTTTAATTGGTCTTTTACTTATGCATAGTATTACAGCATCGTGTGTTGGCCACTTGGAAAGTGCTGGTTTGCTGAGTTATACAGATCTTCCACATGCTGACACATTATACAGCATCCAGAAACCACTTTCGTAAATGTCAACTCTGAATTCATCAGAAAAATCTTTTAAGTATCGGGAAACTATTGAGCTCACAGTGGCAGATACAAGTTTTCGTTGGCTTTTATCATTTTATCACTTCGTTTCCCTTGAGTAATAGGCTTACTTTGTTCATTTTCAGTAAAGGGTCTGTCACATACCCAAATCTGAATAACCATACTTGTGAGTCTTTCTTTCAAGCAGAAACGGCGGCGTACCACGCACAAAGAGGCTCCCTCTGCTCGCAGCTCAGGCAACTGGGCAAGTGCTTTGCGCAACCACTACACCCTGCTGTACACCAGGAGTGCGCCACGCCTGTGTCCGCCTGCATCCCGCAGAACGTTCGAGAGATGCGTACCATTAGTATTTTCCTGCTTCCTCAAGGACACCATTCCGTAAAAATGGCTGTTTTTATTTTTCCGGAGCATGTGGTGGTGAAGAACACTAGTACATGTTGGGGCTGCTGCTAAGGTGCGGGCAGTTTTGCCCACATTGCTCTCGTTCCCTCAGTGCCAATTTTAACAGTGAAAAAGGTGAACACCACCTTAGTAGTACGATGAAATGAGCCTCTGGGTGGTGCAAAGGGCTAAGTGCTCAACTACTAACTGCAAGGCTGGTGTTTCCAACCCACTCAGAGGTGCCTTGAAAGAAAGGCCTCGTGATCTATTTCTGAAAAAAAAAACAGCCACTGAAAACCCTGCGGGGCAGTTCCACTCTGCACACCTGGGGTCACCATGATTCCGACTTAAAGGCAACTGTTTTTATTTGGGGGAGTGGGTGGAGGTATTATTATTGTTTTTCTGGTGTTAATGATGAAATCACTTTGACGGTGTGGATCCCTGGAAGAAATCCACAGGACCCCACTTTGAGAAGTACTGCCTTAGATGATAGGGTGGCTCCAGCCTGAGGGGCAGTTGGGAGAAGTCTGCTCACTGCTGGCTTTGCCCGTTTCTATCTACATTTCTTGGCCTGGGTGATGTTGGGGGCAGGGGAGGGAGATTAAAAAAAATTTAAGAGTGGTTCATTTCCCTCCCACCTACAATCTTATCTCCTAGAATATTGTACTGAGTATGCAAGGTATGATTAATATCTCTTTAAGAGAAGAGGAAAAAAATAGGTGAACTTTGATATATGCCAGGCTGTCTTGGTTTGCTGCAGCCGAACAAATGGAAACGGTCCTGTGACGGTTTCACAAATTAGAATATCACAGACTTTCTTCTTATTTAATGCCCCTGTGTTAAACGTTAATAAGAGACGGTGCATTGAGTCGACTCACAGCCGTGTATTTCAAGAGGATGAAATATTCAGCCGTAGCCCATCGGCAGCCCAGGCAAACTGCGGCGAAGGTGGGCTCTGAGCTCTGATTAAAACGGTTTCTACAAACCGGGGCTGCTTCTTTCCAGCTTCGTTTTCACTAAACCAGGATAGGTTTTTCTTCCTAACCCCTGATGAGGCCAACTGGCCATTTTTGCTGTAGGGTTGGAGCTTTTTAACTTTTAGGGCCCTAGAAGAGGCGATCAGCAACCGAGCAGCCCACACTGAGCAGCCCATGTCCGGGCGGATTAGCTCTGCTGGTTGGGGTTAGGACTAAGGAGGCCAAGGTCGCGGACGCGCTCGCGCCCAGCCAGCGCACCTCCCGCCGCCCGCTCCCGCGCCCCCTCCAGCCCGCGCCCGCGCCCCCTCCGGCCCGCGCCCGCGCCCCGTCCGGCCCGCGCCCCCTCCGGCCCGCGCCCGCGCCCCCTCCGGCCCGCGCCCCCTCCGGCCCGAGCCCGCGCCCCCTCCGGCCCGCGCCCGCGCCCCCTCCGGCCCGCGCCCCCTCCGGCCGGCGCCCGCGCCCCCTCCGGCCCGCGCCCCCTCCGGCCCGCGCCCGCGCCCCCTCCGGCCCGCGCCCCCTCCTGCCCGCGCCCCCTCCTGCCCGCGCCCGCGCCCCCTCCGGCCCGCGCCCGCGCCCCCTCCGGCCCGCGCCCGCGCCCAGCCAGCGCACCTCCCGCCCGCGCCCGCGCCCCCTCCGGCCCGCGCCCCCTCCGGCCCGCGCCCGCGCCCCCTCCGGCCCGCTCCCGCTCCCCCTCCGGCCCGCGCCCGCGCCCAGCCAGCGCACCTCCCGCCCGCGCCCGCGCCCCCTCCGGCCCGCGCCCCCTCCGGCCCGCGCCCGCGCCCCCTCCGGCCCGCTCCCGCTCCCCCTCCGGCCCGCGCCCGCGCCCCCTCCGGCTCGCGCCCCCTCCGGCCCGAGCCCGCGCCCCCTCCGGCCCGCGCCCCCTCCGGCCCGCGCCCGCGCCCCCTCCGGCCCGCGCCCGCGCCCGCGTCCAGCCAGCGCACTTCCAACCCGCGCCCCTCCGGCCCGCGCCCGCGCCCAGCCAGCAGCACCTCCCGCCCGCGTCCGCGCCCCCTCCGGCCCGCTCCCGAGCCCGCGCGCGGTCGGTCAGCTGTTGCCCAGATGTTCGCGGCAGCCCGGAGGGGGCCAGGCCGGCGGAGCCTGCAGTCAGCACGGGCCCTTTGTGTTTAAACCAAACAAAATAAAAACAGGTTCTCTAACGTGCCACCCCCTGTGATCGCGCTCTAGGAATACCAGATGTAATTATTTAAATATAATTTGTTAGCCATTTGGCGGTTAATTTAAAGAAACCTTTTAATGATTTATTAGCAGTTTTATAATAAGCAAAATTTCATATCTATTAATGAGAGTTCACATGGATCAGCTATTTAATTTCCTAATAAAATGAATCAGAAAAGTATTGCTTAGAAGAGCACGTTCTCTGCGTGTTTTGTGACCGAGATTCTTTCTCACCGTTACAGGAGCCAGAAGTGGAGGGGAGAGTGGAGCTGGGCTGAGAGCCTTCTGCCCGCAGGTCGGGGAGGTGGGGTGGGGGAGCGCAACGTTTCCTTCTAGTCTCACAGTGTCTCCTCGTCCCTGCTCCCCACTGTTGCCCCTTGAAGCAGGCTGCCCCACGTCACACACGGGAAAAGCCGGAGAGAGGTGTAAACTGGCTTAAGAAAAGTGTCTGGCTTTTGTAGTCATGTAAATAAGTCCAGCCTTTCACCACCTGATATGGGCCTCAGTTTTCCTCCACCCGTTTTAATTAAGCAACTATTAGTATCTTCCTAAAAGCCGGCTGGGAGGGAGGGTTCCTAAATGTAGCGCCAGTTTATGGAATTCAGAGAAGAAAAGAGCTGCAGACCAGCGTTGCTTGTGACACATAGTTGCTAGTTGCCATCAAGTCCTCTCCCACTCCTGGCAACCTTATGGATAACAGAACAAAATGTTGCCCACAACTGAAAGGTTGATGGTTTGAACCCACCCAAAGATGCTTTGGAAGAAAACCCTTCTGAAAAATCAACCATTGAAAACCCACAGTTCTATTGTGACACACATGTTGTTGGCATATTAATGATGGTTGGGGTATTGTGACAGGACCCCCCACCCCATAAATATCAGGGGGTTCTTCACCAAACAACAACAGCACCTTGATTTAAAAGCAGCATGGCAAATTCTGAGTAATCGGTGCTTGGGCACAGAAGTTTGAATGTGTAGCAGTTACACATCTCCTATTCCCAAACACCCTGGGTTACAGGTCATCTGTTGGTTTCAGCAGCATTGGGTTCTAAGTGGGGAGAGCAGAAGGAACAGTCAGCAAAATCTACACGGCTTCTATGTCCAAGCTGCACAGGTGGCTACCAGAGAGCTGCCAGCTCCGTCCACGTGCAGCCCGAGATGACGCTCTAAAAGCCAGCTCAGATCACAAGAGTCAGGCCCACAGCTCCTCCAGGAGGGGCAAACTGCTGCCGTGGAAACACAGTTTAATTGATTAAAGGATGCATTGTTTCAGCCACCGTGTAGGTGAAGTGAACTTGGTGCTTCAGCACACTTGAGGTGCTCTGGCCCAGTTAGGAAATCAGCTGGAGCCTCCTGGGCAGGCAACATGGCACCTGCTGTCTGGTGTTTTGCCAGCTTGCTTTAGTGCAATCACTCCACTGAAGGGGGGTGACGTTTCAATTTAGGCTCCTGCTCAGTCAAGACTCCTAAGAGGCCCATTGTCTGGGAGTGGGCTTCCTGCCGCCACCACTCCCTCCTGCCTCTCCTCTCTTGGACACGGTGGTGACATTGCTCACTGGCCAAGTGAGTTGTTAGTGTCCCTCGGCTGTGGGTTGGCATGTCTCCACTCTGAAGGAGTGGCAGCAAGGTTGGCAGGCGCAGATCCAGGCTCTCTAACACAAGCTGGCACCCCGGCATTTGGAGCCCTGGAGCTTTGTGGTATGCACAAAGGTGAGGAGCACCCCGCAGCTGTCGCGGGAGAGTATGAAGGTTTAGAGCCCTCTGGTCTTCCACCCTTGCTTTGTAGATAAGGAGCATGCAGGTGGAGGGACGTAGCCAGGCTCGTGCTGCTTTAAGAGGTTGAACCGGGATGAAAACTCAGGTTTCCCAATGCTGAGGCCAGTGTCCTTTCCAAGATACTAGGCAGGTAATGTTGGTCATGAAGCTGGGCCTTGGAGTTCACACAGGTATGTGGGTATCATTCTCTGCAGGCTTTCACCCATGGCTATGTTTCCAGCCTCCCTTCCTTCCTCCTACTCTGGGTGCTCTGGCCTTGCTGGCCTTCATTTTGCTTATTGAACTCCATATCCCTTCCCTGACCAGGGCTTCTACACTTGCTATTTCCCCTTCCTGGATGGAAGCTTTCTTCCCTAGCTCTCCCCGCAGTTAGCTCTTTCACATCTCCAGCACTCAGCTCAAGTCTTACTCCTCAGAGAGGGCAACCCTGGCCTACCCTGACTACCTGCCCTCTCAGCCCAACTACCCCCCAGTTACTACTATGTCACCTGGCTTCTCTCCAACTGCAATTATTTTGTCTATTTGTTTCTGCTTATCTCCCCCCATCCCACCCCCCACAAGACAGCGGGGGCCAAGTCTCTTTATTTTGACTCCTTAGTGCCTAGAACAGTGCCCAAGTTTGGCTTTTAATAAATATGCATTTAGTGAACTAACTGAGTGAATAGATAAACTTAGTGTACGAAAGGCTTGCTCAGAAAAGCTCTCGGTAACTGTCTTAGTAAGCTGGTGCTGCTGTTACAGAAAGACCACAAGTGCGTGGCTTTAAAGAACAGAAATTTATTTTCTCACAGTTCAGGAGGCCTAGAAGTCTAAATTCAGGGCCCCAGCTTTAGGGGAAGGCTCTCTGTCTGTTAGCTCTGGGGGAAGGTAGCCCTGGCGTTCCTCTGTTCCTGGTGATCCGGTTTGTGCTTGTTTCTGGGTCTAATTTGCTGTTTTTATAACTCAGAAGTGATTAAGTTTAGCACACAGCCTACACTTATCTGACCTCTTTAACACAACAAAGAAAACTCTATTCACAAATGGAATTATAGCTACAGGTATAGCCCAGTGCTGTAGATTTGAATTCCGACCCATAGTGACCCACCCATAGTGACCCCATAGGGCAGAGCAGAACTGCCCCATAGGGTTTCCAAAGATGTAAGTCTTTATGGAAGCAGACTGCCTCGTCTTTCTCCTGTTTGGCAGCTGGTGGGTTTGAACCACCGGCCTTTTGGTTTGCAGCTGAGCGCTTAACCACTATGGCACCTGAGTTCCTTTTTCCTACGGGTATACCCAGTACCCAGTGTCGTCGAGTCGATTCCAACTCATAGCGCCGTATGAGACAGAGAAGAACTGCTGCATAGAGTTTCCAAGGAGCGCCCGGCAGATTTGAACGGCCAACCCTTTGGTTAGCAGCTGTAGCACTTAACCACTACGCCACCAGGGTTTCCTCTACAGGTATAGGGGTTAGGATTTACAACACGTATTTTGTGGAGACCGCACAATCTGTAACAGTAATTTAGGCTCCCTTTCCCACATCTGGGGGCCAAGGGGAAATGTAGCTGGCCAAGGGGTGGTGTTAATGGATTTAGCTGTCAAACAGTGCACTTCCCAGAGAGGGAGTTTGCAATTCTGTCCTGGGGGCAGCTCAGCGTCTGCATGGCAGGGCAGGCTGTCACATAGTTCCCGGCTTGGCTTCTCCGTGCGCCACAAAGCAGCCCGCACAGTTCCCAGGCCGCTGTTGCCTGGTGTTCTCAGTGCACTACAAAGCAGCCCTTAGAGCCTCTCACCTTGGGACAGGGCGATTGATCATGGCTAGGCCACTTGCAGGGAACACTGGGATTAGGTCCTCTGCTGGGATGGGGCGGGCACTGGGTGGGGGGTGGCGAGGACCAGCCAGCCCCAGTCAGAATCAAGCAGGAGAATGGACTTACAGCTGCACGTGTAACCAAAAGGTCGGCAGTTCAATTCCACCAGGTGCTCCTTGGAAATGCTATGGGGCAGTTCTACTCTGTCCTATAGGGTTGAGTTGGAACTGACTCGACGGCAGTGGGTTTGGTTTTTGGTTTTGGGTGCTTGGGCACAATCGATGGGGGGGGGTGAAGAGCTGCTGGTTGTCCACTGGTCACCGGGGTGTGGCCTCATGCAGAACCCCAGCAGCCATCCCAGAGTGCAGGACCACCTGTGAACACCTCCTCTCTGCCTTGAGCTTCAGTGAGGCAGGGGCAGATTAACCGGTAAGCACGGTATGTCCCCGCTTACACTAAGCAAGGTATGCAGGGGATTAACTGTGTTTACCTACTAATCTGTAGTGAACGATTCCACCTGAGTTTTGTCACATCTTTTAAGCCTGTGAGTACCTTGCTTATTGGGTAATCTCTCCCTGCAGTGAGGACAGAGAAGGTGGTTGATATCAGAAAACATCACTAGACTGGCTCATGAAGAGAGGGTCAAAGAACATTTTAAAATGGAGCTGGTGCCGTTATTAACATCTGGGTGAGAAGCTGCTCAGAAAACACGGAGGGGTGGGAGAAGAGTCCAAACACTGTTTCCTTTGCTGTTGTTTATTGTTAGACAGAATATACTTTTAGGATGGACTTTGCGTGGGTGATAAAGCCTTCCTGTTTTTGCATGATGGCGAGAGTCATGAATTATGACTTTTCAGAGGAGGAGAAGTATACAGATATCTGAACAAGGAAACTGAAGTCACCAGAACTTTTGTTTGCCACGGATCTCTTTATCTCCGGGTGAAACAGAAAAGTCAGGCAAGTCAACTGTGCTGGCTTAGTGTCCCCCTAAATTCATTTCCACCCAGAACCTCAGACGGGACTGCCTGAGTCATCTAGTGCTGCTGTATCAGAAATTCCACAAGTGGATGGCTTTAACAAGCAGAAGCTTATTCTCTCACAGTCCTGTAGGCTACAAGTCCAAATTCAGGGCACCAGCTCCAGGGGAAGGTCTTTGTCATCAATCTTCCCCTGTCGAGGAGTTTCTCAGCACAGGCACCCCAGGTCCAAAGTACATACTACTCTCCTGGCTCTTGTTTCTTGGTGGTATGAGGTTCCCCTGTCTCTCTGCTTACTTCTCTCTTTTATATCTCAAAAAGGACTGACTTAAGACACAGCCTAATCTTGTAGATTGAGTCCGGCCTCATTAACATAACTGCCTGTAATCCTGCCTCATTAACATCATAGAGGTAGGATTTATAATACGTAGGAAAATCATATCAGATAACAAAATATGGACAATCACACAGTACAGGGAAACATGGCCTAGACAAAGTGACAGATATTTTGGGGGGACACAATTCAATCCATGACATTGACCTTATTTGAAAGTAGGGGAAAGGCAGATATAATTAGTTAAGGAACGGCCATTCTGGATTAATGTGGGCCCCAAGTGTAGAGATGTGCCCTTCTAAGAAGGTCACATGAAGATTCAGATACGCAGAGAGGTGACTGGAGTGGTTCGCCTATGAGACAAGGAACGGCAAGGATTACAGCTAGACCAGGAGCTAGGAGAGAGGCCTGGAACAGCTTCTCCCTCAGTGTCTCTGGACTTCCAGAGAATAAAATTCTGTTGCTTTACACGCCCAGCTTGCGGTACTTTGTTGCAGCAGCTCTAGCAGACTAATACACCAAACTTTCCAGCATACAGTATTAAAAAGAGGGTCTTAGTGTTGAGCGCATTTGGATAAAAATTTGAGAGGAAAGGACAGTGTGTGGTGAAATTCAGCAAAAAGGGTTGGTAGTAAGAGAAACAAGCTCAGGGTAGTCAGTAATTTTAAGGTTGAGGGAGAAATGGAGAAGAGACAGATATTCCTGAAGGTCTGAAACAGGCAAAAAAAAAATGGAGATTATTCCAAGGGGGAAAGATGCTGTCGGCAGCAGTGGTTGGGATGGTGGGCGCTCATGCTGAGGGTTGGGAATTTTATGAGAAAGAAGCTGTGGTAAATCTTTTTGGGAGGAGCCAGGTGGGATAATGGGTCAGATGGACGCTTCTGAGTCTGTTTTAATGCCTGACGTATCTTGTAAAACTGCCACCCCTGCCCCTATAGCAGCATCCAGGGTCACGAAGAGGGTGAATTTTTTAAGTTCTAAACGGCCCCACCTGGCTTTAACTCCTCACCTTGCTCTCTCTACAACCTCAGTCCCCTGTCATTCTTCCAGCCAACTGGAGAATTCCAAGAAGCACTTCCTCAGCTTCCTGCTTTCTAGCCTGGGCTCTTCCCACTCTACTTCCCTCCCAGGGCATCTTGGACTGTCTCAGGGCACCCTCACTGCTTTAGCCGACTCCTCAGGACCCTTCGATACAGACACCTCCTGACAGCACCCACTCCGCTCCCCTGGGTCTGTTAACCAGAGGCCGGCCGGAAGTGGCTCATGGCGTAAATATGCTTGTAAGGTGGCTATGTGTGAAACCGAGGCCGCTGTGGACCATGTGCTCCAGAGAAACTGAGACAGAGCAGCGTTTCCATTATCACGTCATAATTGGAGTTTGGCAGGTTTGGGATTACTGCTAGTGGAAAGCAAGTGGGCTAAGAATCGAGAAATAAGCACTTGAACAGCCAGCACCACTCAGTAAAGCGAAGAGGCTATTATGCTACTTTATGTAGATGGAGATTTTCATTTGTGGAAAGATTTACAAAAATCTTACCAGCCCACAGAAGTGATGCTCCCTCAGGGTCTCCAGTGGCCCTGGCCTATGTGGCCGTCCAGATGGGAAGCCTCAGCTGGAGCACAGACTGCTTGCTGCCCAGGGCCCAGGCTCTCTTCCTGGTCAGGGGAGAGGTTTTTGAGTTTGCCTTCACCGCTGCCTGCCTTCTGTCTGGTACCCAAACCTCAGACAGACAGGCTCACAGAGCCTACACTCTCCCATATGCTTGCTTCTTAGGTTTGCTCCGCTGCTGTGTGTTGTTGGCCTTCTCACCAACCACAGCCCAGAGGACAGGCTGTGACAGCGGCTCTTGACTCAGGGAGAGAAAAGTTGCTGTAAAGAGTGACGCTTCCCAGGGTTTGCTGACCCTTGGTCTCTAGCTTAATCTCAGCCTTTGTCCTCGGTGGGTGGTGTCAGCAAGCATGCATTTACATGAGGGGCCTTTTCTCCACGGATCACGCCACCCCTTTCCCCCTTGCTAAAAGGCAATTTAATATGCAGAAGCTCTTCTAGAACAGCATCAGGTTATGACAGGAGGAAGTGGAAAAAAGAATCTGAGCCCAAACTCTGCCCTTCAGCTGTCCTCCTGAGAGCGTGTGCTACCATTGGCCAAGGACAGAGTGGTGCGATTTTTGGAAAACTGAGGCAACTGTTTGCAAAAGACTGTCAAGGCTCACATGAGTTCTCATGTTCAAGTTGGTCCAAGGGGCTGAGAGGCTCGGTCTCACCCCCTCGCTCTGGTAGATGCTGGGGGATTTCCAGACAGCCCCCCAGCGGTGGGAGAAGCAGGGGAGGAACACTGACTCTGTAACTCAGTCCCTTGGGAAGGTGCTTGCACTCACCGGTGACCACCTCACTTACCTTTAAATGTCACTGCAGCCTCATTCACGCGGGGACGGCATCTACATCTGGCAGTAAAAAGGTGATGAAATGAAAGAAGTTGAGAAATGGCATTTTTTTCTATGAGGTTTGTCATATCTCCTGCACGGAGGAAAATTGCTTTCTGTAAATCTTGGTCCACCAGAACAAAACACCTACTTCTTTCCAGTTGGGGAGACAGCTATTCTCATCGGCATAATGAAGGTATTGTAAGCTGTGACTTTTACAAAGTCTGAGGGAAAGCAATCTGCAATCTTGACAGATATGATCTTTCCAGGATGCACTGTGCGGTTTACAGTGGTGAGAGACCTCAATTAATTTATGAGCGAGGACAGCAGGACGTGACCCCTTGTGCATGGTCTAGGTGGAGCTGTCCTCGTCTGAATTTATGTTCTGGTAATTTAAAAAGATTTATATTAAGCTTTTCTTTCATTTTGAGAGTAGATTAAAATTCTAATGGAAACCATTTGTATGCATTTGTTGAACTGAATAGTATTTATGGCTGTGTAAAAAAAAATGCTGCAAAATTCTGCCGATAATAAAGTCAGTGGAGCAAGAATAAGTGTAAAAGCAGGAAGGAAACACTCAATAGAAACCATACTGTATTATACAAGTATAATGAGGGAAAGAAGCCAAGCAGAACCGGGCAGGGATTAGGCCCCCGAACAGGATAGCTTTCCTTATTTAGTGTAAGGGTTTTATAGCCCTTTTATGTCTTAAAACCAAATTTAAATTTCTAAGTGGGCTGGGTGGGTCCTCACAGGCCCCTGGCTGCCTTGTTCTTTCCCATCACCCTTGAACTCCTTCCTACCAGTGTCCAGGACAAACAGGCAGGAAAAAACTCCAGGCAGCATCTCTGAGGAAATATGCTGACACCAGGAAAAGACACATGAAGCTGGGGCCGGAGGTTAGTGGGCAAAGCACGGTCCTGCACTCAGGACTGCAGCGCCTGTGAAGGGGGCTGTTGTGAGCTGCTGTCCAGTCGGGCCCTAGACCACAGCAACCTCCTGCATGGAGTGAAGGCCGCCCTGTCCTGCGTCACCCCCATGATTGGTCGCACATCAGACCTTTGTGATCCAAAGGGTTTATTTTCATTGGCTGATTTTTAGAAGTAGATCCCCAAGCCTTTCCTCCTAGTCCATCTGAGTCTGGAAGCTCCACAGAAATCTGTCTGCCATCACAGCAACATGCAAGCCTCCAGACAGACGGGTGGTGACTGCACGTGAAGTACACTGGCCAGGAATGGCACCTGGGTCTCCTGCACGGAAGGCAAGAATTCTACCAGTGAACCGCTTGCAGTTTCCAGGCAAGATCAGGGAAGTCACAGCACTCACATCTGCTGGGTGTGCCTCTGGGGCCCGCCTTCACTACTATGGCCGCTTGATTATTCCAGCATCGGTCGGTCGGTGCGGAGGACGGCTGCTCCCACTGCCACCTCCAGAGGGAAGGACAAGCTGCATGCTGCACGGCCCTGCCCCTGGCCTTTCTCCAGGCCACGAAGACCTAGTGCGGCCATCCACGACGGTGGCGTCTGCACGCAGGCAATCAGAGAAGGCCCTCCTGCTGCCTCCTTCCTCAGGGAGAGAGCAGGAGGCATCGCCCAGCTCCTTGACTGCTGGGAAACGCAGAGCAATTCGGTATTCCGTCAACACCCATTGTGGAGCTGAAAAGAACCCAGAAATTCTGGTTCTCTCAGAAATGGCAGCTGAGATAGTATCCTGAAGTCAGGTAGCACCAAGCACGTTGTAAGTGAGGGGAAATGGAAATTTCCTGAGAGCCCACTGCTCTGTCTTTGTGGGTTTTCCCCTTTCCCCAGTTGTCAGCATGTTCCTTAAGGGAGCAGCACTGATGTTGTAAAATCCCTAGGACGCATTAGAGCAGAATTGTCACTTGAATTTTACAGATGTAGAGCTGTACTGCTGTCAACAGAAGCCTGCATGGAAAATATGGGCCACCTTAAGAAGGTACTGTCTTCTCTCAAAATTACACCAAGGCCTGAGATAAAGGAATTCTGGCATAGGTGCTTTCTGAGGTAAATAACTTCCTTATACTGCCCAAAGCACAGAGGAACCCGCCCATTTGTGAGGTTCATCGGCCTTCAGAGCCTGCTCAGGTATGCTCCGCTTAGCTCAGGCAGTGTCTGTGAGGCTAGTAAATGGGTCTGTCTTGTCAACTGCGTGCCACTGACGTCTAGCACAGCTCCTGGCACACAGTAGGGGAGCAATACAGATTTGTTGAGTCAAACAGATATGTTTTCAGGCCCATGGGAGATACAAACACGAGGAAGACACAGTCCCTGCATGTAAGGGCCTGAGTGCTCGGCCGGGTATGTCGTGCCTGCATTGGGCAGCGCTTAGCTCTGGTGAGCCCTCAGCTTAATTTTAAGTGACCAGTGACAAGTTTTCTAAACCTGTCTTTTTGTCTCAATATTTACTTTATTTGAAGTATTTTTCATTGTTATTTGAAGGAGGGCTATTTTTCTTTTCTTTATTGAACTTTAGATGAAGGTTTAAAGAACGAACTAGTTTCTCATCAAACAGTTACTATCCACATTGTTCTATACGTTGGTTAACAACCCCACGGCATGTCAACGCTCTCCTTTCTCAACCCTGGGTTCCCTATTACTAGCTTTCCTGTTCCCTCCTGCCTTCCAGTCCCTGCCCCAGGGCTGGTGTGCCCGTTTAGTCTTGTTATGTTCCATGGGACTGTTCAATCTTTCGTTGAAGGGTGGACCTCAGGAGTGACCTCAGTACTGAGCTGAAAGGGTGTCCGGGGGCATACTCTCAGGGCTTCTCCAGCATCCGTCAGGCCAGCAAGTCTTTCTTTTCCAGTTATAATTTTGTTCTACATTTTTTTCCAGCTCTGCCCGGGACCCTCTATTTTGATCCCTGTCAGAGCAGCCAGTGGTGGTAGCCGGGCACCATCTAGTTGCATGGGACTCTGTCTGGTGAAGACTGTGGTAGATGTGGTCCATTAGTCCTTCGGACTAACCTTTCCCTTGTGTCTTTTGTTTTCTTCATTCTTTCTTGCTCCCTAAGAGGTGAGACCAGTGGAGTATCCTAGATGGCTGCTGACAGGCTTTGAAGACCCCAGATGCTACTCACCAAAGTAGAATGTAGAACATTTTCTTTATAAACTATGTTATGCCAGGTGAGCTAGATGTTTCCCAAGACCATGGTCCCCACAGCCCTAGCCCAGCAATTCGGTCCCTCAGGGAGTTTGGATGTGTCTATGGAGCTACCATGGCCTTGCCTTGTACAGGTTGTGCTGGCTTCCCCAGTGTTGTGTACTGTCTTACCCTTCACTAAAGTTACCACTTATCTATTGTCTATTAAGTATTTTTCCATCCCCATCCCTCATAACCATCAAAGATTGTTTCTTTTGTATGTAAACCTTTTCATTAGTTTTTACAGTAGTGTTCTCATACAATATTTGTCCTTTTGTAATTGACTTATTTCACTCAGCATAATGCGCTTCAGATTCATCCATGTTATGAGATACTTCACAGATTCATCGTTGATCTTTGTCGTTGCATAATACTCCATTGTGTGCATGTAACCACATTTAGTCCATTCATCTGTTGACAGGCATCTAGGTTGTTTCCATCTTTTTGCTATTATGAACAATGCTGCAATGAACGTGAGTATGCATATGTCTATTCATGTAACAACTCATTTCTCTAGGATATAGTCCTAGGAGTGGGATTGCTGGATCATATGGTATTTCTATTTCTAGCTTTCTAAGGAAGGGCCGTATCATTTTCCAAAATGGTTGTACCATTTTGCATTCCCACCAACAGCGCATAAGAGTTCCAATCTCCCCGCAGCCTCTCCAACATTTTTTTTTAAATATTTTATTGTGTTTTTGGTGAAAGTTTACACAGCAAGTTAGGTTTCCATTTGACAACTTCCACATAAACTGATAATGACATTGGTTACATTTTCACATTGTGTCAACTTTTTTTTTAAATTTTTACTGTGCTTTAAGTGAAAGTTTACATATCAAGTCAGTCTTTCACACAAAAACTTACATACACCTTGCTACACACTCCCAATTGCTCTCCGCCCAATAAGACAACCCGCTCCCTTCCTCCACGCTCTCTTTTTGTGTCCATTTCGCCAGCTTCTAACCCCCTCCACCCTCTCATCTCCCCTTCAGGGAGGAGATGCCAACATAGTCTCAAGTGTCCACTGGACCCAAGAAGCTCACTCCTCACCAGCATCCCTCCCCAGCCCACTGTCCAGTCCAATCCCTGTCTGAAGAGTTGGCTTTGGGAACGGTTCCTGTCCTGGGCCAACAGAAGGTCTGGGGGCCATGACCACCAGGGTCCTTCTAGCCTCTCCAACATTTCTTATTTTCTCTTTTATTGATTCGTGCCAGTAATGCCGGGGTGAGACGGTTTCTCACTGTGGTCTTGATCTGCACTTCTCCGATGGCTAGAGATCATGAGCGTTTCCTCATGTGTCTCTTGGCTGCTTGAGTGTCTTCTTTGGTGAAGTGTCTGTTCGTCTCCTTTGCCCACTTTTTAATTAGATTATTTGTCTTTTTGTTGTAGAGGTGTTGGATTTTCTTGTAGGTTTTAGAAATTAGACCTTTGTCTGATTTGTAATAGTCAAATTTTTTTTCTTAGCCTGTAGGTTCTCTTTTTACTCTTTTTGTGAAGTCTTTTGATAAGCATAAGATAAACACTTCTAAACACTTTTAGAAGATCCCAGTTATCTAGCTTATCTTCTGAAGGTTGTGTGTTTTTGGTTGTAGTTCGTATCCTGTTAATGCCCTGTATTAGGGCCTCTAGCATTGATCCTATTTTTTCTTCTATGAACTTCATAGCTTTTGCCTTTGTAGTTAGGTCTTTCATCCATTTTGAGTTAGTTTTTGTATATGGTGTAAGGGATGGGTCCTGTTTCATTTTTTTGCAGATGGACATCCAGTTTTGCCAGCACCATTTGTTAAAAAGACTGTCTTTTCCCCCATTTGATGGGCTTTGGGCCCTTGTCAAAGATCAGGTGACAGTAGGTGGGTGGATTTACATCTGGGATCTCAATTCTGTTTCATTGGTCAATGTATCTGTCATTGTACCAGTACCAGGCTGTTTTCACTACCATAGCTGTACTGTAGGTTCTGAGGTCAGGTAGTGCAAGTTCTCCTACTTTATTCTTCTTCTTCAATAGTGCTTTACTTATCCGGAGCCTCTTGCCTTTCCACATAAAGTTAATGATAAGTTTTTCCATCTGGTAAATAATGTTGTTGGAATTTGGATTGGTATTGCATTGTATTTGTAAATCGCTTTGGGTAGAATTGTCATTTTCACAACGTTGAGACTACCTATCCATGAACTTGGTATTTTTTATGTTTCTGTAGATCTCTTTAGTTTCTTGCAGTAGTGTTGTGTAGTTTTCTTTGTATAGGTCTTTTACATCCCTGGTTAGATTTATTCCCAAGTATTTTATTTTTGTAGAGGCTATTATGAATGGTGTTGTTTTCCTGATTTCCTTTTCATCATTCTCTTTATTGGCGTATAGGAATCCAACTGATTTTCGTATGTTTATCTTTTATCCTGCCGAATCTTTCTATTAGTTCCAGTAGTTTTCTTGTGGAGTCTTTTGGGTTTTCTATGTATAGTATCATGTTATATGCAAATTGTTGTTGTTGTCGTTAGATGCTGTCGAGTCGGTTCTGACTCATAGCGACCCTATGCACAACAGAACGAAACACTGCCCGGTCCTGTGCCATGCTCACAATCGTTGTTATGCTTGAGGTCATTGTTGCAACCTCTGTGTCAATCCACCTCATTGAGGGTCTTCCTCTTTTCCGCTGACCCTCTACTCTGCCAAGCATGATGTCCTTCTCCAGGGACTGATCCCTCCTGACAACATGTCCAAAGTATGTAAGACGCAGTCTCGCCATCCTTGCCTCTAAGGAATATTCTGGCCTCACTTCTTCCAAGACAGATTTGTTTGTTCTTTTGGCAGTCCGTGGTATATTCAATATCTTCGCCAACACCACAATTTAAAGGCATCAACTCTTCTTCGGTCTTCCTTATTCATTGTCCAGCTTTCACATGCATATGATGTGATTGAAAATACCATGGCTTGGGTCAGGCGCACCTTAGTCTTCAGGGTGACATCTTTGCTCTTCAACACTTTGAAGAGGTCCTTTGCAGCAGATTTGCCCAATGCAATGTGTCTTTTGATTTCTTGACTGCTGCTTCCATGGGCATTGATTGTGGATCCAAGTAAAATGAAATCCTTGACAATTTCAATTTTTTCTCTGTTTATCATGATGCTGCTCATTGGCCCAGTTGTGAGGATTTTTGTTTTTTTTATGTTGAGGTGCAATCCATACTGAAGGCTGTGGTCTTTGATTTTCATTAGTAAGTGCTTCAGGTCCTCTTCACTTTCAGCAAGCAAGGTTGTGTCATCTGCATAATGCAGGTTGTTAATGAGTCTTCCTCCAATCCTAATGCCCCGTTCTTCTTCATATAGTCCAGCTAGGTGAAAGGATACAATCCTGACGCACACCTTTCCTGACTTTAAACCAATCAGTGTCCCCTTGTTCTGTCTAAATAACCCCCTCCTGATCTATGTAAATGTTCCTCATGAGCACAATTAAGTGTTCTGGAATTTCTATTCTTCACCGTATTATCCATAGTTTGTTATGATCCACACAGTCAAATGCCTTTGCATAGTTAATAAAACACAAGTAAACATCCTTCTAGTATTCTCTGCTTTCAGCCAGGATCCATCTGACATCAGCAATGATATCATCCCTTGTTCCTCATCCTCTTCTGAATCCTGCCTGAATTTCTGGCAGTTTCCTGTTGATATACTGCTGCGGCCATTTTTGAATGATCTTCAGCAAAATTTTGCTTGCATGTGATATTAATGATATTGTTCTATAATTTCCACATTCGGTTCGATCACCTTTCTTGGGAATAGGCATAAATATGGATCTCTTCCAGTCAGTTGGCCAGGAAGCTGTCTTCCATATTTTTTGGCATAGATGAGTGAACACCTCCAGCGCTGCATCTATATGTTGAGACATCTCAATTGATATTCCGTCAATTCCTGGAGCCTTGTTTTTTGCCAATGCCTTCAGAGCAGCTTGGACTTCTTCGTTCAGTACCATTGGTTCCTGATCATATGCCACCTCTTGAAATGGCATATGATCAGGGAAAGATTAACTTCTTCATTACAAATTTGGATGCCCTTTATTTCTGTTTCTTCCCTTATTGCTCTAGCCAGGACTTCCAACACAATGTTAACTAGAAGCAGTGAAAAAGGGCATCCTTGTCTTGTTCCTGTTCTCAAGGGGTATGTTTTCAGTCTCTCTCCATTAAGAATGATGTTGGCTGTTGGTTTTGCATAGAAGCCCTTTATTACGTTAAGAAATTTCCCTTCTATATTTATTTTATCGAGAGTTTTTATCTGGAATGGTGTTGGACTTTGTTGAATGCCTTTTCTGTGTCGATCGAGATGATCATGTGATTCTTTTCTTTCCTTTTATTTATGTGGTGGATTATGTTGATTGATTTTCTAATGTTGAACCATCTTTGCATACCTGGTATGGATCCTACCTGGCCATGATGTATTATTTTTTTTGATATGATGCCAAATTCTATTGGCTAGAATTTTGTTGAGAATTTTTGCATCTATATTCATGAGAGATATTGGTCTGTAATTTTCTTTTTTTGTGTGTGTGCTGTCTTTGACTGTTTTTGGTATCAAGGCTATGCTAGCTTCATAGAATGAATTTGGAAGTATCACTTCCTTTTCTATGTTCTGAAATAGTTTGAGTAGTACTGGTATAAGCTCTTCTATGAATGTTTGGTAGAATTCTACAGTAAAGCCACCTGGGCCAGAGCGTTTTTGGTTGGGAGTTTTTTTTTTTTTTAATCTTTTCAATCTCCTCTCTTGTTATGGGTCTGTTCAGATTTTCAACATCATTTTGTGTTAGTTTGGGTAGGTAGTGTGCCTCTAGAAATTTGTCCATTTCCTCTAGGTTTTCAAATTTGTTAGAGTATAGTTTTTCATAATACTCTGTTATGATCCTTTTTATTTCAGTTGGGTCTCTTGTAATGTTCCCCATTTCATTTCTTATTTGGGTTATTTGAATTCCCTCCTGTTTTTCTTTTGTCAGTTTGGCCAGGGTTTTGTCAATTTTGTTGATCCTTTCAGAGAACCAACTCTTGGTTTTGTTGATTCTTTCTATTGTTTTTCTATTCTCTGTTTCATTTATTCCTGCTCTGATCTTTATTACTACCTTTCTTCTGGTGTCTGTGGGCTTCTTTTGCTGTTCTGTTTTTATTTGTTTAAGTTGTGTAGCTAATGCTTTGATTTTATCTCTTTCTTCTTTTTTGATGTGTGCACCTATTGCTCTAAATTGACCTCAGAGGACTGCCTTAGCTATATCCCAAAGATTTTGGTATGATGTGTTTTCATTCTCTCTCTTTTTTTTTTTATTAACTTTTTTTGAGCGTTTACAAATCAAGTCAGACTGTCACATATAAGTTTATATACACCTTACTCCGTACTCCCACTTGCTCTCCCCCTAATGAGTCAGCCCTTCCAGTCTCTCCTTTTGTGACAATTTTGCCAGCTTCCAACTCTCTCTATCCTTCCATCCCCCCTCCAGACAGGAGATGCCAACACAGTCTCAAGTGACCACTTGATATAATTAGCTCACTCTTCATCAGTGTCTCTCACCTACCCACTGTCCAGTACCTTTCATGTCTGATGAGTTGTCTTCGGGGATGGTTTCTGTCCTGTGCCAACAGAAGGTTTGGGGACTATGACCGCCGGGATTCCTCTAGTCTCAGTCAGACCTAAGTATGGTCTTTTTATAAGAATTTGGGGTCTGCATCCCACTGATCTTCTGCTTCCTCAGGGGTTCTCTGTTGTGCTCCCTGTCAGGGCAGTCATCGATTGTGGCCGGGCACCAACTAATGCTTCTGGTCTCAGGATGATGTAGGTCTCTGGTTCATGTGGCCCTTTCTATCTCTTGGGCTCTTAGTTGTCGTGTGACCTTGGTGTTCTTCATTCTCCTTTGCTCCAGGTGGGTTGAGACCAATTGATGCATCTTAAATGGCCGCTTGTTAGCATTTAAGACCCCAGACGCCACATTTCAAAGTGGGATGCAGAATGTTTTCATAATAGAATTATTTTGCCAATTGACTTAGAAGTCCCCTTAAACCATGGTCCCCAAACCCCCGCCCTTGCTCTGCTGACCTTTGAAGCATTCATTTTGTCCCGGAAACTTCTTTGCTTTTGGTCCAGTCCAGTTGAGCTGACCTTCCATGTATGGAGTATTGTCCTTCCCTTCACCTAAAGCAGTTCTTATCTACTAGTTAATCAGTAAAAAAAAACCTCTCCTACCCTCCCTCCCTCCCTCCCCCTCTCATAACCACAAAAGTATGTGTTCTTCTCAGTTTATACTATTTCTCAAGATCTTATAATAGTGGTCTTATACAATATTTGTCCTTTTGCCTCTGACTAATTTCGCTCAGCATAATGCCAGGTTCCTCCATGTTATGAAATGTTTCACAGATTCCTCACTGTTCTTTATCGATGCGTAGTATTCCGTTGTGTGAATATACCACAATTTATTTAGCCGTTCATCCGTTGATGGACACCTTGGTTGCTTCCAGCTTTTTGCTATTGTAAACAGAGCTGCAATAAACATGGGTGTGCATATATCTGTTTGTGTGAAGGCTCTTATTTCTCTAGGGTATATTCTGAGGAGTGGGATTTCTGGGTTGTATGGTAGTTCTATTTCTAACTGTTTAAGATAACGCCAGATAGATTTCTAAAGTGTTTGTACCATTTTACATTCCCACCAGCAGTGTATAAGAGTTCGAATCTCTCCGCAGCCTCTCCAACATTTATTATTTTGTGTTTTTTGGATTAATGCCAGCCTTGTTGGAGTGAGATGGAATCTCATGGTAGTTTTAATTTGCATTTCTCTAATGGCTAATGATCGAGAGCATTTTCTCATGTATCTGTTAGCTGCCTGAATATCTTCTTTAGTGAAGTGTGTGTTCATATCCTTTGCCCACTTCTTGATTGGGTTGTTTGTCTTTTTGTGGTTGAGTTTTGACAGAATCATGTAGATTTTAGAGATCAGGCGCTGGTCAGAGATGTCATAGCTGAAAATTCTTTCCCAGTCTGTAGGTGGTCTTTTTACTCTTTTGGTGAAGTCTTTAGATGAGCATAGGTGTTTGATTTTTAGGAGCTCCCAGTTATCTGGTTTCTCTTTGTCATTTTTTGGTAATGTTTTGTATTCTGTTTATGCCTTGTATTAGGGCTCCTAATGTTGTCCCTATTTTTTCTTCCACCATCTTTATCGTTTTAGTCTTTATGTTTAGTTCTTTGATACACTTGGAGTTAGTTTTTGTGCTTGGTGTGAGGTATGGGTCCTGTTTCATTTTTTTGCAAATGGATATCCAGTTATGCCAGCACCATTTGTTAAAAAGACTATCTTTTCCCCAATTTACTGACACTGGTCCTTTGTCAAATATCAGCTGCTCATATGTGGATGGATTTATATCTGGGTTCTCAATTCTGTTCCACTGGTCTATGTGCCTGTTGTTGTACCAATACCAGGCTGTTTTGACTACTGTGGCTGTATAATAGCTTCTGAAATCAGGTAGAGTGAGGCCTCCCACTTTCTTCTTCTTTTTCAGTAATGCTTTACTTATCCGAGGCTTCTTTCCCTTCCCTATGAAGTTGGTGATTTGTTTCCCTATCACCGTAAAAAATGACACCGGAATTTGGATCGGAAGTGCATTGTATGTATAGATGACTTTTGGTAGAATAGACATTTTTACTAAGTTAAGTCTTCCTATCCATGAGCAAGGTATGTTTTTCCACTTAAGTATGTCCTTTTTAATTTCTTGTAGTAGAGCTTTGTAGTTTTCTTTGTATAGGTCTTTTACATCCTTGGTAGGATTTATTCCTAAGTATTTTATCTTCTTGGGGGCTACTGTGAATGGTATTGATTTGGTGATTTCCTCTTCGATGTTCTTTTTGTTGATGTAGAGGAATCCAAGTGATTTTTGTATGTTTATCTTATAACCTGAGACTCTGCCAAATTCTTCTATTAGTTTCAGTAGTTTTCTGGAGGATTTCTTAGGGTTTTCTGTGTATAAGATCATGTCATCTGCAAATAGAGATAATTTTACTTCCTCCTTGCCAATCCGGATGCCCTTTATTTCTTTGTCTAGCCTAATTGCCCTGGCTAGGACTTCTAGCACAATGTTGAATAAGAGCAGTGATAAAGGGCATCCTTGTCTGGTTCCCGTTCTCAAGGGAAATGCTTTCAGGTTCTCTCCATTTAGAGTGATGTTGGCTGTTGGCTTTGCATAGATGCCCTTTATTATGTTGAGTAATTTTTCTTCAATTCCTATTTTGGTGAGAGTTTTTATCATAAATGGGTGTTGGACTTTGTCAAATGCCTTTTCTGCATCAATTGATAAGATCATGTGGTTTTTGTCTTTTGTTTTATTTATGTGGTGGATTACATTAATGGTTTTTCAGATAGTAAACCAACCTTGCATACCTGGTATAAATCCCACTTGGTTGTGGTGGATTATTTTTTTGATATGTTGTTGAATTCTATTGGCTAGAATTTTGTTGAGGATTTTTGCATCTATGTTCATGAGGGATATAGGTCTGTAATTTTCTTTTTTTGTAATGTCTTTACCTGGTTTTGGTATCAGGGAGATGGTGGCTTCATAGAATTAGTTAGGTAGTAGTCCGTCATTTTCTATGCTTTGAAATACCTTTAGTAGTAGTGGTGTTAACTCTTCTCTGAAAGTTTGGTAGAACTCTGCAGTGAAGCCATCCGGGCCAGGGCTTTTTTTTGTTGGGAGTTTTTTGATTACCGTTTCAATTTCTTTTTTTGTTATGGGTCTATTCAGTTGTTCTACTTCTGAATGTGTTAGTTTAGGTAGGTAGTGTTTTTCCAGGAATTCATCCATTTCTTCTAGGTTTGCAAATTTGTTAGAGTACAATTTTTCGTAATAATCTGATATGATTCTTTTAATTTCAGTTGGGTCTGTTGTGATGTGGCCCTTCTCGTTTCTTATTTGGGTTATTTGTTTCCTTTCCTGTATTTCTTTAGTCAGTCTAGCCAATGGTTTATCAATTTTGTTAATTTTTTCAAAGAACCAGCTTTTGGCTTTGTTAATTCTTTCAATTGTTTTTCTGTTCTCTAATTCATTTAGTTCAGCTCTAATTTTTATTATTTGTTTTCTTCTGGTGCCTGATGGATTCTTTTGTTGCTCACTTTCTATTTGTTCAAGTTGTAGGGACAGTTCTCTGATTTTGGTTCTTTCTTCTTTTTGTATGTGTGCATTTATCGATATAAATTGGCCTCTGAGCACTGCTTTTGCTGTGTCCCAGAGGTTTTGATAGGAAGTATTTTCATTCTCATTGCATTCTATGAATTTCCTTATTCCCTCCTTGCTGTCTTCTATAACCCAGTCTTTTTCCAGGAGGGTATTGTTCAGTTTCCAAGTATTTGATTTCTTTTCCCTAGTTTTTCTGTTATTGATTTCTAGTTTTATTGCCTTGTGGTCTGAGAAGATGCTTTGTAATATTTCGATGTTTTGGATTCTGCAAAGGTTTGTTTTATGACCTAATATGTGGTCTATTCTAGAGAATGTTCCACGTGCGCTAGAAAAAAAAGTATACTTTGCAGCAGTTGGGTGGAGAGTTCTGTATAAGTCAATGAGGTCAAGTTGGTTGATTGTTGTAATTAGGTCTTCCGTGTCTCTGTTGAGCTTCTTACTGGAAGTCTTGTCCTTCTCCGAAAGTGGTGTGTTGAAGTCTCCTACTATAATTGTGGAGGTGTCTATCTCACTTTTCAGTTCTGTTAAAATTTGATTTATGTATCTTGCAGCCCTGTCATTGGGTGCATAAATATTTAATATGGTTATATCTTCCTGATCAATTGTCCCTTTTATCATTATGTAGTGTCCTTCTTTTTTTCTTTTAGTGTCCTTCTTTATCCTTTGAGGTGGATTTAAGTCTAAAGTCTATTTTGTCAGAAATTAATATTGCTACTCCTCTTCTTTTTTGCTTATTGTTTGCTTGATATATTTTTTTCCATCCTTTGAGTTTTAGTTTGTTTGTGTCTCTAAGTCTAAGGTGTGTCTCTTGTAGGCAGCATATAGACGGATCGTGTTTCTTTATCCAGTCCAAGACTCTCTGTCTCTTTATTGGTGCATTTAGTCCATTTACATTCAGCGTAATTATAGATAAATAAGTGTTTAGTGTTGTCATTTTGATGCCTTTTTATGTGTGTTGTTGACAATTTCATTTTTCCACATACTTTTTTGTGCTGAGACATTTTTCTTAGTAAATTGTGAGATCCTCATTTTCATAGTGTTTGACTTTATGTTTGTTGAATCATTACGTTTTTCTTGGCTTTTATCTTGAGTTATGGAGTTGTTATACCTCTTTGTGGTTACCTTAATATTTACCCCTATTTTTCTAAGTAAAAACCTAACTTGTATTGTCCTATATCGCCTTCTATCCCTCTCCATATGGCAGTTCTATGCCACCTGTATTTAGTCCCTCTTTTTGATTATTGTGATCTTTTACATATTGACTTCAATGATTCCCTGTTATGAGCATTTTTTTTTAATTAATCTTAATTTGTTTTTGTGATTTCCCTATTTGTGTTGACATCAGGATGTTCTGTTTTGTGACCTTGTGTTGTGCTGGTATCTGATACTATTGGTTTTCTGACCAATTTCCTTTAGTATTTCTTGTAGCTTTGGTTTGGTTTTTGCAAATCTCTAAACTTGTGTTTATCTGTAAATATCTTAATTTCGCCTTCATATTTCAGAGAGAGTTTTGCTGGATATATGATCCTTGGCTGGCAGTTTTTCTCCTTCAGTGTTCTGTATATGTCATCCCATTGCCTTCTTGCCTGCATGGTTTCTGCTGAGTAGTCTGAACTTATTCTTATTGATTCTCCCTTGAAGGAGACCTTTCTTTTCTCCCTGGCTGCTTTTAAAATTTTCTGTTTATCTTTGGTTTTGGCGAGTTTGATGATAATATGTCTTGGTGTTTTTCTTTTTGGATCAATCTTAAATGGGGTTCGATGAGCATCTTGGATAGATATCCTTTTGTCTTTCATGATGTCAGGGAAGTTTTCTGTCAGGAGATCTTCAACTATTTTCTCTGTGTTTTCTCTCCTCTCTCCCTGTTCTGGGACTCCAATCACACGCGAGTTATCCTTCTTGATAGAGTCCCACATGATTCTTAGGGTTTCTTCATTTTTTCAAATTCTTTTATCTGATTTTTTTTCAGCTATGTTGGTGTTAATTCCCTGGTCCTCCAGATTTCCCAGTCTGCATTCTAATTGCTTGAGTCTGCTCCTCTGACTTCCTATTGTGTTGTCTAATTCTGTAATTTTATTGTTAATCTTTTGGATTTCTACATGCTGTCTCTCTATGGATTCTTGCAACTTATTAATTTTTCCACTATGTTCTTGAATAATCTTTTTGAGTTCTTCAACTGTTTTATCAGTGTGTTCCTTGGTTTTTTCTGCAGTTTGCCTTATTTCGTTTCTGAGGTCATCCCTGATGTCTTGAAGCATTCTGTAAATTAGTTTTGTGTATTCTGTATCTGATAATTCCAGGATTGTATCTTCATTTGGGAAAGATTTTGATTCTTTTGTTTGGGGGGTCGTAGAAGCTGTCATGGTCTGCTTCTTTATGTGGTTTGATATCGACTGCTGTCTCTGAGCCATCACTAAGATAAAAAAAAAAGATATAGTAGTGGTTTATTGTATAATTGCTCACTGAGTCTTATCTTGTTTTGTTTTCTTTCAATATACGTGGATGGGCTACTAGATTGTGCTGTCTTGTTTGTTGTAGCCCTTGACTTACTTATGACCTATTACCAGCTGGTTTGGGCTGTTGCCAGATATATGTGCCTGAGTCTATTCACTATTCTTGAGTAGAATCTGATTTTGGGTCATCAAGTGTGTGTTGCACCCTAACACCTATCCACCTCAAGAAGTAGTGGTGATAGTTGTGTGCACCAGATTCTATTAGCAGCTGGGGTTCACCCTCCGGGGGGGGCAGGACGCTGACAGGCTTCCCCCAAGTGACAGTGAGGTAGGTGTGTCTCTATTCCTATAGCACCTCGGTGGGAGGGCACTGCAGCTGTACCTTAGGCCCCCAATGCAAGTACCTCTACTGATTGGTAGGTGTCACCCTCCTTAGACCCCTAAGGCAAGAGGCTAGGTGGTCTGGAGGGAGCTTCAGCCCTCAGTTCCCTGTTGTGGGTCAGTTAGGGCTCTGTTGAATAAGCAGAGATATCAGACCTGGGAAACTTGTTTTTCCAGGAAATCCGCTAAAAAAAAATGCAGTCAGATCCCTATCAGAACTGCCTTTGGATTATAACCACCACCTTGTTCCCTGTAAGGATGAAAGTCCGAGATTTGGATCATATATGTTTGGCTGTAGCTAGTTCTGTGTCTTTAGTCCAATTAGGTATGGATTTTTGGTCCCTGGGTTTTTTGTGGTTCCTTCTCTCAGGCCAGAAGAATGGGTTAGGAAAAGACCAAGAAAAAAAAAAAAAGAAAGGGAAAAGCAAAGCCACCGAGGATCCGGAGCCATTCTCCCTCTGGCTCAGGAAATTCCAATGTTAATGAAGCCGCCTGGGAAGCGTGGAGGAGGGTTCAGAGAAACAGGAGAGTAGCACCCTGGAATATAGCCAAAGTTGCTTATCTTTCTTGGAATGACTATTTTATCTGAGATTCCCGAGGGGCGTGTCGCCTATGTGTGCTGGCTGTGTGGAGATTGCCCCCAAGGGTCTGGCCCACTGAAGCCGCGGTCAGATCCTCAGCTGCCAATCCAAAGCCCAGCATCAAGGTTCTCCTGCTGGGACGCTGCACTCCCGGCTCCAAAACCAGTCACTACCTCCCGGGGACTTCTCCCACCAGCCGCGTCACCACGCCGCCTGCGCGGACCGGCTGGGCCCCTTCCCGGGGTCAGTTCAGGGGGGTAGGGCTGTGCCCCTTGTTTGCGCTGTCACAAGGTTTTGTGGTCAGCTCCCCTGGGCCCAGACCTAAGCCCAGCGCCAAGATTACCTGACTGGGACGCTGGCTCCAGGCTCCAAAAATAGTCGCTGCTTCCCCCTATTTGTTCGTTCTCCATCTCTAAATCTGTGTTTGTTGTTCAGGGTTCGTAGATTGTTATGTATGTGATCGATTCACTTGTTTTTCCGAGTCTTTGTTGCAAGAGGGATCCGAGGTAGCGTCTACCTAGTCCGCCATCTTGGCCCCGCCCTCTTCATTCTCTTTTGATTCTAGAAATTTTTTGATTCCATCTTTGATTTGTCCTGTTACCCAGTGTAAACCTGGTTTTCTATTAAACCAGTTGCTGTTGAGTAGATTCCAACTCATGACACCCTCACGTGTATCAGAGTAGAAGTGTACTCCATAGGGTTTTCAATGGCTGATTTTTTTGGAAGTAGATAGCCAGACCTTTCTTCTAAGGCACCTCCATATGGACTTGAACCTCAAATGCTTTGGTTGACAGCCGAGGGCATTCATTGTTTGCACCACCTGAGGACTCCACTTTTCTGTTAACTGCTCGTAATTCCCAATATTATAAAACAACTTTATATAATTTAGTAGAACTTTTACTATAAGGCAAGCATTAGGAATTTTACATATATTTTCTTCATTGTATTTCCAGTTAATCCTAGAAAGTAGATAACTTTATTTTTACTACCATCCTATTTTACAGTTGAAAAAAAGAGCTGCTGAGGAGAGGGTTAGTAACTTCCTTACTGTCATATGACTGCTCAGTGGGAGAGCTAGGATTTGAATTCACCTTTGAGTCCAAGTTCAGTTCTCACTCATTTGTTCATAGGCTCAGTAGCTATTTGTTGGACACCTACTTGTGCCAGGCACTTGCTGGGTGTTGGGGGTCACCATACATTGTCTCTGACCTCAGGAGATTCATAAGCTATTAGGGAAAATCATATGTACACAATATGACAATGGGCTAGATGGGCATGCTCTGGGAAGTGGTAGATGGAGAGTGTTTTCCAGAAGAGGAAAATGAGCAGGTTTGACAGGGCCATGGGAATACCAAGGGCAGAAATTCTGCATACAAGTGTCACCTCATCAATGAGACCTTCCCTGACTCCCCCATGAAAAGAGCAAACCTGCTCACCTCGTCCCTAATACTCTTTACCTCTGTTTTATTTTTCTCCACAGCACTCAACACATACTACATACCACATGGGACAAGCTGAATAGTGGCCCCTCAAAGATGTCCACATCCTAGTCCGCAGAACCAGTGAATCTGTTACCTTCAGTGGCAAAATGTTCTCTACAGATGTGATTATGTTAAGGATCTTGAGATGGGGAGATCATCTTGTATTGTTTGGTGGACCAAATGGAACCACGAGTGTTCGTATAAGAGGAAGGCAGGAGGTCAAAGAGGAGAGAAGATACTATGCAATTGCCTTTGAAGATTGAAGAAGGGGCCACAAGCAGCCACTAGAAGCAAAGAAGCCAAAATATCTGATTCTCCTTTCTAGACTCCAGAAGGAACCATCCCTGCCAACACCTTAATTTTAGCCCCATGAGACTCATTTTGGACTTCTGACTTCAGGAATTGTAAAGAGAATAATTTTGTGTTTTAACCTACTGTGTTTGTGTTAATTTGTTACAACAGCAATAGGAAACTGATACACCACATATCTCTTTGTGCATTGGTTCTTTACTTGCCTTCCTCCACTGGAATATGAACTCCGTAAGGACAAGAACTTTGTTGTGTTGACTGTCATGTCCTTAGTGTCTAGAACAGAGTATGGCACAGAAATGGCACGCAACAAGTATTCGTTGAATAAATGAAGACAGAGAGGGGCAATGCCTGGGTGAGGGCCTGGGGGTGGAAGATCATGGTGTGCTCTGAAATGGCAGAAGGACGAGGCTTCTTCATAAGGTGAAATGGGGAAGAGGTAGAGTTCAGAGGTGTTGGAGGGAGGTAATGCTGGCGCACTGTACGTTTTATTCTGCAAGTGAGGAAGAGCTGTTGCTGAGTGTTATGCAGAATATAGGCGGGATCATATTTGCTTATTGTTTTTTAAAGAATTTTTTCCTGAAATTAAAAGCAATATATGATCATTGTCAAAAATTGGGAAACTAGAGAAACATGAACAAAAAATAGAAAATCACCCATAATCTCGCCTCTTAGAGGTAGCCACTTATTACCATTTTGCTGTGTGTGTGCGTGTGTGTTAATCCCTCCTAATCGGGGTTATATTTACATACTATTTTGAAACATGTCTTTTCCTCTTAATCTGAATTTTCCCATGTCATTAAATATTCTTATAAAAACATGGAATTTAATGACTTCCTTGCTGAAAGTGAAGAGGAATCGAAGCACTTACTGATGAAGATCAAAGACTACAGCCTTCAGTGTGGATTATACCTCAACATAAAGAAACCAAAAATCCTCCCAAATGGACTGATAAGCAACATTATAATAAATGCAGAAAGATTGAAGTTGTCAAGGATTTCATTATACTTGGATCCACAGTCAACACCCAGAGAAGCAGGAGTCAAGAAATCAAATGACGTATTGCATTAGGCAGATCTGCAAAAGACCTCTTTAAAGTGTTAAAAAGCAAAGGTGTCACCTGGAGTACTAAGGTGCACCTGACCCAAGCCATGTATTTTCAATCTCTTTATATGCATGTAAACGCTGGACAACACATAAGGATAGCCAAAGAAGAATTGATGCATTTGAATTGTGGTGTTGGTGAAGAATATTGAATATACTATGGACTGCCAGAAGAATTAATAAATCCGTCTCGGAAGAAGCACAGCCAGGATTCACCTTAGGGGCAAGGATGGCGAGATTTCGTTTCACTTACTGTGGGCGTGTTATTAGGAGGAACCAGTCCCTAGAAAAGGACATCCCACTTGGTGAAGTAGGGGGTCAGCAAAAAAGAGGAAGACCCTCAATGAGATGGACTGACACAGTGGCTGCAACAATGGGCTGAAGCATAACAAGGATTGTGAGGATGGCACAGGACCGGGCAGTGTTTCGTTCTGTTGTACATACGGTCGCTATGCATCAGAACCAACCTGACAGCACCTAACAATAACATAGTATTCTATCATATAACCACAACCAAATTTATTTAACCAATTGCTTTTAATTGGAAAGTTCTCCCTCCTCCCCAGTATTATGTTATTATAAACAATAACAATAGTATCTGGTATATAGTAAATATTCAGTATTTGTTGAAAAAAACGAATGAATAAACATTTCAGAGAATATCTTTATACTTAAATCTTTTTGTCTATCTTTGTTTCTTCAGGGAAAAAAAAAAAAAAAACCCTTGCAAGTGGAAGTGTTGGGTCAAAGACTATATTGTTTAATGGCTCTTGATAAAAAAAAAAAAAAAAAAGGTATGTGGCTAAATTGCCTTTCAAAATGGCTGTAAAAATTATAACTCCACAAGCAATGTTTGAGTGCACAATTTCAATGTATGGGTAGTGGTAATGTAATTTTTTAAATCCATATTTCCATTTTAGAAAAGTTTCCATGGGGACAGGGAAGTAGTAGGGTTCTTGTTCAGGCAAACAATGGTAAGAACTTGAACAACAGCCATGGAAGTTATACTACAAAGAAGACAGATGTGAGAGCTAAGAGGATAGAAAATCAACAGGACTCGAATGCAAAGGTTGACAGATATGTCAGAATATCCACCAGTTTTCTGCTTTGGGCAGAGAGCTGCTAAGGATTCTTTGTTGCAAGTGGCAGAAACCAACTCTGTAAGGGGGAAACCCCGGTGGAGTAGTGGTTAAGTGCTATGGCTGTTAACCAAGAGGTCGGCAGTTCAAATCTGCCAGGTGCTCCTTGGAAACTCTATGGGGCAGTTCTACCCTGTCTTATAGGGTCACTAGGAGTCAGAATCGACTCAACGGCAGTGGGTTTGGTTTTATTATAATGGGGCCCCTGGTGGAAAAGTGGTTAAGAGCTTGGCTGCTAACCAAAAAATCAGCAGTTCAAATCCACCACCCACTCCTTGGAAACCCTATGGGGCAGATATACTCTGTCCTATAGGGTCGCTTTGAGGTGGAATTGACTCAATGGCAACGGGTTTGGTTTTTTGGGTTATTACTATAAGGATATGGGTCAACTCACAAAGTCACAAAAAATATTAGGGTCAGTGCCACTGAGGGATCCAAGTGGCAGAAAGGAATGGACAATATCTCCTCAAGACCCCATTCTCAGTGTGGACTGGGTTTTGCGTCACATTGTTGAGGCTCAAATTCCAGGGAGAAGGCCAGTCTGGGTTAGTTTGAATCCAGTGTTCATTGTGTGGCCAGGGCCAGGGGACACCTTAATTTAAGGTCCTACCAAGAAGAGGGAGAGGTCTTTACTGTTATAAGCGGAAGACCACTGAAATAAGCAGAAGACCACTGAAATACATGCTAGGCACACAAAATTCCATGGCTGACCCCTCCACATGGCTTTGCCCTCATGGTGGCAAGGAAATGTATGTGGAGTATCTGGAACAAGTGTTGTTAGTTGTTGTTAGGTGCCGTCAAGTCAGTTCCGACTCATAGCAACTCTATGCACAATGGAATGAAACACTGCCCAGTCCTGTGCCATCCTTACAATCGTTGTTATGCTTGAGGTCATTGTTGCAGCCACTGTGTCAGTCCAACTGGTTGAGGATCTTCCTCTTTTCCGCTGACCCTGTACTTTGCCAAGCATGATGTCCTTCTCCAGGGACCGATCCCTCCTGACAAAATGTCCAAAGTATTTAAGATGCGGTCTCACTGTCCTTGCTTCTAAGGAGCATTCTGGTTGTACTTTTTCCAAGACAGATTTGTTCATTCTTTTGGCAGTCCATGGTACATTCAATATTCTTCACCAACACCACAATTCAAAGGCATCTATTCTTCTTCGGTTTTCCTTATTCATTGTCCAGCTTTGACATGCATATGATGTGGTTGAAAATACCATGGCTTGGGTCAGGCTCACCCTAGTCTTCAGGGTGACATCTTTGCTCTTCAAAACTTCAAAGAGATCCTTCGCAGCAGATTTACCCAATGCAATGCGTATTTTGATTTCTTGAGTGCTGTTTCCATGGGCATTGATTGTGGATCCAAGTAAAATGAAATCCTTGACAACTTCAATCTTTTCTCCGTTTATCATGATGTTGCTCATTGGTCCCGTTGTGAGGATTTTTGTTTTCTTTATGTTGAGGTGCAATCCATACTGAAGGCCGTGGTCTTTGATCTTCATCAGTAAGTACTTCAGGTCCTCGTCACTTTCAGCGAGCAAGGTTGTGTCATCTGCATAACGTGAGTTTTTACTCTGGAACAAGTGGAACAGTCCAAATCTTATGAGATCACTGCTTCCCATATTTAACAGCTCCCGCTCTTAGTTTAATCTTTCGTTGAACACAATAATAACTCCTGTCAGTTTGTCATACTGTGGTGGCTTATATGTTGCAATGATGCTGGAATCTATGCCATCGGCATTTCAAATACCAGTAGGGTCACTGGTGGTGGACAGGTTTCAGTGGAGCTTTCAGACTGAAACAGACTAGGAAGAAAGGCCTAGGGATCTACTTCTGAAAATTGATCAATGAAAACCCTGTGGATCACAAAATATTATCTGAGACTTCAACTTGCTTACTTTGGACGTTTTGTGAGGATGGACTCATTGCTGGAGAAGGACATCATGTTTGAGAAGGTGGAGGGCCATCGACAGTGAAGGAAGCCCTTAATGAAACTGATGACACAACGGCCACAGAAATGGACTCAGACACACCAGTGATTGTGAAGGTAGTCTAGGTCCCGCAGTGCTTCGTTCTGCTATACCTAAGGTTGCCACGAGTTAGAGCTGCCCCAACAGCAACCACCACCGCCACGAGCAAACAAGAGCAAGGAGAGGAGATGGGAAGGGGAGAGACAGAAATTTCCCTTCTCAACTCTGTTGGGATCCTGGCTCAAATCTTCAAGCTCCTTGTGGCAGTCGGCCAGCTGACCACCAAAATTTTGTGCTCCCCCTTCCATGGTATGAAGTTGCATCTGAGAAGCAGCAGCCCATCCAGAGACAACATGTCCCAGCCCCCTTTGCACTAGATGAGGCCGTATGACTAGTTGTTACCGATGGATCATGCATAGAAGTAGCATGTCACTTCTGGTCCAGTTTGAAGAAGCCAGTGTGCCTCCCTCACTTGGTTTTTTCCTTTTCTACTGGCTTGAAACAAAGGGGCAGGTCAAGCCACAAGATGCAAAGAGCTTGGGACTCTGAATGACCACCTGGAGAAAGCTGTCTTCCAAGCAGGAACATTTACATTGCACCATTATATGATGGGAAAATAAGTTTTGAGTGTGTTATGTCATTGAAATATTGGAATTTATTTATTACGGCAGCTAGTTAATAACCTCCTAAGTGCCTCTAGGTACTCACTTAATAATGGGCTGAGGAGAATTAAATAAGAATGGGTCAAAAGTACTCCATAGGACTGCAGAGTAATATGATTTCTAAAATCGTAGGCAATAACCCAGCAATTCCACTCCAAGGGAGATGAAAACATATGTCCACATATTATTCACAGTAACTAAAAAGTGGAAACTACCCAAGTATCTATCAACTACTGAATGGATAAATAAAATACGGTACATCCATACGATATTATCTGTCAATAAAAAGAAGCAAAGTACTGATACGTGTTACAGCGTGGACGAACCTTGAAAACATTGTGCTAAGTGAAAGAAACAAGTAATAAAGGGCCACATATTGTATGACTCCATTTATATGAAATGTCCAGGATAGGGAAATCAATAGAAACAGAGAAGTCCCTAGGTTGTACAAACAGTTTGCACTCAACTGATAACCTAAAGGTTGGCGGTTCAAACCCACCCAGCAGTACTGCACAAGAAAAGACCTGGCAATGTGCTTCCTTTTAAATTACTGCCAGGAAGACCCTGTGAAGCAGCTGTAACACGTTCGGTTGCCATGAGTCAGAATTGACTCAATAGCAAATAACAACAACTGTAACAACATAGAGACAGAAAGTCAATTAATGTTTACCTTGAGTAGAGAGACACTTGGGGGGAAATTGCAAGTGGCTGCTAATAGGTACAGGGTTTCTTTTTGGGGCAATAAACACTTGAAATTTTTGGTGATAATGGTTGCACAACAGTGAATATACTAAAAAGCATTGAATTGTATGCTTTAAAAAATAGGTGACTTGTATGGTATGTGAATTATATTTCAATAAAGCTGTTATTTATTTTATTTTTTAAAGCAAGCCACAAGGAATAACAACAAAATGGGATAAAGATGAGAAGAAACAGCTAAGCCTGACAGATCTTCTCACTCATCCCAACAGCCCAGCCTCTTGCAGGGCAAAGAAAAGCAAGCTGACAGCTTCCAGATGAAAACTGAGACACCTCCCAGCTCTAAATAAATAAACCCCGTACTTGCTTCAGACAGAGGGTGAAGGTTTTCTGGGTTCCACAGGATAACAAAGTTTTCTTTCCAAGTAAAGTATGAATATGAAGATCAAAGGAGAGCTGACCAAAAGGGTTCAAAGAGATGGAAGCATGGCGTGGTAGGGGCATCAGCCCCCTTGTCTGACTTCACAAGGGGAAGGAGAATCATCACTCAGGGCCTGAGGCCGGTTCCTGCAAGGGAGCTCACACATGCCTCCTCTCTCTGACCTTTTTACCAATCTCTATACCATCGTCCCTCCCACGGCGCTCTCTACTTCTCTGCTGCCTGTGATAATTCATTACAGTGGCCACACAGGACTCACAGATAGTATCCATGATTATGAGGTTTATTAGGAAAGTAACAGGTTATGATTCAGCATCAGCGATGACTCGGGATGCAGTTCTTCAATCAGGACACCTCTTCTCAGCCCTGCCTACAGGCATGCCCTCTCTGGTCTTTGGCCCCTTGGCCCAGCCTCTGTCTTGCTCTGTAACTGTAACAAAGCTCTTTAGCTCTGCCAATAAGTGCCCAGAGGCACCCCACTCTGCAGGCAAGCCTCCTGCCCGAAGGTGCTCAGCTCTGTCACTCCATGGCCTGGGAAGCCCACTGCAATGTCTCCTGCCAGCCTGCCGTTTCTCTGCCCCTGCCTCTCACTGTCTTGCCACCTCCACTGTTACAGCTGTCTTTCTCTGTCTCATGGATTTAGGAGGGTCTCAGCGCAAGGGTCCTGAGCCCAAATTACACGCTCTGCTCCTGTCTCTTCTTGGTGGTAATCAGGTCTCCCTCTGCTCTGGGGTTGGCTCTCTTTTAAGCCTTGTGGGATGGGAAAACAGACCGGTCCCTTCATGAGGGTTCCATACACCTTATTTGCATGCGCCCCCCCCAACAAGGGTGCCATACACCTTATTTACATTATAACCAAGCTTTCCAATCCCCTTGGTGGGCCTCAAGCACCTCATTTGCATAGTCCCGCCTAGTCATTTGATGAGTTACAAAGACTATGGCTAGAAGGGCCATATTAAGTAATTCAGTGCACTGCAAAAGACTATTGATCTTTGCTGGCAAAAGTAAAACAAAAACAAAATCAAAGACAAGTCACAAGAAACGGAAATGTGAAGAAAACTGGCTTGAGTGCATCAGCATTGAGAGAACTGAAAGAACACCCCTGTTGGCTCATGGAAGTGTGTGACCAGTTTGGGAGCATCGAGCTGAGATTAACTCAGATGCCCAGCAGAAGCTCTGTGTGGAAAACCATTTTGAAAAGCATGAAATGCTCTCCAGATGTGAAGAATTATTAAGATTTGTGAAAAATTTTCTTTCGAATGGGAGAGAGAAAAACAAACAAAAAGAGGCAAAAGGTGCTTTCAAATATTTTCTCATGGATTTATACTTTAAAATCACTACCGCTCTGTCAGTTAGTCATACTGTGGTGGCTTACTATGATACTGGAAGCAATGTCACTGGTATTTCAAATACAAGCAGGGTCGCTGATGGCAGACACGTTGTAGCAGAGCTTCCAGACTACGACAGACTAGAAAGAAAGGCCTGCCAATCTACTTGTGAAAATCAGTCAATGAAAACCCAACGGATCAAGAATATTGTCTGAAACAGTGCTGGAAGATGAGGTTCCTAGGTTGGAAGGCACTCAAAATGCACAGTGGCCACAATGTTGGACTCAAAGCATACCAATGATTGTGAAGATGGCACAGAACCAGGCAACGTTTCATTCTGTACACATGGGGTTAACAACAACAAATACTTTGAAAAGAAAGTAAGAAAAATAAATTCATAATGACTGATTTAAGGGTTTTGGGATTTAAAAATATTATTGTGTGCCAATGGAGATAAAAAGCTAGAACATTTTGGTACCTTAAATTTTTGGGAACTTTATTTGTCTCAGTCCACAAGTCTGAGACCATTTAACCCCCCACCATGCCCTATAGTGGGCTCCTGGTGCTCTGAGCCCTCTCGCCTATGCAGGGCCTGTGGACACTGGTTTCTGAACCTTCTGAACCCCAGGGCCAAGCCCAGTGCTTAAGACAGGCTTGCTGGATAGATGTTCTGCTGTGTGGTGTTAACATGTCTTTAGATGTTCACCAAGGTCTGACTGATTGTAGACAAGGAAGCCTGGGAGATTTCTGGCAGAGGAGTGATGCCTGCAGTATTGACAGGGAGTTTCAAGTGTGATGAAATTCAGTCAGAGAAGGAGAAGGACTGTCCTTGTTCTCTACAAGCACACGATTTTATTAGTTTTTAGTTTTATCTCTTGAGTAGTCAGTTCTTACTGCATTTCTTGGAGAAGAGTTCCTCTGTTTTATTATGAAGGAAGGAAAGAACACAATACTGGTTGGCCTTTTCATCCTCATGGGTTCTGGTAGGTCAGGCGTTGTTTTATAGATGAGGAGAATGGGACCGGAATCTTTTACTAACTCTCCCTCGGCCCCCGCAGCAACCAGGTTCCCCTGGCCAGAACTCAAACCCAGCTCTGCCTGACTTCCAAGTTCATTGTTGTTACATTTTTCGCCAGTCCTCTCAAGAAAAATGACTTCCCCGGTCTCTCTTCTCTCAGAAAAATGATTTCTCCTAACCCAGAAAATGTTTTGAATACGATTATTATATTTTAGTAGATAATTCATGCTCCTGGTCACGCTGAATTATTTTGATAGGTCCAGCTTTCTGGTTTCCAGAGACTTCTGTTTATGGTTTACTTTCTGGTGCAAATAGAAGGTAAAGTTGGTGTCAGTTCTATATGGTTATTCTCAGATGCTGAATCTACAAAACCTGAAGAGGGGCTGTGGAGTGGGATTCCAACTCACTTTTGCCACTTGTAGCCCTGCTTGCTGCGATGTAACACTATGTCGGACTCAAGGTTTTGTGAGACACCCAGGGCATTGAGATTATTTTTATCCTGTGACTTTTCTAGGGCGTGAATCTCTGTGTTAGAAGAATGTAGGGTGTGACAGGCAGCCCTGTAGTCAGAGTCTGGGGCTGGCTGGTTCACTAAAAGTCCCTGGGTGGTGAAATTGTCAGCTGTTCAACTGCTAACCAAAAGATTGGAGGTTTGAGTCCACCCAGAGGTGCTTCTGAAGACAGGCCTGGGGATTCATTTCCAAAAAATCAGCCTGTACAAATCCTATGGGTTACAACTCTTCTCTGACACCCACGGGTCACCATGAGTTGGAATTGGACTTAATGGCAATTGGTTTGTTTGTTTCCAATCACTAAAACCCAGATAGTGTAACCAGCATGTCTCCATGGGGGTGTTGGCTGCACACAGCCTAATCTTAGGCCATCTATTTAGTGCGGGTGGTTGTTTTCATCTTCTCTTAGCCACTACGGACTGCTGTCACCACAGACAGATATACGGTTTTTTGAAAGTGTGGTATTAAACCAGGGATTCTTAACATTTTCTGCACCAGGGCCCCTTTGACATCCTGGTGAAGACCTATGGACCCCTTCTCAGAAAAGTGTTTTTACTTATTTATTGTGCTTTAAGTGAAAGTTTACAGCTCAAGTTAATTTTTCATACAAAAATTTATACACATATTGTTATGTGACCCTAGTTGCTATCCCTATAATGTGACAGCACACTCTTCCTTTCCACCTGGGATTTCCCATGTCCATTCAAACAGCTCCTATACCTTTCTGCATTCTCATCTTGCCTTAGGACAGGAGCTTCCCATTTAGTTTTGTGCATCTACTTAAACTAAGAAGCACGCTCTTCGAGAGTATTATTTTATGTTTTATAGTCCAGTCTCATCTTTGTCTGAAGAGTTGGCTTTGGAAACGGTATTAGTTCTGGGTTAACACAGAGCCCGGAGGCCATGTGTTTTGGGGTTCCTCTAATCTCAGTCTAAGTCTGGTCATTTTATGTGAATTTGAGTTCTGCACCCCACTTTTTTCCTGCTCAGTCAGGGACTCTCCGTTGCGTTCCCTGTCAGGGCAGTCACTGGTGGTAGCCAGGTACCATTCAGATCTTCTGGTCTCAGGCTGATGGAGTCTCTCGTTTATGTGGCCCTTTTGTCTCTTGGGCTAATGTTTTCCTTATATCTTTTGTGTTTTTCATTCTCCTTTGCTCAGGAAAGATTGGGACCAATTGATATATCTTAGATGGCTGCTCAATAGCTTTTAAGACCCCAGACGCCACTCACCAAAGTGGGATGCAGAACATTTTCTTAATAAACTTTGTTACAGAGATTAACCTAGAAGTCCCCTGAAACCATGGTCCCTAGACCCCTGCCCCTCCTGCTCTGTCCCTCGAAGTGTTTGGTTGTGTTCAGGGAACTTCTTAGCTTTTGGTTTAGTCCAGTTGTACTGACTTCCTGTGTATTGTGTGTTGTCCTTCCCTTCACCTAATTCTTGTCTACTACCTAGTTAGTGAATTCTGCACTCCCTCCCGCCCCACCCTTGTAAACATTAAAGGATGTTTTCTTCTGTGTTTAAACATTTTCTTGAGTTCCCTTAATAGTGGTCTCATACAAGTTTGTCTTTTTGCGACTGACTAATTGCACTCAGCATTAATGCCTTCCAGATTCATCCTTGTTGTGAGATGATTCACGGATTCATCATTGTTCTTTATCATTTCATAGTTTCCTGTTGTGTGTATATACAATAATTGATTTATCCATTCATCTGTTGATGTGGACCTAGGTTGTTTCCATCTTTTTTATTGTGAACAGTGCTGCAATGAACATAGGTGTGTATATATCTATGCGTGTGATGGCTCTTATTTCTCTAAGATATATTCCAGAAAGTGAGATTGCTGGATCATATGGTACTTCTATTTCTAGCTTTTTAAGGAAGTGCCAAATAGATTTCCAAAGTGGTTGTACCATTTAATATTCCCACCAGCAGTGTATAAATTTTCCAGTCTCTCTACAACCTCTCCAATATTTATTATTTTATGTTTTTTCTAGCCTTGTTGGGGTGAGATGATATCTCATTGTAGTTTTGATTTGCATTTTTTTTTTAATGGCTAATGATCGTGTATCTGTTAGCTGCCTGAATGTCTTCTTTGGTGAAGTGCCTGTTTATATCCTTTGCCCGTTTTTAAATTGGGTTATTTGTCTTTTTGTTGTTGAAGTTTAGCACTGTCTTATAGATTTTAGAGATTAGATCCTGATTGGATATGTCTTAGCTGAAGATTTTTTCCAAGTCCGTAGGTTGTCATTTTACCCTCTTGGTAAAGTCTTTTGTTGAGCGTAAGTGTTTGATTTTTAGGAGCTTGCAGTTATCTAGTTTCTCTTCTGGTGTTTGAGCATTGTTAGTTATGGTTTGTATTCTGTTTATGGCATGTATTAGGGCTCCTAGTGTCATCCCTATCTTTTCTTCCATGATTTTTATCGTTGTAGATTTTATATTTAGGTCTTTGATCCATTTTGAGCTAGTTTTTGTACATGGTGTGAGGTAGAGGTCTTGTTTCACTTTTTTGCTGATGGATATCCAGTTATTTCAGAACCGTTTGTTAAAGGGACTGTCTTTTCCCCATTTAATGGACTTCAGGTCTTTATCAGATATAGGTGGATGAATTTATGCTGCTCATAGGTGGGTGAATTTATGTCTGGATTCTCAGTTCTGTTCCATTGGTCTATGTATCTCTTGTTGTACCAGTACCAGGCTGTTTTGACTACCATGGCAGCATAATAGGTTCTAAAATCAGGTAGTGTGAGGCTTCCCACTGTTCTTCTTCAGTAATGCTTTACTTATCCAAGGCCTCTTCCCTTTCCATATGAAGTTGGTAATTTGTTTCTCCATCACATTAAAAAGTGTCATTGGAATTTGGATCGAGATTTCATTGTATCAGTAGATCACTTTGGGTAGAATTGACAGTTTCACAATGTTGAGTCTTCCTGTCCACGAGCAAGGTATGTTTTTCCACTTATGTATGTCTCTTTTGGTTTCTTGCAATAGTGTCTTGTAGTTCCTTGTATAGACCTTTTACACCTCTGGTTAGATTTGTTCCTAAGTATTTCATCTTCTTGGGGGCTATTGTAAATGGTACTGATTTGGTGATTTCCACTTTGAAGTTCTCTTTGTTGGTGTAGAGGAATCCAACGGATTTTTGTATGCTTATCTTGTATCTTGATACTTTGCTGAAATCTTCTATTAGTTCCAGTAGTTTTCTTGTGGATTCTTTTGAGTTTTGTGTGTATAAGATCATATCATCTTTTTTAATAGGTTTATTTAGTTGTTCTACCTCTGTTTGTGTTAGTTTACGTAGGTAGTGTTTCTCTAGAAATTTGCCCATTTCCTCTAGGTTTTCAAATTTGTTGGAGTATAATTGTTCATAGTATTCCGTTATGATTTTTTTACTTTCATTTGGGTCTGTTGTGATATTGCCCATCACATTTCTTATTCTGGTTTTTTGCTTCCTCTCCTGTTTTTCTTTTGTCAGTTTGGCCAATGCTTTATCAATTTTGATGATCTTTTCAGAGAATGAGCTTTTGGTATTGTTAACTCTTTCAATTGTTTTTCTAGTCTCTATTTCATTTATTTCTGCTCTAATTTTTATTATTTACTTTCTTCTGGTGCCTGTGGGCTTCTTTTGCTGCCCTCTTTCTATTTGTTCGAGTTGTAGGGTTAATGTTTTGATTTTGGCCCTTTCTTCTTTTTGAATGTGTGCATTTATTGCTATAAATTGACCTCTGAGCACTGCTTTTGCTGTGTCCCAAATGTTCTGATAGGATGTGTTTTCATTCTCATTTGATTCTGTGAATTTCTTTATTCCATCCTTGATTTCTTCTGTAACCCAGTAGATTTTGAGCAAGCTGTTGTTTGGTTTCTGTGTGTTTGATTTTTTTTTTTCTTTGCATTTTCTGCTATTGATTTCTACTTTTATGGCTTTATGGTTGGAAAAGATGCTTTGTAATATTTCAATGTGTTGGATTCTGTTAAGGCTTGCTTTGTGGCCTAATATGTGGTCTATTCTGGAGAAAGTTCCATGTGTGTTGGAAAAGAAAATATACTTGGCTGCTGTTGGGTGGAATGTTCTATATATGTCTATGAGATCAAGTTGGTTGATTGTGCCATTTAGATCTTCCATGTCTTTACTGAGCTTCTTTCAGGTTGTTCTGTCGCTCACTGAAAGTGGTGTGTTGAAGTCTCCTACTATTATTGTGAAGCTGTCTATTTCCCTTTTTGATGCTGTCAGAGTTTGCTTTAGGTGTTCTGGGGCTCTGTTGTTGGGTGCATAAGTATTTATTGCGGTTATGTCCTCCTGGTGTACTGACTTCTTAATCATTATATGGTGTCCTTCCTTATCTTTTGTGGTGGATTTTGCTTTAAAGTCTATTTTGTTAGAGATTAATATTGCCACTTCTGCTCTTTTTGGATTGTTGTTTGCTTAATATATATATTTTTCCATCTTTTGATTCTTACTTTGTTTGTGTCTTTGAGTCTAAGGTGTGTCTCTTGTAGGCAGCGTATAGATGGATTGTGTTTTTTAATCCATTCTGCTACTCTCTGTCTCTTTACTGGTGCATTTAGTCCATTTACATTCAGCATAATTATTGATAGATATCAGTTTTTTTTTTTTTATCACTTTAGTGCTATCATTTTGACATATTTTTGTGTGTGTCATTGACAGTTTCTTGTTCCTTTTAATTTTCTGTGCTGAGGCTTTTTTCTTTACGTATTTTCTTTTTTCCTTTTTCATTGTTGTTGATTTTGTATTTGCTGCGTCTTGTGCCCTAATTTCACCATCATATTTGAGAGACAGCTTTGCTGGACACATAATTCTTGCCTGGCAGTTTTTTTCCTTCAAGGCTTCATGTGTGTCTTCCCATTGCCTTCTTGCCTGCCTGGTTCCTGCTGAGCAGTCAGAGCTTAGTGTTGGTGACTCTCCTTTGTAGCTGACTTTCATTTATGTTTCTCTTCTTTTTTATTTTGATGTGTAGGATTGTTAGTTTCCTTTATGATGACCTTAGTATTTACTTGTATTTTTCTAAGTTTTAGCCCATCTTTTATTTCTTGATACTGCCTTGACTTCCTCTTGATATGAAAGTTCTATGACTATGTTATTTAGTCCTTCTTTTTTGTTTTAATGTTGTCATCTTTTACATATTGATGTCTCTGTTTCTCATTTTCAGTGTTTTAGCTTTGATTTATTTTTGTGACTTCCCTATCTGGGTTGATAAAATCTGGTTGTTCTGTCCTGTGTTCTAGCCTTGGATTGTTACCTGATGTTATCGATTTTCTAACTGGAAGACTTCCTTTAATATTTCTTGTAATTTTGGTTTTGTTTTTACAAATTCCCTAAACTTCTGTTTATCTGGAAATGTCCTAATTTTGCCATCATATTTGAGAGACAGTTTTCCTGGGTATATAATTCTTGGCTGGCATTTTTTCTTCTTCAATGCTTTATATATGTCATCCCATTGCCTTTTTGCCTGCATGGTTTCTGTGGGGTAGTCAGACCTGTCTTATTGACTCTGATTTTTCATTTATCTCTGGTTGCTCTTAATATTCTCTCTTAATCTTTGGTTTTGGCAACTTTGATTATAATATGTCTTGGTGACTTTCTTTTGGGATCTACCCTGTGTGGAGTTCGATGAACTTCTTGGATAGATATCTTCACATCTTTCATATCAGGGACGTTTTCTGCCAGCAAATCTTCAACAACTCTGTCTGTATTTTCTGTTGTGGTACTCCAGTCACTCGTAGGTTATTTCTCTTGATAGGGTCCTACGTAATTCATAGGGTGTCTTCACTTTTTAAAATTCTTTATCTGATTTTTTTCTCATATAAATTGGTGTCAAATGCTTTGTCTTCAATCTCGCTAATTCTGACTTCCATTGCCTCAATTCTGCTCCTATGACTTTCTATTGAGTTGTCTAATTCTGAAATTTTATTGTTAATCTTTTGGGTTTCTGTTTGTTGTCTCTCTACGGATTCTTGCAGCCTGTTAAATTTGTCATTATGCTCTTCTATAACCTTCTTAAGTTCCTCTATTGCTTTGTCTGTATATTCCTTGGCTTGGTCTGCATTTTGCCTGATCTCCTTCCTGATCTCTTGAAGAGCTCTGTATATTAATCTTTCAGATGCTACCTCTGGTAATTCCAAGATCTTATCTTCCTCCAGGAGGTTTTTTGGTACTTTGTTTTGATCACTTGCTGAAGCCATTATGGTCTGCCTCTTCATTTAATTTAGTATTGACTCTTGTCTCCAAGCCACCAATAAACTATTGTATTTATTTATTTTATGTTTGCCAAAATCTCGGCAGTTTAAATTCACCAGATGCTCCTTGGAAACTCTATGGGGCAGTTCTATTCTGTCCTGTAGGGTCACTGTGAGTCAGAATCAACTTCGCTGCAATTTTTTTTAAACTGTGTCCTAGCTTCTTGTTTTGTTTTGATATGCCCATATAGGTTCCTCTTGTGAGCTACTTTGACTGTTGGCATCTTTGAATCTCTCGTGTCCTGTCACCAGGCGGTTAGAGCTACTACTAGTTATGTAAGCCCAGGAGTCCATTTACTTTTCTTGTGTAGATTCAGCTCAGGCATCCAGGTTGTCAGTCCCCAAGTGTGTGGTGCAGGCTATCACCTACAGTCCTAGACAGGCAGGGCTACATAGGGGTGATTGGAGTAGGCACAAGTATCTGGCTCTAGTAGGGAGTTATGTGCTAAGCAAGGTAGGGGGCTGACAGCTCCCCTGGGTGCCTGGGTGGAAAGCATGTCCCTGTTCCCTAGAGCTTGTAGGTGGGTGGATTTTGCAGCCAGACTTTGGGCACCCAGCGCTGTTGGCTCTAAGGACTGGGAGGCACCACTTATTCTTGCACCCCATCATGGGTGCCTAGGTGGAGTGAGTGGAGCCACCAGTCCTCAGGCCTCTGATGTGGGTAGGTGAGGACTCTGCTTATTGGGCAGAAAGGTGTCAAATGTCATGAATTTGCCACTCCCCTTTAGCTGTTGCAGTTGAAAATAGGCTTCAAGTATATACCCTATTGTATTGTGGTAATGAGGGCCTACACTGTTACACCGTTGAATGGGGCCACACAGGTCTAGGCAGGGATGAAAGGCATTCAAAATCTGTGGACCCCTTATGCCTGTGTCTAGGCTGTGCCTGCCCTGAAGTCCTGGCTTAGGAGAGCTTGCAGGCTATTTTTTCCTGTTTGTTATTTGTTAATTTGTTCCCTCTCCAAAGCTGGGAGAAAGGCTCTGGGCATGTGACAGGACCCATTTCTGACCCAGGGGACACAGCAATCGCTGAAGCCAACTCAGGATCAGAGCAGAGTGGGGAGGGGCTGGGTGAATGGGAGAGAGGTACTTCCCAGAGGGGAAAGGGTTTTTCTGATCCCGCACAGTATGTTAGATGGTTGTACTTAACTTTCACAGATCTAGTGCTGCTTTTCCCTGGTTCCACAGGCTTGGGCAGACTCTCCACCACTTGGTTTCTCCTGGTGTGGAAAATGGGTCTTGAGCACTACTGCTTGCCTCAGCCCATGCATGCCAGCCAATCCAGCCTGCAGGGTGCTGGCCATGTCAGGCCTGTCAAGTCCTCGTTGCTTCTGAAGTGTCTCTCCTTCCCCCTGCCACCAGTCTGACTTCTCAACATTGTCTTTGATGTTCAGGACTCCTAGATATATAATTGATTTACTTGTTCTTTGGGGCCTTTGTTTAAGAGGGACCACAGGAAGCATCTGACTAGTCCGCTGTCTTGTCCCTGCCTCAAAATAATGTTTTTAGGTGCATAAAATAAAATGCATAGGATTCCAATGGAAACCAATTATACTGAAATACAATTATCAAAATATTTTTAAAACTCATTTGTGATAGAAAATATATATATATATTTTTTAACGCATTAAATAAGATGCACCATCATAGTTTTTAAGTAGTGATAAGGGTAAACACTGGTGGTGTAGCGGTTAAGTGCTATGGTTGCTAACCAAAGGGTCAGCAGTACGAATCCACCAGACGCTCCTTGGGAACTCTACGGGGCAGTTCTACTCTGTTCTATAGGGTCGCCATGAGTCGGAATCGACTCGACAGCACTGGGTTTTAAGGGTAAACAATATTTCAAGATGTTTGCAGCAATTGTAATGGAATATGAAAGTATTCGTGTTTCCGTAGGAAACGAACCACAGGAACTGCTAATACTACTGAGGTTCATTGCCCCCATTTATAATTAAAGGGAATGTTAAGATACAGTTAGTGAAAATAAATATGTGATTATTTTCCTGTCCAAGTTTATGGAGCTCCCTGAAAAGGAAAAAATCTAAAGATTTTTTTGAGAAATAACTAATTTGCTATTGTTGTTTTGGCATTTTTTAGTTCTTTTAATTTCCCAGCTATTTTGATTTTTCTTGTTCACTGTCTCTAGAGTCTTAGAATTTCTTCTCCCATCTTTTGAACAACTTTTCTTTTTTTAACCTTTCACCTGTTTCTTTTAGTTCTGTACACAACAAGAAATCCAAAGAAGCACCTTTAAAATATCCAGAAAGAAGGAAATGGGCTGGGAGTGGAGGGCTGATATGCATGCTAGATAATCTCCCTATAACAAGGTCTCCTGGCAAACCTGTATGCCTCTCACTTACTTGTCCTTCTGGGCTCCTCAGCTCGGCACTGTACCCCATTACTGCAGAAGGGTAGAGTCTAGGGTCTTCCCCTCTCTAAATTCTGGGGTCCTCCCCAGTCCAGATTTCAGAGTCCCCCCACCTCTGGAGCTGCATAGCCCTCCCGCCCCTTGATGCCTGTCAAATCAGGCAGTGGCCCTAAGCTTTGTGCTTTTATTAAAAAGAAAACAGTTCCAACTCATGGCAACCCCATGAATGGCAGAGTAGAACTTCACTCCATAGGATTTTCAAGGCTATGACCTTTCGAAAGTAGATTGCCAGGCCTTTCTTCCAAGGTGCCTCTGGGTGGGTTCAAACCACCTACCTTTCGATTAGTAGTCAAGAGCTCATCCCTTTGCACCACCTGTACATCCCCTAAAATAATTCTGAAAAAGCATATGTCTCTTCAGAGCCCTGCTGGCACAGTGGTTGAGAGCTCAGCTGCTAACCAAAAGGTTGGCAGTTCGAAACTCTTGGAAACCCTATGGGGCAGTTCTACTGTGTCCTATAGGGTCACTATGACTCAACAGGTTTTTGACATGTATCTCTTCACATATTTTTAGATGAAAAACTCAGCTTTGTTATTATAAGTTTAAATAGTTTTAAAAGATTTATTTTTGGACATACTGCATATCACCTGCTTTAAATACATTTTTTATTAAAACTTTGGGGCTTCAGATTTAGCTTATTCCATTTATGGAAAATATTTTCCATTTAACCATAATGGTGAAGCCAGTACCTGACATCAAATCAATCTGTTAAATCAGACTTACTATTTGTCAGAAAAAATCTGAGTCCCCATGACAACCAACTCACTTCTGAATCTGAATTCTAAGATGGACAGAGAGAGAGGTAGCTGTGGATGGGTGTAGAGATAGGTAGACAGTATGGATAGAGGATAGAAGGATGAGACACGGGCTGTTTCTTGGATCCTTGCTGGAGTGAAAGCGTCCCTTCGGTGATTATTTCCAAAGCTCTGACTTGCCCTCAGGGAACACAAATTCTGAAATTGTCTGTTTTTTGGTGTTTTTTTTTTAGAGGTCTTCATGAGTTGGAATTGACTTGATGGAAACTAACAACAGAGATCTTTAACGGGTTGCCATGGAGTTGATTCTGACTTGGGTGATTCCATGTGTGTCAGAGTGGAACTGTGCTCCATAGGGTTTTCAGTGGCTGATTTTTTGGAAGTAAAGCACCCAACCTTTCTTCCAAGGTGCCTCTGGGTGGATTCAAACCTCCAACCTTTTGGTTAACAGTTGAGTGTGTTAACCCCTTGCATCACCCATTGATGGTTCAGTGGCAGTACTCTGCATGAAGAAGACCTAGGTTCAATCGCTGCCAATGTACCTCACAGACGGTTAGTTGAGTGTGGCTGAATAGGTTTCAGTGGAGCTTCCAGACTAAGATGGACTAAGAACAAAGGCCTGGTGACCTACTTCTGAAAAATCAGCCAATGAAAATCCTGTGGATCACAATGGTCTGATCCGTAACTGATCATAGGGATGGCACAGGACTGGGAAGCAGTTTGCTTCATTGTGCATAGGGTCACCATGAGTCAGAGACCAACTAGATGGCAGCTAACAACAAGAACAGAGGTGTTTACAGGCCCAGGCAATTCTTTTGTCAAGTGAGAAGATAGTTGTGAAAGAGGAGTGGTTGATGTGGTTGTTAGGTGCCTTCAAGTCAATTCCAACTCATAGTGACCCTATGCACAACAGAAGGAAACACTGCCCAGTCCTGTGACATCCTCACAATTCTTGTTATGCTTGAGCCCATTCTTGTAGCTCTGTGCCAATCTATTTGGTTGAGGATCTTCTTCTCTTTCTATGATCCTCTACTTTAGAAAGCACGATGTCCTTCTCCAGGGACTGATCCCTCCTGATAACATGTCTAAAGTTTGTGAGACATAGTCTCGCCATTCTTGCTTCTAAGGAGCATTCTGGTTGTACTTCTTCCAAGACAGATGTGTTCTTTCTTTTGGCAGTTCATGGTGTATTCAGTATTCTTCAACAGCACCACAATTCAAAGGCGTCAATTCTTCTTGGGTCTTCCTTATTCATCTTCCAGCTTTCACATCCATATGAAGGAATTGAAAACACCATGGCTTGGGTCAGGCACACCTTAGTCTTCAAGATGATATCTTTGCTTTTCAACATTTTAAAAGGCCTTTTGCAGCAGATTTGCCCAATGCAATGCATTTTTTGATTTCTTGACTGCTACTCCCATGGTTGTTGATTTGGGATCCAAGAAAAATAAAATCCTTGACAGCTTCAATCTTTTCTCCGTTTATCATGATGTTGCTTATTGGTCCAGTTGTAAGGATTTTTGTTTTTCTTTATGTTGAGGTGTAATCCATACTGAAGGCTGCGGTCTTTGATCTTCATTAGTAAGTTCAAGTCCGCTTCACTTTCAGCAAGCAAGGTTGTGTCATCTGCATAACGCAGGTTTTTAATGAGTCTTCCTCCAATCCTGATGCCTCATTTTTCGTCACATAGTTCAGCTTCTCAGATTATTTGCTCAGCATACAGATTGAATAGGTATGGTGGAAGGATACAACACTGACGCACACCTTTCCAGACTTTAAGCCACGCAGTATCCCCTTGTTCTGTTCAAATGACTGCCTCTTGATCTATGTACAGATTCCTCATGAGCACGATTAAGTGGTCTTGGAATACCCACTCTTCTCAATGTCATCCATAACTTGTTATAATCCACACAGTCAAATGCCTTTGTGTAGTCAACAAAACAGAGGTAAACATCTTTCTGGTATTCTCTGCTTTCAGCCAGGACCCATTTGACATCAGCAATGATATCATCCCTCGTTCCTCATCCTCTTCTGAATCCTGCCTGAATTTCTGGCTGTCCTCTCTCCATGTACTGCTGCAGCCACTTTTGAATGATCTTCAGCAAAATTTTACTTGCGTGTGATATTAAGGATACTGTTCAATAATTTTTGCATTCAGTTGGGTCACCTTTCTTGGGAATAGGCATAAATATGGATCTCTTCCAGTCAGCTGGCCAGGCAAGTGTCTTACAAATTTCTTGGTGTAGACAAGTGAGCATTTCCAGGGCTACATCTGTTTGTTGGGAAACCTGGTGGTATACTGGTTAGCTACAGCTGCTAACCAAAGGATAGGCAGTTCGAATCCACCACGCGCTCCTTGCAAACTCTATGGGGCAGTTCTACTCTGTCCTATAAGGCTCCTATGAGTCGCAATCGACTCGTCGGCACTGGGTTTGGTTTGGTTGGTTACCTGTCGAAACATCTCAGTTGGTATTCCGTCAATTCCTGGAGCCTTGTTTTTCGCCATTCTCTTCAGTTCAGCTTGGACTTCTTCCTTCAGTACCATCAGTTCCTGATCATATGTTACCCCCTGAAATGGTTGAATGTCCACCAATTCTTTTTGGTATGGTGACTCTGTATATTCCTTCCATCTTGTTTTGATGTTTTCTGCATAGTTTAATATTTTCCCTGTAGAATCTTGAGCTTTTTCCTCAGTTCTTTCAGCTTGAGAAAAGCCAAACATGTTCTTCCCTTTTAGTTTTCCATCTTCAGGTCTTTACACATGTCCTTATAATACTTTACTTTGTCTTCTTGAGCTGTCCTTTGAAATCTTCTGTTCAGCTCTTTTACATCATTATTTCTCCCTTTTGCTTTATCTACTCGACCTTCAAGAGCAAGTTTGAGTATCTTCTGACACCCATCCTTTTTTTCTTCCCATCTTTTTAAAGATCTCTTACTTTGTTCATGTATGATGTCATTCCACAACTTGTCTCTGGTTTTGGGTCATTAGTGTTCCATGTGTCAAAGCTATTCTTAAGATGGTCTCTAAATTCAAGTGGGACGTACTCAAGGTTGTACTTTGGCTGTCATGGACTTTAGTTTCAACTTGAACTTGCATATGAGCAATTGATGGTCTGTTCCACAGTTGGCCCCTGGCCTTGTTCTGACTGATAATATTGAGCTTTTCTATCGTCTCTTTCCACAGTTGTAGTCAATTTGATTTCTGTGTATTCCATCTGGTGAAGCCCACTTGTATAGTTGCCATTTATGTTGGTGAAAAAAGGTATCTGCAATGAAGAATTCATTGGTCTTGAAAAATTCTATCATGTAATCTCTGGCATCATTTCTATCACTGAGGCCATACTTTCTAACTACCAATCATTTTCCTTTGTTTTTAGCTTTCACATTCTAATCATCAGTAATTATCAAAGCCTCCTGATTACACGTTCGATCAATTTCAGGCTGCAGACGTTGGTAAAAGTTTTCAATTTCTTCATCTTTGTCCTTAGTGATTGGTGTGTAAATTTGAATAGTCTTATTAACTGGTCTTCCTTGTAGGCGTATGGATATTGTCTTATCACTGACAGAGTTATACTTCAGGATAGACCTTGAAATGTTCCTTTTGACGATGAATGCAACACCATTCCTCTTCAAGCTGTCATTCCTGGAATACTAAGCCAAATGATTGTCTGATTCAAAATGGCCAATATTAGTCCATTTCAGCTCACTAATGCCTAGGATATCAATGTTTATGCATTCCATTTCATTTTTGACGATTTTCAATTTTTCTAGATTCATACTTCGTAAATTCAATGTTCCAATTATTAATGAATGTTTGCAGCTGTTTCTTCTCATTTTGAGTCATGCCATGCCAGCAAATGAAGGTGCTGAAAGCTTGACTCCAGCCACGTTGCTAAGATGGAGTTTACTTTGAGGAGGCAGCTCTTCCCCAGTCATCCTTTGAGTGCCTTCCAACCTGGGGGGCTCATCTTCCAGCACTAGATCAGACAGTGTTCCACTGCTATTCATAAGGTTCTCACTGGCTAATGCTTTCAGAAGCAGACTGTCAGGTCCTTCTTCCTAGTCTGTCTTAGTCTGGAAGCTCAGCTGAAGCCTGTCCTCCATGGGTGATCCTGCTGGTATTTGAATAGTGGTGACGTAGCTTCCAGCATCACAGCAACACGCAAGTCCCCACAGTAGGACTAACAGACACGCGGGAGAAGAGGGGCGGAGTGGGAAGGAAACCTGCGTGATTGCTCCACATTCTTCAGCTGAGCAGAGTTAGGAAGTTGAAAATCTGGGGAATGATTCCCTTAAAGTGGTCCATGCCCACTGGAAAGCCTTGTGAACACTTTCTCTTTTTTTTATTTTTAACTTTTCACCTCTCTTAACAAGGAATCCAATGAAAAACCTTTAAAGTATCCAATAGGTTGAAAATGTGGGGAGTTTTGGTTCTCACTGAAGGCCTTAAAGGAAGGGGGTTATTCCCTTTTTGATTAACCTCGGTCAGTCATGATTCAAGCACTTTGCACTTCTTCAGCCACCAGATAATTATTGGGAACCTTTTGTGTGGGCCAAACCCTTGCTGACTGTTGGGAAACAAAGCCACAGATTCTGCCTTCTCAGTAGAGTCCAGTAATGGAGACAGACAGATGAGGCACCATGAGACAAGGACTGTGAAAGAGACAGGGAGCAGGGAGGGGAGGAACTCAGCTCAGGCCGTGCAGCATGTACTCGGGGCTGGGGGAGTGCTTCGGGGATGGGCATGAGCAGGGGGGTGAAAGTGGGGACGGAAGGGCTCTACAGGCAGAGAAACTCCATGGGTAAAGGCTTGGAGTGAACACCAGACAAAGTAATGTGGCGATCAGGCAGCCCAGAGAGAGAACGGGAAATCAGAAGGCGGTTGTAGCCAACTGTCTGCTTTGCAAAGGCACCGTGGAGCAGAAACACAGAGGCTGAGCACTGAAGTTAGTGACTCATGTGGAATGATGGTCGAGACATCTGAGCCAGGAGGCCAGAGTGGTGACCTCCCTTCATGAGAGCTGCAATTTATTCCAGCGTTTTTGGATTTCAAGACATCTTCTCGCTGCAGTCGAGTTGATGCTGACTCACAGCGACCCTATAAGACAGAGTAAAACTGCCCCATAGGGTTTCCAAGAGCGGTTGGTGGATTCGAACTTGCCAACCTTTTGGTTAGAAGCCGAGCTCTTAAACACTGTGCCCCCAGGGCTCCTAATGCAGAGTAAAAAAGTAGATGCCAATAAATATTTGTGGAAGGAGTTAGCAAATTAATAAACGGCATGCTGGCCTTGGACTCGATGCCACAGGAAGTAAGGGTCACATCTTTTTCTTATGCTTTGTGAGCCTCTGGCACACTGGAATAGGAATTTTCTAACATTTTTTCTGTTGATGAATGCTATGCTTTTGTCTTCTGACCTGAAGAATAATGAGAATAGAGGAACTTGAAATAATTCTGTGTATTCATAAGGAAAATTGGGACAGAAATTTTGAAATCAGAACATCCAGGAAAACACAGAGGCCATGCCTTGAGTGGAGACTTTGACGTTCTTCCAGCAAACTAGCCTGTTATATTAGCTCTCCCTGCCCAGAAGGACTCTGGAGAACACAAGTTACTCTTTTTCTGCCCAATTTAAAAAGTGAGTGGGAGCATTTCTGTGCTTTTGAGAAGGGGAGAGATAGAAATATCTAATGGGGTATTATATGGGAGGGAGATGGGAGAAAGAAGGCAAGGGGGGATGAAGGAAAAAAGCAAGGTGGGGCTAGCCATGGTGAGCAGGAAGGAGGAGAGTGGAGGTGGCAGTATCAGAAAAGAACTCAGAGGAAAACACCTGTTTGCTGGGCCATAGACTAGAGGGGGAGCCCGGGGGCACTTTGGTTAAGTGCTTGGCTATTAACCGTGAGGTGGGTGGTTCGAACCTGTTAGCAGTTCCGCTAGAGAAAGATGTGGCAGTCAGCTTCTGTAAAGATTACAGCCTTGGAAACCCTACAGGGCAATTCTACTCTGTCCTATTGATCGCTAGGAGTTGGAATTGACTGGGCGGCAATGGGTTATAATAGATGAGGAGTGTGGAGTCCATTCCATCAATGACCTTCCAATTTAGCTGCCAGACAAGAAGTATAAAACATTTAAATAACACATCCATTCACTCCATAGTTAATACTGAGTGTCTCCTACAGACCAGGAATTGACCTGAGTGGGAACTCCCAGGTTGAGACCATGCCTTTTCCAACTTTGTATCCACATTGCCAGCATATTGACCAGCGATTTGTTAAAGTAATAGTAGCTGCTCGAATAGATAAACCGCAGAATATCAGTGGCTTAACACAGTAGATGTTTATTTCTCCCTCACGTAAAGCTCAAAACTGATGCTCCTGTTCAGTAGCAGCTCTGCTCCATGCATTCAAGGACCCAGCCTATGAAAGACTCTACCATCTCCAGCATGTGGCTTCCAAGTTACCCTAAGTATGAATAGCCAGCTGGCAGGCAGAAGAATCTACATCTGTACTGACCAATGCGGTAGCCACTAGTTTATGTGGCTATTTAAATTTAAATTAATTAAAAAATAAAGTTAAAAATTAAACTCAGTGCATGTCTTAGTCATCTAGTGCTGCTATAACAGAAATATCACAAGTGAATGGTTTTAACAAAGAGAAATTTATTCTCTCACTGTTTAGTGGCTACAAGTCCAAATTCAGGGTGTCAGCTCCAGGGGAAGGCTTTCTCTCTCTGTCAGCTCTGGAGGAAGGCCCTTGTCATCAATCCTCCCTTGGTCTGGGAGCATCTCAGCACAGGAACCTCAGGTCCAAAGGACACGCTCTGCTCCTGGCACTGCTTTCTTGGTGGTATGAAGTCCCCAGGTCTCTCCGCTTGCTTCTCCCTTTTATATCTCAAAAGAGATTGGCTTAAGACTATCTAATCTTGTAGACCGCATCAATATGACTGCCGCTAATCCATCTTATTACATCAGAGGGATAGGATTTACAACTTATAGGGAAATCATATCAGACGATAAAATGATAGACAATCGTACAATCATACAAGGGAATCATGACCTAGCCAAGCTGACTATTATTGGGGGACACGATTCAATCCATGACAGTGCACTAGGCACATTTCAAGTGCACAGTAGCTACATGTGGCTTGTAGTCACTGTACTGCAGATATAGAACAGTTCTGTCATTACTGAAAGTTCTACTAGGCAGTGCTGGTTGAGAGGATTGCACATGGGAAATGTTTAGGGGCCAGGTCAAGAAGAGGCATAGTTCACCTTCACAGTTCCAATGTTTAGGGCATGTTTAGGGAGGTAAGAATTCGAGGGGGCATTGGAAGAAAGATGTCAATGAGTTGAAAGGAGGAGAAAGGGCATTCTAGGCTGGGTCACAGATAGAATAGAAGCCCAGAGGCAGGAATGAGCTTGCTGGGTTTAGAGATTAATGAGGAAACCAATGTAGCCTGAGAATACTTGTATTGGGGAGTAATGGGTTAAAAGTTTGGGTTCATAGGCCTGATACCTTGGGGTTGGTCTTTATCTTACAGTTAGCTTCTGAGAAGCTTGTACTCTATCTTCATTATTGGGGGTGCTCTGAGAATGTCTCCTGTAGCCTCCAGTTTGGGAAACACTGGCCCAAAGCAGAACAGAACCGGGTGATGGGCACTGGATGGCTGGCTTCCTGAAAGCCAAGAAGATTACAATCTAGGGCTCTAGCCAGGCTGGAGTTGACTATGGGGCCCCTTCCTCACACCTGCCTGCGAATGCCTCCATATTGGCCAGGTTCAGAAGGCAATGTAACCTGGTTGAGTTAGACAAATGTTTGATGAATAATAAGGTATCTTTCAGTAATAACATGGATAACATGCTTTTAAGGACTGAATACAGGCCGTGTTATGCAGATCCAGGTAGGATACAGAGTGGCAGACAAAACCTCAGGGATTATTGGGTTTCAGAAATGGAATGTGATGGCCGTTCCTGCAGGGGTATTGACAGAGAGAGCGTGTGTGTGGCCGGGATGAACAGGGGATGACATGAGATCACCAGGGAGCAATACGCAGGCTGTACAGACACAGTGGAGGTCAGGCTCGATGACAGGACTTCGTGCAGTGCTTTGCTCTCTGAATTTTAAGAGCAATAACGTAAAACTGCAGCAAATCAAAAGCAGAAATGAGCAAAGGTTATCAAGGAGTTGGAAGTTGTTTAACTTGTAAAAGAGAAATGTAAGAGCTGAATAACACAGTCTTATTCTCAGGTGGATAAGAAGCTATGACAAGGGGAGTAAGAGCCCCTTCAACTGCACAGAGGGTGGAAGAGGTTGAAACAAGCTTAAATTCCTGCTAGAGGAGGTATGTATCAGGAATAATTGAAAGGATGATTCAACACCATGTCTCTGAAGATTGTTAACATTTTTATTAATAGCCTTCTCTTGGGGGGAGGTGAAGCTACCTGGACTGGCGAGCACAGTAAATGTGTCGGATCCATAAGTTATCAGATGTTCTCTTGAAGTGCACTCCATCTTCATTGCCAGCACCTTGCACTAACCCACTCACCTGCTATCTGTGCTAGGCAGAACACCTCTTCTCTACTCCTGCCACATCAAGGAGCCAATTAGTATTACTCCTGGCTGCTCCGCACCCCTCTGCTCCCCTCTCCTCAGGTCTGCTGGTTGGTAAACAGGGAAAGAATGAACTTGCTGTGCTCAGCTCAGCTCCGCCCTTGTTGCTCTTGGGAGCGCTGCCTGCAGGGAGCTGGTGATCTCTGCTGTGCCTCCCACGGCTGAGTCTTCTTTTCCCAGGAGGAGGCCTGTCCATCAGTACTTCCAGGATGACGGGAGAAGACTGATTCTGGGTCAGTATCAGGAAGCCCCTTTGGCTCTTCCACCTAAGTGGTGACCCCAAGTTAGCCTTACCCCCAGTCAGGACAATAGCCTAGCCTCCGCCTGCAACTCCTTTGTTTATCCTCAAATTTTATTCTCTTTTTTTTTTCCTCAGGAAAGAAGAGTGTTATTTTGAGGGTCCCCTGAACAGCCCAACAGCTTGAATGCAAGAATACCACAGTAAATGCTCTGCTTTTACTCTGCTAGAATTGAATCCTTTCTCACTGCCTGTGGGAGCTTTACAAAACACAACTCAGATCATGCCACTTCTTGCTTGTAACACTCCACTGGTTTCTTATTGCAACTGGAATAAAGCAAACTCCCCTTCATGACCCCACGGTCCAGCGTCCTGCTCCCCTGCTGGTCTCAGGCCTCTCAGGGCTCCTGCTGCGCTGATGCTGTCTAGCAGCTCTCCCACCATTTGGAGTGTTCTTCATTGTCCTGTCTTCCTCTGCTCACTTCCTCAGAGCCTGCTCTCATCCCTTGCTCAAGCTAGTCCCTGCCTCCACTCTTTCAGGCCACCCTCTCCTTCTTCCTGATAGCACACGTTGCTGTCTGACATTATCATGTGTAGTCACTGGTTTCATTTACTGTCTGTCTGGCCCACGAAAAGGAAGAACATTCCCATGACAGCAGGAAGCTGGTACATCTCGAGTCCCTTTGCATCCTCAGTGCCTGGCATAGAGTGTTCACTCAACAAATACCTGTGGGATGGATGAAGGAGGGAAGGGTCAAGGAGATATATAATACATGATATATGGAACAAACCCTATGCTATGAACCAAGAGATGTGGGGTTTCCATCCTGCTGACCATCCATGAATTGTGCATCCTTGTGCTTGTTATAAAAGGAGCCCTGGTAGCACAGTGGTTAAGCGCTCATCTGCTAATGAAAAGTTTGGCAATTTGAACCCACCAGAGTTCTCCACAGGAGAAAGATGTGGCAGTTTGCTTTCATAAAGATTATAGCCTTGAGAACCCTATGGGGCAGTTCTACTTTGTCCTATAGGGTCCCTACAAGTTGGAATCGGCTCAATGGCAGAGGGTTTTTTTTGTTTTGTTTTGTTTTGCTTTTGTGTGTGTGTGCTTGTCACTGAGTCACTCAGTGGCGCAAACAGTTGAGCACTCAACTGTTAACCAAATCCACCTGGAGGTGCTTCAGAAGAATGCCCTGGCAATCTACTTCCAAAAGATCACAGCCATTGAAAACCCTACATAGCACAGCTCTACTCTGACACACAAGGCCAGGATCAGCTCGATGGCAACTGGTTTGGTTGGTCCTTGTCACATAACGTGTTCCTTTGCTTCCTTCATTTCTAAAGCACAGAGGCTAAACTAGCCCTCCTTGGTGACCTCTCCTTTGCGACAGCCTTGGAAGGCCCGGAATGTCCTTTCCAAGGAGTCCTTTCGCTACTCCTCCTCCTCCTCCTGGCCCAGGCTGGTGACATCTTCCCCTCTGCCTGCTCCTCTCGGCATTTAATGCGGCAGCTGAATTATTTAACTGGGTAAGTGTTTGGGGACAAAGTTTGAAGGGCAAATAAGACAACAAATGAAACAGCACATTTGCATCATTCTTTTCCCTGCTAGGGACTCTCGAGCTTTTATTTTTCTTGGGCATCTTGACTGTACCAACATGAAGAGTAAAACAAATCACCACACAAACCAAACCCCAGCCCTGCCAGAGCTGCTGCAGCCCAACAGGAGCCATTAGGAACGAGGAGATTACAGCCACAGCTAATGGAGCAGGAGCGAGAAACACTCGCACTGGGCTGGCAGCACCAAATGCCCCTTGTCGCCCTCCAAGTGTGTATCGTTTTAATGTTAAACACAGTAAATTGCAGACTAGTAAAGTCACATTCAGACTCCCCCCCCCCCCCCCCGTTGTCAGGTGACAGGCCTGTGCATGAATACGTTTCTCCCTATTGTGAGGTTTCGCAGCAGCCCGAGTCCCGTTCTGCAGCCTTTATCTCCTTTGATACCTTTCCTTGAACCAGGCAATAAAGCCTCCTTTTTAAAGCACAATATGTTTCCCGCAACCCTATTCTGCTGGGGCTTTTGTGACTCACAATTGACAAAGGCCTCACTAATGGAAATGCAAATTTCCTGCCTGTCAAAGAGCGAGCCTCGCTGTGAACATGCTGGTGGGGCAGCAAGTGTCTTAGTATCTGGGTGTTAGGGAGAAGCTGCTTCCAACCAACTTGCTGGAGACAAATGTTTACTTGATGCGGGGATATAAATAAAATAGTAGTGATTAGATCTCCCATGTGGACAGGACAACTCCCTGGGAATTTTAAACTTTCTTATCCCTTTGGTTTCAGCACACGTGTTATTCAGATTCAGATAACCTGATACTGCTTTCATAAAGGCTCTGATTTGGGGATGACATGGGGGCCCTGAATTCCTGCTGGCTTGCTCTCCACCTTGCTGAGTAAAACTCGGCTGAAGACCCAACAGAGATACTGCTGCAGCGGGGACCCCTCCCTCCTGAGACACGTGAACATCTTCCTTCCTCTTCCTCATAACAGCTTTTTTCTCCATCTTCTTCATTGTCATTGCCATTGTTGTTATTTAGTTTCGTGGGTGGCACTAATATTTTACGCTCGACTGCTAATCAAAACGTTGGCAGTTCGACTCTACCCAGTGGGGCCACAGAGGAAAGGTCTGGTGTCATGGATTGAATTATGTCCCCCAAAATACGCGTTGTAAATCCTAGCCTGTGGCTGTAATCCCATTTGGGAATGGGTTGTCTTTGTTATGTCGATGAGGCAGGATTAGCCAAGGATGTGTTTTGAGTCAATCTCTTTTAGGATATAAAGAGATGAAACAAGCCAGAGAGCAGAGATGGGGGAAGGCTGATGCCAAGACACAGAGAGATTTCCAAGGACCCAGGAAGCAGAAGCTGAAGAGGTGAGGACTTTCCCCTAGAGCCAATGAGGAGAGAAAGCCTTCCCCCTGAGCCCTGGCTCTGAATTTGGACTTCTAGCCTCCTTAACTGTGAGAAAATAAATTTCTGTTTGTTAAAGCCATGTACTTGTGGTATTTCTGTCATAGCAGCACCATGACTAAAACAGTGGGCGTGACGTCCCCACACCCTCATCAGAGCTAAGGAGACCCTGGAATGAAGCAGAGAGGTCTGCGCTCCGGCTGTGGGGGCCTTGGGGAAGAGGCGGAGGCTCCTTATGGACAGCGGGAAGCAGGAAAATCTTCTCAGAATGGGGGTGGCTGGCTCTCTGATGTTGAAATATGGGAGCATGGATTGTGGGGACCAGGCTGGCATCAAGTAGACAGTTGGGGCTACATTCCAAGTGAGAGGTTATAGTGGTTTGAACTCCACGGAGGCTGCGGGGTGGAGAGAAATGCCTGACTGGATATCTGGGAGGTAAAATTAACACGGAACTGGGATTGGATGTCTGCCTAGAACTCAGGGGAGAGACGTTAGTTGGAGGAAGACAAGAGTCACTAGCCTAGAAAAGGCAGTTGGTGCTGCCCCATACTTCCCTTTCCCTCCTTGCCTTTTGGGTCCTAATTTCCACTCCATGGGAATGTGCATTCCTTGACTTCACTAAGAACAGGAGATCTCAAGGCTGCTAACTGCTAAAACACGGCCTCTCCCCTGCTCCCACCCACACTGCATTCCCCCTTCTCCCTCCCCTCTGCATTCCCCCTTCTCCCTCCCCCTCTGCATTCCCCCTTTCCCCTCTCCCTCTGCATTCTCCCTTCCCTCTCTGCATTTCCTCTTCTCCCCCCCCATTCCCCCTTCCTCCCTCCTCCTCTGCATCCCCCTTCTCCCTCCCCTTCTGTATTCTCTTACTCACTCTTTTGATTGTCCCTTTCATTTCACCTGGTGTTTTTTTCTTCTCCCTATTTTCATTCTTCATTTACTCCTTTCTCACTCCTTATTTGCTTAAAGAACTGAACAGCTGGATCACTGACCCCTGGCCAGCTGCAGCCTTGCAAGAGAGGACAGATGCGAGATGAAGTCGGAGGGCAACGAGGCTTTGCGTGGCCGTGTGGCCGTAAGCCTGTGGCCACCAGTATGGACTAGGTGACCTAGCTGGCCTTTGGTCTCTCCAGCGTCTGTGGTGTGTGGATACTGATTTTAGTTTGTGACTGTCACTCATGACTAAGGCGGCTCTGGTGATAAACATACTTTGAAGGGGAAACAAACAGGGGACAATTGACTTGTTACTGAAAATTAATTAAAACTAGATTCCGACAGAGAAGAAGAGGAGAAAAATGTCAGAATAAGGTAGAGGCCTGGCAAAGGTAAATCACAGAACACTCAGTGGAGCCGCCTGTCCAGACAGTACAGGAGCATAAATGTGTCCTTGTTAGCAATTTTCAGGCAGAGCTGACTTGGGCTTCTAGGCCTTGGTGAGACCAGAGTTCCTGATTCCAAGGCCAGTTCTAGGATCCTTGTAAAATGACCAGACAGCTGATGCGCTAACTGCCAGAATGGGATTTATCTGCTTGACCAGGGGGTGCCACTCTCCCCCTTTCTCCCCATTTCCCCCTGGGGGACCTTAAGGCTCCTCCCCTCCCTGGGGTGTTAATGCTGTTAGTTTTGCTCAACTTCTCTGTCCCTTAAGAAAGTACTTTCTAGGAAAAGCTGAAACGTTTTCTAATTTGGACTTGCCCTCTTCTGGTGATCTTTCAGAAGGCTCCAGGGCCCTTGATAAACTAGTTCTCCAGCTCTAATTCCAGCAGTGTTTGTAAGGGAGATACAGAAAAACTGTAAAGAGAAGGGGAATTGGATGAAACACAGAAAAACTGTAAAGAGAAGGGGAATTGGATGAAACGTTTGTGACGACCAAGGTTTACAACCTTTGGAGTGAGGTGTCAGTTAGCCCAGCCCCGCCTTTGGGGGAACATCCTGGGTGGTGTATGGAGTGGGCAAGGGGCAGGGCTGCACTCTCCTGTGGAAGACATGGAGGTTCTCAGGTCAGAGGGCCCTGGGTTCCATTCCTCCTTCCTTGATGTTGGCCCTCTGACAGCCGACTTCATTGACCTTAGTTACTTCATCAATAAAATGGGGATAATCAGCTCATCTACATCCTAGGCTTATAAAGAGATTAAATGATAACATCCACCTAAAGCTTTTAGAATAACGGGCTCCTCACAAGTGCTGGATTAAAGGTATTTCTCCTTCCGCTCCAGACAGTGTGAACAGAGCTTCATCCTTGCCTTAGAAGGCAGGATTACTCCTTTTATTTAAGCAAAAATTTTGAGGGCCTCCTGTGTGCTAGGCACTACTTTAGGAGCTGAGACTGGACAGGCCCCTCCATCCTGACGCTGATATTCCTGGTTGGGAGTGCCAGGCCGTGGACCAGCAAACACGCGAATAAACCCTATAGTTACACATTGTCACACACGCTATAGGATGACGTGCCAGTGAGGGGGTGGGTTACTGTCACTGGGCGAGGGGCTGGCGGTGCAGGGTGGCCCCTCTGAGAAGGGGACCTCTGAGCTTACATAGGAGTGTTCAGAGGGCGATGGCTGTGAGAAGACTCACTTTTTAGAGTGAACTGCTTGAATCAATCAATGGGTTTTCATGCCAAGCCAGCACTTCTCACCCAGATGACACACTACAATCAACTGGGAAGCTTTGGATACACCCACGCCAATTCCCAGAGCCCCATCCAAACCAACTAAGCAGGGTCTCTTGGGGCTGGGACCGAACACAGGCATTTTAAAAGCTCCGCAGGAGATTGCAGTGAGGAGCCAGGGTTGAGAACCCCAGGGGAACCACAGCTGCCCAGAGAAATCACCTGTTCTAAATGATTACATGAATGTTATTAAAAAAATGAGGGGTGCTGGTCCCACCGCCAAAGTCCTGATGTATGAATGGGGCCTGGCCATCAGAATTTCTAAAGCCCCCAAGTGATCGTAGGTGCAGCGTTAGCTCTGCCTGCTTCCTGCAGAGATGTGGGGCGAGCTGGGGAGAGTACAGCAAAAACCTGGCTGGAAAAGGGCCTCCAAGATTCCAGGAGTGGGGCATTTGGGAAGCCAGAGAGTAGCCCAAGGGTCCCAGGCCTGACAGACTAGTTGTAGAGAAAGCGGCTCAGAGAAGGAGGGGGGTGAACAGCTTCAGGGGAGGCAGTAGTGCAGTGGTTAGAGCAGGACCCTGGAGATGGGCGGCCTGCATTCAAACAAGGCACTTTCTGTAACCTCGGGGGAAGATGCTTAACTTCTTCAGCCCCAGTTTTCCCACCTGTGAAATGAAAATAATCATAGTGCCTGATTCATAGGGTTGTTCTAAAACTAAAATTTGAGAATGTACAGAAAGCATTCGACACAGGGCCTGAACGTTTATAGAGTTGTTGTCGTTTTTGTTAGTTGCCATCAAGTCACTTCTGACTCATGCTGCCCTTATTGCATGACAGAACGAAACCTCTGTTATACACGGTGCCCTGCGTACAAGAGAGCGAGACACCGCCCAGTCCCGTGCCGTCTTCACGGCTGTCGTGCAGTGCCTTCCAACTCAGGGGGCTCATCTCCCAGCACTGAAGCAGGCAATGTTCTCTTGTGATCCACAGGGTTTCCACTGAAAGGCCCAGATCACCAGGCCTTTCTTCCTAGTCTGTCTTAGTCTGGAAGTTCTGCCAAAACTGTCCACTAGGGGTGACCCTGCTGGTATTTGAAACACCAGTGGCATAGCTTCCAGCACGACGGCAGCGCTCAAGCCACCACAGTAGGACACACCGACAGAGGGGTGGTGGGTATGAAGCATAAGCGGTACGTCCAGCCAGAGGTACCTGCCTAGTGGCGATCTCCTTCAGGGCCCTGGCAGCCAAAGGATGTCACCGGTGTCCTAGGTGACCATCAGCTGGTCAGCTCCGCCCACGTGCCAGTCCTCCACAGTCCTGAGGATGGCACCTCTGAACTTGCCACGTGGATGACGGACATCCAGAGCTCCTCTGACCTTGCCGTGTGGATGATGGCCCCAGGGCTCCTCTGACCTTCCTGTGTGGATGATGGCCCCCAGGGCTCCTCTGACCTTCCTGTGTGGATGATGGCCCCCAGGGCTCCTCTGACCTTCCTGTGTGGATGATGGCCCCCAGGGCTCCTCTGACCTTCCTGTGTGGATGATGGCCCCCAGGGTGTCTCTGACCTTGCCCTGTGGATGATGGCCCCAGGGTGTCTCTGACCTTGCTGTGTGGATGATGGTCCCCAGGGTGTCTCTGACCTTGCCCTGTGGATGATGGCCCCAGGGTGTCTCTGACCTTGCTGTGTGGATGATGGTCCCCAGGGTGTCTCTGACCTTGCCCTGTGGATGATGGCCCCAGGGCTCCTCTGACCTTGCTGTGTGGATGATGGTCCCCAGGGTGTCTCTGACCTTGCCCTGTGGATGATGGCCCCAGGGTGTCTCTGACCTTGCCCTGTGGATGATGGTCCCCAGGGTGTCTCTGACCTTGCCCTGTGGATGATGGCCCCAGGGTGTCTCTGACCTTGCTGTGTGGATGATGGTCCCCAGGGTGTCTCTGACCTTGCCCTGTGGATGATGGCCCCAGGGCTCCTCTGACCTTGCTGTGTGGATGATGGTCCCCAGGGTGTCTCTGACCTTGCCCTGTGGATGATGGCCCCAGGGTGTCTCTGACCTTGCCCTGTGGATGATGGTCCCCAGGGTGTCTCTGACCTTGCCCTGTGGATGATGGTCCCTAGGGTGTCTCTGGCCTTGCTGTGTGAATGAAGCCCCCAGGGCTCCTCTGACCTTGCCGAGTGGATGAAGGCCCCAGGGCTCCTCTGACCTTGCTGTGTGGATGATGGCCCCCAGGGCTCCTCTGACCTTGCCCTGTGTGGATGAAGGCCCCAGGGCTCCTCTGACCTTGCTGTGTGGATGAAGGCCCCAGGGTCCTTCTGACCTTCCTGTGCGGATGATGGCCCCGGGGCTCCTCTGACTTTCCTGTGTGGATGATGGCCCCAGGGCTCCTCTGACTTTCCTGTGCGGATGATGGCCCCAGGGCTCCTCTGACTTTCCTGTGCGGATGATGGCCCCAGGGCTCCTCTGAGCTTCCTGTGCGGATGATGGCCCCAGGGCTCCTCTGACCTTGCCCTGTGGATGATGGCCACCAGGGCTTCCCTGACCGTGCTGTATGGTCGAAGGCCCCTAGTGCTTTTTGCTGAGAAAGGCAATGACTGGCTGTGGGCTTGATGAGCCCTAGAGCCAGTTGTAGAAGGCGTATCTCCCTTTCATCTTCAGACAGAACTCAAATATGGCTTTGCTGCCAGTCACGCCAGTCAGGAGCACCTGCCAGGGCCTCATCCGCCAGCCACCTGGGTGGACGGTTTAGCCTGAGTGAACAGGTCAGCTCCGCCCTGTGAGCACAGGTGGTAGCTGGGCTCCAAGACCCTCTTTTCAGAGGCCCACAGATGGGTTGCTCTCTGGGGTGCCGTGGGCCTGCCCAGGGCTCCAGGCTGGAGAGGCCAGCCTGCATCACTGAGCCGGCTCTGAGTAATATTAATAAAGTTGAGCTGTCTTTTCCCACAGCATGCTGCATCTGTCTTCATTGAAGCGTGCTCTGGGTAATTTCATTGTGGGGTTTTCCATTAAAAAGTTTGATTAATTCCATAAATATTAAAATAAGACAGATAATTAGAATCCAGGTACTCACTGTTACACAGAAGCAGTAAGGTCTGTGCTAAATTATTATTATTAATAATAAGCTCTCACTAGTGCTGGTAATAAGTACATAGAAAAGAGGTTCACATCATTGTTATAGTATCTTCTCCCCAGACAGTCTGGGGTCGCTCTGCAGCTATCTCTGGGAGTGAGACTGGAAGCCGGGAGCCCAAGTGACTGCTAAGACTGCAGGCCCTCAGACCGGCTGGAGGGGGCACCCTTGTTTGTTGCTTGAGCTTCATGCTCACCTGCCTAACTGCCTCCTGCTTTTGGTCCCAGGGGAACCCTGGTGGCACAGTGGTTAAGAGCTTGGCTGCTAACCAAAAGTCAGCAGTTGGAATTCACCAGATACTCCTTAGAAACCCTATGGGGCAATTCTACTGTGTCCTTTAGGGTCATTATGAGTTGAAATCAACTCAACAGCACTGGATTTTCTAGTCCCAGAAGGCAATTTCTCCCACTCTGCCCTGGCCAGTTTCCTCCCGTGTTGGGAGGCTGCCTGACAGTCTTCTCTGTTGACTGACTCCAGGGATGATGGGAGTGGTGGGAGAAGGGAGAGGGTTGGGCCTCATGGGTGTTCGCTCGAGAGCCGGAGCTGACTAATAGGTGTCTCCAAACCTCCACACAGATCATGAGGACAAGCTCAGCTATGAACCATTAAGGCGGAAGGAGGGTGTGTTGGATCAATAAATAGCAAAGAAAGGGAAAGCCCTGGTCACGCCTAAGCTGAAGCACCTATTTGTTGTGTTGGGTCGTAATTGCAATCGTCTCACTAATCACTTTATGGAGGATTCTCAAAGCAGCCACCTCCGAGAAGACAAAAAAAACCTCGCTCTTATTTTTAATCAGAGGAACAAGCCAACTACACAGAACACTTTCCCCCTTTTTTAAAAAAAAGCACTTGCCCAAAAAGGCCTTCTCAAGTGCTAGCCGAGGAAACACAGAAGCCCGTGGTACCTCTGCTGAGACTGGAGTTCTTCCCTTACGGATGCACGTGGGTGGAGCAGTGCTCGAGCCCAGTTCAGACGTGGGCCCAGGCCAGGCCCCACAGAGATGCAGCACCCTGCTCACATCCTCACAGATCTCAGCTTGTGTTTCATTCCGCAGAGGCTCTGGCCCACGCTACCGCTTCTCAGAAGACACAGAACTGACACGGGACTGCTGCTCAAGGCCCACTTCTGACCAGTAAAGAGGGAAATGGATGCGATGCAAAGCCAGCATCTGATCTGAGAGTTCCTGGTTCAGGAAGGAATTCTCGATTTGAAGACAGCAGATTGCAACAGGAGGACAGATCTCAGGCCTGAGCTTTGAGGGAAGACGTTGCAAACGCAGTGCAGGCCACAGTGAAGCCTGAGGCAAAAGGAAGTCATTAACACGGACCCTGTCCTTATTTAAAATGTTGATATTTTGTTCATCAAGGACTTTTTTCTTTTGCATTAGTTTAGAATTTAAAAAATGATTGCATTAATTTTTTTAGTTTGTCTTGATTCCTGGGTTTTTTGGCACCCCTTTAGATTTTGTGGCCTAGTCCTACCCTGTGGCAGAGGAGTGGGCAGGTCTGAAAATAGGCTTCTGGGGGCCCTTCACCGCATGATTTGGAGGAGGCTGGGGAAAGCAGGTACCTGCAGAGCCAGGTCGCTCACAGGGGACCCTCTGGTAAGCTGAGATTTGTTGTCGGCTGCCATCAAGTTGGTCCGACCCCCATGCACAGCAGAACGAAACACTGCCCGGTGCTGTGCCATCCCCACAATTGGCTGTGATGAGACTGAAGCTCAGGCTTACAAAGGATATTCACCAACACAGGAAGGAGGACATCTACTCAGGGGCCAGTGTCACCTGACACTGGATGCCCCAAGAGCAGACACACCACTTTGCAGGGCTTTTCTGGAGTGCAGGGGCTAGTCCGCATCTCCTTTCTATCTAGGACAAGAATCTGTAGGCAGAAAAAGGTGAAGGGTGCCTTGGGAAGTGGGGAAAGAACTCCTGGCTGCTCCCAATGTGCTCTTTTTATTTTATTATTTTATTGTGCTTTAGGTGAAAGTTCATAGACCAAATTAGTTCCCCATTTGATAGTTTGTGCATAAAGTGTTCCCTGACTTTGGTTGCGTTCCCCACGATGACTCAGCACTCTCCCCATTTCCACCCTGGTTTTCCTGCTTCCCTTCGTCCTGATTTTCTACACCTTCCTGCCTTCTCATCTTTGCTTTTGGGCAATGTTGTCATTTTGATCTCGTATAATTGATTATTCTAAGGAACACGTACCTCTCATGTGTTAGTGTTTACTTTATGGGCCAGTCTATGATTTGGCTGAAAGGTTGTTTCCGGGAATGACTTTAGTTCCGAGTCAGAAGGGTGGCTTGGGGCCATAGTCTCTGTCAAACCAGTAAGTCTGGTCTTTTTTGTTAGTTTGATTTTGTATTCTACAATTTTTTTCCTGCTCCATCCAGGACCCTCTGTTGTGATCCTAGTCACAGCAGTCAGTAGTGATAGCCGGGCACTATCTGGTCTCTCTGGTCTCGGAGCCATGTAAGCTATGGTTCATGTGATCCATTAGTCTTTTGGATTAATTTCTTCCTTGAGTGTTTGCTTTTCGTCACTCTCTTTTGCTCCGGACAGGAAGAGACCAATAGTTTGCATCATAGATGGCTGCTCGCAAGCTTTTAAGGCCCAGACACTATTCACCAAAGTAGGGTGAAGAACATTGTCTTTATGAACTATGTTGTGTCAGTTGACGTAGATGTCCCCTGAGTCTATGGGCCTTCACCTTTGAGCCTAGAAACTTTGCCCCACGAGGTGCTTGGTTATGTCTAAGAAGTTTCCACACAAGTTGCCTTTGTGTGCGCTATTGTCTTTATTAATATACGTGCAGCACCTACAATTATGTATGTAGAAATACTCATAACCAAACCTATATCTGCTGGTGTGTACCCCCTTACCGGCTCCCAAACCTCTGTAGCATACCTGGTGGTGCAGTGCTTGAGTGCTACAGCTGTTAACCAAAAGGTCAGGAGTTTGAATCCACCAGCTTCTCCTTAGAAATCCTGTGGGGCGGCCCTACTCTGTCCTGTAAAGTCACTATGAGTCGGAATTGACTCAGTGACGAAGGGTTTAGTTTTTTGGCTTTTCAGTAATTACTATAACATAGAAATCCTGCAACAATGGTGTTAACAAACAATAATTTACAAATGGCTGCATAGGTAGATTAAAAAAGCAGCCGAGCTCTTAACCATTACACCATGGGGGCTCCACCTTATTTCTAAATATTTTTGTATATAACTACATTATTTTATCTATCATTCTATTATTTATATCATGTGGTTTTGGCTTGCACACGTGTCAGATCCCCTTTATTTCCTTTTCTTGCCTTATTGCTTTAGCTAGGACTTCCAGTACAATGTTAAATAAGAGTAGTGATAAAGGGCATCCTTGCCTGGCTCCCATTCACAAGGGGAATGCTTTCAGTCTCTTTCTGTTGAGAATAATGTTGGCTGTTGGTTTTGTTTAAATGCCTTTTATTATGCTAAGGAATTTCCCTTTTATTCCTATTTTGCTGAGAGTTTTTATCAGGAATGGGTGTTGGGGTTTATCAAATGATATCTGTATCAATTGTTTTATTCGTGTAGCAGGCTACTTTGGCTGATTTTCTAATATTGAAAATCCTTGCATACTACGTGGTATGAATCGCATTTGGTCACGATGTATTATTTTTTTGATATGCTGCTGAATTCTATTGGTTAGAATTTTGTTGAGAACTTTTGGGTCTATATTTATGAGGGATATTGACCTGTAATTTTCTTTTTTTGTGGTGTCTTTGCCTGGCTTTGGTGTCAGGATTATGCTGGCTTCACAGAATCAATTTGTGAGTATTATTTCCTTCCTTATGCTCTGAAATATTTGAGTAGTATTGGTGTGAGCTCTTCTCTGAACGTTTCGTAGAATTCTACAGTGAAGCTCTCTGGGCCAGGGTCTTTTGTTGTTGCTGTTGGGAGTTTTTAAAAATTCTCTCTTCAATCTTTTCTTTCATTATGGGTCTGTTCAGTTTTTCTACTTCATTTTGTGTTAGCTTAGGTAGGTAGTGTGTTTCTAGAAATTTGTCCATTTCTTCTAGGTTTTCAAATTTGTTGGAGTGCAATGTTCTGTAGTATTCTGTTATGGTCATTTTTTATTTCAGTTGGTTCTGTTGTAATGTCACCCATCTCATGTCTTGTTTTGGTTATTTGCCTCTTCTCCTGCTTTTCTTTTGTCAATTTGGTCGATGGTTTGTTGATTTTATTGATCCTTTCAAAGAACAAGCTTCTGGTTTTGTTGAGTCTATTGTTTTTCTGTTCTCTGTTTTATTTCTGCTCTGATATTTATTATTTCCTTTCTTATGGTGACTGTGTGCTACCTTTGCCGCTATCTTTCTGTTTGTTCAAGTTGTAGGGTTAATGTTTTTCCTTTGGCCCTTCTTTTTTGGTGTATGTTATTGCTATAAATTGACCTCTGAGCACTGCTTTTGGTGTGTCCCAAAGATTTTAGTATGTTGTATTTTCATTCTCATTTGATTCTAGGAATTTTTTCAATTTCATCTTTGATTTTTCTATTATCCAGCAGTTTTTAGCAAGTCTCTATGTATTTGATTTTTTTTTTTTCTTTGCTCTTCCTGTTATTGATTTCTGCTTTTATAGCATTGTGATCAGAGAAAATGCATTGCATTATTTCAGTGTTTTGGATTTGATTGAGGCTTGCCTTGGGGCCTAAAATGTGGTCTATTCTGGAGAATGATCCATGTGCACTGGGGAAGAATATGTACTTCACTGCTCTTGGGTGCAGTGTTGTGTATATGTCTATGAGGTCGAGTTGGTTGATAAAAAAAAAATAGTGGCATTTAAATCTTCTGTTATCTTTGTTGAGTTTCTAATTGTTCTGCCCTTCACTGAAAGCAGCGTGTTAAAGTCTCCTACTATTATTGTGGAACTGTCTATTTCTCTCTTCAGTGCTGCTAGAGCTTGTTTTATGTATTTTGGAGCTCTGTCATTGAGTGCATATATATTAATTACAGTATGTTCTTTTGGTGGGTTGACCCTTTAATCATTATATAATGTCCTTCCTTATCTTTTATGGTGGATTTTGCCTTAAAGTCTATTTTATCAGAGATTAATATTGCCACTTCTGCTTTTTTTGTTGTTGTTGTTATTATTTGCTTGGTATATTTTTTTCCATCCTTTGAGTTTAATTTGTTTATGTCTTTGTGTCTAAGTTGTGTCTCTTGTAGACAGCATAATAAGTCAAGCTTTTTTTTTTAATCCTTTCTGCCACTTTCTGTCTCTTTACTGGTGCATTTAAGCCATTTACATTCACTGTGATTATCTATAGGTATGAGTTTATTGCTGTCATTTTGATGTGCTTTTTTTTAATGTGTGTGGTGTTGATGGCTTCTTTGTTTTGCTTAATTTTCTGTGCTGAATTCTTTTTGTTTGTGGATTTTCTTTTCATTTCTTTCACTGTTGTTGATTTTGTGTTTGCTGAGTCTTTGTGTTTTTCTTCTCTTTTATTTTGATGAGTAAATTTGTTAACTTTCTTTGTGGTTACATTGAAATTTACCTTTATCTTCCTAAGTTTAAAGTGGTCTTTTATTTCTTGTTGTCACCTTGACTTCCTCTCCATATGAAAGCTCTATAACTACACCATTTATTGCCCTTTTTTGTTTTGGCATTGTCATTTTTTTTAGACTGTGTTCTGTAGAGAAGCAAAACCAGTAAAGCTTGTAAATATATACAGAGAGGGATTTATATCAAAGAAACAGCTCAGGGGGTTGTGGAGCTGGAACATCTTAAGTCACTGGGTCAGGATAGAGGCTTCTCCTGATTGTTGTAGCTGCAGGGTCTGGCAAACCCAAGATCGGCAGGTCAGAGAACAGGACTTTTGCTCACAGGAGGTGAAGACTGACAAATCCCAAGTTTGGCAGGTAAACTGTTAGCTCACGTCCCAAGAACCATTGGTCAGATGAACAGGAGCCAGCTGCAGGATCCAGAGAAGCAAAAGCCAGAACATCCACTTATATTCGGATGCAGCCCCACACGCCCAAGGAAGCTCCCTTTTAAGTGATTGGCTACTCACAGCATATCCCATCATGGAGGTGATCACATATAAACACTGAGAATCATGGTCCAGCCAAGTTGGCACACAATCTTAACCATCACAGTCATCATTTACAGATTGACATCTCTTGTTTCCTATCTTCAGTCTTTTAGGTTTGTTTTATTTTTTAGGTTTCTTTATTTGAGTTGGTGTCTGGCTGTTGCAGTCCTGTGTCCTAATCTCAGGTTGTTGTCTGATGTTTTTGGTTCCCTTTCTGAAGGACTCCCTTTAATACTTCTTGTAAGGTTGGTCTCATTTTTACAAATTCCATTAATTTCTGTTTATATGGAAATGTCCTTATTTCTCCGTGGTATTTGAGTGACAGTTTTGCTGGATACATAATTTTTGTTTGGCAATTTTTTTTTTCCAAGGCTTTATATATGTCATTCCATTGCCTTCTTGCCTGCATGCTTTCTGCTGAGTAACCAGAAAGTAGTCTTATTTGTTCCCCTTTGTAAGTGACTTTTCATTTTTCCCGAGCTGTTCTCAGGATTCTTTCTTTGTCTTTGATTTTGACAAGTTTGAGCATCATATGTCTTTGTTATTTTCTTTTGGAGTCTATCCTGTATGGAGTTTGTTGATGTCCTTGGATGGATATCTTTTCATCTTTCGTGATATTAGAGAAATACTCTGCCAGCAAATCTTAGACAATTCACTCTGTGTGTGTTTTTTTGCCTCCTGTTCTGGAGTTCTGATCACACGTAAATTTTTCCTCTTGATAGTGTCTCACATAATTATTGGGCTTTTTTCATTTTTCTTCATCCCTTTTTCTGATTTTTCCTCAAATTAGTGTCAAGGGGTGTGCCCTCTAGTTCACTGATTCTGTCTTCCACTGATTCAATTCTGCTCCTATGTCCTTCTATTGAGTTCTCTGTTTCTGAAATTTTATTGTTAATCTTTTGGATTTCTACTCACTGTTTTTCTTATGTTTCTAATTGTCTATTTTCTTTTTGTATTGTTTTTCTGAATTCTTCTATTGCTTTGTTTATGTTTTCTTTGATTTTGTCTGTGTTTTCCTTGGTTTTGTTTGTGTTTTCCTTAATTTCTTTCTTGATCTCTTGGAGAACCCTATTAGGCAGTTCCATTACCATTTCTTCCAGGAGGTTTTCTGATTGTTTTATTTTAGTCACTTGTTGGAGCCCTATCGTCCTTCTTTATGTGATTTGATCTTGTCTGTTGTATCAGAGGCATTATGTGTTTATTTATTTATTATATGTTTGCTGCTGCCCCATTTTTTTGTTGTTTTGTTTTGATATATCTGAGTAGGTGGGGTGTGTGTGCTACTCTGATTACTAGTCTGGATGCACTGGAGCTCTCACCTCCTGTCCCCAGGTGGGTGGAACAGCAGCTGGGTGTGTGAGCATGGGTGTCTGTTCACTGGTTTTGCAGGGAGGCTGAGGATGTTGCTGGTGTTGTTGGTGAGGTGATGTATCTGTCCAGCTGGTCACCTGGGTGTGGGTGCAGGGAGTGTTTTCACTGGTCACTTGGTTAGGTGTTATGTGTATGCATTGCTGGTTGCCAGGTGGTTGGAGCCTGGGTCATTGGTCACTGAGTAGGTGGTCCAGAAACTCTCACTGATGGTCCTGGAGGCAGGGCTGCGTGGGGTTGGTCGGAACAGGAACAAGCCTCCAGTTGCAGTAGGGTGGTGTATGGGCGAGGCAGGGTTACCCATGAAATGCGGGAGAGTGTGCCGCTGGTCTTCAGGTCCCCAGTGTAGGTGGTTGGAGGGAGTAAGAGGCATCACTGGTCCATTGGCCTCCATGTGGGTGGCTGGGTATAGGATTGGGTGGCACTGGTCCTTGGGCCCCCAGCACAGTTGGCTGGGTGGAAGAGAGGACGCTGCTAGTCCCCAGGCCCCCAGTGCTAGCAGCCAGGCAGAGAAACAGACACCACTGATCCTCAGGCCCCAGCTTGGGTGGGTGGCTTAGGAGTGGGCACTGCTGGTCCGTGGGACCCCAGTGTGGGTGGGTGGGCAGAAGAGGGGGCACTGCTGGTCCGTGGGACCCCAGTGTGGGTGGGTGGGCTTAGGAGTGGGCACTGCTGGTCCGTGGGACCCCAGTGTGGGTGGCTGGGCTTAGGAGTGGGCACTGCTGGTCCGTGGGACCCCAGTGTGGGTGGCTGGGCTTAGGAGTGGGCACTGCTGGTCCGTGGGACCCCAGTGTGGGTGGCTGGGCTTAGGAGTGGGCACTGCTGGTCCGTGGGGCCCCAGTGTGGGTGGGTGGGCTTAGGAGTGGGCACTGCTGGTCCGTGGGACCCCAGTGTGGGTGGCTGGGCTTAGGAGTGGGCACTGCTGGTCCGTGGGGCCCCAGTGTGGGTGGCTGGGCTTAGGAGTGGGCACTGCTGGTCCGTGGGACCCCAGTGTGGGTGGGTGGGCAGAAGAGGGGGCACTGCTGGTCCGTGGGGCCCCAGTGTGGGTGGCTGGGCAGAAGAGGGGGCACTGCTGGTCCGTGGGACCCCAGTGTGGGTGGGTGGGCAGAAGAGGGGGCACTGCTGGTCCGTGGGACCCCAGTGTGGGTGGGTGGGCAGAAGAGGGGGCACTGCTGGTCCGTGGGACCCCAGTGTGGGTGGCTGGGCAGAAGAGGGGGCACTGCTGGTCCGTGGGACCCCAGTGTGGGTGGCTGGGCAGAAGAGGGGGCACTGCTGGTCCGTGGGACCCCAGTGTGGGTGGGTGGGCAGAAGAGGGGGCACTGCTGGTCCGTGGGGCCCCAGTGTGGGTGGCTGGGCTTAGGAGTGGGCACTGCTGGTCCGTGGGACCCCAGTGTGGGTGGCTGGGCTTAGGAGTGGGCACTGCTGGTCCGTGGGGCCCCAGTGTGGGTGGGTGGCTTAGGAGTGGGCACTGCTGGTCCGTGGGGCCCCAGTGTGGGTGGCTGGGCTTAGGAGTGGGCACTGCTGGTCCGTGGGACCCCAGTGTGGGTGGCTGGGCTTAGGAGTGGGCACTGCTGGTCCGTGGGACCCCAGTGTGGGTGGCTGGGCTTAGGAGTGGGCACTGCTGGTCCGTGGGACCCCAGTGTGGGTGGCTGGGCTTAGGAGTGGGCACTGCTGGTCCGTGGGACCCCAGTGTGGGTGGGTGGGCAGAAGAGGGGGCACTGCTGGTCCGTGGGACCCCAGTGTGGGTGGGTGGCTTAGGAGTGGGCACTGCTGGTCCGTGGGACCCCAGTGTGGGTGGGTGGGCAGAAGAGGGGGCACTGCTGGTCCGTGGGACCCCAGTGTGGGTGGGTGGCTTAGGAGTGGGCACTACTGGTCCGTGGGACCCCAGTGTGGGTGGGTGGGCAGAAGAGGGGGCACTGCTGGTCCGTGGGACCCCAGTGTGGGTGGCTGGGCTTAGGAGTGGGCACTGCTGGTCCGTGGGACCCCAGTGTGGGTGGGTGGGCTTAGGAGTGGGCACTGCTGGTCCGTGGGACCCCAGTGTGGGTGGCTGGGCTTAGGAGTGGGCACTGCTGGTCCGTGGGACCCCAGTGTGGGTGGCTGGGCTTAGGAGTGGGCACTGCTGGTCCGTGGGGCCCCAGTGTGGGTGGCTGGGCTTAGGAGTGGGCACTGCTGGTCCGTGGGACCCCAGTGTGGGTGGCTGGGCTTAGGAGTGGGCACTGCTGGTCCGTGGGGCCCCAGTGTGGGTGGCTGGGCTTAGGAGTGGGCACTGCTGGTCCGTGGGACCCCAGTGTGGGTGGCTGGGCTTAGGAGTGGGCACTGCTGGTCCGTGGGGCCCCAGTGTGGGTGGGTGGGCTTAGGAGTGGGCACTGCTGGTCCGTGGGACCCCAGTGTGGGTGGGTGGGCTTAGGAGTGGGCACTGCTGGTCCGTGGGACCCCAGTGTGGGTGGCTGGGCTTAGGAGTGGGCACTGCTGGTCCGTGGGACCCCAGTGTGGGTGGGTGGGCTTAGGAGTGGGCACTGCTGGTCCGTGGGACCCCAGTGTGGGTGGGTGGGCTTAGGAGTGGGCACTGCTGGTCCGTGGGACCCCAGTGTGGGTGGCTGGGCTTAGGAGTGGGCACTGCTGGTCCGTGGGACCCCAGTGTGGGTGGCTGGGCTTAGGAGTGGGCACTGCTGGTCCGTGGGACCCCAGTGTGGGTGGCTGGGCTTAGGAGTGGGCACTGCTGGTCCGTGGGACCCCAGTGTGGGTGGCTGGGCTTAGGAGTGGGCACTGCTGGTCCGTGGGACCCCAGTGTGGGTGGGTGGGCTTAGGAGTGGGCACTGCTGGTCCGTGGGACCCCAGTGTGGGAGGGTGGCTTAGGAGTGGGCACTGCTGGTCCGTGGGACCCCAGCTTGGGTGGGTGGCTTAGGAGTGGGCACTGCTGGTCCGTGGGACCCCAGTGTGGGTGGCTGGGCTTAGGAGTGGGCACTGCTGGTCCGTGGGACCCCAGTGTGGGTGGCTGGGCTTAGGAGTGGGCACTGCTGGTCCGTGGGACCCCAGTGTGGGTGGCTGGGCTTAGGAGTGGGCACTGCTGGTCCGTGGGACCCCAGTGTGGGTGGCTGGGCTTAGGAGTGGGCACTGCTGGTCCGTGGGACCCCAGTGTGGGTGGGTGGGCAGAAGAGGGGGCACTGCTGGTCCGTGGGGCCCCAGTGTAGGTGGGTGGGCAGAAGAGGGGGCACTGCTGGTCCGTGGGGCCCCAGTGTGGGTGGCTGGGCTTAGGAGTGGGCACTGCTGGTCCGTGGGGCCCCAGTGTGGGTGGGTGGGCAGAAGAGGGGGCACTGCTGGTCCGTGGGACCCCAGTGTGGGTGGGTGGGCAGAAGAGGGGGGCACTGCTGGTCCGTGGGGCCCCAGTGTGGGTGGCTGGGCTTAGGAGTGGGCACTGCTGGTCCGTGGGACCCCAGTGTGGGTGGGTGGGCAGAAGAGGGGGCACTGCTGGTCCGTGGGAACCCAGTGTGGGTGGCTGGGCTTAGGAGTGGGCACTGCTGGTCCGTGGGACCCCAGTGTGGGTGGGTGGGCAGAAGAGGGGGCACTGCTGGTCCGTGGGACCCCAGTGTGGGTGGCTGGGCTTAGGAGTGGGCACTGCTGGTCCGTGGGACCCCAGTGTGGGTGGGTGGGCAGAAGAGGGGGCACTGCTGGTCCGTGGGGCCCCAGTGTGGGTGGGTGGGCTTAGGAGTGGGCACTGCTGGTCCGTGGGACCCCAGTGTGGGTGGGTGGGCAGAAGAGGGGGCACTGCTGGTCCATGGGGCCCCAGTGTGGGTGGCTGGGCTTAGGAGTGGGCACTGCTGGTCCGTGGGACCCCAGTGTGGGTGGGGTGGGCAGAAGAGGGGGCACTGCTGGTCCGTGGGACCCCAGTGTGGGTGGCTGGGCTTAGGAGTGGGCACTGCTGGTCCGTGGGACCCCAGTGTGGGTGGGTGGGCAGAAGAGGGGGCACTGCTGGTCCGTGGGACCCCAGTGTGGGTGGCTGGGCTTAGGAGTGGGCACTGCTGGTCCGTGGGACCCCAGTGTGGGTGGCTGGGCTTAGGAGTGGGCACTGCTGGTCCGTGGGACCCCAGTGTGGGTGGGTGGGCTTATGAGTGGGCACTGCTGGTCCGTGGGACCCCAGTGTGGGTGGGTGGGCAGAAGAGGGGGCACTGCTGGTCCGTGGGACCCCAGTGTGGGGTGGGTGGGCAGAAGAGGGGGCACTGCTGGTCCGTGGGACCCCAGTGTGGGTGGGTGGGCAGAAGAGGGGGGCACTGCTGGTCCGTGGGACCCCAGTGTGGGTGGCTGGGCTTAGGAGTGGGCACTGCTGGTCCGTGGGACCCCAGTGTGGGTGGGTGGGCTTAGGAGTGGGCACTGCTGGTCCGTGGGGCCCCAGTGTGGGTGGCTGGGCTTAGGAGTGGGCACTGCTGGTCCGTGGGACCCCAGTGTGGGTGGGTGGGCTTAGGAGTGGGCACTGCTGGTCCGTGGGACCCCAGTGTGGGTGGGTGGGCAGAAGAGGGGGCACTGCTGGTCCGTGGGACCCCAGTGTGGGTGGGTGGGCAGAAGAGGGGGCACTGCTGGTCCGTGGGACCCCAGTGTGGGTGGGTGGGCAGAAGAGGGGGCACTGCTGGTCCGTGGGACCCCAGTGTGGGTGGCTGGGCTTAGGAGTGGGCACTGCTGGTCCGTGGGACCCCAGTGTGGGTGGGTGGGCTTAGGAGTGGGCACTGCTGGTCCGTGGGACCCCAGTGTGGGTGGCTGGGCTTAGGAGTGGGCACTGCTGGTCCGTGGGACCCCAGTGTGGGTGGCTGGGCTTAGGAGTGGGCACTGCTGGTCCGTGGGACCCCAGTGTGGGTGGGGTGGGCAGAAGAGGGGGCACTGCTGGTCCGTGGGGCCCCAGTGTGGGTGGCTGGGCTTAGGAGTGGGCACTGCTGGTCCGTGGGACCCCAGTGTGGGTGGCTGGGCTTAGGAGTGGGCACTGCTGGTCCGTGGGACCCCAGTGTGGGTGGCTGGGCTTAGGAGTGGGCACTGCTGGTCCGTGGGACCCCAGTGTGGGTGGCTGGGCTTAGGAGTGGGCACTGCTGGTCCGTGGGACCCCAGTGTGGGTGGCTGGGCTTAGGAGTGGGCACTGCTGGTCCGTGGGACCCCAGTGTGGGTGGCTGGGCTTAGGAGTGGGCACTGCTGGTCCGTGGGACCCCAGTGTGGGTGGGTGGGCAGAAGAGGGGGCACTGCTGGTCCGTGGGACCCCAGTGTGGGTGGGTGGGCTTAGGAGTGGGCACTGCTGGTCCGTGGGACCCCAGTGTGGGTGGCTGGGCTTAGGAGTGGGCACTGCTGGTCCGTGGGACCCCAGTGTGGGTGGGTGGGCAGAAGAGGGGGCACTGCTGGTCCGTGGGACCCCAGTGTGGGTGGCTGGGCTTAGGAGTGGGCACTGCTGGTCCGTGGGACCCCAGTGTGGGTGGGTGGGCAGAAGAGGGGGCACTGCTGGTCCGTGGGACCCCAGTGTGGGTGGCTGGGCTTAGGAGTGGGGGTCCGTGGGACCCCAGTGTGGGTGGCTGGGCTTAGGAGTGGGCACTGCTGGTCCGTGGGACCCCAAGTGTGGGTGGGTGGGCAGAAGAGGGGGCACTGCTGGTCCGTGGGACCCCAGTGTGGGTGGGTGGGCTTAGGAGTGGGCACTGCTGGTCCGTGGGACCCCAGTGTGGGTGGCTGGGCTTAGGAGTGGGCACTGCTGGTCCGTGGGACCCCAGTGTGGGTGGGTGGGCAGAAGAGGGGGCACTGCTGGTCCGTGGGACCCCAGTGTGGGTGGCTGGGCTTAGGAGTGGGCACTGCTGGTCCGTGGGACCCCAGTGTGGGTGGGTGGGCAGAAGAGGGGGCACTGCTGGTCCGTGGGACCCCAGTGTGGGTGGCTGGGCTTAGGAGTGGGCACTGCTGGTCCGTGGGACCCCAGTGTGGGTGGCTGGGCTTAGGAGTGGGCACTGCTGGTCCGTGGGGACCCCAGTGTGGGTGGCTGGGCTTAGGAGTGGGCACTGCTGGTCCGTGGGACCCCAGTGTGGGGTGCTGGGCTTAGGAGTGGGCACTGCTGGTCCGTGGGACCCCAGTGTGGGTGGGTGGGCAGAAGAGGGGGCACTGCTGGTCCGTGGGGCGCCCAGTGTGGGTGGGTGGGCAGAAGAGGGGGCACTGCTGGTCCGTGGGGCCCCAGTGTGGGTGGCTGGGCTTAGGAGTGGGCACTGCTGGTCCGTGGGGCCCCAGTGTGGGTGGGTGGGCAGAAGAGGGGGCACTGCTGGTCCGTGGGACCCCAGTGTGGGTGGGTGGGCAGAAGAGGGGGCACTGCTGGTCCGTGGGGCCCCAGTGTGGGTGGCTGGGCTTAGGAGTGGGCACTGCTGGTCCGTGGGACCCCAGTGTGGGTGGGTGGGCAGAAGAGGGGGCACTGCTGGTCCGTGGGACCCCAGTGTGGGTGGCTGGGCTTAGGAGTGGGCACTGCTGGTCCGTGGGACCCCAGTGTGGGTGGGTGGGCAGAAGAGGGGACACTGCTGGTCCGTGGGACCCCAGTGTGGGTGGCTGGGCTTAGGAGTGGGCACTGCTGGTCCGTGGGACCCCAGTGTGGGTGGGTGGGCAGAAGAGGGGGCACTGCTGGTCCGTGGGGCCCCAGTGTGGGTGGGTGGGCCTAGGAGTGGGCACTGCTGGTCCGTGGGACCCCAGTGTGGGTGGGTGGGCAGAAGAGGGGGCACTGCTGGTCCATGGGGCCCCAGTGTGGGTGGCTGGGCTTAGGAGTGGGCACTGCTGGTCCGTGGGACCCCAGTGTGGGTGGGTGGGCAGAAGAGGGGGCACTGCTGGTCCGTGGGACCCCAGTGTGGGTGGCTGGGCTTAGGAGTGGGCACTGCTGGTCCGTGGGACCCCAGTGTGGGTGGGTGGGCTTAGGAGTGGGCACTGCTGGTCCGTGGGACCCCAGTGTGGGTGGCTGGGCTTAGGAGTGGGCACTGCTGGTCCGTGGGACCCCAGTGTGGGTGGCTGGGCTTAGGAGTGGGCACTGCTGGTCCGTGGGACCCCAGTGTGGGTGGGTGGGCAGAAGAGGGGGCACTGCTGGTCCGTGGGACCCCAGTGTGGGTGGGTGGGCAGAAGAAGGGGCACTGCTGGTCCGTGGGACCCCAGTGTGGGTGGGTGGGCAGAAGAGGGGGCACTGCTGGTCCGTGGGACCCCAGTGTGGGTGGCTGGGCTTAGGAGTGGGCACTGCTGGTCCGTGGGACCCCAGTGTGGGTGGGTGGGCTTAGGAGTGGGCACGGCTGGTCCGTGGGGCCCCAGTGTGGGTGGCTGGGCTTAGGAGTGGGCACTGCTGGTCCGTGGGACCCCAGTGTGGGTGGCTGGGCTTAGGAGTGGGCACTGCTGGTCCGTGGGACCCCAGTGTGGGTGGGTGGGCAGAAGAGGGGGCACTGCTGGTCCGTGGGACCCCCGTGTGGGTAGGTGGGCAGAAGAGGGGGCACTGCTGGTCCGTGGGACCCCAGTGTGGGTGGGTGGGCAGAAGAGGGGGCACTGCTGGTCCGTGGGACCCCAGTGTGGGTGGCTGGGCTTAGGAGTGGGCACTGCTGGTCCGTGGGACCCCAGTGTGGTGGGTGGGGCTTAGGAGTGGGCACTGCTGGTCCGTGGGACCCCAGTGTGGGTGGGTGGGCAGAAGAGGGGGCACTGCTGGTCCGTGGGACCCCAGTGTGGGTGGGTGGGCAGAAGACGGGGGGCACTGCTGGTCCGTGGGACCCCAGTGTGGGTGGGTGGGCTTAGGAGTGGGCACTGCTGGTCCGTGGGACCCCAGTGTGGGTGGGTGGGCAGAGAGGGGGGCACTGCTGGTCCGTGGGACCCCAGTGTGGGTGGCTGGGCTTAGGAGTGGGCACTGCTGGTCCGTGGGACCCACAGTGTGGGTGGGTGGGCTTAAGAGTGGGCACTGCTGGTCCGTGGGACCCCAGTGTGGGTGGGTGGGCTTAGGAGTGGGCACTGCTGGTCCGTGGGACCCCCAGTGTGGGTGGGTGGGCTTAGGAGTGGGCACTGCTGGTCCGTGGGACCCCAGTGTGGGTGGGTGGGGCAGAAGAGGGGGCACTGCTGGTCCGTGGGACCCCAGTGTGGGTGGCTGGGCTTAGGAGTGGGCACTGCTGGTCCGTGGGACCCCAGTGTGGGTGGGTGGGCTTAGGAGTGGGCACTGCTGGTCCGTGGGACCCCAGTGTGGGTGGCTGGGCTTAGGAGTGGGCACTGCTGGTCCGTGGGACCCCAGTGTGGGTGGCTGGGCTTAGGAGTGGGCACTGCTGGTCCGTGGGACCCCAGTGTGGGTGGGTGGGCAGAAGAGGGGGCACTGCTGGTCCGTGGGGCCCCAGTGTGGGTGGCTGGGCTTAGGAAGTGGGCACGGCTGGTCCGTGGGACCCCAGTGTGGGTGGGTGGGCAGAAGAGGGGGGCACTGCTGGTCCGTGGGACCCCAGTGTGGGTGGCTGGGCTTAGGAGTGGGCACTGCTGGTCCGTGGGACCCCAGTGTGGGTGGGTGGGCAGAAGAGGGGGCACTGCTGGTCCGTGGGACCCCAGTGTGGGTGGGTGGGCAGAAGAGGGGGCACCTGCTGGTCCGTGGGACCCCAGTGTGGGTGGCTGGGCTTAGGAGTGGGCACTGCTGGTCCGTGGGACCCCCAGTGTGGGTGGGTGGGCAGAAGAGGGGGGCACTGCTGGTCCGTGGGACCCCAGTGTGGGTGGGTGGGCAGAAGAGGGGGGCACTGCTGGTCCGTGGGACCCCAGTGTGGGTGGGTGGGCAGAAGAGGGGGCACTGCTGGTCCGTGGGACCCCAGTGTGGGTGGGTGGGCAGAAGAGGGGGCACTGCTGGTCCGTGGGACCCCAGTGTGGGTGGCTGGGCTTAGGAGTGGGCACTGCTGGTCCGTGGGACCCCAGTGTGGGTGGGTGGGCAGAAGAGGGGGCACTGCTGGTCCGTGGGACCCAGTGTGGGTGGCTGGGCTTAGGAGTGGGCACTGCTGGTCCGTGGGACCCCAGTGTGGGTGGGTGGGCAGAAGAGGGGGCACTGTAGTCCATGGGGCCCCAGTGTGGGTAGGTGGGCAGAAGAGGGGATGCTGCCTGTTCACCAGGCTCCCAGTGAGAGTGGCTGGACAGGCAGGCAGGTGCTGCCAATCCACAAATCCCTGGTGCAAGTAGCTGAGTGAAGGGGCAGGTGCCACCAGCCTGTGAGCCCCTGACTCAGGGGGTGGGGTAGTGGTAGGTGCCACCAGACCATGATCACACATGGTGGGGGGGGGATGGATGAGGGAGGTGGAGGGGTACCACAGGTCTGCAGGCCTTCAGTATGAGGGGCTGTGGGGGCATGGTGAGTGAGGTGAGTGCACTTAACTTTTGCAAGGTGGGAAGCACTCCTAACTGACTCTAGACGGGTTGCAGTTACTCTGGCTTGACTGCACCAGGTGATGGGGGCTTCAGCTGGGAATAGCTGCTTGCTTTGTCTCAGTAAGGCTGTGCTGTTCAGGTTCAACTGGTGGGATGCCAGTGATCTGTAATCCTCCACGCCCACTGTACAGGTTCTCCCCTCCACTTGGCACTCAGTCCAATTCTTCAGCCTTGCTTTTGATGCTAGGGGTTCTAAAGTTGTCATCTATATCCAATTCACTTGTTTTCTTGGGTCTTTGTTGTAAGAGGGATGCTATGAGGCATTTAACTACACTGCCATCTTGGACTGCCTCCTCTAAGTGCACTGTTGCCACTGGGTGGGAAGTGGGGTAACATCCCAGTGCCCCAAAGGACATTCAGCTGCTGCCAGTCTGTGAGGAATGATGAGTCTGTGGGGTGCACAGACAGGCTGTCTCAATTTGTAAGAACAAGAGGAATGTGAGATAACCAGTGAGTATCATTTCGGTCCCAGCAAAATGCTAGAACACATCAACCCATGCTCTGTGGCCATCAGGAAAGGAAGTGGGCATTGGTGAAGGTCAGCTTGGGGCTACCGAGGACAAATCAGACCAGAAAACCCTGCATTTTTAGAGTTACTGGCCTGGTAGATGAGGGTATGTTATTATGTTATAGCTGGGGATATCTGAACTTTGACTAGATCTTTCTAACTCATCTCCCCCTTCTACCCTTGCCCCGCTACAATCCTGGTCATTGCATTATTTTCTTCAAAGCACCTGAAATCATCCCATGTGTTTATTTACTTGTTTATCGACCTCCCCCTTCCTCTTCATCCCCTGCCCATTTAAACTCCATAGGAGGAGGAACAACAGCTATCTTTTTCAATATGGTCTCTCCAGCACTTAGGATAGTACCCAGAAGGTAGTAAGAGCCCAATGAATGTTTGTTGAGTGAATCAGTGAGTGAGTGAATGAAGATTTGGATTTCAGCAGGCTTTTAACCAATTCTTATGGACAAGATGGGGAAAGTGGCCTGGAAGAGGGCATATTTATGTGGAAAGTTAACTGGGTGAATGGATAACGAGTACTGCCTAATGGACCCGAGGGGTCTCTGGTGGAATACCACAAGGCTCCTTGCACTCACCCATTTACTGACAATGACTTGCATTTGGGCGTCTTTGGATGCACACCAAGTGTGGTGGCCAGGGCAAGAGAGTGATGGCCCCGCTTTATTTTGAGCTGGTTCCACCACATTTTAGGTTACTGGGCCCAGTTTAGCAGAGCTTGTTGACCCTTTTCAATAAGTGGGTATTCAGATGAGAGTGACTGGGTAGAAAATGGGACAAAAGCTGACGATGTGTGTGGTGGCTGACACGGATGGTAGTGGGCAGACAGGAAAACTGAGGCATTTGTGAAAGAGGGATTAGGCTTATTTTGTGTGGCCTCAGGGACTCAAATGAGGATCAGAAACTGGAAGCTACAGGTCTGGTTTTGGCTAACGGCAAATGAGATGTTCCTAACCATTGACATCGATCAGCATTGGACTAGGAGATCTCATGGGGGTGAGAGTTCCCTGTAACTGGGGACATCCAAACATGGGGCAATCCTGGCCAAAGATGGATAGAGGGAATCCTTTCACCAAAGAGGGTTCCTCCAGAACCCATGGAGGTTTCCTGCAGTATAAGTTTAGCTCAAGCCCACCAGCTGGAGCTGTCCCCAAGGACATCACCTTGAACTTGTACCATAGCACGCCTGGTGCTCCAGGTGCCTCAGGAGATGTGGCTCCCACTTTACTGGACTATTCAGCAGCCTGTTTCTGGTTAGAGACATGGCATGGGGCAGGGAGGACATTTGTGGCCCGTCTGCATGATTTATTTTCTACTCCTGGCCCACTAGGTGAGTAAGATGAGGGGACAGAATACACACAGAAATCACACCTCTCTTTTCTCCTCTCCTTCTCCTTTCCCACCCCCATTCTCGTCCCTCCCTTCTTTGTTTTGTTTGCTTGCTTTCATTTTAATAAACAAACTGTTCTAAAAAGAACAATTTCCAATCCAGAAAAGTGAGGGTCTTTCACACATTAATTTTAATCACTCCAGTCAGGAAATTTTCTAGATTAATTAATTATTCTGAGAACTGGCTTTTGGAGAGGAGGAGAAAGTGTCTGTGTCTTCGTGGAGTAAATCAGTTTGTAAGTGGACAGTAAGATTGTTTTTCTCAGTCAACAGTTAAGGTGTTAAATGCCTAGGAACTTAGTTTCTTAGTGCTGCTGTAACAGAAATACCACCAGTGGGTGGCTTTAATGAATGGAAATTTATTGTCTCTCAGTTTAGGAAGCTAGCAGTCCAAATTCAGGACACTGGCTCTAAGGGAGGGCTCTTTCTCTCTGTCTTCCCTGGGGGAAAAGTCCTTGTCTCTTTTTAGCTTCTTCACATAGTGTGTATCTTCCCCACCCTTTGTGCTTGCATCTCTGTGCTTAATCTGTTCTTTTTATATCTCTAAGGTGATTGGCCACACTGATATGGTCTAATTAACAAAACAGGGAATGTCGTATTCCCAAACGGGATTATATCCACAGGTATAGGAGTTTAGGATTTACAACACATATTTTGGGAGGGCACAATTCAATCCAAAATGCCAGTTCTAGGCACTACAGGCTTGACAGCCCAGGGCCAGGTGGAGCTCACAACTGTCCCTTCTTTGATGACAAAGCCGAAAGGCTTTGGGGCAGTGTAGCACTAATGTCTCAGAGTGCTGTGGCATATTCCTGAGATATTTACTCATTTTTTTCCCCCAAATCAGAAGATCTGTATGTCCTTGTTCTATTTCATCTCTAAACTGAGAACTGTAAGAGCACCTCCTTTAGAAGGCTATTGTGAGGCTTAACTGAGATAAGGGGTAGACAGACCTAGCACAGTGCCTGGCCCAGAGTTAAGTGTTGGATGAATGTTGACTATTATTTCTCTAGTAAAAACAAAAAACAGAAAAATCAAACCTGTTGAGATCCAATCAATTCCGACTTATAGTGACCCTTTTATAGGATAGATAAGATCTGCTCGATGGGGTTTCCAAGGAGCGGCTGGTGGATTCGAACTGCTGACCTTTTGGTTAGCAGCTGAGCTCTTAACCACTGCACCACCGGGGCTCCCTTTCTCTTGTAACAAAAGTAATTTTAAGAGTTTCACTGATCACCACTAGGAGGAGCTCTGGCCCACTTTGTGCCTCCATGTTCTGGGGATAACTGCCTTGTGCTCCAGAAAAAAATTAGTGAAGAGTAGAAGAAAGCTTAGGTAGTGGTGGTGCTGGGAATAAACGTAGATACGATCCCTCCGGGGACCCCAGGACATGTGCAGAGCCAGCTGGCAGTGGCTGAGGGATTAATGATGAAGGCATCTCCTGAAACAGCCAGCAGCCCCACAGAGGAAGCCTCATCTCTGGAGACAGGTGATTCTCCTGCCCATTCAGTCTTCTGTGTGGTGCAAATGGTTAATATGCTTGGCTGCTAACTGAAAGGTTGGAGGTTCAAGTCCAACCAAAGAACTTTAAAAATCAACCGTTAAAAACCCAATGGAGCACAGTTATGCTCTGACACACATGGGCTCACCAAAAGTCAAAATCAACTCAAGGCCAATTGGCTTTTACCACCCCATTCCTCACACCCTGTGTGTAGGGATTGTTACTGAAGATACCTAAAGAAAAATAATTTTTTGATGGTCTAAATCTATAAATTTGATCTGAAATACATGTTCCCTATTAAATATCTTTTTGTTCGATTGAGTGTTGCAAGTTTATAGCAGAAGGAGCACTTGGCTGTCAGGCAGGTTGTCCTAAATATTGAAATTGGGAGCCAGTATAAGCAGAGTGAGGAGCCCTGGTGGTGCAGGGGTTAAGCACTCGGTTGCCACCTGAAAGGTCAGCAGTTTGAGCCACCACCTGCTCCACAGGAGAAAGACATGGTTATCTGCTTCCATAAGTTACAGCTTTGAAAACACTAAGGGCAGTCCTACTCTGTCCCATAGGGTTGATATGAGTCTGAATGGATTAACCAAAACCCAGGGCCATCGAGTCGATTCCGACTCATAGTGACCCTATAGGACAGAGTAGAACTGCCCCTATAGGACAGAGTAGAACTGCCCCAGAGAGTTTCCAAGGACGCCTGGCGGATTCTAACTGCCGACCCTTTGGTTAGCAGCTGTAGCATTTAACCACTATGCCACCAGGGTTTCCCTGAATGGACTAGATGGCACAAAATAACAATGGCAATAAGCAGAGTGACACACACCTTTTATAAATACAGCCTTCAATATGGATTACACCTCATCATAAAGAATATAAAAATCTTAACAACTGGACCAATAAGCAACATCATGATAAATGGAGAAAACATTGAAGTTGTCAAGGATTTCATTTTACTTGGATCCACAATCAACAGCCATGGGAGCAGCAGTCAAGAAATCAAATGATGTATTGCATCGGGCAAATCTGCTGCAAAGGACCTCTTTAAAGTGTTAAAAAGCAAATATGACACCTTGAAGACTAAGGTGCACCTGACCCAAGCCATGGTATTTTCAATTGCCTCACATGCATGCAAAAGCTGGACAATGAACAAGGAAGAGCGAAGAATTGATGCATTTGAATTATGGTGTTAGCAAAAGAATATTGAATATACCGTGGTTGGCTAGAAGTACGAATAAATTGTCTTGGAAGGACTATAGCCAGAATGCTCCTTAGAAGCCAGGATGGCAAGACTACATCTCACATATTTTGGACATGTTATCAGGAGGGACCAGTCCCTGGAGAAGGACATCATGCTTGGTAAAGTAGAGGGTCAGCAAAAAAGAGGAAGACCCTCAAGGAGATGGATTGACACTTTGGCTGTAACAATGGGCTCAAACATAGCAATAATTGTGAGAATGGTGCAGGACTGTGTGGTGTTTCATCTTGTTGTACATGGGGTCACTATGAGTCAGAACCAACTGGAAGGCACCTAACAACAAAAACATAAGCAGAGTGAGTACTCCAGTCATTTAACTCTCTCCCCCCAAAACTCATCTTTCTTTGATCAGCTCTGGGATGCTGGGGCTGGGACTATGGGGCACACTTGGAGGCAGAAGAGAGGAAGCAAATAGCAGGAGACAGAAGGACTTTTTCTTTCAGCCTTGCATTGCCTATGCAATCACTTCCCTATGTTAAATTCTCTCTCTTGAAATAACTGTTCCCTGACTGGACCCTGGCCAGGGTTTTTAATCCCTGTAAATAGAAGTGGTTGGCAAGAGGTTACGTGCCTGAAGGTCAGCAGGAGGTCAGCAGGAGGCACTGGCTGTGTGGAGGATCACAAAAGCAGTGGTAGGAGGTTCAGAGAGGGACGACATGCATGTAGACACACTTCCCTAAGGGTGAGCAAGTGATGCAAATGCCCTAGCGAGGGTGTGTCTTCGTCTGGGTTCTCTAGAGGAACAAAGCCAGGGAAGATATAAGTATAGAGAAATTTACTTCAGGAAAATAGCTCACACAATTGTGAGTAAACAGCTAACGTAACTGTGGGGGTGGGCAAGTCCCAAATCCGTGGGTCAGGCAATGGGCTGAAGACTTCTGCTGGCTAACATTGTTGCAGAGGCTGACGAACCCAGCATCTGCCAGTCAGGCAACAGGCCAGAGGCTTCTGCAGGCTTACGTTCCAAGAACCAGAGCTCAGGAGACAAGAAGAGTGCAGTCAAGAAAGAAAGAGAGCTTTGCCAGAACATCATTTATATGCTGGAGGCAGGCCACGCCCCCAAGGACACTCCCCTTTCAACTGATTGGTTCGTCACACCTCCACAAAATGAAAAGTGATGACATAGTGTCTGCAAAACCATTGAGAATCATGGCCTAGCCAAGTTGACACATAACATTGACCATCATGGGGTGCCAGGACCAGTTTTAAAGACTGAAAAAAAAAAATACTTCCCTAAATTTATTCATGTTTCTCACACAATGGTAAAGATGAGACTAAGAATAAGAAAGATGAGGAAGAAACAGAAATGGTCTCTCGAAAGCCTTTCCTTACTTTCTTTTTTATAACCACTCTAGAAAAGTAAAGTCCTGCAAGACTTCCTGGCTCAGGATGGCCTGTAGGAGAAAACAAACTTTGAGAAAGGGAGAAAACAAGTGACCAGGGTCGAAGGGCTCCCTGGGGTGAGGGAGCAGGCCGGGTGAATGTGGGCTGGATAGAGATGGACAGACACTCAGAAGCAGGCAGGTGCAGGAGCTGGAGGAGATCTGGCCTGAATGCTTGAGAGGAAGGGTGTCTGAACAATTGGACTTTGAAATGTTGCTCTGACATTGGGCTCCTCCCCGAGGAGACAAGGCCAGATATAAAATAATGACTATCACATATTTTCTGTGATACACAATCTGAAATTATTCTCCATTTTCCCTAAGTAATAAATGGTCCTGGAGAAGGCTGGGGGGCTGGTGGCCTCGGCCTTTCTTGACTCTGTGCTAGGTGCTAGCAAAGCAATCTGATGAACCAGGTTCACCCAAGGCAATGGTAGTTTTGATTGGCGCAGATGGCCTTCTCTTAAAGCCCATTTTCTTGCTTCCTGTTAAAGCACATCCTGAAGGAGAAGCATAGTAAGGAGAGTCAACATCGCTGAGTTTCAGTGCTGGTGGTCCTCTGCCCAGAGAGAGGGAGGATCTGGGACTTGAGGGGCTAATGGAGGGCACGTGCTGCTGGATCGGGATCCCTTCGACAGACCCAGAAATGCTCAATGTGTCCGTAGAAAAGGCGTACTAATTGCAGCCATTTAGGTGAATTGATTACCACTTAGGCCTAAGTGCCAACAGCACAGTAATGAGTCTGCCTATTTTTTTTTTTTTTGTCATTATGTATGTGTCAGATGAAGTTGACTGTAAGTTTTATTTGATTACAACAATAAATTCTGCTCTGTCTTAGGCTTTGCAAACTTAGGCTTGGGCTCCTTTGTTCAGGTGGTTGTCACCCACTCCCAGGAGGGCCCTGTGTGAGGAGAGTGGCCCGGGCTCTGCTCATGGAGTGCTGGCCATGGAGCCTGTCCTGTGCTTCCTTTCTTCTCACTCTTCTCTTCCTGCCACAGATTAAATTGTTATCCCCCAAATATCAGCCCTACCCTATACCTGAGAGTGTAATCCCTTTTGGGAATAGCAGTTTCTTTGTTATGTTAATGAGGTGGAATGAGTGTAGGGTGCTGAGTGCTGTCCTGAACCTTATCCCCTCAGAGTTTTAATAAGGACCAGGTTAGACACAGAAGGAAGCAGAAAGTGGGGAAGGGGTGATACCACCTGAAGCTCTTCAAGAAAATGAGGAATGCCAGTTACAGAAGCTCAAAGAGATACGAATCTTTCCCCAGAGCCAACAGAGAGCCTTTCCCTATAGCCAGTGCCCTGAACTTGAACTTCTACCTCCTAAACTATGAGAGAATAAATTTCTGTTCTTTAAAGTCACTTGTGGTATTGCAGTTACAGCAGCACTGGGAAATGAAGACACTCCGCCTCTCTATATTTGGATTCTCACAGAGCTTCTCTCTGGGCTCCTGGAATTCGGGGTCTCCTTAACATAAGAAAGGTCTCTGGGCAGCATGAATGGATCGCACCAGACCACTAACCAAAAGGCTGGTGATTTGAACCCACCCAGTGGTGCCGCCCTCGACGCGTCTGTCAGTTTGTTGTACTGTGGGGGCTTGTGTGTTGCTGTGATATTGAAAGCTATGCCGCCAATATTCAAATACCAGCAGGGTCACTCGTGGTGGGCAGGTTTCAACTGAGGAATCAAATCGACTACATCTGTGGAAAGAGATGATAGAAAATCTCAATATCATCAGTCAGAACGAGGTCAGGGGCCAACTGTGGAACAGACCATCAATTGCTCGTATGCAAGTTCAAGTTGAAACTGAGGAAAATTAAAACAAGTCTACCAGAACCAAAGTGCGACGTTAGGTATATCCCACCTGAATGTAGAGACCATCTCAAGAATAGATTTGATGCATCGAACACTAATGAACCAGACGAGTTGTGGAATGACGTCAAGGACTTCATACATAAAGAAGCAAGAGGTCATTAAAAAGACAGGAAAGAAAGAAAAGACCTAAATTGATGTCAGAATAGACTACGAAACTTGCTCTTGAATGTCAAGTAGCTAAAACAAAAGGAAGAAATGATGAAGTAAAAGGCCGAAACAGAAGATTTCAAAGGGTAGCTCGAGAAGGCAAAGTAAGGTATTATAATGAAATGTTCAAAGACCTGGAGTTAGGAAACCAAAAGAGAAAAACATGTTTGGCATTTCTCAAGCTGAAAGAGCTGAAGAAAAAATTCAAGCCTCGAGTGCAACATTGAAGTATTCTATGGGTAAAATATTGAATGATGCAGGAGGCATTAAAAGAAGACGGAAGGAATACACAGAGTCACTGTACCAGAAAGAACTGGCCGATGTTCAAACATTTCAGGAGGTAGCGTATGAACAAGAACCGATGGTATTGAAGGAAGAAGTTCAAGCTGCACTGAAGACATGGGCGAAAAACAAGGCTCCAGGAATTGATGGAACACAAATTGAGATGTTTCAACAAAGGGATGCAGCGCTGAAAGTGTTCACTTGTCTACGCCAAGAAATTTGGAAGACAGCTACCTGGCCAACCAACTTGAAAAAGATCCATATTTATGCCCATTCCAAAGAAAGGACATAAACCAGTTGCCATTGAGTTGATTGTGACTCATGGCAACCCCATCTGCTCCATATGGTTTTATGCTCCATATATGACCTTTCAGAAACAAACTGCCAGGACTTTCTTTCAAGGGGCCTCTGGGTAGGTACAAACCGCCAACCTTCAGGTTAGTAGTTGAGCACTTAACCATATGCACCATCTGGGGACTCCTACCCAGGCAATGGGCTCCACTAATTAGTTACTGATTATTATGTAACATGCTAGCAGAAAGGTTAAAGATTCAAGTCCACCCGAGGTGGACTCAGAAGAAAGGCCTGGTTATCTGTGTCTGAAAAAGCAGCCATTGAAAACCCTGTGGAGCCCAAGTCTACTCTGACATACACGGGGTTGCTGTAAGTCAGAATCAACTCGACAAAACTGGCACGTATCTGAAGTGAGGGCTTCCCCGCCCAGAGAGGTCCCAAGTGCTATGTGAAGGGCCTGTTTGTCAGCTTGGCAACACTGTAGATGTCTACAACACAGAACCTGGCAGGAGCCTTCTTTTGGGGTGTGGGTGGACCACAGGGACTCTGTGGGATCAGTGGGATTCCGAGAGCTTCCAGCCTGTCCCTCTGAGACGACAGTCCAGGAGACTCCACGGAAGCAGCTGCTGTTATTTACCTTCGGCTCAATCCTTCATCTGAATTTCCTGACTTTCATCAGCCCCACACTCCCAGGGCCTTCACCAAGATAGAAGCTGCTGGGAGACGGGGGCACGGGGCACTCATGCTACTGAAAACCAAACCTGTTGCTGTTGAGTCTATTTGGATTAGTGGCGACCCCACAGGATAGAGTAGAACTGCCTCAGAGAATATCCAAGGCCGTAATCTTGCTGGACTATACGAAGAAGAATGTGGCATCAGGACTGGAGGAAGACTCATTAACAACCTGTGTTACCCACATGACACAACCTTGCTTGCTGAAAGTGAGGAGCACTTACCGATGAAGATCAAAGACCACAATTTTCAGTATGGATTACACCTTAACATAAAGAAAACAAAAAAATCCTCACAACTGGACCAATAAGCAACATCATGATAAATGGAGAAAAGATAGAAGTTGCTAAGAATTTCATTTTACTTGGATCCACAATCAACGCCCATGGAAGCAGCAGTCAAGCAATCAAAGGACGTATTGCATTGGGCTAAACTGCTGCGAAAGACCTCTTTAAAGTGTTAAAAAAGCAAAGATGTCATCTTAAGGACTAAGATGCACCTGACCCAAGCCATGGTATTTTCAATCACCTCATACGCATGCCAAAGCTGGACAATGAATAAGAAAGACTGAAAGAGAACTGATGCATTAGAATTATGACGTTGTCAAAGAATATTGAATGTATCACGGACTGCCAGAAAAATGAACAAATCTGTCTTGGAAGAAGTACAGCCAGAATGCTCTTTAGAAGCAAGGATGGAGAGACTTCGTCTCACATACTTTGGACATGTTATCAGGAGGGACCATGCTTGGTAAAGTAGAGGGACCATGTTATCATGCTTGGTAGAGTAGAGGGTCAGTGGAAAAGAGGAAGACCCGTGGCTTCAGCAATGGGCTCAGACATAATAACAATTGTGAGGGTGGTGCAGGACTGGGCAGTGTTTCGTTCTGTCTTACATAGGATTGCTATGAGTCAGAGCAGACTAGATGACACCCAACAACAACGATCTTTACAGTAGCAGACTGCCACATCTTCCTCCCGTGGAGTGGCTGGTGGGTTTGAACCACCGACGTTGAGGTTAGCATCCAAGCCCTTAACCATTCTACTACCAGGGCTCCTTCTCTTGCTGCTTAAAACCAAAAACCAAATCCATTGCCATCAAGTTGATTTCGACTCATAGTGACCCTCCAGGACAGAGTACTGCCCCCACAGGGTTTCCGAGGAGCGGCTGGTGGTTTCGAACTGCCAACGTGTAGGTTAGCAGCTGAGTGCTTAACCACTGCAGCACGAGGATTTCCTTGTGCTGCCTACACAGCCTTCAGTCAGGCCCCATGCAGGTTTCTCCTTGGAACATGCCCTCCCTTTCCTCGGGTGGGGGCGGTGGGGAGCTCAGCCTCGCCCAGCACTTCAGGCCATTTGGCTGGCTCGCTGGCCCTCGCTCAGACCCTGGCTCCGCGGCTGCCTTGTAGCATGTTGGTGGCTTTGGCCTTGGTTTTGGGCTCTTTTTAGGAAGAGAATAGAGGCAGCTCCAGCCACCTCGCTCAGGCCTGGGTGTCCTGGAACATTGGGGGGTCGGCCTTGTGGACACGGTGAGCAGATGTTTGACATGCCCTCTTGGTCAGTTTTCCAAACATCAGGATGTGAAGTTTTCAGTAAGGTGGGTGTGAGTGAATGCAGAGTGAATCAAGACTTTGTCCTCCCACCCATTTCTCTTTCCCTCTGCTGCGCTGGGGGAAGAGGCATGGATATAAGGAATAGGATGGTTGGGGTGTCTAGAAGGCCCACCTGGGGTTGCAAGATTTAACACAGATATAAAGAAACCAAATAGGATGCCCAGTTAAATTTGAATTTCAGAAAGCCAAACAAATGAATAATTTTCTTAGTGTAAGTATATCCCAAATATTGCATGGAATATATTTATAGTAAAAGAAAACCACTTGTTACTTATCCAAATTCACTTTTAACCAGGTGTCCTGCATTTTACCTGGAAGGCCCAGCTCCACCTCTAGCCTCCCCCTCCCACCGGTTCCTTTGGGCCGTGGCTCACAGCTGTGCCCACAGATGTGCTGACCCATGGGCGGATGAGGTGGCGGCGAGACAGCCTGGGCATGGCTGCTTCTAAATCCGTGAATGCTCCTGGCTCCCTGAGCACCGCCAGCTTGATGCAAGTCTGGGGGGATTTGAACAGACGGGAGGAGGCAAAGAGGGGAGGTCAAAGCCTGCCTGGGAGACAGCCTCCTGGCGGTTCCTACTGAGCAGTACTTGGCATCTGCCTCAGCACTTTGATTTGTTCTATTTTTAACTGTCTTCAATTCCCTCCTGGGGAAAGGGAGAAGAAAGGTGGGGAGCTGAGGTGGAGGCATGGAGTGATCAGGAGGGCTTAGCAGCAGCTGGAAAACCAGAAGCCAGTCGGCAGAGCTGTGCTGAATTCCAAGGTTCAGGGATTCTCAGGCAAAGACAAAGAAGAGTGAAGCCTTGCAATGAGGAGAGAGCTGGCCATTACTCTGGCTGGAGGACAGGGAGTCCGAAAGGGCTCAGTGAGAGAGAAGCCGGAATCGCAGGCTGAGGAGAGACAGAGAGGCCGGAGCGTCAGTGCTGACCAGCCCACTTGGAAGGACTCTGCAGGGTGCAGTAACTGACTTGGATATGGGGGACAACTGACTCTGAGGACATAAGCCTGGGTGACTAGGAGGGCTGTGGTGTCATTCCCAAAAATGGATCCCAGGAGAAGGAGGAAGAGCTTGAAGCTGAGGCTCCAGCCCAACAGCACAGAGGAAATGTTCACAGGTAGAGCAGAGCGCTTAGGGCATGGTCTTGTTCCCAGAGAGGACGGTGAATCCTTGTGTGGTGTGTTCCAGAGAGCCCACGGGATGGCAGCAAGTGCTAGGACTGTCCCTGCAGATGCTCACAGACTCCCCTGCAAGCGCAGCTGGGCCTCAGTCTCTGCCTCAGGGCTGAGGGACAGCAAAGCCCACACCTCCTTCTGTGAGTCAGGGTGGACACTTTCAGGAGCAGGGCTCATGGGGCCGTTTTGTAATTGGTGAGTGTGGAATGGTGGGTCTGCAGGGAGCAGAACTGGGGTCCAGAGCATCACAGGAGAGGACCTTGGGGGTGGGGCAGTTTCCCTGCTCTTGGAGGTTAGCGCTCCGACTCTCTGGTGAGGAGGCCTTTGGGGCGTTCGTGGACAGAAGAGCACATCGGTTAGCTAGATGTTCACGCATTCATTGCTCGCTCACTGATTTACTTAACAAACACTGAGCCCGGTTACCTGCCCAACACACAGGAGGGAGAGAAGGCCGATCCCGAAGCATTTAGAGTGGGTGGGTGGGGGGGAGGCTAGACATGGAAACCAATCAGCGTAACCATTGCTACAGAGCTTGGTGGTCACCAGGTGGGAAGGAAAGGATTTGAAGTCACAAAGGCCTGAGTGAGTGTCTGGGCTGCTTCAGCTTGCTCACCTCTGAAATGTGAAAGTAAGAAAGCCTACCTTGCAGAATTGTGGATGATGTATACACACCGTGCACACAGCAGGCCCTCGGACCGTGCACACAGCAGGCCCCCGGTGACCTGTGGCTATTACAGAAACCCCTGCGGAGTACAGCGCAGGCCTAACGAGGAGTGACGGGAGCTGATACTATCGAGCTGATCGTGAATATTGGTTGGGTTTTATGAGAACTTTCTTGTTACAAAACAGGCCAAGTAGAGAGGGTTAGAGCTTGGTGTTAGGCCTGTCCTGGAATAACCACATTTATTAAGTATTTAGTACTGAGCCTCATTTAAGCTTCTATTCAAAGCTAGGAGGCTGTTTAGATTTTGGCTGTTTAGAGTCAGAGCTGCTTGGGATCACATTTTAGCTTTGTGTCTGTGAGCTGTGTGACCCTGGGCAAGTTACTTCACCTTTCTGTGCCTTAGATACTGCAGCTTGAAGACGGAGGGTAACAACATCCTACCATGTGAAGAGGAGGTGAACTGATATAACTAATATAAGAATACTGTCCAGCATGCCATAAGCACTATTGGTGTTTCTGTGACAAGGAGCCCCAGTGGCACAGTGGCTAAAGCGTTCAGCTGCTGACTGAAAGACTGAACCCACCAGCCTACCCAGCAGAAGAAAGATGTGGCAGTCTGCTTCTGTAAAGATTTGCAGCCCTGGAAACCCTGTGGGGCAGTTTTACTCTGTCCTGTAGGGTTGCTATGAATCAGAATTGACTTAACGGCAACAAATCTGGTTTTTCCGGTTCAGGAGAAAGACCTGGCAATCTGCTTCCATAAGGATTTCAGCATTTGTACTTTGTCATGTGGGATCGCTATCATGCGCAGTCACTATGAGTCAAAATCGACCCGAGAGGGCCTACCAACGGCAGCAGCCAGCGATGAGGAAACAGGCTTAGACGGCTTAGGCTCGTGCTCACAGGCCTCAGCAGGTGGGGACAGACCTCGGACTCCCGCCTGGCTGTGTGGCTCAGAGGCCCATGGTCACCCCTCCGGCTCCCACCGGGGCTGCCGTTCACCCTGATCTCAGCTGAGAACTCAAAATTCACCCACTAGAAGCTCACAGTGTGTGTAAATAAGTGAGAAGGAGCCATCTCTCCATCACATACCACCCTTCTCAACAGAATCGCCCACACGGGGAACGGAGGCTGGGGGCAAACACTGGGGGCAGCAGCCAGGGAGTGGGACCTCTGAGAGGCCAGGAATGGCAGAGAGGAGGGTCCGGGTGCCAGAGGAGGGGCGGTCTCCAGGAGGAGATGCTGAAGGAGCACTGCCTTCTCCCCGAAAGGCCAGAAGAAGGAGGAGCCCTGCAGGCACTGGGTTTGGGACCAGGGCTCTAAGCCACTGCAGCCGCAGCAGAAGGAAGAGGTAAATGGTTTAGACACTGAGGTGATCCCGTAGAGGCCATGAGCGCAAACGCTTTTTAAAAGAAATCTAGCCCTGAAGGGGGTGGAAGGGTGGAGACTGCAGCTTGGTGTGGGAGCCAGGCTGGGGGATACCTAGGCCGAGAGGGATCGCATGCTTGGTGGCCGATACTTATATTTTCATTAACTCTGGAGTGGAAAATTTTTTTCTTTCAAGTGTTCCATCTCCAGGTGGCAGAATAAATCAAAGGCCGCACACCCAGGAGGCAGTTTACTTTGTTGTCCTATGTAGTTTTTTCTGCTGTTGGACCCTGAGCACTGGCTCCCTGACTGAGATCTCTGCACCTTCCCCAGGTCCGGGCAGTGAAGACCGGGATGGAACGGGAGATGGGCTGTGAGCCCCTGGGGCCTGGAGGACGTCCCTGGGCTGCATAAACGGTTTGCGCTGGAGTCTTGGTGGCGCAGTGGTTAAGAGCTATGGCTGCAAACCAAAATGTCAGCAGTTCAAATCCACCAGCCGCTCCTTGGAAACCCTATCGAGTCAACTCGATGGCAACAGGTTTTTTAGTAACCCAAAGGTTGGTGGTTTGAACTCATTCTGCAGTGCTGTGGGAGAAAAGCCTGGTGGTCTGCTTCTGTAAAGATTGCAGCTAAGAAAACTCTGTGGAGCAAGGTTGCCATGATTCAAAATTGACTCAACAGCGACTGGTTTGTCTTTGGTTTGGGCCTGGAGGCAGCCTGTGGGGCCTAGGAGGGCGGTCAGCCTTAGACTGGTCCTACTCCCAGAAGTCCCAGCAGACAGCTTGTTGCCCAGTTTTTCAGAAATATAACATTAACAAACAAACAGACATAAAAACAGTCACCGTTGAGTCGATTCCAATTCGTGGAGACCCCATGTACCTCAGAGCAGAGCTGTGCTCCGCAGTTTTCACTGGCTCCTTTTTCTTAAGCAAACCGTCAGGTCTGCATTCTGAGGCCCCCCTGGGTGGACCCAACCCCCTAACCTCTCAGTTAGCAACCCAGCACGTTAACGGTTTGCACCACCCAGGGACTTCTATTTTTATCTGCAGGCTTTAGAACAACTAAAAAAGATACTAAACCATTCAACTTCTGTAGAAATGATAAAGTTTGCTTTGGCTCCCTAATGTGGCGGCCAAGGGACAGAGACGAAGAAAGGGGGAGCGAGCTGGAAGAAGCCTGGTGAGGACAGAAACCGCCTCACAACGAGAGGGGCCTCAGGCCCCCCGAGGCACTGAGAGATCCCCGACAAGGATGGAGGTTTGTACTGAGTTTGCTCCTCACACCCAAGTTCCCATGACCCTCAAGTATCACAGTCACTGATCACCTGCTCTCACTTGGCTTTGAGCTGTTAATTAGCTCTTCAATAATTTAGACTGTTTCTTTCTACACCATAAATGGCTGACATTTTAAAATTTAAAGTTTATTTTTGAAATAAGGGCCAATTTTCCTGAGGCATTCTGGATGTTGTGTAGAAGAGAAGTTACTTAGGAATTCATGATGTGTTTGGAGCATGGGAGAGAAGTGATTGTCTAAGCCACTGGAAGAGGAGCGACTGTCTAAGCCACTGGAAGAGGAGCAACTGTCTGTCTAAGCCACTGGAAGAGGAGCGACTGTCTAAGCCACTGGAAGAGGAGCAACTGTCTAAGCCACTGGCGTAGTCGTGGGTCGTGCAGACTGGAAGTGCTCATGACTCAGATGGTGAGCAGGCAACATGTCCGCTAGACCCAGGCTTTCGATGGATCCACAAAGCAAGTTGCAGCCTGGAGGAAGGCCTGGGTGAGGTGGGGCCAGGCCCAGCAGCCAAGCCAGGGACAGGTAATGGCATTCCAGGCAGCACAATGGAGACGCAGATGTGTGAGGGGTGGAATTTCTTGGGAATGGGAGATGTCAGGATGGACCCAGCATACGGCCCGGAGCAGCGAGAGAAGTCAAGTGGGGCCCTGGAGTAGCCTGGGGCTTTGTACACCAAGCGTGGAGCTTGGATTCTGAGCGCAGCCAGGCGAGTGAAAAGTATGTGGATTTTGGGATTGGAGGGCCTGGGATTTCAGCCCTAGCTACCCGCTCATTGTCATGGATTTAGTCAGTGGAAGGTGGGAAGGTGGTGCAAATGGTTAACAGGCTGGAGGTTTGAGTCCACCCAGAGGCACCTCTGAAGAAGGGCCTGGCGATCTACTTCAGGAAAGTCGGCCACTGAAAACCCTGGAGCACAGTTCTAACCTGACACACATGGGGTCCCCGTGAGTCAGCATCCATGGCAACCAGTTTGGTTTTGGGAGGTGGGGAAAGCCACACAGGAAACACAGGGGCCCTGTATTCCCAGATACTGTCCATGGGGACCAGCCTCAACAGCACTACTGGAAACAACCCCTGGAGACGTGCACACAGAGGCCCGGTCCCCCCCATGAGGGTGCTCATTGCATGCACATTCATCGAGAACAGATTTGGGGTTCTGGCTCTTGGGGTCATGCTGGCCACAGGGCAGCGAGGGCAGGACTGTCCCTGTCACTCAGAAGCTCGGCTTCAAGCAGCAAGGAACAGACTTCTGCCGTGAATGCAGCCAAACCCTAGGAAGTGCTCGACCTAGGTCACTGCAGGTACTCGATGTGTGCTTCACGAAGTGCTGTCGTTGTCGTCCATTGCCTTGAATCGATTCTGAATCAGGGCGACCCTATGTGTGCTAATTCACTCAGTCGCACAACAGCCCCATTAGGCCATAATCCCCAATTTACAAAACAGGAAACTGAGCCACAGATAGCTTAAGTAAATTTGTCCAAGGTCACAAAGTGGCCATTTAGTAAGTTGCAGGTTGGGATGAGAACCTGGGCAGTCCGGCCCAGGAGACTTGTCCTGACATCTCCTTTCCACTCTACACAGCTCCTTCTTCTCCCTGTCCCTGGCTGCTGCTGCTCACCTCCTCCAGAAAGCCTCCCTGATTCCACCAAGTGTCACAGCAGTCACTGCTCTGTTTAGAGAGCATCACATCTGCCTCCCCAACTGGATGTGGGGTCGTCTCTGGCTTTGTCTCCTGAGCACCTTCTGCAGTGCTTCTCACATGCAGGCGGCTGGACCCCGGCTCCCCATTCAGCGTGAATATCTGGGCTTTGGTCTCGCATGCAGGGTGGCTGGACCCCAGCTCCCCCTTCAGGCTTTGGTCTGCTTGGGCTTCATGTAAAGTTGGCAAAAAGATCCCACACTAAAAAGCCGTTGCAAACTGTGGACTGAGGAGGTCTGAAAGGCCCCTCAGGCTCCAGTCCTCGGAGTGTCCCCTCTGGCTCCCTGAGGTTGAGGTGCCCAGAGGGCTTGGAGAGGGGGGTAGTGGCATAAGTGGGCCTGGGGAGCCTCCTTAGCACTTTATTTTGGGGAGAGGCAGCCTCCTGGTGGAGGGAAGCCCCTTCCTGCTGTGCTTGCCCCCCCAGCGCCGGGCCCCTGAGGGCACTGCCCAGCTTGCATTGGTGCGCGCACAGTAACTGCACAGTGGAGCACCCAGAGCAGGGTGCCCAAGGGCCTGGTTTCCTGCCTGCATGCTTAGTGTCCCTCTCAAGTACTCCCTCAGAGTGAGAAAAGGGAAAATCTACCCTGGAGAGAGACTGCTCTAATTAACTGTGGAAAGGAGGGCTGGGACATGCCAGAAGGGGTGGTGAGTATATGTGTGTGTATGTGTGCATGTGTGTTTGGGGGCTAGTGATAGGACTGTGAATTTGTGTGTTTGCATGTGTACGTGTGGTGGCGAGAGTATGCGTATGTATGTTGATGTATGGGGTGATGGTGAGATAGTGTGTGTGTACATGAGGCCTAGGGAGGGTGTGTGTGTGTATGGGGAGTTGTATGGGTGTCTGTGTATATGGGGAGTTTGTGAGGGTGTGTGTATGGGGAGTTTGTGTGGGTGTCTGTGTGTATGGGGAGTTTGTGAGGGTGTGTGTATGGGGAGTTTGTGAGGGTGTGTGTGTATATGGGCAGTTTGTTAGGGTGTGTGTGTATAGGGAGTTTGTGAGGGTGTGTGTGTGTGTATGGGGAGTTTGTGTGGGTGTCTGTGTATATGGGGAGTTTGTGAGGGTGTGTGTGTGTATGGGGAGGTTGTGAGGGTGTGTGTGTGTATGGGCAGTTTGTGTGGGTGTGTGTTTGTATGGGGAGTTTGTGAGGGTGTGTGTGTGAATGGGGAGTTTGTGAGGGTGTGTGTGTCTGTGAGTGTATGGGGAGTTTGTGAGAGTGTGTGTGTGAATGGGGAGTTTGTGAGGGTGTGTGTGTCTGTGCGTATATGGGGAGTTTGTGTGTGCGTGTGTGAATGGGGAGTTTGTGAGGGTGTGTGTGTCTGTGTGTACATGGGGAGTTTGTCAGGGTGTGTGTGTGTATGTGTACGGGGAGTTTGTCAGGGTGTGTGTGTATGGGCAGCCTGTGAGTGTGCATGTGTGTGCGGGGTGGAATGAGCGTCCCCTCACAGGCCCTGGAGGTACAGGTCAGGCTGAGGGCGGCAGTGGGAGCAGTGCTTGCCTGGGCTGGCCACCCCGGGCTGGGTGGTGCCAGCTGGGTTTGAAGCCCCCCTCTTTAACTCGGAATCCAGATGCCGGTGGTCAGGGCTGGCTGTGGTGCTGGTGCTGCCTCCACGGAGCGCCCTCTCTCCTCTGTGGGGGCCCATGAGGGGCAGGGACTCAGGGCTGCACAGCTCACAGCCCCTAACTTTGTCCAACATGGTCACCGTAGCTTTCCCACACTCCCGAAGCGTTGCAGCAGTCGCCCTGGAAAGGGCTCTCTTTGGGGACTCTCCTGCACTTGCCCTGTGGCCAGCTTGTCGCAGGCGGCCCCTGGGGAGGTGTGTAATTCTGTAGTAGGTCACTAATTAGTGCTTTCTTCCCTGGTAAACAACAGCTGGGCAGAAGCTGCCAGGCACCTTGTCTTTTTTTGGTTTGTTTGTGTTTGCTTGGCACCACGAGAAGATCAGGCAAGCACACAAACAAGGAGTGGTTATTACTGATGAGATGAAATGTTATACGCTGCTCGCTCTCCACAGCTCTGGATCTGGGGGCCTTGCAGCCGCTATCTCGGGCATGTTAATTGCCAGGGAGCTGGAGCACAATGATTAGCCAGTGAGACTTGGGGGCCCAGGAGGAAGGAAGGGACAGCACTGTGCACCATCAGAGGTGGGCCCGGGACCCTGCATTCTCCTTCACCCACCTCCTGATGTATTCGGGGCTCCTCTTTGGGGACTGACAAAGCCCAGGGATGCTGGCTGTAGCCATGTTTTGAAGGTGTTTATTATTCTGTATGTGAGTAAAAATTCCATCCCCGGTACTCACCAACTGTTCTCATCATCTTAAAACGTCAGAGCTGGGGCGGGGGAGGGGTGCTCTAGGCTGCCTCCTGCAGGGAAGGGTGTGGGGCCTTGGCAGAGAGGCTCCAGGGAGACCTGGCCAGCTTCCCACCCCTCTGCCCATCCTTTCTAGGGGACCCTCCTAACGCAGCTTAGTTTAGTGCCCACAGCATCGGTGGTGTGATTTTAGCCTCCAGGGGTTCAGCTGTTTCCTAGGAGACGCTGAGATTAGTCTGGACAATAGCCTTCAGTTCTCCGTGAGAACTTTTTTCTAGTTTCCCTCTCTCTCCAGCAGCTGTTGTGCACTGGATGGTGGGAAGGCAGGCTCAGGGGCAGGTTGAGAACACGTAGGTGCAGAGCCAGCAAGTGGCCAACTCACTCCGGCCAGGCAGAGTGCTTGTGCCTCTCCAGGGAGATGCTAAGTTTGATTAATGGGAGAGCTAATAGGCAAAGGCTGCAGAAAGAGCCCTGAGCTGTGTGGCAAGGCTGGTCCCTTTCCCTTTGATTTAAGGAGTGAGGCAAGCCTGCTGCATGCATCTGAGCGCCATAACAAGCGGGAGAGTAACTGGGGAGTAATTGCCTTCAGAAGTCCAGAGCCCTGGCTCCCCTCTCCCTCCTGTCTCAGCTGGCAGATATTCCCCGGCTTCCGGGGTCTAGGAGTGAGGGCAAAGGACTCAGGCTGGGCTCAGAGTTATAGAACCAGCCCTCCTAGTCTGGAGGGATGCCAGTCGTGCTTGCAAGACAAGAACTCGTTTTAGGACTCGCTTTCTAGGCAGCCCCAGCCGCAAAGCTCAGTGTCGGAGCTGGCAGGAGGCTCTTGACATGGATGATGGAAGACCACCTCCTGCCTTGACAGAGGCCCAGGGGCAAGGCAACCTGCCCAGGCCACAAGTCCCTGGTGGCAGCATGAGGCACACAGGCGTCCTGAGACCTGGGGTCGTACTCCTCCTCTCAGGCCCCACTGCCTCCCTGGTGGCGCTTGGTGTGGGTGGGTGTCTTGCTCCCCAGCTCTCTCCCCATCACTCTGCTTCTGAGGGGGAGGTCGAGTAGCTTACCCTTACTGGTGAGTGGGGAGAATGAACCGGGCCCCCCACTAGGAGACACCTGCCCTGCCAGGGAAGTGTGAGGAGTCTATAGCTAGTAGGTCTTTTTGGTTTTCCCATGAAGCTACATCCCCCAACCTGGTCTTTAGCTCAGGTGATGTTTTGGCTTTCATCTGCCATCTTTGGTTTTCTTTCTTATTTCAGCAGAAATTTGGTTAGGGAAAAGAGGGTTATTTACTGCTCCCCCCCCCAAAAAAAACACATTGGTTGCCATTGAGCCAATTCTGACTCACGGTGACCGACCCCATGTGCATCAGAGTAGAACTGCGCTCCATAGATTTTCAATGTCTGATTTTTCAGAAGCAAATTGCCAGGCCTTTCTTCTGAGGTGCCTCTGGGTAAACTCAAACCTCTAGCTTTTGGTTAGCAGCCGGGCATGTCAACATTTACACCACCCAGGGACTCCTTCAATTTTTTTTTTTTTTTTTGAGTCCTCCTAAAATGACAATGGACTCTAGCCACTGACCGTTTCTGAAGGCAGGTCACCAGCTCAGGCTGCCATTTAAAATTAGCATCCATTGGCTTCTCTGGGTGACAACATGGAGCAAAGGGTCGAATCCACGACTGTCTCCTGCGGGTGGTGCCGCAGGGCTAGGCGGAGCAGGGAGCTGGGTGTCCCCTGGCTCACGCTCAGCTGCCCTGTGACTCAGGAGGGAGGTGGCTCTTCCAGGCTGTCACTCTAGCACTTTCCTGGAGAGCCTGACTCCCTCAGAAATAAAAATGCCACTCTGGATTTAAACGATCGGTCCTTCTGGGAAATTCTCCACAGCGGCAGGGCTGTTGACAGGAGAAGTAAAAGGGCTGCGAAACTAAACAGCCAAGGACAGTTCCGGGAGGAGGCCTTATTTTGATCTGCGAAGCGAGAGGAACATCGTTTGACAAAGTTTCTGCTTGACGTGAAGGGGAATCTTAGGGGAGCGATTTTTGCAAGGACCAGGCCTCAGCGAGGTGGTGCGTGAAGCAGAAGTAATCGTTTTCCGTGTGAAAACTCGGTGGGCAGAGCAAAGATGGGCAAACAGGATGATTAGACTTGGCCTAACTACGGCGGGAGTTTCTGGGCTGAGATCTGCCCGCTTGACACGGACAGCTTTCCTCGCCAGCGATGCGCGCCACTGTGGGGCGCTAGAGCCCTTCCTCAGAGTGCCTCGGCTGCACCAACCTAGGGGGACCTGAGGGCACCTGTGGCCCCAAGCCCTCCCAGGCCCAGACCCTCCCTGGGCTTTCCTGGGATGGAAGTGTCCTAAAGACCCTGCTCGCTGCCAACGGGTGTTGGGACCGCCTTTCGTTCCCACGGAAGCCAAAGCCCTGGAAATGAAGAGGAAGGCCAGGGTAGAGTCCCAGGACGGAGGTGGAACTTAGGCGAAGACCTCTTTCCTTTGCTGCCTCCCAAGTACCCTTCCCTCAGCGTGAGACCAGCCCTGACCATTTCGCTCACTCCTAGTCACCCTGCATATTCTCCGTCTTCTGTATTGCCACTTGTCAGTGCTGGAGGATGAAGCATGAACCCCAAACCTGAACACTGGTTTGGGCTACAGGGTTGAATTTAGAAGTAATGTTATAGTGGAAGTGAGGAGATTTTTTACTCTGCTTCTTCATAATCTTTTGTCAGTGAGTCAGAGATGAGAGATGGTTCTCTACGATAGCTTGGGTAATTATTTAAAATCCATCTGGTCTACCACAGGAGAGGAATCCCACTTCTCAACCTTAGAAGGGTGAGTGGTTAGATCCAACCCCAGCAGCTGCAGCCCAGACAGCTTCTGCCGTGGTAAACCCAGAGAGAGGGAGAGGGAGGAGAAAGTGGGACAGAGAAGGGGTAGACAGAAGGGCATCAGGAGCATAGAGACAAGAGTCTCGGGGATGATCTCTGTTGAATGTTCTGTAGAACAGGTGGACTGGAATTTCCCTAGTGACAATCGTGGAGGGTAACTGCGGCCAGGGCAATTCCCTCACTCACAGGGTCCTTAATCACCAATGGGATAATAACCCAGAGGTTGCAGGCAGCCTTTGATGTGCTTCCTCACAGACATCCACTGGGCAGTTCCTTTTCAGCCTTTTAGTCCCGTCAAAGTTCTTGTCATTTTAACTCCTTGGGCATTTATGTTCCTCTTACAGCCCACTGATAAAGTTAACTTGTGAACATTTTAAAGAATCCGTTCTGGCCCTGTGGACCCAGTATAAGGCCTGTCAGCTCTACGGAGTGAGTTACGCCGTATGGAGGTAGCCATTGTGGTTGGAATTCAGGAAATCTCTGCACACCTGTAAAGAAGGCGATTTCCCTCCTGGTGGGAGTAGAAAGCTCGTGCCCAGGACCCGAAGCCCACTCACAATTCACCCTATAAGCAGGAAGACTGAAGCTACCTGCGTGCCCTAGAAGTCATAATTCATGCTTCTAATTTTAATTTTCCTCAGCTTAGGTCCCAGAAGGATTTATTAAATTTGCTTTTGTGGAACCCATTAACTCTAAACCGAATAGTGATGTTACTCTAGGCTTTGAATCAGTTGATGGTAAATTCTTTATTCGTAGGACTCTAGGAATCCTGCATTCTTCCATGACAGAATTTTAAGACAGTTCATAAATGAAAAGGTTTATTCAATTTACCTCAAAGTTATTAGTAATTAACTGACATCAAGAGACCATTGCTTGCAGAGGTGGTGTATAGCAAGTGAGAACGCCAGCAAGACAGGATATTCATTATGTGGTTTATCAGCGTCTCTTTGGTACTCCGGCTTACCTCTGTGGTTAAAATGGGCAATAATTACTTATTGCTGTTGCGTACCATTGAGTTGACTCATAGCAACCCATGTGACCAAGTAGAACTGCCCCATAGGGTCTCCTAGGCTGTAGCCTTTACAGGAGCAGAGTGCCAGGTCTTTCCTCCCATAGGGTGGCTGGTGGGCTTGAAATACCACCTGCTTAACCATTGTGCCACCAGGGCTCCTTAATAACTACTTATAACTAATTTTTATTTTCTTTTGGGCCTATGTAGGATGAAACTCTGACGGTGCAGTGGTTAAGTGCTCAGCTGCTAACTGAAAGGTTGGTGGTTCAAACCCCATAGCTGCTCTATGGGAGAAGCTGCTTCCGTAAATATTATAGCCTTGGAAACCCTGTGGGGCAGTTCTGCTGTGTCCTGTAGGGTCACTATGAATCAGAATCGACTCAAGGCAGTGGGTTTGGTTTTTATTTTTAAGTAGGATGACTAAAGCCAAATAAATCAAAAAAACCAAAACTAAAAACAAACTTGCTGCCGTCGAGTTGATTCCGACTCATAGAGACCCTATGGGACAGAGTAGAACTGCTCTATGGGGTTTCCAAGGAGTAGCTGGTGGATTTGAACTGCCAACCTTTTGGTTAGCAGCCATAGCTCTTAACCACTATGCCATCAGTGTTTCCAAACCAGATGAATAGTTTACAGAAAATCTAGGTAAATAGTCTGACATATGCATATATGCAAATCAATGGTCTTTTTTAGAAGACATTTTAGATATTATGGACAGTCACTAAATTTTTGAGGCTGGCTTGCCTATCCTTGGCTGAGGAGCTGGAAATATTGGCAGGCAAAGGGAACTCAAGGTCTGTGCCTTGTCAGTGGGTCAGGGGCAGAATGGGGGCAGAAGCGTTATCAGGAGACTATGAGCCGTGAAGGTGCAGCTGACAGGACGTCTCTGCTCACCTTGGCACCGGCCACTTCTGTGAACGTGGGCAACTCAGTCAAACTTCCAGTTCTACTTCAGTATCTCTAAACCCCTCCTGGCTCCAGCTTCTAGAATTTGATACATCTCTTGGACTAGGGTGCTAGAAGGTACTCCTTTAGAATTTGGGAGTCTGTTGAAGGGGTAAGACCTTATTAGGTTGCTCTTCTAGGCTTCCCGTCGGTGGGCTCGCTCCGCTCTGCCAGAGCTCAGATGGGGTCCTCCTCCACCCCAGGCGGCTGCTGGCAGTTGGTCTGGGTGGAGCGAGCCCTGCCACTTGGTCCAAGTGAGCCCTGCCAGGTGGCTCCACCACAGACAGGACATGGCGTGTGTGAATCAGTGCCTTCCTGGTTTCCTCTTTGGGATTTCTCCATCTGAAAAGCACCTCACATAGCTGATTTGCTGTTCAGGAGGTGAGAGAAACAGCTTCCTCAGAGAGCGGCCCAGGACAAAAGGAAAAAGAAAAGATGGTGACTGGAGATCAGTGAGCGTGGTTAGGGAGTTCCTCAAAGGCAGAGTTCTCTGAGAGAGCCTGGAACTGGTCTTGACTGTAAGTATTTATATTCAGGTCTAGCCCTTGAAACCACATGCAACTATTAGGTAAATGGCTGAATATAAATTTCACGGGTTGTGGCAGCAGCTTATCTTATAGCCGGAAGATGATTTTCTAAGATACAGAGATACAATTTTTACCTTTTTTTTTTTTTTTTTTGCATTTGTCCATACATCACTTTCAAGGAAAGCAGTGTGGAGAACAAAAGTAGGACTTCACATGTGTTCTTCTGATTAATGTAGATTTCTGGATTTCCCAGTTTGAACATTTTAAACTGTAATTTGAGGAGAAAAAAAAAAGACTGACTTGCCAAGTGGAGTAACCTGATTCTTGTTGGATCAACATGTTATCAAGTTGAGGTTGTCACTACAAAGCAAGCGTGATGAAGTCTGCCTTTTCAGACTAAAATCAAAGCCCTGGCCTGCCAGCCCAGAATTGCTGAACTAAGCATCCCCTGATCAGCGGTCTCTATGTAGATTTAGACAGCTCCAGGAGGCTGGGAGCCTATCAGGCCCAAACTCATTATTCTAATCAAGTGTTTCAATTAAACACACTTATTGCCAGGATCACAGGCTCCAGGCCTGCATTCTGGTCGTAATGGGTGGTATTTTTTTAGTTCTTCCCAGTGATAGTGTTCAGCTTTGTGGGGGTGTAGTTACTATTTTTCTAAAGTAGACCACGGGAGAGTCCCCTGTGAAGTGCACCCTGCTGAGCTGGCAGTCTGGCCAGTGGACAGAAAAATAATAAATAAATAAAAGATAATTACCAATGGGTTGCAGAGGAAGCAACACACCAACAACTCCATCTATTTGCATCTTCCACTGGAAACACAAAAACAGTACTGGCTAGGACAAGATTTAAGAAATATATAAACACACACACATTGGGTTGGCTTTTATTGGAATGCCTAGATGCAATCTATAGTCATCGAGTTATGGAAAATTCAGGTCACATATAAAGTTAAGAAGGCAAATGAAAAGAACAATACAAATCAGACAAAATTTACATCTCAAAATATCATGAAAGCATTTTTGACTGGCTTTGCCTAAAATACTTTGAATATCAATTTCTTTCTTTTTTTTTTTGTAAGCTAATTCTTTTCATTATACAGTCCCCCTCCCCAAACTCTTAGAAAAACATCTTTTGTTTACATATTCCCCAAGGTCACTACTTCTTGTAAAAAGCATGTCCAGATCACAAGTCTTTTTAGAAAGAAATAGGCTCATTATACCTACTAACAAGACACTAATTGGGTTGATTTGACTTCTTCTAAAATAAGCACCAGGAGATACTCCAAATCTGTTATTTATCGGTGCCGGTGTCAGGGACCAGTCCACGTCAAGAAGAGGATAATTATTTCACTTCTGTCATGTGGCACAAGCTTCTCATGGTCAATGCATCAGAAATATTTCTGAGAATTTAGACTCAGAGCCTATTTCACCCAAAAGTACTTACAGCATGCTAAGTACAGTCCTGCACAGCTCTCATCCAACAGAACTGCAAATACCTAAGTTAACAGTCAAAAAATAAAACGTAAAACAGAGCCATGTTTATGTGGTTTGAAATCTCAGTTTTCTAAATCTGGGCTTCATAATACTTGCCAAAGGATTTTCAGGATAAAAAATATTAATGCTAATGTGTGCTTTCGTTCTAATAAAATATCAGCATTCATTAGAAGATTAATTACTTCCGTATGCTCTACCAAATACACAAAGACAGTAATAGCACTGACACTGTAATTCAGCGGCTATTTTGAAACTTTCCCAGCCAATCTGTTTAATAAACACACCTACTGTGCAATTTAGAGTATGTGCTACATACAAAGCAGTTAGAAAATTATTTTCAATACATCACTTGAACCTTTGTATTTACGACATGTTCACTTGCTATATTTTATCACCATTATACAGAGAGGAAAACAGTGTGGACTATAGCTCAATGAACTGAGAAGTATTTTCTTAAAAATATTTTTGTGGCTGAATTTAGTGCTCACGAACGAGATCTGCGAGAGCGGCTGAGCTGGCACAGAAGCGCAGAGGGTGGCGCGCTCACTCCCGCACTCGTGGAGCAGGAGGGGCGCGCAGTCAGGACACTTCCAGGGGATCCGCCACCCACCAGGCTCCCCCCACACAGAGCAGAGGCGGCCGTTCACACCGGCTCCCAGGGGGTTTGGTCATGTGGGCTCACAGGAGCTTTTGTTGCCCGTTTTTGTTGCTCTTGGTGACCTGAGGGTCCAAACCCTAGACTAGCTGAGTGACCCTGACCTTCTCCATCTGGCTCTCTCATCACTCCTCGGCGCCTGCTATCGTTCCTAGGTCTGAAGAAGACACGTGCTTATCGTCAAGAGGACATCAGGTCCTTCCCTCCTCACAGACGTTGCCCCAGCGTCGGATGTGGTCCCCTCCGACATGAAACTGAGCGTCAAGGAACCGTCCCAGTACAAACCCTGTGGTCAAGTATCTGGGCTCCACCCTACTGCTAGGGCTGAAGGAGGGCCGAGCACACCCCTCCCGGTCTCATACCTGCCCTGACAGACAGTCCACCAGCCGCTCCCCGTTTTCATACCTGCCCTGACGGTCCACCAGCCGTAGTTTTCTCCTGTGCCTCAGTGCGCAATGGTTGAGGGCACCGGCTTGACGAAACCCAGAAGGAAGAGAACCGTGCAGTTCTCTGATTAGCCACCCACATAGGATTGCACTGTTCTATCTGTCTAACGATAGAAAGTTGCACGTTTTCTCAACCTAATACAAAAATATTAACACTTCTGGACATTATAGGCATACGTTGTTATATCTCTACAATATAATAATTTATACTGTACAGCTCTAACAGATAACAAAAGGTGCAATCCTTTAAAAAAATCACACAGTCACATGTTTTTATCATTTTATTTTTAAGTATAAACTTTTTAAACACTTTACATAAATTAACTCCTCTGAGACTAATATTTGATGTACAGTAAATTGTAATTCATATAAAAATCCATAAACAACTTGTCTCACATAATTTACAAAAAAAATCAGGGTTTCCTCTGCTTATCAGGGACAAGGATTCTAGTTGCCAGTTTTTCCCCAAGGCAAACCATGTCAACATTGTAAGATCCGTTACAAATCCCCGCCGTCGCAGGGGTCACTTGTGCCAACGTCCCCTTGGGAAGCGGCACAGGGAAGCAGTTGGTCTGTCTATGAACAGTGACTTGGCCCCACATTTGAAAATCCACAGAGATATACAGCACACCCTATGCAGAGACTACTTCTTGTAAGCAAAGGTCAACGATTCGGTCATGTTGGGAAACACTACGAATTTTTACCTCAGTTAAATACAGGGCCGCAAAGGAACAGCCAGCCTACCGCCGGAGGTTGAGGCCTTTTTTTTCTTTAATTTTTTTTTCTCTTAAAACTTTCAGTCCAACAGAGTGCAGCGATACGCATATGTAAACATATTCTTTAAAGCCGATCACCTTTAAGGTCATTCAGAAAAAAACTTGTTTTTGTTTTTTTTTTTCCGGATTTTTTTTTTTTTTTTTTTTTAATAGCAGTCTCATTCTCCTGGAAGGCTCTTCTGCCCGGAGAGTCCGATTCAGGCTGCGCGACGGGAGCGTCTGAGCAGAGGTGCGGTTTAGGCTCGGAGCCACGCAGCCCGCGCCCGGCGGCCAGGGTGTTACCTCTTGCCGATCTCGCTTTGCCGGAGGAACTGGATGTTGTTGGCGCTGTCGGCCAGCTCGGGGTACTGCTCCACCGAGAGTACGTAGTACCCGTCGTAGCCCTGCACCTTGCCGGCGCTCAGCAGCTGCCGCTTCTCGCCCTCCGTCCAGAGGCGCGCGCCCTCCTCGCCGTCGCGCACCCGCTGCTGCTCGCGCGCCCAGGCCCGGGCCAGCGCGCGCTGCCTCGCCTGCTCCAGGATGCGCGCCTTCTCCTCGTCCAGCGTCATGCCGTAGCGCACGTGCAGCGCCAGCGCGCCGAACTGCATCTCCACGTCGGCGAACCTGCGAGTCCTGCCGTTGACCACGGTGGTGGACTGCGACACGGTCACGTTGATGCCGTTCTCCAGGGCCTTGCGCCCGCTCGTCAGCCGCAGCGTGCCCAGGTCGCTCTCGGGCGTGGTGGTCTTGATGAAGTAGTGCGTGTCCTTGCCCTCGATGGTGAAGTGCAGGTTCTCCAGGTAGAAGGCGTTGTTGAGCACGGCCGCCACCTTGATGCAGTCCTCGTTGGCGATGTTGAGCACGTTGGTCTGCACGCGGCCCTGGCTGACGGCCAGCATGACGCCTTTACCGATCAGCGACTTGACCGTGGCGAACCACAGCCACGACTGCTCGCCGCCGGCCTTGCGCCTGCTCACCTGCACCTCGGCCATCTTCCCCAGGGACAGGAAGGCCTTGGCCTGCCTCGCCACTTGCTGCTGGACTCCAAAGATGGGCTGGAAGGAAGAGAGAGACGGCATAAGGCACATCTGGACCCCGTGCTGGCCGAGGAGCCAGGCTTTCTGGCGAGGCTTCCGCCCCTGTCAAGAGGCGCGACCTCAGGGAGAGCACCAGGGCCTTTATTAAAGCCTCACCTGCATCTTTAGAGATGGAATAGCTTAAAAAACCCTGGGTGGGGGAATGCATTCAAGCTTCCCTCCCCTCAAGTTGATCCAAATGTTTTTTGAAATATAAAAAAGGTAACTCTACCCTGTATAAAAAGCATAAAAGCTTTTTATTTTGTAATAAACATAAAACCAAAATATTTTTGTTTTTAGGTTGTCTCTTACAATATCTAGATGCTCTTTTTCCACACCTGCCCCCCTTGGGGAACCCAGCTTGTCAGGTGTTCCCTCCCAGCAGCTTTGTCCACAGCAGGCTGAGGAGAAAGCAGCATACAGAGATAAGGATTTGAAAGGCTGGGCGTGCCCAGGGCCACACCACTGGGTTCCGCTTTACACCCTTTGAAATGCCTGCGCTTTAATTTGGGTAAACTCTGTTCCCTCACTGGGCGAAGGCAGTTTTCAGCTGAATTCCACCAGAACAGCTGCAGAACTAAAAGGTACTAGCTTGAGTGGACCGTGGAACAGCTGGAAATGAGTGTTTATGACTTTAGGAAAACAATTATTTTCACGGACAGGGACAGTGTGCCATCTACATTGGGAAATGTTTTAAATTGGGGGCATCATAACTCAGCCATTTCTTCTGCTACCAGATGTTTGTCTGGCCAGTTTTTCCCAAATGGAAACATCGTTTCATCTGCAGTACTGAAAGAAACATTTGTTTTTCTGCACTTGGGGCAGCCTCAATGTCTTTGCCAGCGATTCCCTAAGCTGTCCTTATGCTGTGCTTCTCTCGACAGAGAACTTGAACCATATTTAAAAGGCTGCCTAGGAAAAAAAGCTGGCAAGTTCATTTGTACAATTAGACTTAAGTGTCTTCAGACATGTTGGGAAGTCGTATGTAATTAGGACATGCTTCTTCAAACACATTAGGAAACATCAGTATGTCTTCATGGCCCTTGATCAGGGTAGATATATTTGCAGTGAGAAGTGTCAGAATGGCTCCCAGACCTTTGAGACTCGATCAATTTTGCTTTTTAAATGTAAAGGTGACATCTGAAAAAGGAATTGCTTTTAGGTTAAGTGTCAAACATGTACCAGAAAACAGCGGAAATGGCACCGTATCTACTGTGTGTGTGTGTGTGTGTTTTAACCACGATGGCCTCCCCTCTTCGTATGCATTGAAATGAGAGGAAATTGCTCAAGGGGGGAAATTAATCTCTCTTAGAGACCCCGTACTCTCTCTCCTTATCGTTATGGGGTAACCCAATTTCTCAATCTCTAATTATTCTCGCTTTAAGCTAGAATTCTGGTGTTTTGTGGTGCAGTCCTTTCTGAGCTCAGAGTGGTGGGAATTAAAAGTGCCATTTTCTGAAATGGCAGCTTTGACTTTGTAATTTTCGTTCTATTTCTGTTATTTCTCAAAACAGCTATAGGCCTCCTGATCTGTTATTTTCAGGAAAATTCCATAAACACGTGGCTGCAGGGGGAAACTTGACCACAGGACGTTTTATTTTTAATCTTCGCCCATGAAACACTGCTAATACTGTAAAAAAGTTGAACTTTGTGGCATTGTTGTGGGTTGCTAATCTGCGATATGCATCCTCTGCCCCTCCTGTTTATTGTGCTTTTGCCTTCAGGTCCCAGGTGCCAGAAGTGTACGTTCATGGGCTTCTCTGAAGAAGCCCTACACTCAAAAACAAGCTTCTGCCTTTTATTACCCTTTGATAATGATTTTCTGTGTTTTTATTGGCATCACTAAAACCAGATTTAAGCCAGTTTAACAGGCTTCTGGTCTGCAGGACAGAAATGCGGAGGAAATGTTTTTCTTCTCTAAAAGAGTCAGAAAATTAAAAACTGTCTTTGGTACACTCATAGCAACCCTATAGGACAGAGTAGAACTGCCCCATAGAGCTTCCAAGGAGCGCCTGGCGGATTCGAACTGCTGACCTCTTGGTTAGCAGCCATAGCACTTAACCACTACACCACCAGGGTTTCCTTCACAAGGGTAGTTTGATTAAATACGGGTAAATAAGACACCAGTAAGCCACTTAGCACCTTTTCATCGTTTTGCTTTTCGTTTCTTACCGGGACATCATCCCATTGCTGACTCTTCACAAGTTCGTAAGAGGGCTCTGTTAAGTCAAACTTGGGAACGGGGAATCCAGGAATAGCGTTGTGCAGGTGGAAGCCAAACGTCACCAGCCAGCTGTTAACATCTAGGAGAAAAATGTTCAGAATGAAAGGTGTTGGAGTTTATTTTGTGCTTTTATAAATTTAAATTCTTACCTTACAAAAAAACAAACCCAAAAAGCCAAGGTTATGTAATAACCTGAAAAAGAGCACATGTTTACCTTTAGCCTACGCTTGGAAACCTAGTGTCTGTTTTTAGACGTGAAGACAATAACCTCCACAGCAGAACCGTGGCAAGCACTACAGAAAACGCAGAGTAACAGACACTCACCTAGACTGGACAAACAGCCGTATGCACTAAGTTGCATCCTGTGTTGGGAATAGTGATTAAAAGAGCAATAACGATGCACAACAGCATGAAAAAGACATAGTTGTAGAAAACAAACGAAATTTGCAGCTAGTAAAAGCTGGTCTTAGATGGAAGTTGTGTGTTATTAGCCTTCAAAGCGATTGCCCAGGGATATGTGGATTTTCACAGCCCATTTTCTATTAATAAAGATCCTGAATTGAGAGTATTAAAATTAACCGTTGATTCTTAATCAAAGATGAATGCTGAAAGCTGGCAAAACCGGCCGAGGGCACAGAGGTTCTGATTACCATCAGCTATGACTTCAAAGGCTTGCTGTGCACAGGTGGAGACAAACTTCTTGGGGAAGGAACCTGCAAACCTTTCAAATGGTATTTTAAAATATTGCCATGTGACTCCAAAAGCCATTAAGCTTAGAATAAACCTTTTATTCTATTCTGGAGGTTATAATGTTACAGAACTACGCAGCAGGCCTGCAGGTTTATGAGTACAGTTGGGTGTAGATTATTTTATGTATTAAGCACATTGCTGGAAAATTTGAAATTGCATTTCACCTAATATATTTGATGCTGTTCCATCTCTCTTTTGATGTTTTTCAGAAAATGCTGCCACGACATTCTTTGCAGTCCACGTTGCTAGGAGAGGATGAATTTAGGAGCTGTGGGCTTTCTAGCCTTGCAGTCAGCCCGTCAACACCTCTTAAATAACCAGTGGTAAACAGCTGTCAGGATGATGGAGAGCTACTTGTTTCCCATTTCCTCCTCTAGGGCACAAGCTTTCACCTCATCCCCAGGCTGGCAGGTCCTTTGTCCAGGCATCATATGGCTATGAAACCAGTGGTATTCTCCCTACTTTAAAAGGGCTAGTGGTGAGGGAGAGAAATCCCAGGTTCATTGTGTAGGATGCAAAGTGATACATTTTTTGTGAGAGTGTATATAAAATTACAAGGGAAACTTATGTTTTGTGGAAAATTTTTTCTCCCAAATATTGAAGTATTTGGGACAAAGGTTTTCCTATTCTGAACAAAGGCTGGGTAACAGTAAAAATCAGAAGGTCTTAAGTATTGAAAAGTATTGCCAAAGTAATGGGACTTGAATGCAGATGGTTACTGAAAAACCCTGAATGAGAATACCATAAGGATGGTAAAGGATGGGACTTTCAGCTGGATCTCACTGAAAAGAAATAGAAAAGCTTAGCAGTCTGGAAAAGTAGGAGGCAGATGTGAAATGAAAAGGGCACAGCATTCTGAGAGCTGTACTGAGAACCGAGAGAACACGCATCTCAATACACCTCAAATATTGAGCTAGAAAAGAGGCAGCCTGGAGGAGCGTCTAATACAAGTCAAAACAAAGGAAAACCAAACCAAATCGAAACAAACAAAAAAAAAAAGAAAAGAAAACAGGAAAGAACTCGCTTTCTGGAAACATAAATGTGGTGGAGAGGTTAATTATGGTAGTGTAATTCAGGACTAAAAGGTGGAGGCAGAAGGACCAGCTTTTTGGAGTAGAGGATGAATGAAGTCAGCTAACTTATGGGAACTAGAGTTGTCCTTGAAAGGATCTCGTCTCCATTTTACATCTTGGCCGTTCTGTGGTGGCAGAAGTGGGATTGATTTTTTTTTTTTAATATCTGTACAAAACTAAGGCAGTAACATGCACTAAACTTGGAAAGATCTTAAATCTATACTCCAAAAATTACCCTAACTGGCAGAAAAATTAGTATGCCTGTTAGTAATGTCACTGTTCAAGAGCTGCACTAAATGGCAATGAACACAGTGGTGTAAGAGGACAGAAGGGGTGAAAATAGAAGCAGGGTCCACTGGCTAAGTGTCTGATGAAAGAGGTGGCTTCATTATTGTTCTGAGGTGATGGTGATGAGGAGGGACTTAGAACTCTCCCAAGGATGAGATGGTGTGCCACAATGTTTTGTTTCATATTGATTCTCTCCATTAGAACTTTACATATACTATAAAAACCAGTATTACACATTTGTAAGGTAGTTACTATTTACAAAGCAGGATTACATGTATTATTGTATTTTATAAGTAGCCATTTTTAAACCCATTTTGTAGGTATGGAAACTGAGACACAAAAAAAATTACATGACTTGCCTATAAAGCCATATACAGTTTGTAGGACGAGAGTTGGGATGGAACTTCAGTTTTGGGATTCTAAATCCCTCATTCTTTCTGCTTTCCCATGTCACTTCCTTTCCTTAAATGACTGAATTCCATGTTTGTTATGGATTGAATTGTAACCCCCAAAGATATGTGTTGTAAATCCTGACCCCTATACCTGTGGTTATAATCCCACTTGGGAATGGGTTTTCCTTATTATGTTAATGAGGCAGTATTAGTATAAGGTGTGTTGGTTAAGTGTTCGGCTGCTAACCGAAAGGTTGGCGGTTTGAACCCACCAGCCCCTCTGTGGGAGCAAGATGTGGCAGTCTGTGTAAAGATTTACAGCCTTGGAAACCCTATGGGGCAGTTCTACATTGTCCTATAGGGTCTCTATGAGTTGCAATCAACTGAACAGCAGTGGATTTGGGTTTGTGTGTTTTAAATCCATCTTTGCTCAGATAGAAAAGAGCAAATTAACCAAGCAAGCAAGCAGAGATGGAGGAAGACAGATGCCAAGCCACATGGAGATTGCTGAGGAACAGAAGCTAAAAAGAGACATGGACCTTACTCCACAGCCAACAGAGAGAGAAAGCCTTCCCCTAGAGCTGGGGCCCCACATTCAGACTTCTAGATTCCTAACTGTGAGAAAATCAATGTTTGTTAAAGCCATCCATTTGTGGTATTTCTATTATAGCAGAAACTAACTATAAATAACCAAGTTATCTGTAACTAACTAACTATAGATAACTAAGACAATGTCATTTCAGAAAATTGTGGCCTTGGGCATGTCAGACAGACTAGGAAAGAACAAAGTATGCCTTAGTTTCCCTTTCCTTTTATTTCTCCATGGAGAAACACACTTAAAAGATCAGGCATTTGAGATTTCACAAGTGTAAAGTTAAAAAAAGAAATTCCTGTTATTCATGTGTCAATTTAACAATTACAGTGATTTAGCACTTGGGAAGGAAAAGTGTTAACGTTTACCTGTGATGTAATCTTTCACATCATGGATTTTGCTTGCAGGGTTGTTATTCCTAAACATATACAGATTAAAAGGAGCGGGGTCCTTCCCAATTCTTTTCCAGATTTCGATGTCAGGTGTTGTCCATCGTCCTGCCAAAATGTCATAATCTCTTTCTCCAAAGTGGATTAATTTGGTCAGTGGGTCATATAAGCCACCATGAAATCCGATTACCAGTTGAAAGTCAATGTTGGAGTCAAAGTAGATTTCGCCATATGCAGTGTATTGAATCTGTTTTAGCATAAGCCCATTGCTGCTGAAGACGGCCAATGGCGTCCCTGTGTTGTCTGATGCAATGTAGAATTCATCCCCACTGCTGATTTCCATGGCAAAGAGATGTCCTTGGAGATCATAATAGAGGGAGGTAATTTCTGAACTCGAATGGTTGTAGACATGTGTGATCCTAGTGGGATAAGTGAGGTCAGCATAAAAAAACTGCAGGTGCTGTCCCAGGCTGGTTTTGGTAGAAACACGCCTCCCCAGGCCATCGTAACGATAGATCACTGTCCAGCCACTGCCTTTACTGTAAACTCGAGTGAGAAGCCCCTTGGAGCTGTATTCAAAGATCTCGGTGCCTCTCTGGCGCAGGAAACCGTCTTCATCCAGTCGATACTGAACATCACCCAGGCGAGTGATTCTGTCTCGCAGGTCATAGCGGAGAGGCGTCAAGCGTGCGCTGTTACTTGGGTTCAGCAAATGGAGGTTTCCATTCAGGTCATAATTGTAACGCCACATGATCTTTTCATTCAGGTAAACTGTTTGGAGCTGTCCATCAACATCGTATTCATAAGCATATTTGGTAGTGTTGGCAAAGGGCCCTATTTTAATCTCTCTCTTGGTTACCCGGCCCATGTTATCATATTGGATTGTAATCCAGTACATGAGTGACCTGAATATCTCATACTGAATTTCCTTGATGCGACCATGAGCATCAAAGTGCTTGGTGTAAGTCATTACAGCTGTGGAAATGATCTGGTTAATATCATAATATATCACTCCAAATTTTCCAAACTGCTCAACTTTACCAGAAATGTCATCAAACTGGTACAGATCAATGGGCAGTGGGGTTTCGTTGATGACACCCTGCATGCTGGTCACTCGGAAGCTGTTGTCATAGCTGTAGTCAAATCTTGCATTTACCATCCCATCTTCACTAAAGCGGAAAATCTGTCTGTCGATCAGGGGGCCAATTTGCCTGTATCTAATGGTGCAAATAAAACCATCGCTCTGGAGGTTTACAGTTTTTAGGACTCCTGCTGTTTCGTCATAGGTAAAGCTGACTCTTGTGCTATCATACAAAATTTCTGAGAGTCTGGTCTGCCTTCTATATTTGAATAAGACCCTCCGGCTTGTACCCAAGAATGCCGTCTGCAGAAGCAGCCCTTCCTCGTTGTAGTCCGTGATGATGGAGGCGTTGCTCTCTGGGGGGTTGTATATGTTTCGGTAGTAGCCAATGGATCGGATGGTCTGCATGGTGTGGCGAGCCACACTGGGCATGGTGATGGCAGAGAGCCGGTCCCACATGTCATATTCGAAGATGTACTGCCGCTGGCTATGAAGCAGAAGAACCATGGACTGTAACGAGAGAACATGTTGTTATCCAGTGTTTGTGAATGGGGAAGCAAAGGCAGATTTAGTGGCCACAAACACACAGAAACATTCCACTTGAGAAAATGATTTTCATTTTAATTGAGTTATCCTTGACCTTACACGTTGTTAACGAGTCCCTGCCTAATTTGCTCGGATGCTTAATTGTGAGGGGTTTTGCAATTAGTGGCTCAAGATTCATACTGTGCTACTTTGTCATAATTGCACCATTCTTGCAGGCATTCACAGCCAAGCAGCAGATTGTCAGTGGATTTGGGTAAGTCATATTACAGGCCTGAGCAAGGCTGCTTTAAAGGCAATGATTCAAGGAGGAAGCAGTATATGGGAAATGCAATCCTATTCATAATTAGCGATTATTTAATAAGGCGGCTTCTCCCCCTCACTGGATGGAAGATCCACTGAAATCATACTTTAATTCCAGTGCCTCTGAAGCAGGAGCAAAGCATTCAAAATATTTTATGAAGAGGAGGCAAACGATCAGCCCCAAACGGATACCATGTGCACGAAACACCAACGTCGACAAACGCTGCCAATCAGTCACATGGTGAATGAGCACTATGAATGCCTGTGATAAAAATACGGACCCAGACGCTCGTGTCTTTGCGGGCAATTCTTACACACCTGTAATAACAGTAAAACCCGCATTTGGAGTCTTCCCTTTTGTGAGGACCAAATCTGACTTGTACTTCAGGTGCCGCAAGCACGGTTTCTGGGCTACCTGCTACTTTGGTGCTAAATTACAATGCGGATAAATACGCAAATAAAAATAAGCTCTGCCTGTTTTGCAAGTCATTGCAGAAAGATGACATTAATTTATTAGGCCGACATGAGGGAAGGTCCACCTCGACGCTGGCTGAGTAAAGCCCAGTAGTAACACAGGATTGGGGGTTTTTTCCACTGAGGAAGCTTCCTCTAAGACCTGTTAGACCAAATGGGAGCATGGTTAGGTTGGAAGCCCTCCTGGGATGTGTTCCTTTGCATCTGAGATGGAAATGTATAATACCTTGTCTAAGGTTCATTTTTTCTTCACTGTCCACCATCTTCAATACCCTTCTGCTTGACTTGGGCTCCTGCAGACTGTGCTCTGTGGGCATAGCTAGGGGCAGGTTTCCTATGTAAGGCATGTAGTGATAGCTAGGGGCAGGTTTCCTATGTAAGGTGTGTAGTGATAGCTAGGGGCTGGTATCCTATGTAAGGTATGTAGTGATAGCTAGGGACAGGTCTCCTATGTAAGGTGTTTAGTGATAGCTAGGGGCTGGCTTCCTATGTAAGGTATGCAGTGATAGCTAGGGGCTGGTCTCCTATGTAAGGTGTGTAGTGATAGCTAAGGGCTGGCTTCCCATGTAAGGTGTGTAGTGATAGCTAGGGGCTGGTATCCTATGTAAGGTATGTAGTGATAGCTAGGGGCAGGTCTCCTATGTAAGGTGTTTAGTGATAGCTAGGGGCTGGCTTCCTACATAAGGTATGTAGTGATAGCTAGGGGCAGGTCTTCTATGTAAGGTGTGTAGTGATAGGTAGGGGCTGGCTCCCTATGTAAGGTGTGTAGTAATAGGTAGGGGCAGGTCTCCTATGTAAGGTGTGTAGTGATGGCTAGGGGCCGGTCTCCTATGTCAGGTGTGTAGTGATAGCTAGGGCCCGGTCTCCTATATAAGCTGTGTAGTGATAGCTAGGGGCTGGCTTCCTATGTAAGGTGTGTAATGATAGCTAAGGGCAGGTTTCCTATGTAAGGTGTGTAGTGATAAGTAGGGGCAGGTTTCCTATGTAAGCTGTGTAGTGATAGCTAGGGGCTGGTTTCCTATGTAAGCTGTGTAGTGATAGCTAGTGGCAGGTTTCCTATGTAAGGAGTGTACCCATAGCTAGGGGCAGGTTTCCTATGTAAGCTGTGTAGTGATAGCTAGGGGCTGGTCTCCTATGTCAGGTGTGTAGTGATAGCTAGGGGCTGGTTTCCTATGTAAGTTGTGTAGTGATAGCTAGGGGTGGTTTCCTATGTAAGCTGTGTAGTGATAGCTAGGGGTGGTTTCCTATGTAAGCTGTGTAGTGAATTGTTCCTAATCTTTTGCATTCTTTCAAGGAAGGCCTGGATTGTTGCTGAATTGACAGGAATTGGCAGCTAGTTTTGCAGTCATTGAAAATCATATTCAATAGTAGTAAAATGTTGCTTGCTTTGCTGCAAATAACTTTTGACTTAGTGTGCCTATGCTAGCAAGAAAATGGGAAGAGTTCGGGTGTATTTTATGGATTTGGGAGTGTCATGAGGAAGTTCTCCTTGGCGTTTCTGATTCCCACAGATGCCAGTCACCACTGGTGTCATTTCGTGACAGCAACTCCTTATCCATCTATGCTCCGTGGCTCCACTTAACGTTTTTCAGTCCCATTATGATCACCACTATCCATTCTAGGAGTCCAGGGGTTTACATTTGTTAGTAGTCCCTGTAATGTACTTAATTTAAATTTGGGAAAGGGATTCACAATTAAGCAGCGATCTTCTCCCAGCTTCTGAAGGTTGGGGCTCAAACACTTTCCAGGTATGTCAGGATTTGTTCTCTGAAACGTGTGCATGTAGGGAGCTGACTCTGGTCTGTCAACTAATAAGCAGCTGAATGACGAGCTCTGGAGTGGGATGTGTAGTTTGGAGGGAATCTGTCATCCAGTAGGGACAGTCTCTTGTTTCAAGGATGAATCTGTCCTAAAGAGAGCAGATAGGTGGGTTTTCAAGAAGAGAGATTGGCAAATAGGGCCCTAGCTGGAAGCATTCCAGAGTTGAGAGGCTGTTTTAAGACAGGGACCATCCTACAGTGAAGTTTGACCCTACAGCTGGTTTTGAGGAAGGGAAACCTAGCAGGCTGGCTAGAATTAGATGGGATAGTGCCAGACTAGGGGTTAGCCTTAGGCTGAAGAGTTCCGTGGCTCATCTTTGGTGAACAAGACCGTGTGAGGTGAGCGCAACATTGTGATATTTTTGGAGAGCAGCAGGTACTCTGGGTGACGTGAAGAAGGGTGGAAGCAGAGAGTGTTAAGAGTTGTAATTTAGGCTGTGGTGTAATTGGTGGTGGCTTGCTTTTAGAAGTACCAGGACTCAAAAAGAACCACTTTTCAGTGCTAAGGTTTGTCTCAGAGGCCATTAACATACTCTTTGGTGGATTACTTTTCTTTTAAGAGAGGAATTCTGGGGAGGTCGTCCTTCCCTTTTCTTTCACTTTCATTCCTTCTTGATCCTGGCTGCCACCCCGAGCATCGCATCCTGTGACTCGGCCCTGCGCGTGTATGGCTCTAAATCTCCTCGGTGGGGAAAAGCCAGAGCTGGGATGCTTACCTTTTGAACAGAGCCAGAAAAGAGATGGCACGGAATACCTAATAGTGTGGCTTTCTAAGAAAATAATCTGTTTTGGTTAATAATGCATAAATTGGATCTATATTCTTTTTATGGGTATGTTGAAGCTCTGCCAAGAACGACACGTAACTGACAGCTTTAACTGTGCTGATGTAGGGCTCTTTCTTAAATGAAACAGCTAGCACGGAGATTATTTACAAATGACTTAGACGCTCAAGGTCTAATTTGTGGATGTTGTCAATGTGTAAGCTTGGCAGATGGACAGTGTTACTACTTGTTTTTTTACGGCATAAATCACGTAAAAGGGTCTCAGATAGTAGAACTTAACTAAGAAGAAACTACTTTGCTAATGCAGAAATTCATCACTGCTGTACCAATGTGACTTCCGTATTGATACTTACAGTAATAAATGGAACTCACTCATGTCTCCCTGTGTTTTTTTTTTTTACTGCTCTGAGTGGTTGCTGAAAAATGGAATGACTCCTTCCCTATTTTTAACGTAGTGAGCAGACATACCTTCTCTAAGTATGTGTAACTCCATGTTTTGCCATCAGCAAAGACCCGAGATACGATCCTCCCCTGTCCATCGTAGTCCACTTTTTCGCTAGTAGTTCCTCGCTGGATGCTGGCAATCTGGCCGGTGGATGAATAGGTGACGTTGACAGCCATCAGCTTGCTGCTGGGCAGCCAGAGGGTGGGGTGTCCTGACGTGTCATAGGCGATCCTCAGGAGAAATTTACGGTGGTCATCGTAGATCTTTTCCGTCTTTGTTGTTCGATCAAAGTCAACTGAAAGGAGATTTCTGCCGTTAACCTGTTAAAAAATAAAAGATTATAAAATAAATCATCTTATTCCAATACTAGCCACTTATTACTCTTCAGAGTCCCCACTATTGTTTAAGCACCATTTGTAATGATTGATTCTCTTTGTCAGTAAATTAATTTAGCAACTTCTTGGGTACAAGTGCAAGGCAGTAGATTAACTGCTCTTTTTTTAAAAAGGTTTCATTAAGCAGAGAGACAGCCTGGCATTTGTTCAAAACCTTTTCAATTAAATTTCATAAACTTTAGCCAACTGATAAGAAAAAAAAAAAAGGATGTGCTTTACAGTTTGTTTAAAAGATATGAAGGCACTAGACCCGGCATCTATGTAAATTACTCAGAGGCCCTTCCCCCATGAAACATTGGAAAATAATTGCTTAGTAAATTAATCATGGCTACATTAAATAAGACACAGTGGTAAATGTGACTCTAACCCTTTGAAGAGCAGTTAAGTAGAAGTTGGAACCCACATTACTGTAAATTATTAATGAGCTTAAATAGCAGGAGGTTACAAACATGATCATTGCTTTTGGCCAAGTGCTGAAATGTCACAATTTTTTAGAGTGCCTTTCTTTTCTTTTAATAACATTTGGTTAACTGACAGGAACTTCAGAGTCCTCTAGTACCCTGCTGTCCTAGTAGGGTCTCTGGGTGCCTGTGTTCTATGTCCAGAATATTTGACTAAATTTGGCTGTTACTCGGTGTGATCCAAGGCATACACAAGTCAGCATTCATTATTGCAGTGGACATGTGGCCTTGATCAAATTCTGCCTTACAGTTTGCAGTGTTTGCTGACTGTGACCCCACAAGGGCAGAGACCATAGCCTGTTCTTGTTTGGTCTTCCTCAGCACCTATGCGGTAGGGGAATACATACTCAAATGCTCATTAGCTGTTTGGATTGTTAGACATTAAACGGGAAAATTTTAATTGTCCATGACCATGTCCTGACTACAACTTTCAAAATAAATAGCTCTAGTTACACACAAACACACATACATACACATATATACATACATATACACACACATATACGTATACATACACACATATACATGGAGCCCTGGTGGTGCAGTGGTTAAGTACTCAGCTGCTAATCAAAGGTCAGTGGTTTGAACCCCTCAGTGGCTCCATAGGAGGAAAGACCTGTCAATCTGCTCACATAAAGATTACAGCCTATGAAACCCAACGGGGCAGTTCTCTGTCATATAGAGTTGCACTGAGTCAGAATCGACAGCACACAACAACAATACACACATCTGTGTATTTATATATATGTAAATATATGTGATGTACATATACAAAATACATGTATATTTAGAATCCGGGATAAAACTAATTTTTGCATTCTATCATTGACATTTAAGCAACGCCCATAATAAAAAAAAAAAATTTTTTTTTTTATTATGCATAAATTTTGTTAAGTGCCGCCAAGTCAGTTCCAACTCACAGTACAACTCATAAGTACAATAGAGTGAAACACTGCCTGGTCCTGCACCATCCTCACAACTGTTGTTATGTTTGAGTCCATTGTTGAAGCCACTGTGTCAGTCCATCTTGCTGAGGGTTTTCCTCTTCTTCAGTGAGCTCTACTTTACCAAGCATGATGTCCTTCTCCAGGGACTGGTCCTTCCTGATCACATGTCCAAAGTATGTGAGATGAAGTCTCACCATGTTCCCTTCTAAGGAGCACTCTGGCTGTACTTCTTCCAAGACAGATTTGTTCGTTCGTCTGTCAGTTCATGGTATATTCAGTATTCTTCTCCAACACCACAATTCAAAGGCTTCTTCGGTCTTCCTTATTCATTGTCTAGCTTTCACATGCATATAAGGCGAATGAAAAGCCCATGGCTGGGGTCAGGTGCACTTAGTTCTCAAAGTGACATCTTTGTCTTTGAACACTTTAAACAGGTCTTTTGTAGCAGATTTGTCCCATGCAATACATTCTTTGATTTCTTGACTGCTGCTTCTGTGGGTGTTGATTATGGATCCGGGTAAAATGAAATCCTTGACAGCTTCAATATTTTGTCTGTTTATCATGATATATGGTCTATTTGTGAGGATTTTTGTTTTCTTTATGTTGAGGTGTAATCCATACTGAAGACTGTAGTCTTTGATCATCAGTAAGTGTTTCAGATCCTTTTTGTTTTCAGCAAGCAGGTTGTGTCATTTGCATATCACAGGTTGTTGATGAGTCTTCCTCCAATCCTGATGCCCCGTTCTTCTTCATATAGTCCAGCTTTTCAGATTATTTGCTCAGCATACGAATTGAATTTGTACGGTGAAAAGATACAACCCTGATGCACACCTTTTATGGTATTAAACTACTCAGTATCCTCATTCTGCTCGAATGACTGTCTCTTGGTCTATGTACAGGTACCACACGAGCACAATTAAGTGTTCTGGAATTCCCATTCTTTGCAATGTCATCCATAACTTGCTATGATCCACACAGTGAATGCCTTTATATAGTCAATAAAACACAGGTAAACATCTTTCTGGTAGTCTCTGCTTTCAGCCAAGATCCATCTGACATCAGTAATGATATCCCCAGTTCCACATTCTCTTCTGACTCTGGCTTTAATTTCTGGCAGTTCCCTGTCAATGCACTGCTGTAACTGGTCCTGAATGATCTTCAGCAAAACTTTACTTGTGTGTGATATTAGTGATATTATTTGATAATTTCTGTATTCTGTTGGATCACCTTACTTTGGAATGGGCACAAATACGGATCTCTCCATTCAGTTGGCCAGGCGGCTTCCTTCCAGATTTCTTGGCAGGGATGAGTGAGCACCTCCAGTGCTGCATCTGCCTGTTGAAACATCTCAGTTGGCATTCTGTCAATTCCCGGAGCCTTGTTTTTCGCCAATGCCTTCAGTGCAGCTTGGATTTCTTCCTTCAGTACCATTGGCTCCTGATCATATGCTACCTCTGGAAACGGCTAAATGTTGACCAATTCTTTTTTTGTACAGTGATTCTGTGTATTCCTTCCATCTTCTTTTGATGCTTCCTGCATCATTCAATATTTGCCCATAGAATCCTTCAAAATTGCAACTTGAGGCTTGAATTTTTTTCTTCAGTTCTTTCAGCTTGAGAAATGCCGAGTGTGTTCTTTTTGGTTTTCTAACTCCAGGTCTTTGCACATGTCATTACAATACATTACTTTGTCTTCTCGAGCTGCCCTTCAACACCTTCTGTTCAGCTCTTTTACTTCATAATTTCTTCCTTTCACTTTAGCTACTTGATGTTCAAAAGCAAGTTTCAGGATCTCTTTGGACAACCATTTTGGTGTTTTTTTTTTTTTTTCGTTCTTGTCTTTTTAATGGCCTTTTGCTTTCTTCAGGTATGAGGTCCCTGGAGTCATCCCACAACTCTTCAGGTCTTTGATCATTAGTGTTCGATGTGTCAAATCTTTCTTGAGATGGTCTCTAAATTCAGGTGGGATATACTTGAAGTCATACCTCGGCTCTTGTGGACTTGTTTTAATCTTCTTCAGCTTCAACTTGAACTTGCATAGGACCACTTGATGGTCTGTTCCGCAGTCGGCCCCTGTCTCGTTCTGACTGATGACATTGTCTTTTCCATAGAAGCAGTTGATTTTATTCTTGTGTATTCCGTCCGGCAAGGTCCGTGTGTATAATCATCATTTGTGTTGTTGAAAAAAGGTATTTGCAATGAATAGATCGTTGGTCTTGCAAAATTCTATCATCCAGCATCAGTTCTATCACCCAGGCTGTATTTTCCAACTATGGATCTGTCTTTGTTTCCAAGTTTCACATTCCAATCACTAGTAGTTATCAATGCATCTTGATTGGATGCTTGATCCATTTCAGACTGCAGAAGTTGGTAAAAATCTTCAACTTCTTCACGTTCGTCATTAGTGGTTGATGTGTAAATTTGAATAATAGTTGTATTAACTGGTCTTCCTTGTAGGCATATGGATATTATCCTATCACTGACAGCACTGTACTTCAGGGCAGATCTTAAAAAATGTTCTTTTTGATGATGAATGTGATGTTATTCCTTTTCAATTTGTCCTTCCTGGCAGAGTAGACCATATGACTGTCCAATTCAGAATAGCCAATACCAGTCCATTTCAGTTCACTAGTGTCTAGGATATTGATCCTTTGCATTGCATTTCATTTTTGACAACTTCTAATTTTCCTGGATTCATACGTCATACATTCCATGTTCCAATTATTACTAGATGTTTGAACTGTTTCTTTTTGTGTCGTGCCACATCAGCGAACGAAGGTCCCCAAAAGCTTGACTCCCTCCACATCATTAAGGTTGACTCTACTTTGAGGAGGCTGCTCTTCCAGTTGTATTTTGAATGCTTTCCAACTTGAGGGGCTCATCTGCTGGCACTAGACTAGATAATGTTCTGTGGCTATTCATAAGGTTTTCACTGGTCAGTTTTTTAAGAAGTAGATGCCAAGTCCTTCCTAGTCTGTCTTAGTCTGGAGGCTCTGCGAAACCCGTCCACCATGGGTGACCAAACTGATGTTTTAAATACTGATGGCATAGCTTCCAGCATCACAGCATGCAAGCCATCACAGTAGGATAAACTGACAGAGGAGTGGTGCATAAATACTTAAGTTTAAATTGGCTCTTCAAAGACAGTGTTGTGAAGTGGTCTATCTTGAAAGGTAAAAGGTATAACTAGCAAGAATTCTGTGTCTTGATAGGTAAAGAGGTATTGGGAAAGAAAAAGCACCCAGAGAGATGATTCACAAAAATGAGAAAGGGCAGAGCCCTGGATGAAAATCAGGAGATTTAATTTTTCAATCTCTTCAGATCTTGCTGACATGGACTGTACCACAGCAGAAATTGATGGGTATCAGTGGTGGCCATGTGTGTGTTGGAGGGAGGACCCAGGGGTCAAAAAGCCTGGTCTCCATACCTGGTAGGTCCTTGAACACTAGACTTTTAACTCCTCTGAATCTGTTTTGTGCATCTGTAAATAAAGGGGTTGGACTAGGTTCTGACTTTTATTGATTTTTATTTTATTCTGACCTGCCAGCTGGAGGCTTTCTGAACTTTCATTTCCCCATGTGGAGATGTCTGCATATTAGTTGCTCACTTTTTTTTTTTTTTTTGAACTTTAGATGGTTTACAGAACAAACTAGTTTCTCATTAAACAGTTAGTACACATATTGTTTTATGACATTGGTTGCCAACCCCATGACATGTCAACTCTCTCCCTTTTCGAACTTGGATTCCCTGTTACCAGCTTTCCTGTCCCCTCCTGCCTTCTTGTCCTTGCCCCTGGGCTGGTGTGTCCCTTTAGTCTCCTTTTGTTTTATGGGCCTCCCCAATCTTTGGCTGAAGGGTGAATCTCAGGAGTGACTTCATTACTGAGCTAAAAGGGTGTCCTGGGACCATATTCTCGTGGTTTCTCCAGTCTCTGTCATGCCAGCTAGTCTGGTCCTTCTTTCTGGGTTAGAATTTTGTTCTATATTTTTCTCCAGCTCTGTCTGGGACCCTCTCTTGTGACCCCTGTCAGAGCTGCTCACTGTCTTATGTGCATTTTGTGAAACCTTATGAGTTTAAGTTTGTGGAATGCTTTGAGTACCTTGGAAGGAAGCTACTAGCTAACATTACAACTATATTTTTAAAAATCTGTAGAAAATTTTGATTTAAAGTCAAATTAACTCGATAATGAAGCAGCAGAATTCAGTTCTCCAGTTTATATTTGCACAAATTTTTGGATGCCTTGAGAACAGGTTTTGCACAATTTACCTGGTTTCCTTAGAGCTCTTGTGTTTCTCAGACTGTGATTTAAAACAAACAAACAAACCTGAATGTTTAGGTTTGCCCTCCCCCACTCCTGAGGTTATTCCAGGCTGTGACACAGAAGACTGTGCTGTTCCCATGGGCAGTGCTGCCCACAGTATTGCTCCTTCTGCTTGTATCTTATGTGTGTTCATTTTAGTTGTCTTTCAGTTCTGTACTTCCTTTGTTAACCCTGCTTTATCTTTGCAATAATTGCTCTGGTTACAGTAGAAGAAGTCTGGACTGGGGATCTGGTCTGACCGTAGGTTGCTGCAGGGCGAGGGCTCTGGGCAAACAGACAGGTCTGGAAGCACTTCTCACTGCAGGGTGAGGGCTCTGGGCAAACAGACAGGTCTGGAAGCGCTTCTCACTGCCCATAAACTGCTACTGGCTTCTGATTTGCTTGTTTCATTTGCGAGCATGGTGGCAAGACACCAAAACATCCAGATGAAAGCCAAAAGGCGTGATTACTGTTACTGCTGTGTGAGCTGCCATGCCAAGATGCCACCACAGGGGAGCACCAGGAAGCACCGTGAGACCAAACATCTGGATAAAGGTTCAGGTTTTTCTTTTTATCCAGACATATTTTATATGCAATGCCTTTCTGGTATTCTCTTCTCAAACTGAAGTAATGAGAAAACAGAATGGGGCTGTGTTTTTTCCCACATTCCCAGCACAGGCCAAGGCTATAACATTCCTGTCTCCAGACATCAGTCACTGTTTCTCCAAATTTCAAAAGACACTAGCAGAACTTTACTTTTTCTTTCACTCCCAAACACACCCAAACCTATTCCTGAGGATAGTGTGAACAGAAAGCGCAGAAGCCCAGGGACACTTCCTTTCCAGGACTTGGTCTTGCTTAACACACCTTTGTGAAATCATGGTAACTCTTCAAACTTAAAAAAAAAATTTTATTGTGGTAAAATACACATAACAAAAAGCTAGCCATTTTAACTAAACAGCACATTAACTCAAAAAGTAAAGAATTTTACCCTTGAGAACTGCGCTCTTTTAAAAATGATCCACATGACACCAAATGGACAGCTGTTACTCTAAGGCACAGACGAGAAGGGGGGGGGCAGTGAGACTAAATTAGTGGGAGGGGAACAACTAGAACTGAAAAATAAGAATGCTGAGGCAATGTGAAAAATGGAATCAGCCTCAGTGAACATGTGTAGAAACTGTGAATGGAAGTCTGTTTTGCTCTGTAACCTTTTACCAAAAAAAAAAAAAAAAAAAAAAAGTTCACCATTTTAACCCTTTAAAATTTTTTTTTTGGGGGGGGAGGACATAAAGCATAAAGCCCCAGCATTGTCCACTGCCCTAAAAAAAAAAAATTTAATTACTATAAAGATGTTAAATGTTCATCTAAAGATGAAAACTTTCTATCAGATCATTACTACAACCTCCAGCCGCGTAAAATGACTCCAACCAAATGTTGTGTATGGATGAGCGGTCAGCACAAAGTCCCTGGTGACGTGCAGTGAGCATGGACACATGCCTGTTTTCAAAGGTTACGTCCAGCGTGATGATGACTAGTCACTTGTGATCTCCCCTGTAAAAACCTGAGGCATAAAGACGTTACACCGCCGTCCCAAGGAGGTGCCAGCCTAGTCAGATTATACTCACTTATCTGAAATCTGATGGGGGGACGTGAGGAGGGGCTGGCTCATTCCCTGGGCATACTTGGTGACAACGTCAGGGCTCGCTGTGTCCACGCAGAGCATCGCCCCGCGTCCACCAGAGCATCGCCCCGCGTCCGCCAGAGCATCGCCCCGCGTCCACGCAGAGCATCGCCCCGCGTCCGCCAGAGCATCGCCCCGCGTCCGCCAGAGCATCGCCCCGCGTCCGCCAGAGCATCGCCCCGCGTCCGCCAGAGCATCGCCCCGCGTCCGCCAGAGCATCGCCCCGCGTCCGCCAGAGCATCGCCCCGCGTCCACGCAGAGCATCGCCCCGCGTCCGCCAGAGCATCGCCCCGCGTCCGCCAGAGCATCGCCCCGCGTCCGCCAGAGCATCGCCCCGCGTCCACGCAGAGCATCGCCCCGCGTCCGCCAGAGCATCGCCCCGCGTCCACGCAGAGCATCGCCCCGCGTCCACGCAGAGCATCGCCCCGCGTCCACCAGAGCATCGCCCCGCGTCCACGCAGAGCATCGCCCCGCGTCCGCCAGAGCATCGCCCCGCGTCCACGCAGAGCATCGCCCCGCGTCCGCCAGAGCATCGCCCCGCGTCCACGCAGAGCATCGCCCCGCGTCCACGCAGAGCATCGCCCCGCGTCCGCCAGAGCATCGCCCCGCGTCCGCCAGAGCATCGCCCCGCGTCCACGCAGAGCATCGCCCCGCGTCCGCCAGAGCATCGCCCCGCGTCCGCCAGAGCATCGCCCCGCGTCCACGCAGAGCATCGCCCCGCGTCCGCCAGAGCATCGCCCCGCGTCCACCAGAGCATCGCCCTGTGACCATGCAGAGCATCACCCTGCTGTGGGTGGTTCTGTGGTTCTGTACCTCTCCACACGTCAGCAAGCGCTAACTGCATCGGGCAACCCCCCTCTAGGCTGTGCCACTCAGGCTAAAGTGAGAAACAGGATGTCACGTAGATGTGACTAGCGTCCTAAGATCTAAACGTGTTACCATATTTGTGTATCCCTCTGAACACTCTGGCTTTCATATTTCGTAGATTCCTTTTTTTTTAATGATTCACTAAAGTCTTCCTTTAATCATCTGAATTCTGGGCAGGTTGAGAAGACGAATGTTATTATCAGAGTGAATATTTATTACTAGAGAGCCAGAACACTTTTCTGTGACTGATCAAAGGCTGGCTCTGCATTCCGGCACTGACAGAAATAAGGCGTATTTCCCAAGCGTCTTATTCTGTGATGCGCTGCCACATCTGTGTCGAGATCTCATTTTCTTGTTGTTTCCTGCCAGAGTGGTGGCCCTTTTTCCTTTAACGTGTTGTTTCACAGAAATTTACGTTTTTAGTTTCTTACATAATTTTGTCCTTTTTCATTCCCTGCCTTACCTTTTTAGCCTATTTTATCTAGTGTTAGTAATTCAGCGGTTTCTTTGTATGTCGTGATAATTGCTACTTTCTTCATGTTTCTTAGTTCCGATCTTTCTTTTCCCAACCTCAGACACTAAGTTAATGACATGAGTAAAGCAGGCTAACAGTCAAGCCCTGTGTGAACGCCGTACTAACACTGACAGGGATGGTGGGTGTAGTCCTGACTCACTCGTTTATGCCTGACTTCAGTCAAATAATTTAATGCCCTGGACCTCACCTTTTATCTAGAAAATGTCACTAGTGGTAATACTTACACCTTACGTGGTTGTTTTCAGAAAGAAATGAAATAATGCAGTGAAAGGGCTTTTTCTAGTGGCTGGTTCCTTGTCAGTACTTTCAAGTACGAATTGTATATGAACAGCGATTATTTTCTCCCCTATGCTGAGCTCTATTCTCCTCCTCTATGTAATCCCATTTTTGCAGAAAACTATGTGTTATGCGTACACAGTCTCTCTCTCCCTTCTGTCAGAAATATCTAGATGAATCAGGGATAATCCACACGGTAAGGTTGGCTTTTCTCATCCTTTCGTCCATTTAATCAATATTTTCAGAGGTGTGTCTAAGGTCTGGCAGGTCTGGCACCTGCCCTGGCCGCCACCGAGCAGTTTCTACTAACCTGGTAGGGACCAACGTCTTTGCTCAAGCCTGCTAGACACAGAGGCGCAGTGAGGGGCGGGCAGGGGGGCACTTGTCCCCGGCGCAAGCCCAAGGGGCGTCAGAGGAGGCACAGGATAACTTATGGAGGTGCCACAAGTATGAAAGGCACCTGACTGAGGCAGCAGGACAAGTGGGAAGGTGTTTCTGCTACTATGTGGCCGCTTATCCACGTCTACTCACTTTGAATTTGGGGGGAGGGTGGGCCTTAGAGATGGCCCCTTGGTGCTCGTTACCCCGCTACGCCTCTGCAGGGGTGCAGGTGCAGTGCTTGTCACAGGCGCTGCTTTCCGTAGACACACCTCTGATTTGAGCATCCACCATGTGTCAGGCACACAGCTAAACCTAGGTCAATAACTTAGAAAATCAAAATAACTTTCTGCTAGGAATGATGAAAGGTAAACGAGGAGACGATGTAATGGAAATGGGTGGCTTTTGGGGCTAATTCAGGCAGCCATGTTTTCCTGGAGTCTTTCTCCCTTTTCTTCTGTTCCCTATTTTGGCAGACTCCAGGTCAGTCCTCAAACTGAATGTTCACATCTTCACTTTCTCCCCAGAATTTCTCTCTTGGAATCCACAGAGGAATGAAATTAGCAGTCTGAGCTGACCCATCCAATCTTATCTTCAAAGTAAGAAACTCTCCCTCGTGATGCTGGTATTGTCTCTGTGAGAGCAATCAAACATATCAGCTGGAAATCTCCTTTCAGTGGGACTGAACAGGCCATTTTAAATAGTATATTTTCTGAAATGTCTTGCTGAGGCATTGTGGTTCTGCTATTTAGAAAAAAACTACCAGCCGTGCCTGTGTGCACTGGTCTCTTCTGCCTCAAGTGAGGGTTTTTCTTCATTTAGAATCAGCCACAGATCCAGGGACTTAAAGCTGAGTCTCCTCCACTCCCCACTCTCTTTTCCTCTACTATCCCTAATTTCTTTTTATTTCTAGAAAAGCAGCGTTACAAAAAAAGAAAGAAAGAAAGAAATTCATGTTAGACAGAGCTTGTCTCCAAGAAGAGCAGGCATTGTTTATGCGGTCGGTTTCTGGATAAAAGATGTTACCTACCTCTTTTCTGCCCACATTTTCCTGTCCAGCGAGGTAACAGGTTCTTTCCTATTCATCTGAGCGTTGGCTATAATGCCCACTGTTTGTGTATGTGGCTGACATTCTCTGGGTTACAGGTAGGGAGTATATCATCATGCTTTATACTTTCAATGTACATGGTCTTACTTGAATCTTGTTAACAATTGTGTGAAACAGAGTCAGGGCAGAGTAAATTTTATTTGTGACATAGCTATAGATATAATATCTATATCATAATATTATGTAGATAATATATTCTACATAAGTATATAGAAATCAGGATGTGGATAAGGACTTTGAGGTTCAAAGATGCTATGATTTTCCTACAAGATATAAGTGAGTAAAAAGTGGAGCCTGATCCAGAACCCGTGTCTTCTGAGTTCTAGTCAAGTGCTGTATCTTCTTTGGTACAGTGAAGAGCACAAACGTGAGGATTATCTTTGTGCTTTCTGAGGCAGTCCTCTGTCTGAGAACAGGTGTGACTGTGTGTACTTGCACCTTCTCACTGCTTCAGGAGTAGCTGAGTAAGATAAAGCCTGGGAACCAGCTTCTAGTTTGCAATGGTCCAAGGTAGCGGGGTCTGTGTGGAAGCAGTACGCAGTGGCAGCGGATGGAAAAGCAGGTAGCTGCTGGTTCCCAGGGCCAAAGGAAGAAAAGACAGAGCAGGAGTTTACTTTGGCAATAAGCCCTGACCCCTCTGGAGCTTCTTGTCCATTGCTTCAGCTGCGGCCTCCATCTTGTGCCTCTCTCTAGCGTTGCCACTGCTTTTCCTTCTCGCTCCTCTTACCGGCCTGACCTTGCTACTGTCTACCAGAAGTTCCGATCCGGGGAGGACTGGGCTAGGGTGTCCTGCCTCCCACGGCCTGGGGTATGGGGACATGAAACATTGGTCCTAGGAGACCACGTATTGCGAGTCCCAAACCCTGTCTCACAACCGAAGTGGAATCAAAATATAACCAGTAAGTTGGATACAGTCTGTATGTGAGCCACAGGTCCTTTTTACGTGATTTCTACTTCTTGGCCCGCTGTAACAATTTAATGATTTTTGGTGCAGGTAAAAGGACATTAATGATAATGTTCCATGTTTTATTTGCTCTCCTTTGTTTTAAATAATTTTTTTAAGATGGCAAGTAAAGCAATGCTAGTTAGGAAGAGTTTATCTATAAATTAAAACCTGTTTACTAAAAAGTTCAGTCTATTGTGGTCTGAAGGTGGTTTCTTATAACCTAATCTGTGTTGTCATTACCAAATAGCTGTCATAAATCACAATTTGTCTTCTACACATACATGGCCTACAATATGAGAGGGAGGAAAAAACACCTAACACTGCAAAGCCAGAGGACACTTTGGGAAGGTCGCTTATACTAACATAATCACAATCATCATCACATTGCTCTTAAACAACGCATTGGGTGGGGCTTTCCGTTCATAGTAAGGAGGTGCTGGACTTGGTCACCTTCTCTGTGCCCAAACTGTAGTTTAAAAATATTGAGAACAGGAAAAAAAGAATTCACCTTTCAATTCCCAGTCTATCGCTTTCAATACACACATATTTATGACCTGGAAAACTTTCAATAGTTAAACCAATTCTGACTTATCCCCATCCTCACATGAAGAAGCCGTTACTCCTGAGTGGGTGGAGAAAAGTACACGACTCCTAAGTCATTAGTAAAACAAGAATCAATTGATATCCAGGCTCTTTGGGGTTGTGCTGCGTGAGAGTTCCTACTTTCTCAGGGAAGAACGTATTTTTAATCATAGCTACAGCAAGAAGACTATTTTCTCCAATCAGTGGCTTTTATTATGAGCAATCTCCCCTGGCGGGCTGTCACTGGTGCCCTGAGGTGAAGATGCTACATTGAGTGGGCAGTAGACAGGTGAGGTGAACTGGAGACCAGTCGCCCACATGGATGGGCCACTGCACATCACTGCCGACCAGGCAGCTACCACCCACTCTCTAATACTCACCCTAAGCTTTCGACCAAAGACGTTGACTTTTCCTTGGGCTTGTTCTTTTCGGAATCTCCATTCTACCAAATTTTGACCGTTCTCACCAGGGAGAGTCATGTTTCTTTTGGCCACTGTTGGGTTAGCCGTGCCAGCCAGGACATGCGGCTCCGTTTGGTAGTGCGAATCCAGACCACTGGCATAGATAATTCTAAGGGAGCCGTCGTAACCAATCTGGTAGCTGTTTCTTAACTGATCTAAAAACAAGAAGCAGAGACCAAGAACTGGAGCTGTGGAGTAAACACTTGGATGGTTTTGTAGTTAGAAGTCACCTAAATTTCTAAAACATTAACTGATGTCCATTTACAAGGAAATGAAAACTCCTCAATAATGTCCAAGTAAGAAAGCAACTTTGATTTCTAGCATTTTGCACTGTTTGACTGAATATTAAAGGCACACTTCAGGGGGACTCAAAGTCCTTCTCCGTCTTAATAGGTTTCCGTTCTCCTGTATCTCCCTTACTTTTGCCTGATGAAACGAGGGCTCGTCCTCGTGGAATGTGCAGTAAATGTTTTGTAAAGAGCCACCTATGTGCTCTTTTAGGGGCTGGGGTGTTCACCTCCGAGTCTTAGAAGACTCCCTTCCACTACACCTACCCTTTTATGTGCTTTGTCAAAGACCCTTTGATCCTTTTATTTACTTTATCATACTTTAAATGAAGGTTTACAGAACACAATAGTTTCTCACCAAAGAGTTAGTACACACATTGCTGTATGACGTTGGTTACCAACCCCAGATGTGTCAACACTCTCCTTTCTCAAATCTGGGTTCCCTATTTCCAGCTTTCCTGTTCCCTCCTGCCTTCCAGGGCTGGTGTGCCCTTTTAGTCTTGTTTTGTTCCATGGGTTTTTGATCCTTTTGATATTTATACCTTGTATGCTAAAAATATAAGGTGATATTTTCCCCTCAAATTTAAAAAAGGGGGTCATCTTATATTTTGGTCTGTAACAACATTGCAAACTACCTGTCATGGACTGAATTATGTTCCCCCAAAAGTGTGTGTATCAGTTGGGCTGGGCCATGATTCCCAGTATTGTGTGATTTTCCTACATGTTATAAATCCTGCCTCTATGTTAGTGAGGAGAGACGGGCAGCAGTTGTGTTAGTGAGGCAGAACTCAATCTACAAAATTGGATTGTATCCTGAGGTAATATCTCTTTTGAGATAAAAAGAGAGAAGCCAGCAGAGAGACAGGGGACCTCATACCCCCAAGAAAGCAATGCTGGAAGCAGAGTGCATCTTTTGGACCCGGAGGCCCTGCGTGGAGACGCTCCTGGTCCAGGGGAATGTTGATGAGAAGGTTGACAGAGAGAGAAAGCCTTCCCCTGGATCTGACTCCCTGAATTTGGACTTTAAGCCGGCTTTACTGTGAGGAAATAAAACTTCTCTTTGTTAAAGCCATCCGCTGGCGTTATTTCTGTTACAGCAGCACCAGATGGCTAAGATACTACGTCTCAATTTTTTGATTTTGAATAATATAGGACCATTTCAGGGGAAGTAATGAATTCAAGCAATACTAGATTTGGATTTGAATAGGTTATTTCTTGAGGAAACTCATAAAAAAAAAGTCAAAGAAATGTAACACAGATTTAGTAATTATTCTTAGCGCTATGACCTCACAATTGCAAATGTCATTGTAAACAGACCTTTTATTAAAGCTTAGTTTAAAAAGAAATATGGCTGCTTATATTGGTTGGGGGTTTTACTTTGAAGTGATGGAATGTTCTGGAACTAGACAGAGGTGAAGAATGCACAACACTGTGAATGTACTAAATGCCACGGAGTTGTTCACTTTAAAGTCGCTAATTTTATGTTGTGTGAATTTCAACTCAAAGTATTAAAACAAAACAAATATGGCAGGAGGGTTTGTTACGGGAATATTGGATATACACACCTATAAACTGAAAGAAAAGACAGAAAGTCTAAATTATTACATAAATGGGTAGTGGGGGTTTGGGATGAAATTTCAAGTGACCACATCACACATGGGTTAAAAAAGAGCTGTGTCCTTAGCCAGCAGTGGAGACGGCCTGCTCTGGAGGGCTGTGCTCAGGGACTCAGAAAGGGGCGCTGCCTGTGGAGGGCTGCGATTAAGTCGTCTGATTAAGTGGTGCTGCACAAACAGGCACTGTTTAGATTAACACATTATTTTACAGATTACGTGATTTTAAGTAAGTGTACATAACCAAACGCACTAAGTATTACGTGCACACACGACTGTTTCATCGGTGTCACTTCTCCTGTTCCGGCCCGTCTCATTAGAGAATGGTGGATTGCCACTTTCCGCCTGGTGTTAGTGGTACAATAAAACGATCAGTTTAAAACTACGCTATCCTGTTTACCTTGAACCATGGTATAGAAGGAATCGATCGAGGAGAGGTTTGAAGTGATGCTGACATCTTCTTCTCGGCTGGATGATTCAACGTCCACCGTGATAGCCTTGTCCATGTCCCCGTGAAGGCTTGTGACCACTCCAGTTGGAAACGTAACGTTTGTCAGGCGGCCTTCACTGTCGTAGCTGTCAAAAAAGAGGCATTAACTTGGTGTTCAATGGAAAACTGCAGGCTCGCCTTTCTGGTGAATATAATGCTTGGCAATATGAGCTGTCCAAATTTGGACGAATATTTGTCTTTGTGCATGAGCTGTGCAGAGTGAGAACTTCAAACATGCTTTGAAGTAATCACAAGCCTGTTTAACACAGAAAAACCTCACCCGCGACAGCAAGGTAAACAGACTAGCTCTCCATCTCGGCATATTGTTCTTTGAAGTGTGACCAAAATTCTCCCACACATCTAATTTGCTGTTTCAAAGGGAACATGTTTGCTGATTGTAACTTCCTTAGTATTCCTCCATATTGCCTACAAAGTAGATTTAATCCCCTGTCGTTATCAATTTTGAAAGTCTTATTAAGGCATGTCCTCTGTGGCAGTGGGATACATATACATAACTTACAGAGAGCTTCGTAAAACAGTGTGCACACATACGTGTGTATATTTGCATATGTAAAATATTCTTTTATATCTTGATATACAACTTTGACAAATTCATAAAATCAAAGCCTATTAAAGACCTTATTTCTCAGTGAAATAATGCAAATTGGCACTTAAATGGTGGTGGTGGCGGCGATAATCTGTCTGTACTGATGTAGGAATGGATGGGGTCTTGAATGATGATTTATGATGTTTACTGAAATAAGGTATAATATTTCCTGACATTTAATGATTATTTAGGAACTCTGGTGGCGTAACACTTAAGTGCTCGGCTGTTAACTGAAAGGTTGGCAGTTTGAACCTACCCAGTGTCTCTTTGGGAGAAAGACCTGGAGATCTGCTTCCATAAAGATTACAGCCAAGAAAACCCTATGGGGCAGTTCCACTTTGTTACATGGGGTCACTGTGTGTTGGAACAGACTTGACAGCACCCAGCAACAATAAAAATGATTACTTGCTTTTTTTATTATACACTTACTCTTTTTAGCATAAAAATGTAAGAGGAACTTATAATTTAAATGTTAGCATATATAATCATAAATATGCATTTACAGCTACATTTTATGAAAAAATTAAATTTTGTGATTTTGCTATTTGTGGCAGCACCACAGAAAATTTCAAATTTTCTGAAGAAACAAAATGCAAAAATTTGGTTGAAAAACTAAGAATCCCATTGGGACAACAATATACTTAAGGTTGGATTTCAGACTGAGACCAAGGCTGCTTCTGATAATAGAAGGTTCTAAGCAAGAAGGAGACTTGAACCATTTCCTAGTTGGAATAAGTGCAAAGACAGGACTAGCAGAGAAAGGGTGTGACTCACAGAAAGAGCAGTTCCCAGGGGAGAAGACACTCAGAACACAGGGGGAAGAGGGTCATAATGGTGTAGGGGTGGTAGCAAGGGAAAAAAGGAGCAGAAAAGTGTTTGAATGGTACGTTGTAATAAAAGGCTACAGGGTTTTTAGAGTGTAAAAGTTAGCTTTGAGATGTGGCTGGTAATTAGGAGAAGATTCTAGATAATAAAGGTAAAGGAGATTCAGCAGGGACAGTGTCATGGTAGAGACAGAGAAGGAAGAGAGGAGGAAGGGGAGGGATCCATGTCTGTTGGTGCCTAGTGATGAGCTGATCCCATTACCCAGCGGGGACAGCACTGGTCAGATCATGGATTTGACTGCCTCCATCTGACAGTTTTGTAGTGCCGCCTAGCCAGGGGCAGGAATGGGCACACAGGCTGTTCGAGAGAGAGGTGGAGAAATGGAGAGAAAGCAAGTGAGCCATGAAGTAAACTCAGTGTTTAGACTCATAAAAGGCAGAGCCAAAGAGATACAGCAGGCATCCTTCCCCTTTGCACCAACCCACACGCCCCTAGTAGGTTAAGGCATAAATGAAGAAGTTCGGCATAGTTCGTTGTTGTCATTGCTTTTTTGAAGAAATTAGTGCTTTTGAAGAAACAGACATAGGTTTATTATACAGCAAAGCAGAATTACAGAGTTACTGATAAAACCAGCCTGAAGTTCAGTCTGGCTTTTCTGATCTTATTGCCCATTTCTCTTCCATGCCCCCAGCACCAGCCTTCCTTCTCCATAATTTTTCCTTCTCCTAAAATGTTTTTTAGATAACGTGTTTTTGATTTGATTGATAGGGTGGTTCTGGGGTAAGAATTTGCTCGAATTCCTTTCCTATAGCTTGTGTATTACAGTCCCTCTGCTCTTGCACACATCATTGAAAAGCCTGCCTATAGAAAGTTACACTTTGGGTTCACTCAGAACCTCATGACTGAGAAAGCTGGGCAACATACTGCCTGCACCCTGACTTGGAAACATGTGACTCGGGGCCTGAATCATTACCCTAGTTCAAAGATCAGGGATTTTGCCTGTTTGACACAGGTTCAAGATGTCATTTGTGTGGGACCTACTTTTGAACCAGGATGGAGGCAGAGCTGTGGAGACACCAGGGAACCCCATTCTGGCATGATCCTTATTTCCCATCACAGTTCTCGTAGTAGAATGTGAGGAATACGTTGTTAGGCTTCCAAAAATTAACATTCTTTTGGATGTTCCTGTATGAAAGATAGCCCAGTACTGCTTTATTTGCCCCTCCCCTGTTTTATAGGTGAGAATATGAAAACGTGGTGTTGTTAGGTGACTTGATCAGGCTCTCATGGTATCTCATGGCTGAGCCCTAACTGGGACTTCTATGCACCTGACCCCAGGTCTACTCGGCCTTCCGCAAATCCCAGTGCCTAATTTACAGTTGAGAACCATGGCTTTTTGTATGCCACCACCTGCCAGCCCCTTGCTGATTCATTCTTGCTGCTGCCACCGGCCTGGCCCTCTTCCACCCTTCTGCTGTTTTATATTTTCTAGCTCCATTCAAGCTGAACCTTTCTCCAACCTCTGACCTTGCTCATTCATTGGCTTCCCACATGTTCCTTTCGTGTTGGGCAGCCGTTCTGTATCACAGGGTGCTGAGCACACAGAGATACCCCCACAGGATGCCGGGCTTCCAGACTAGAACCTATTAGCCTTTGGTTCTTTGGGAAATAAAAATACAAGTAACCCTTGCAGTTAGAAAGACACAGGGTTAAGCTGGGGTCTCAGTGGCCCAGTTTAACGATTTAGTCCTGGAAGCTCTGAATTTGTGCCTTGAGAGGAGTAGCTGTACGTAAGCTAAGGCCCTGATAGGGCCCCAGTGCTTGCACGAGGAAGCTGGGAATGGCGTCACGGTGAAGGGCCCTCAGCAGAGTGTCTACCTACCCAGCCATCTAGCACAAGTGACAGCAAGAGGGCACTGTGAGTTCAAAGAGAGAAGTCAGACATGTGAAAACTACACAAAACGTGAGTGCCAGGTGAGTGGTGCAGACAAGCGGAGCTGCTGGAGTGCAGAAAGAGACGTTTTCAAGTGGAGGTGGCCAGGCAGAAGGTTGGCTTGAAAGAGACTTGGGATCTAGGCAGGTGGGTAAGGCGTGGGAGGGCGCTCCAGCCAGGAAAACAGCAAGAACGAGGGTGTGGAGGGTGGAGACAGAAGGGCTGTTCAGTGAGTGGAAGGGCCTGGCTGAGGCAGAAGGTCCACCTGGGGGCATTACACGCAGACAGAGGCCTCGGACACGTTTCAACATCGGGCAGCTGCAGGGGCTTTGAAGAAAAGCAGAGTTTTAATAAGGCTAATTTGATGGCAGTATCGAATGGCAGGGTGACAGGTCAGGCCAGGTGGGTCCCCGACTTGCCGATTTCACAAGCCAGGGGAAAAAAAGAAATGACGACGAACATAGAATTTTTAGAGTAAAAAACTGCCATCTGGTATATTCATATCACTGGGTAATATTCAGCAATAGAAAGGAATGAACTACTGATACACACACCGACCTGGAGCAATCTCCAGAGAATTTGTTGGGTGAAAAAAGCCAATCCTAATAGGTACACACTGTAGTGTTTCATTTATGTACTGTTTCTGAAATGACAAAATTATGGAAAAGGAGAACACACCAGGGTTTGCCAGAGATTAAGGACAGGGTGTGGACAGGAGAGACGTGGTTGTGGCTATAAATAGTAGCAAGAGGGATCCCTGTAGCGACTGAACCGTTCTGCATCTTGACTGCATTGCTGTGAGCACTCTGGTGTGATGCTGTGTTATTGTTTTGCAGGATATCACCCCCAGGGGAAACCGGGTAAAGGGTACGTGGAATCGCTTGTATTACTTCTTACAACTGGATGTGAATCTACGATATCTTAAAATGAAAAAAAAAAAAAAAAAAAATTAATAAAAAGAAAATAATTACCATCTCTTACCCACCTCATTTCATAAAGAAAAGCCATTTCAACATGCCAAAGGTATAAAGGACCTAATTTCAGGGCGAGAGGCAGTTCTTAAAAATGAATAAAGCTTTATGAAAAATTCCACATATCATTATTTGTTTCCTTTCAGTATGGATCAGTGACAATTGTTTCACAAATTAGCAAACACCTATATTAGTGGAAAAGAAAACAAGACAGATGAGAGACGTTAAAATTACCGGGAGTGGGGGCTCTGGATAAGGGAGCGAGAGAAAAGAAATAGTCAAAGACAACGTCCAGGGGCTTTCAGCAATGGTAGGCTAACCCTTCTTTAACTCCACAGAAGCGCAAAGCCAGTGCACCAGCCAGTCAGTGTCCAACTGTCCTCTGACATGCTCTGACCCTAGGCACTAAAGAGGCCTTTCCATCGAACATGGGCCTCTGGACAAATTCTCTGCTTCTGTGCAACGTTGTGCGGTAACTCACTGTTGCTCTGAACTAACCCTGCCCAGCTTGTATATCTGAGATGTAGTTTTCTTCTATGAGCTTTTTGAATTTACAGTGCAACAGGCTTTAGGGAATTAGAATAGAACGTCAGCTTCACGCTCTCCATTTCACCCATCTGGTCTTTGCCTCACAGCCTCAAATTCACAGCACAGCACTTTCTCGGCTGCTCCCGACCGACCCCTCTGCACAAAGGGCTCTCACTGGAAAAGACAAACTCCCTTAGGCTCTCAGTGACCTTCTGCTCTTTCACTGATGGGATGCCCTTATTTGATGTTTATCTATTTGTTTGTCTTTTGTTTTGATTGTATTTTTGCCTAGACTTGCTGTTTTAGCCTTTGTGGTATATTTTTAAATCTCTTTTTAAGTTTCCTAAGCAGTGGGATTATGGACAAATGCCCCCGAGAGTCACAGCCTCAGTCATTCCTGGTTGAAAATACTGTGTTCATCCTGACGTGAAATTCACCCTCCTCCCTCCACGGAGATGAAGGTCCTGACTCTTCATTTTTCCTTCCTGATGTCTCTCAGATATTTATCTTTCCATTCCCACAGCTGCCTTAGACTTTAAAACCTGGTCTTTCTGCCTCTCCCCATTCTGCGAGCAAATTCATCTTCTGAAACACACTGTTATAACACCAATCTGCTTAAAAATCTTCAGTGGATCCTCAACTGAGAGAAAAATTGACTTAGACGGTTCCAGCCCCTGTCAATGGGCTATTGGCCTCGCAAATCTATTCAAGTGGAAGCCATTTGCAGCTCTCAGAAAACTTCTTTAAAACTCGACAACAGGATTATTTATTGTCATCAAAGCTTCCTCATAAAATGGCTGCTTTAATCAAATGTTATGTTTTAAAAATTAACTCCTGCTTTTGTGAAAAATGTGTGTAAATCAGAGCAGGCCTTAGAGAAGTGAGGAAGCTACGGGTAGAGAAGCGATTCTAACTCTGCGGAGCTGGGGGTGTATTCCTGGCCCCGTGAGCAGACTGGTGGTCTGTAAGTCAGCCCGACGCTGAAATCGGCTGTCTCCGAGGGAGACAGTTTTACGTATTTACTCCTAAATGTCTGCAGTGCCCCATACCCCAAACCTCTGTTCTCTGCACCTAGACGAGGGTGAATGAGAGCCAGCTAACTGTGTGTTTTATCACTCTGACTGGTTTAGGTAATCAAAACTAAACCTGTCCTGAGGAGGCAAGGCAGCAGCAGACTTTGGTTTGGGTACATTCTAGAGACCCCTGGGCCGGATAAAAGCTCAAGTTCACAATTTGTCCTTCTCCATCTTCCCCAGGGCCATCCCAGAATAAGCCCACTCTGAGAGGTGCTTAATGGGGGTGAACCCTTTTGCTGCAGCCTTGAGTCACCGTAAGGACTTCCAGGAGAGGCTTCTTGAATCCGTCTTCCTCCCCATCACCCCTCAGACAAAGGGAACAATCCCTCTTTCGGTGTCCTTAGGTTCAAACCTCCTTCCATTGTTGTTGTTAGCTGCTGTTGGGTGGATTCTGACTCATGACGACCCCACGTGTGCAGAGCAGAACTGCTCCACAGGGTTTTTAAGATCATGAACTTTTGGAAGACCACCAGGCCTGTCTTTTGAGGTGCCTCTGGGTGGGTTCAAACCACCAGCTTTTGGCTAGTAGTTGAGCACTTCACTGTTTGCTCCACCCAGGAGCAGTGGTCACATAAAAAGATAAAGACAAAGTTCAATCAACAAGTGAATGTTTGGGAACGGGGGTTCACTGGAATTCTGCCTGCGAATGCTATACTGCTGATTAATCAAGTATAAACTGGACTCCTTCACCTCCAGGGCAAGGCCAGGTAATAAACACCTTGGTTGCGCTGCCATTGGAGGCAGAGCCAGGTCTTGGCCCCGGGTTGTGGACTTTGCAGTCCAAGGTCGTTTCCGTTACACTTCTGGGCACACCAGGCAGGGAAATGTTGCACTGGAAGATCCAGGACTGAGAAGAATAGAGACAAAGAAAACCTTTTCTACATCTAATACCTAGCATCAGGAGTCCCTAGGTGCTGCAAAATGTTACGCACTCGGCCAGGAACCAAAACGTTGGCAGTTCAAGTCTACCCAGAGGTGCCTTGGAAAAAAAGGCTTGGAGATTTTTGAGAGATCATCCATGGAAAACCATATGGAGTGTAGTTCTACTTTGACACACGGGGGCTCCACAAGTTGCAACTAACTTTACAGCAACTGGTTTGGTGGTTTAATGCCTAGCATGAGAAGACAAGGAGGAAATGGCAGATTTAACAGGTCTGACATCTAGAGAAGACATTTCTTTGCTGGTTGCTAAGATCCCTGCCAGCATTTGGATCCTAGTCTTCTGTGATTATCCTTGATCATCCTTCAGGTAATTCGCTGGCTGTCCGCAGCCAACCCTACTGCTGGGATGAGGCCTGAAGAGCCAGCCACACACATGCAGGTGTGTCCATCCCACTGGGAGCGCACTGTAACCGGGGCATTTCTGCCCTGTGCCTCCCCTACCCGCTCTGGTCACACCCTACTTTAGGGCAGGCACTGGCTTTGTGCAGGAGTTTGTTTCCCTGCCACAAAAAATTATATGTGATGCCAAGGACATTTATTCCCAGCCTCATGACAGCCCATACCTACCTATGCGGAGTGAAAAGGTAGGCACGGCAGTCTATTTTGAGGCACTTCATTCATGCTGTCACATGTAGAAAAACACATCAGATGTAGCAATTGTCGCACGGAGTTTGTTAGAGGCATTAAGAATTCATTTGCATACACAGTAGTTAGAATACTTCACCCAAAAAGGTCTAGAAGACAACTGTCAACGTGCATTTTCCTTTTGGAGATGTTACGTATGTTTCTAACCTCATCTACCATCTTCCCACCTTAGAACATCAGGTATGTAAAAACTTAGGGCAGAAAAAAAAATCTACAAGTAAAATAAGGGTAACCAAAAAAAAAAAAAAAAAAAAACTATGGTTACTAACATCAATAATTTTCACCCCATGAATGTCATTAATAATGATAAATTTAAGGTACAGAACAATCACAAGAGTAACTGCACTCCTTAAATTTAAAAGGAATTTTGGGATCGGCGCGGACTTAGAAGATACTTGTTAGCAGGGAGGTTGCCGTAGATATTAGTGGAGCTAGTCTGACTTAATCACCATATCTCCTATTTTAGATGTGCTGAATTTGAGATACTTCAGTAGTATCTAATTTCAAGACAGCAATTTATTTGTTCTAATTTCATCTTTTGGCAGAGATCCATGTATTTGGAAACAGGAAAGTTCCCAGGCATGAAAAGGCAGTTGGGAGTTGAAGGAACTGAATTTTATTTTAATAAGAAACTAATTTTTCTTTTTGCTTTCTCTTCTTCCTACATTTAGAAAGCAGTGGGTAACACAGAGTTTCTCCCATTAATTAGATTTTAAAATGCCCTTTTATTTTCAGACAGGTCTATACCTAACCGCAGAGGACTACAGCAAGATCAGTCAGCTAGCTGTAGGATGGACTGGGAGAAGGGGAGAGACATAAACCAGAACTGACCCACAAAGGCCTGAATTAGGGCAGCAGCAACAGGGATGGAAAAGACAGGGCAAATCTAAGAGGAATGACTTATAGAGGTTTCGAGTCTAGAAGATGCTAGGTGGTGGTATTGTTGGCTTAAATGGGGACACGTGAAAGGAGCTTGTTGTTAGCTGCTGTTGATTCCGAATCATGGCGACCCCATCTGTGCAGAGCAGAATTGCTCCATTGGTTTCGTTTTTTAATAATATTTTATTGTAATTCTGGTGAACATTTACACAGCAAATTCAGTTCCCATTTGACAATTTCTACACAAATTGTTCAGTGACATTAGTTACATTTTTCAAAATGTGTCAACATTCTCTTTAATTGTGTTCTATTTTCATTACTGTAGTTTCCCTGCGCCCTTACCTTTTCATTTTTGCTTTAGAGTAATTATTGACCGCTCCAAAGGATTTTCGAGACTGTGACCTTTTGGGAGCAGGTCACCAAGCCTGTCTTCTGAGGCACCTTCGGGTGGGTTCAAACCGCCAGCCCTTTGGCTAGTAGTTGAGCACTTAAATGTTGACCTAATCACCATGTCTTCTTTTTCATGCTTGCTGAATATAAGGTGATGGTGGAATGTCCAAGCAGAGTGTTGCCATTATCTTTTTATACCCCCAGAGGAAGATAGTCTAATACTTACAGCACGCTCTGACACTTAGCAGTTTTCCAATAATTATTCTCTACTTTCATGTTAGTTTTTTGAACTGTTTAAGACAGTGCAGGTATCAGGATTTGACTTTCTCAGAACATTCTTTAAAATTTCCATCTACTTAAGTGCGCTTACTGGCATGATGCTGCTAGACCCCGATTTCTGCATTGTACCTCTCCACCTTCCTCCAATATTATCTAATTTTGTCCTCATTTTAAAGAAAATGCAGTACAAAAAGGATAACTGACTTTCCTGAGTTCATATAGCTATTTAAATTTTCTTTTTTTTTTAATGAAAACCATGCACATATAAGCTTTGGCAAAGACTATTCATACAAGTATACAACAGAACATATCCAATGGAGTCCTTCCCTGGGCAAGGCACAACTTTCACTTTTCAACAGTGTTCATGAAAGAGTACCTTTGTATTAATCAGTTATCGTGATTTTAATATAATCCAGCAGTGCCATGTAACAAAGACCTGGCAATCTGCTGCCATAAAGATTACAGCCTAGAAAACCCTATGGAGCAGTTCTACTTTGTTACATGGGGTCGCTATGACTCGAAATTGACTTGATGACACCCAACAACAACATGACCATTATGCAATTCCTGCCTCTGTCCTTCATAATCCACGTTCTGAAAGTTCAGTTATATTTTAGCCCCTGAGCCACCAGCAAATTTCAATTAGTTTTCCATGTTCTAGTCTCTTAGAAGGTATTAAAAAAACAAAAACAAAAAACCAAACCCACTGCTGTCAGGTTGATTCTGACTCATAGCGACCCTAGAGGACAGAGTAGAACCCCCATAGAGTTTCCAAGGAGCACCCGATGGATTCGAACTGTCGACCTTTTGGTTAGCAGCCGTAGCTCTTAACCACTACGCCACCAGCGTTCCCAGAATGTATTTAGAACTCTCTAATCCACAAATAAAAAATAATTTTTTTTTTTTTTAATTTAATCCACAAATAACTAGTCTAGAAGAGAATAACTGAGTTGGTGCACTTAATGAAAACTTCATAGAGGAGGTGAGGTCTTACTGTTATGGCTTTTAATTGTAATTTTCACCATGTTTTCTTAATTTTTTTGCTTTCTTATGACCTGTGTTACTTACCCTCTTTCCAGTTGAAAATTGGCCTTTTATGGAAAAAAGCATTTCATTTTGTTATTATTTGTGCTAAATAAAATGTTTCCTTTTATTCTCTGTCATTTTTCCTTCTTTTAAAATTCTTTCTAGATTTTTTCCAGATAAGTAAAAAGGATTTTATTCAAAATAAAATGTAAGTAGCTAAGACTTTCAGTTATTTTGACACTTTGTTAAAGTTGTGCACTGAACAGACGGTCTACTGCTAAGGGGCACCTGCTGTGATCTAAGTGAGGGAATACTTTCATTTGGTCCAATTTCAAAACATACAGACTCAATCCATGCACCCATATTTCATAAAATTAGAATTCTAGAGGAAGTATAATTTAGGATTTTTTTCCTTGCTGTCCAAAACACTTTTCGCTTTGGTTTGATTTCACTTAGTAACAACACAACAAAAACAAACAAAACCTCTCAGTCTTGTCATCTGTCATGCCAACGCTTTTCCACAATGCTAATTTGTGACACCTTCTTACCTATCATTGTGGTAAAGCAGGATGCAATTATTAACACTGTCATAACTAAAATGTAGGCCACTTTCACTTCACGAGTCATGCCCTGGTCCTCACTCCTGATGAAGGATGTGTGTGCAAACAGCAAACACAGAACAGAACCTGATTTAAACTTCTAATGGTGGATGGATTTGGAGTTGTAATAGCAACGATGTGACCTGCAACCCTAATAGCAAACTAATTTACATTTAGGTATTCTGGGAACGAACCTGAGTTACATGTATTCTAACAATTAGAATAGACAAATACATAATTTCTTTGAATTCAGTAGCAATGCTGTCATTAAGAAATCCTCAAAAATCAGGTTCCGGAAAGAAAACGCAAAATGCTTCCCTCACAAAAGCTTTTTAGGAAGCAGGGCAATCAGCCAGCTCCCAAATCATGGGATCACCTGGCACTCAGTTGACTGCTACCTACATACCACCAAAATGATGGAGAAAATGCAAAATAAAAAAGACAAAAAGAAAGCATTATTTTATGGGATTTCTGTCTCAAGAGCCAAGAAGACCTTGATGAGAACGAGGTGGGAACTGCGAGGGGCGGGGGTTGCTGACACCACTTCAAGGTTCTATGCGGCTACTGTACTTCATTAGGAGGAGGGCTTGCTGATGGTCCTTCTGACCTGTTCTCTGCACCTTAAAGGCAGCAAGGGCTGTCTATGCTCAAACACCCTAGACAACAGGGAGTTCAGGGGCAGAGGTGAGGGTGGGTCTCTCCTCCCTCACCTCTGGTCCAGCTCTTTCTCTGAACGTTGAACACAGTGACAGGTGGTTGCAGAAATGGCATCTTTTTCAAGTATCAAATTCACGAAAAGTGACCGAATGCGTCTTTCCTTACGTGGTCATTACCACAGACCGGAGAATCGCCAGAGCTAACGTCCAGCTCTGAGAGTCACAGGCATCCATGTCAGGACATTCCAGAATTAGTTCCCATAGGGTTCAAAAGATTTTGGGTTAGCCTTCATTAAGAGAAGGGTCACACTTAAGTCACTCTTTGTTTTAATTTCTCACTGCCTGAGGAGGCGGCCTGAGTGGGGCAAGTCTCACTTGTTTAGATGATGACAGGTCTGGTGCAGCTCTTGTCAGACTGTCGACGGAAAGGGAACATTTTGCTCCAGAAAGTCTGTCAACCAGACACCGTCATCCTCCCACAATCATTTCTCGGGGCCTTGAAGTACATAGAGGACAAGCTCATCCTTCTCTTTTATCCTTGTCCTTGTATTCTGGCATTTGGCTGTCTCAGAGCAGCACCTGGTTTAGTCTGACACTGACCCACACGCGAGAATGGCTGTGTTGTGAATGAGGACAAGGAGGGATTTAGGAGATACATGGCAAGTTGGAAAGATAAGAGTTGGAAGCCCGCTTGGAAAGAGGAATTTTTAATTATTATTACAAATTGCTAGTAGTACTACCAGCATAATACATAAAATATTAGGCTGGATTGAAATGTAATATGTATAGCTATTATAGAAAAGGAGTTTGGTGGATTAAGTGTTTTGGGGAATGAGCTTTAAAAGGCGGTCCTGTGAGAAGTTGGAGAGTGGCAGAACCGCAGACTTTACAGGAGGGAGAAATTTTTAATTACCAAGAACCCTGCCATTTCACAAGTGAAGGCCCAGAAGTTCAGAGGGGTGCTGGAACTTGCCCAAAGTCACACAGTTAGGAGCAAGTGGCAAAAGCAGGACTGGAACCTGGGTTTTAGGTCTCCAAGTCCAGGGCCCTTCCAATAGGCCTATGCTGCTCCTCACAAAAGAGCAGATGGAGGACAGAAAGGAAGCAACATGGAAGAGCTACGGAAACGTCAGTGATGCAGATGGCTGAGGTAAGTAAGACAGGACCGAGAGGAAAAACAGCAGTAGTGGATAGATCCAGAAACTAAAAGGAGAGAATGTTTAGACTAAAATGTTATCTACTCAAAAGCTTTAAGGAAAATGAATATAGTGCAAACTGACAAGAAAGGCAGGGCAATGGTTACACTCTGGGCAGTTAGGGAGAAAAAGGGAGTACAGGAGAGAACCAGTATAGGAAGTGACATAATGTACAATGGGAGGCACAGATTAGAGGGTTTCATGGAATTTGGGATATGGTATCCAGCTATTGAGGAGCCCTGGTGGCGCAGTAGTTACAATACTTGGTGGCTAACCAAAAGGTTGGTGGATTGAACCCACCAGCCGCTCCACGGGAGAAAGACGTGGCATTTGGCTTCTGTAAAGGTTTACAGCATTGGAAACCCTATGGGGAAGTTCTACTTTGTCCTCCAGGGTCACTGTGAGCTGGAATTGACTCAATGAGACCCCCTGCAGTGGACTCTGAGCTCCCTGAAAGAAGGGAGTGTATCTTTTAGCTCTGCATTCTCCAGCAGCCAACTCCAGTACCTGGCACATAATAAATTGTTGAGCGAATGAGTGCATTAGCGAATAAATGAATGCCAGGAGACAGATCATCAGATAAAGAGAAAACGCTTAATGACCAAAAGGCAGGGAGAGAATCCCTAGTTCACAGCTGCCCATGATGCTCGGGTAATTTAATAATTTGTCGTTAGTTTGCCTTTGCGATGTAGCAGTTAGAGACTTTCATTTTCTTTGAGGTGGCACAACTGCTTTTGAAAAAAGTGCTTCTCAGGAGACTGGTTGTCTGGGCCAGTCCCATATGGTTTGGACCAGGGTAACCATGCCTGTGGGGACACCTCTGTGTTAAGGAGAATGAGGCACACTTTAAAAATTAAGTAAAAAATAAAGAGCTCTTTATTAAATTAACAAGGCCTAAATGAACTATTCTTTAATTGAATACGCACACACAGATATACACACGAAAGTAAACTGCTGGTATAACCTGTCTTGCTAGCACTACATTATAAACACCCACTGCATAAACTCATTCTGACCTTCTTGTAGGTCTTAAGTGCTCTGTTTAAGATTGAGTTATCCTGAATCTTTCTTGTTTTACCTAGGAATTGTCCAATGCCTTTAGATTTTGCTCCTCTGGACTATAACATTCTTGCAATCTTTCTTCTGTTACTACAACTCTAACCGACCTAGTTAAAAACATCAACTGTAAGTACTTTCTTCTATTTTCAGGGAAGTCTTATGGTTGCTTTTATTAGAGAATTGTTCATTCTTCTTTCCTCTTCTAGAATTTGAAATAGAATGAGGTCTTCCTTCTAGCTGCTGTCTGACCTACATTCATTAAATACTAAAATTAACTGATTAACTTCTTCCTTTAAGAAAACTGGAAACCCTGGTGGTGTAGTGGTTAAATGCTACAGCTGCTAACCAAAAGGTCAGCAGTTCATATCCACCAGGTGCTCCTTGGAAACTGTATGGTGTAGTTCTACTCTGTCCTATAGGATCACCATGAGTCGAAATCAACTCTATGGCAATGGGTTTGGGTTTTAACAAAACTGCAAGTGTTTTTAGCCTTTGCCTTTTATATACTGTTTTTAACTAAAAGGCCCACAGATAAGAAAATCTCAATTTATATCAGATTTAAATTCTAAAAATAGATTTAAAGTGAACAAAATAGAGTTTTCAGCCAGAGATACCAAGTGGTATTTCTTTACCTCAACGTTTTTCAGGAGTTTTGAGGGTCTCACTATTTTTCAGGAGTTTCGAGGGTCTCACTTTGAGAATCTCAGATGCACCAAGCTTTGGGGTGAACTTGGGGGCTAGGAAATCTACTGTGAATTGTGTGTCTGTGAGATGTGCCATGGTGAGGGATGGAGGGGTGCTGTTACAGATTGAATTGTGTCCCCAAAATATGTTATAAATCCTAACCTCTATGCCTGTGGTTATAATCCCATTTGGGAATGAGTTGTATTAATGAGGCAGGATTACTGTGGGGGTGCATCTTCAATCACTTTCTGACAAGATACAAAAGGAACAGATTAAGCAAGGAGTGATGGGAGAAGATGGACACCATGACACAGGAATATCACCAAGGTGCGAAGGAATAATGCCTTCCCCTAGAGCCCACAGAGAAAGAAGGCCTAGATCTGGCATCCTGAATTTGGACTTCTAGTCTTCTGAATTGTGAGAAAATAAATTTCCATTTGTCATGGCCACCCACTTGTGGTATTTCTGTTATAGCAGCACTAGATGACTGAGACAGTGTCTCAGAGTGATTGGAAGTACATGGGATATGTCCTGGCTATCTTAGCTCCTTCCAGGCTTGCCTTCCTCACCCCCAGGAAGGAGTTCATTTGGAAGAGGAGTACCCATGCAAGTTCTGCATTTGGGGCCTCAAGACATCCTGAACTGGCCCAGGATCTTGGAATACATGCAAGGGCTTTCTCTGTGCCGAATACCTCCCTAGGAGCTGAGGTAGCAGGGCAGCCAGGAGTGAGGGCTGAACTTGCCTTTATTTTGATATCACAGGAAAAGAGCCAGAGATGTCAGGTGGCCTCTGGAAAACATCCAATTGTTAATCTTTTGTTCTGTGACTGTAAAAAACACCAAGTTCTATCGTACTGGTTGGCAGTGTGTAAGTTCCCTGCCCTATCACTTACAATGGCTGCTGTGTATCACTTAGTCCCACGTAAATCCTCTGATAATCACTGTTATAAAGGAAGTTGGTGATGGACACAGACAGGCCACTGTCAGCTCCTTCATCTGACTTAGACAGCTATGTAATTAGTTTGAAGAAGGAACCTGGCGCTTTTGGAAGCTGCATTACTTACTCTTGAACCATTATGGAGCAGTTTCACACACGCAGATCATTAATTTGCTAAATGGAGAACAATGGAAGAGTTAATGTGGAACTACTGATACACTGTAAGGACACAGCTCATATACTGAGAAAAATCCAACTAATCTGGTTTTACTTTTTCTGGGATTAAAAAAAAAATTCTAAATAGCATATGTTTGCCCCATTTCCTTTAAAAACTGGACAGAACTAATTATTTTTTAAAACTAGATTGAATCAAGCATTAAAAAAAACCATTGCCGTAACAGTGTTCAGGCTAACATTTGAAACGTACAGCAGGGCTTTATTCAATTGCCTGCACATTTTTTACTGATGTTTCTGGGAATAGACATTAGAGTTAAAAATTTAAAGCGAAATTATTAAGCCATTAAACAAAACAGCGAAATGGAAACCGACCTTAGTATTTTCCCAAGATTTTAAGTGATCTGCTGATAAAATCTCTCACAAATCATTTTGAATTCCCTGAACGGCTTTCTCCACAAAGAAAACGAGAAAAAGAAAAGAGAACATTGAAGGGCGAGGGGGACAAGCACCACGTTTAGAGAAGATTCACAAGAAGGGCTCAGGTCTTTAGTGCCGTTTTTGGCAGAAACAACGACGACCTGGGGCTTCAGCGTCCGAGTTTCTAGGAAGAGCAGCCCCTCAGCCGTGTCCGGGGAGGACGCCCCATCCTTCTCCCGACATCAGAAGCACACGGAGAACACGCTGGGGCGCAGACGCCAGGCCGCTTAAAGCATGGTTGGGGATCAGTAAGGACCGATGCGTCTTTTCTACTTCGGGATAATTATTGCAGACTTCCTGCATCATCTGGGCTTTCTGTGCACCACTTCGAATTTGAAATTTTCTTCTGAGTAGCACGGATACCATCCTTCCTCCTCTGAGGCTGTCCTGTGACACCCCCTAGAGTATGACGACCACGTCAGCGGGAGCCGTGGGTTTGCCGTGGGTGCAGAGTTAAGTTCATTTTAAAGAAATGGCTCAGAAGCTCATTCTGAAATTGCTAAGGTAGAATGAGGGACAATAAAGCACCCAAACGAGAAACCAGAGACCCATCTATACCTAATAAATGGGTAAAAGCTGGGATGCATTTATCTGCTCTGTGAATCTGAACATAGCTCGCTAAAGATCAGTCAGCTCCACAAACACAGAGCTCCAAATATTCAGAATCCCAGGACAGAAGGACGGCCACTAACCCAGTACACGTCTGTATCGACCAGAATTTACAGCTTCCTTTCATGCTGTCTCCTTCGGCCAGGCAGAAGAGTCTCCAGATAGGCCCCAAAGGTCGCTGCTGTATGTGCGTAAGCAGCCAGAGAACTGTGAAATGCCATTTACTATTTAAATAATTTATCCTATTGCCCAATTCAATACACTGAACTAGCTTTTGTGTGTATTCAATTATAAGAGCTGTGACTTCATTTTGGGGAGGGCCTTTTTAAATAATATATTTTTAGTAGGTGAGCTCTTTCAGGTCTCCCTGGAATAACTTTTGCTAAGGAATTCTAATTTATGGCAGTTGTCTGCAAGCACAGAGCATACAGAGCAGGCTGGAAGGGTCCCTAACACTCATCACAGTGTCATCACACACAAGGGGACCCCGTTACCTGGCTGGACACCCCTTCTACTGCCCAGCAAGTCAACTGGAGAGAAGGACAGAGACAATAAGTAATATTCCCCTCATGACACATATTAGTCTAAAAGAGCGATTTCAAAGCTGAGGTATAAGCCTACTGTGGTCTTCCTCTCAAACGTACAGTAGCGCATCTGTGAATATTGGTTACTTTCCTGATGAATCACAATTAAAAAAAAATAAAACCGAGCCGTTGACATTGAGTGGATTCTGATTCATGGTGACCCCACGTGTTACAAGGTAGAGCTGCCCCGTGGGTCTCCTGGGCTGTGAGCTTTGTGGGTGCAGATTGCCATGACTTCCTTCTGTAGTGCCACTAGGTGGGTGTGAACAGCCAGCTTTTAGGTTAGGAGATGAGCACAAAATGTTTGCGCCACCCAGGGACCTCAATGACCACAATAAGGACATAATAATTGTAAGTACTGGAGAGAAACGGGTGCTAAGAAAACAATGGTACCTCTAGTTTTTGAAACAAAGGCTCTCATGCTTTAGAAACTGTCTAAAGAGTCACCCCGCCTACTCTCATGGTGACTCATTAGAACTTCAATATGGGCATCACGTTTTCTTTTCCCAGAATCCTTTCTGAGACCATGTACAACAGCAATATGCTGAAAACTTCATTTGTACGGGCAATGTTTTCTGTCTTAACTACTTTTTTTGGGGAATGAGATTCTAAATAAATGAAAAGCACCAATATTTCAGGAGGAATTGATGTCAATATGAAGTCATGTTTTTTTTGGTTTAAGAATCTGAAAAATTTGAAGAAGTCCTTATTTTAAAAAGCAAAAGAGAGAGAACATGTAATATTGGGTAAATGTATTAAAAAATCAACACCAAGAATGGGAAATGTTAATATTTCCAATATTAACTACTGGCACAGAGAGGTCCAAATTTTCTCAGAAAACAAGTCAGCATTTATTTGGTACTTTTTCAACAAAGCCTTGGCAAGAAAGCCAGCTGGCAGGGTTTATCAGCTCTTCTCTGGCCTGTCTACCTCTTTGGTTTATTCCTCTACTCCTTCGTTCACCAAAGAGCTACTGGAGAGTTCTATACACACTGTGACATTCCAGGAATTGTGACTATCATAAAAGTAACAAAATACTTTCCATTTTTTAAAATACTTTCATGTACACTGTTTGCAGCCCTACACATAGCAATACGGTGGCAGGCTAATGGAAAACCAGAGTGTGTACTAAGGAAAAAAGTTATAGAATTAAAACATGCAAGATAGTAATTTCAGGGAAATCTCCCTTAACGTTTCTTTGGTAGGAACTATGGCAACTGTAAGCAGTAGGAAAATTTATTGATCCCAGGTTTTCTTCCATCTATTTTTGTCCTAAACGAGAAAATACATTTTCCCGAATCTCAAAGCTTTTTAAGCCCGCTAGAAATCTGGAGACATCCGTGTTTAATAAAAGTTCAATTTCTCTTTGCAAGGTATTTATGTCCACAAAGATGATTACAGAGCAAACATCAGCTCAAGGGACTAAGGTCATGAAAGGCTGAGCAGGCTGGCGTTTTTCAATTGAGAATGGTGATTCTTTCCACGATCTCCTTCTGGTTTTGGTAAAACTGTGGCCATTGTCAAATCGTTTCTTTGGGGATACTACCAAGTAACCTAACAAGGTCTAAATTAGACATGCAGTACTACAGAAAAATGCAGGGGAATACTACAAATACACAGTCATGTTCTGGGAGTCTGTCAGTTTACCAGTAGCTGCAAAGACCAGGGATGTCTGACAGGCACTCAGATTCCCCTGCTGCCTCTGTCGGGAGCTTCACATCCAGCTACACGTCAGAAAGTGATGTACAAGGATGTACAGGACCCAGGTCAGGATAGAGCACACACAGAGGGCTGGTCACGGCTCCGAGGGGTAGAAGCAGGCATTAAGTGTGTCCAACCGCAATCTCGATTACATTTGCAGACGAAATACCAGAACACAGAGAACGCTTCCGGAGGACTGGCCTGGTGAGGATTTGCTCCCCATGCCCTGCTTCTTGTGCCTTTACTTTTAAATATGTTTAAGTTTCTGACCCTTAGAAGGTGTGGACCCTTTCCCTTCAACAGACGAACTATGAGAACGTATGAAAGAAAAGAATGACCCTTGGTCATTCTGAAATAATGATTCTGAACTCCTCAGAATTTTTTTGTTTCAAGTTGTAATATTGCTGTATTGCAAAATGCATAAATGTTTCTGAGCCATTTTTTAGTCCTGTCTTTGCTTCAGACATCTTGAGGAAAATTAACAAAAACATTGCTTTTTAAAACCGGTATTTCTTCTGTTAGAAAAGTTATCTTTCAAACACTAGTTTGCTATACCACTATATTCTATATGCTTAAATATGTGTGTGTGTGTAACACACACACACATATAATTGTGAGGGTTATATTTTGTAAACATATTTGAATAATGCTTTTTGGAATAGTTACCATATTTTAATGCAAATAACACGCACCTTTTACGTCTGCTTGCCAATCGCACTACCCCCCCATGAGGTGTTTTCATAAGAACCACTATGCCAAATTTCTTTTACATGTTGTTGTAAAAAAATTAACACATCACCCTTATGAAAACTCCTGGGGGGGTTGTGGTTGGCAAACAAACGCAGAAGACGCACGTTACCTGCATAAACATATGGTACCTCTGCTGTAGCTTTAAGATTTAATAACGTTGTGTGTTGTTGAGTCCTTTCTGACTCACAGTGACCCTATATGACAGAGTAGAACTGCCTCATAGGGTTTTCTATCTATAAATCTTTACAGGAGCAGACTGCCAGGTTTTTTCTCCTGTGGAGCTGCTGGTGGGCTTGAACCCGTCACCTTTTGGTTAGCAGCCCAACACTTAATCATTGTGCCACCAGATACGTTTTAATACACGCAGTGAGTCTGTATTAGGAAAATATGATTGTGACGTATTTCATTAAAACAATGCTTGCCTGTTTTAGTCATAAGATTTGCTTGCCAACCAACCACTACCTTAGCTACTGCACTATTTGACTAAGTCTGAAACTTTTGGAGAGTATGTTACTAGAAAAATATGTCTTCTTTGTGTGTCATCACTTTAAAAAAGTAAGAAATTGAAATTGTCTCATATCACCTCCACCAGCAGAGTTGCTAATTTTCCAGATGATTAATTAAAATTCACTTGTTGGTCATAAATACACCATTGCATCCATCACAAGGTGTTCATATGTCAGTAGTAACCCACACAGATGAACTGTGCAGTGTCAGTTCTGGGAGCAAATAAGGACACACTCAAAAATGACCCATAAAGCAGGGTTTCAGAAATAGACTAGACTAAAAACTTAATTCTTTATTTTTGCCCCACTTTCAACTAAATTGAAACCCCACCAATGCCACCACCATTTCCTGAAGATCTTATAATCAGAGAGCTCTCCTGCCCCGTCTCATCTGCTGGGGGCCCTTTCTCTGTGCTCGTTTTTGCCTCTTAGGCAACACAGCTACCACTTTGAAAACAGTGCAAAGGAAGTGCCTTCCATTAACTTCCAATTTATTCCTTTCCTATTGTGATCCTAAAATGAGCAAAAGGAATGTTAAGAACAGAATTTTAATGTAACCCAATTGAAAAGGTTTGTTCCTCTGACAAAATCATGCTGCTGGTGAACATTCATTTATTAAAAGAGAATCTGTCCAAAGAGAAAAGCAATGCGCGCTACAGGAAAACTAACCTTTGGGTATAAGATCCATCCCAGAAAAGTTGTACAAGAAAATATTTGTACATTGAATCATTTTTCTACTGACTTTTATTATGATGTCAGAGGCGTGCTCCTGCAGCAAATACTTCTGCTTTAGTGTATCACTCTAAAAATCCCACTGAGGAGCTCAACATTCATTTCAAGGATGATTCTGCATTTGTCAGCCCGTCATTGCTGGACATCTAATTTTCCCCCGTGGCTCGTGCAATGTCAGTCAAGTGAACAAGCAATGGAACATGGTTTTACACATGCACACACTGCAAAGTACACATACCATAAGATATACAACAGCTAATCCTCACGTCATTCTTGTTGACCTCACAAAATGTGCCTGCTCAAACGGGCCGCTGTCTTCTCACCCTGGCTGGATGAGCGTCATACCTTTTCGCACGCTTTCAGACAGCGATCACAATTTCTAATTTACATTTACTTGTAAAGATGATTTTAAAGACAGTTTAGCATCTCCAATTACTGATGATAAAAAGTAAGCTCTTCTTTGATAAAAATAACACTGGAGTACAGGCGCAATCAGCAAAGGTCATTGAAACGTTTTCAAAGCTTTTCTGCAGTGAAAGCTACTGACATACTCAGCTTTTTCAAATGGGCCGATGCACACCCAAAGGGTTTATGCCTAAAAGCAGAGCTGCACTATGTTTCTGGAAAGGTCTGCTGCTAACACACCAGGGCTGTGTGCAGCCGAAGGTTAATCTTTGAGCAAAAGTAGATTTACCTTGAAGCTAACAAAGCTTAAGCTTCAGGTCTTCTCACTTACATGTGTTTCTTCCGAGGCCCTGAATCTAATTTTCAATCTTGTAATTTTGTCTTCTTTTTCATAAACGGGGATTCAAAAAATTATATAAGCCTCAAGCCCCACAAAACCTGGATCCTTCTTGCCTTTAAGATTATATTATTAGATTCACAGTATTTCATAATCAGAGTAGAATGATGATATACTTACTCAAAAAATGTTGTCCATCCAGTTTCATCGCTCTTAGTGGCTAACAGGCCACTATTGCCGTGGTACGTAAACAAAACTAATTCCAGGCCTTGAGCTGTCATGCTTTTCAAACATCCATTTGTTCCTATTGTCAACCATATCACTTGGTTATCTGGAGACACCACTCGAACTGGCATCCGATTTGGGTCCCGTCTAATTCTAAGGGTGTTGCCACTGCTGTCGGTCACAGCAGTAATATCATTGTCGTTGCTGTAGCTAAAATTGTACAGGTACTCACCAGTGACTAAACTCACAGTGTACTGGTGAGTACCGTTGATGTCAAAGATATAGAGTTCTTGATCAGTTGGAGAGGCAACTTCGTAACAGTTCATGGAGTTCAGTAAAGGCTTATTCTCCGACACAGCCCGAATCCGAATGTTCCCCAGGTCTGCAACGTACAGCGTGCCATCTGGAGAGGCGGCCAGGGAGGACGGAGCGCTAAGCTTGGCGTCTTTGGCATAGCCATCTCCACTCTGATAACAGTCACAGTTGGCATCATTTTTGCAGTCACACTCTGAAGGTATTCCAGCAACCAAGGAGATTTCCCCATCTGTCGTGACCTGCCTTATTCGGTTAATTTTCTTCTCATCAGTTTCCGTGATGTACAGGACGCCGCTGTAGGACACGGCAATGGCTGTAGCTGATTCCAGTGTTGTCTGAACAGCGTGCTTCCCCGCGGAATATTCCACTCCAGGCACCTGACAGTGCATGGGCCGGCCGGCAGCAATGCGAACTTGACGGTTTTCAGTGATCTGTAAAACTACATTATTATCCAGGACATAAATGGAGTTATCCATAGGGTTAATGGCTAGGTCAGTGGGCCACTCCAGACGTACCTTAATAAAAAAGAAATGGCCTGGTTAGTCAGTTACTGCACTGCAGTTAATTTGCCAGAAGAGTAAATTAGACCATGCAGTGAAATTAGCATTAATTTGATACTGTCCTAAATTTTTTTTTAAATAGACACAGTAAAATAAACTTAAAAGTTTTGAGTAGAAACAAATGTGGAAAACAACATTTTATTTAAAAATGCAGACACTGAAAGTTACACTAGCTATACCCAGACAGCAACGGACCGCTAAGTAGTGAGTCAACAGGCATCGGCGAGATGCAAGCAGATGCCCTGTCTGCCCCCTCCAGCGTCAGGGCCACCAAACATCAGGGCTTTCATGCTGATGTATTTTCAATCAGGCCTAAAGTCGCTAATTCTAAATATAAGTCCTTTGGACTAATCACGGTGGGCTCTGGCTGCTACTTTAGGAGCTCAGGCAATCACAAGGTCAGAGAGTTAAGCCATTTTGTTCTTTTTGGAATATCTGCATGCTGCTACTCTAGGTATTTCATCACAAATGCTTGGCACTTCTTAGTGATAACTGTTCTGTATCACACTGAATTCAGCATATGCAGAACTGAAGAAGAAAATAACTTTTTTGTTAGCTCCCGATACACATTTAAATAGAATAGCTTTCTCACAGACACAGCCACATATGACATATGCAGTTTGATATGTTGCCATCACAGTCTACTGACATGGTAAACCAAGTCACCTAAAAGGAAAACAGACATCCGAGCTTAAGACCCCACCTGGCTGATGTGCATGCTGGTGTCACAGGTTAAAGGCCTGGCTGAAGTCAGGTCATTGGAACCTAAGAGAGTCGATATGATTCCATTTTGGTCCACTTTTCTGATCATGGTTCCATCAACAAAGTAGATTAATCCATTCTTATCAACAGCCATTCCTTTACCCAAGAGAAATAAATGTTACAAATTTTTCAAAAATGATTAATTTTGATTAAATGACAGGTGCATTGTTAAAGTCAACATTTAACCCCACAGTGCCAATACAGCGTTTATATTACAAATAAATATGAAATGTAATAAACAATACAGACGTGTAAGAGTCTCCAGTGAGTGTATGAATCACCCTGTACATTTTAAATATAAGGTTATAATGTCTAAATAACGTCTTTGTCTATAAATTATAGAACCAGTTCAAATTCGGCTCCAGTGAACTTAGAGTAGTGATATTCTTCTAACAAAAATAGATCTGAACCCCAAGAGTACGGCCCTTGGACACCCTTTGAGCTCAGTACTAAAGTCACTCCTGAGGTTCACCCTTCAGCCAAAGATGAGGCAGATCCATAAAACAAAATGAGACTAAATGGCCACACCAGCCCAGGGCAGGGACGAGAAGGCAGGATGGGACAGGAAAGCTGGTAATGGGGAACCCAAGGTCAAGAGGGGGAGAGTGTTGACATGTTGTGGGGTTGGCAACCAATGGCACAAAACAATATGTGTATTAACTGTTTAATGAGAAACTAATTTGCTCTGTAAACCTTCACCTAAAAAAGTACAATTAAAAACAAGATCTAAGCCAGGTTAGTATTTTATTGACCTTGTTACAATGATATTTGCTATTATGAATAATTCAGTACAACAAATACTTTTTCCCAGTCCTTGTTCACATAATAGCCATTGGCTATATTGAAAATAAATATATAAATAAAGCCCCCAAACCCAAAACTAAACATTCTAATGAATGGGATAATACATGAGCAAGGAGTCAGTCCTGATTGGTTTAAAAGCCAGGAAGCTTTCTCACATAGAATTTCAGCTCTTGTTACCTCCAGAAATGCCTCACAGCAAGCATTTTTTTCCCATGGCATAGAAACAAAGGTTGACAGCTCCAAACTGGGTGAGGGCTAATAGGGTTGCTTAGGGATGGCTTTTAAAGAGGCCTGGGATCCATTCACGATAAAGAAATTCCAGGACAATGAAAGAATTTGGACACTTCTTTAAGTTTAACAGGATGTGACCTGAATAATATACAGTAGTTCCTTTATTCTTTGAAAAGTTGAAAAAATATTATGACAATAAAAAATGCCAAGAACCTAATACTTATTATAAAATCAACTTAAGATTCTAGCAGTCTCGCGTTAAATGGCCTTTAAAAACACTAGATGTGAAACAGTTTTTCAGGACTCAGTTGAGGGTAAAATGTTAGACTCAGCATTAAGCACAATCAGGCACCAACTGTATTGTCTACTTCCCTTTTTTTTTTTTTTTTTAAATAAAAAGAAACCCTTAAATTGATAACTGCCAGTACCTTTGGGACTCATGAGCGTGGCTTCCACAGCCTTCCCTCCATCCCCACATCTGGCTTCGTCAAACGGGAGGCACTGCTCCCCAGTCCCTGCAACCACTTCGGCATTTTTAGTCAAGTCTTTTGCGCCTGTGAGTGACTTTGGGCGGTAAATTCTGCGGGTGTTAGTGTCAGAAACATACAGGTCTCCTGTGACTGGATCAGTTGCGAGGTAGTATCTGTGAGCTGGGTTGCTGCTGTAAAAAGGGATCAGACGCAGTTGTCACAAGAGAGTTATTCCTAGCAGAGGATAATTAAAAGCAAAATAAAATGGATGATGAGAAACTGATTAAGAACTTGAATCTGTTATGAAAGACTTGAAAATGAACATCATACTTAATAATTACTGAAAAGAATGTGATCACTGGTAGCAATCTCTGATGTTACTGTTTTCCTCTGTGCCTGACGCTGAGGGTTCAACAATTCTTTATCAGCCATCTGAAAGATAACTAACCTTTATCAGGTAATATGCCTATGGCCTGAAACAAAGAAGCGAGTTACCTACATCTCTTTGGCTCAGCCCAAAGCCATTGATAAGGTATCCTTGAGTGGTAGACCCAACGTTCATTCAGGGTAAAGTGTCCCAATCCAGCTTCCCAGTGAAGTACAATATGCTGCTCATTTTACTCAGACCTCATCAGTGGGAACTGTCCTTTCTCTTCTTGCTACAAAACCAAATCAAACAGAATACCCACCCCTGGCCATCTTGATTGTTTATCATAATCCAGGATAGCAATCTGAAGTACTTGCAATGTTTGTCCTGAGCTATAGTGTTTATTAAAATGAGGTCATTCAGGTGTGGGAGGCAGTCTCAGTTGGTGGCCTAATGCGATGAGTCAGAGTGCTAGATCTATCAGTTCTATTTCTAACATTTTTAAACTGAGCAGCAAAATCAGTCTGTGAATTTGGAGAGATACAGGTATCTGTTCACAAAATGTAGTGCCTCCATTTTATAAATACGTTGTTGTTGCTAGCTGCCGTCGAGTTGGCCCCAATTCATGGCGACCCCATCCACAAGAAGACTGGACTGCTGTGATCCGTAATGTTTTCACTGGCTGATTTTTTCAGAGTATTACCAGGCCAGGCCTTTCTTCCTACACTGTCCTAGTCTGTAAGCTCCACTGAAACCTGCTCAGCATCATAGCAACACACAAGACCGCCCTGCGAGGGGTGGTGGCTGCTTACGGGGTGCACTGACCGGTAATGGAACCTGGGCCTCCCATGTGGAAGGCGAGAAGTCTACCACTAAAAGGCCACTGCCCTCTTCTGTAAATATAAGATAGGGAAAATTAAAACATCTCAGCTGGTAAGGCCAACGTTACCAAAGAGTGGGCAAATTACAACATAGTAGGAATTAAAAAGTCAATCTTCTTACAAGTACTCAACACCACATTCTTAAGAATATAATTTTGCGCCATGTGCAAATAGTGTCTCGTGAAAAATAAATAAATCCAAAAAGAGTTTAAATGGTTGTGTCCCAAAAAGATGTCCAGTGACAGGAATAGAGCAGGTTCCATGAACCTTTTGATGATGAGCTTGGTCTCACTGAGGCGTTCTCATTGATTCTTTCTCTCCACACACACACAATTATATGCGTGTTTTCCATTTATCTTATACGTGAGCATCAAAAATATGTAGTATAAACCTAACTCTATGTGAAAATAATTACTCCGATAATAGTGCAGTAGTTTTCTCGTTACTAGTCAGGTATTAAGGAAACAATTCCCAGGACTTACTGCTCTGCCTTTTAACTGACGAGTGTATGCACTGCACCCCTCCTGTAAGAGATTCTATTTTTAAAACAACAGGTTACAATTCCCACTAGTGTTTCTCACACCGGTGGAGGGGGTAGCAGGCCACACTGGAGTCTGTGGAGACTTTCAGAGCTGTGATGTTGGAGTACCACCTCACAAAAGGACTCATTTCCGGGTTCTCCTTTCCAGTCTTTACTTTCTTTTAGTGACAAGAGACAGCCTTGAGTGTGTAAATATGTGTGAAAGGGTGAAAAGTGACATAAACAAGTCATAAAAAGATGCAAGTCATTATGAAATAAAAACATTTCACAACTGTTGGGTTATGCCGAATGATTAACTTGCCATGCTAAGTGTTGTTGTATCATTTCCTCAAGATGATGGCTGGAATTTAAAATGCAGCAAGATATATTCTGTTCCTTAATGTGCCTGTTTATTTCTTTGTAATGAAGTATAAAGTTACGTATCAATATGACATTCACAAGAATTTTACAGAGTTTTTTTTTCGTTCTATGAAGTCTGACATCGACAGAGTCGGTCTCTCATGTGTATATAATTGGTAAGTGTGTCTTTCAGTTATACATCTATGAATATGAGCTTGGGACCAGGTTGCCTGGGTTTGAACCCCGGTTTTAACACTCATTAATGGTGTGATCTTGGATAAGTTATCTATCTGTGCCTCAGATTCCTTATCTGTAAAGGGACAATAGTAATACACACCTCAGAGGATTTCGTGAGGATTACATGAAGTAATACACATAAAATCCCTGGAACACTGCCAAGCACGTAACCCACGCCCAAAGAGCATTAGCTGTTCTCAGTGTGGTCTTTGGTCCTATCTCCTCCTACACTGCGATGTCTCCTGCCTTGGAACTCCATACAGTCTGTAAGTGCAATAACTACTGTTCACTAACTCAAGTATGACTTACTTTTTGAAAATTAATAAGGAGAAAGCATTTATCTAAATTTGGTTAGGTTCACATTTGTTTCTTGAATCCTGCTGTCGTTATACTGTAACATTAACCCATCTGCCCCCAAATCCCATTGCCGTAGAGTTGATTACGACACATACCGACCCTATAGGACAGAGTAGAACTGCTCCATAGGGTTTCCAAGGAGCGGCTGGTGGATTTGAACTGCTGACCTTTTGGTTAGCAGCCAAGCTCTTTAACCACTGCACCACTAGGGCTCCACTATAACTTTATAAACCATAAAAATGATGCTGACCCATCTTAAAATATACATTTTGAATTGTTTAAGAAGTAGCGACAATAAAATGAACTGAATCATGCATATTTTTCCATCGTGTCCCTTGTTTTGAGAAAAAACAAACCACTCTGAGGTGGCTGCTGTGCAAAACCACCTGACATTCAAGTCATAAGCTTTCCATTTATTGGCATCAGCTTTATGCTAGTGGGCTAGTGATACAAGAATATCCAAAGTGGTGCTTACTTATATCTGTGTGTTTCCTGTCAACTTCCTTGAAGACACAGAAATTTCTAACTTAAGCAACATATGTCAATGGTTTTGAAAGCGTCCGCCAAACAAAGCCCTAATTTTGCACACCACCCCATCGTCTGGAGAGCAAACAGAGAGAATCTGTGGCCCTAGAGAAGAGAATCGGCCTCTGGAAACACTCCCACAGAGTGGTAGGAAATGAGAACTGGATAAATTCTCTGCAGTGTAGCTCAGCATGGTAAGTTAAAGCTAGTCTTAGATCCTACCCTTTTTTAAATGAAAAGAGGGCAACGTATTAAAAGAAAGAAAGAAAAAAAAAAAGTGTGGAAATTTTTAGTTGACAGACTGGTGGCAGAGAAGCTCTGAACCATGTGAGAGAGTTGGGATTCTTGGACACCTAATTTAAGCATGGAGAGTTTTCTGATAAGGTAAGCTAGTACTTGCCCTCCAACTTCCTGAAAAGCCAACACACTAAAGAGGCTGGTGTGTTAGTACAAATAAATGGCTGGTGAGTTTTTGCAGCAGTGGTCTATCCAGTGTGAAAACATGAGGCTACCGTGACTGAAAACAGTCTGCAGCTGGCGGCTGGCGTGCATGTTTTGGGAAACCTCTGTTCAGCAGTCTGAAGTTTTTCTGTTTCAGAGAAGTTTAAAATGACATTTAGATTGTGACTAATAGCAGCAACACAAAACAGATCAAGTTAAGCTACTTGAGTACATTGCATCTTGATTCGTAAGTCATCCTGAAGTGCCCAGAGCGTCACAATTATCGGGCCGTCTTCTCTACAGTCTTAGTCAATTAGACACGGACCCAGTGGTAAATGCAGGCTTGATTTGCTCATTTTGTCAAAATCCAAGTTCTTAGACAAGAGAAATCTTTGCAAAGAACATGCCATAGAATAGACACTGTTAGCACTTTTACCTTTTTAGCTGGAAATTATACCACAGCTCTTGGAACACGAAGTGTCTGAAGAAGCATTACAAATTACATTTATGTATAAAACCAAAATTGTCTATTTTCTGGTAACCAAGACTGTTTAGATTATTGCAAGCAAAGGTTTGGTATGTAGTATTTCTGTGCCTACTTAATTTTTAAATATGAAGTCAATAAGGACTGCTGAATCAAGTTGAAAAAATTTTATATCTAAATTTAATTGGATTCAAATTCATAGACCTGTGATTGACACTATCTTTGATCCTTTAATTGGTAATGTAAAATTCACAAAGTTGATTTTTAATCCTACATGTTTAAATGCCCCTTGGCTGGTATTAGTTAATTAATTTACGTTCCTTTCTTTTGGAAGTTTTAAGAATTGGAACAGGGATGAGCTACAATTTACCACCTGTAAATGGGGTTTGTTAGCGAAGGAATAATATAAACATCACAGGGGGATATGTTTAGCATATCTAGAAAAAACACTTTTTAAAGCATTTTAGAAGCTTCCACTTATGTAGACTCTTCAGTATGTTGATTGAGTAGTATTTATATCTCTTCATTAAAGTATAGTTAGACTTTTATATAGTATCCTGCCTATATTTATTAATTTTGTATAAAAGAATACTGTCTGCATTTTTAAATAATAAGATTACGTGTTTTTATATTTACTTTGTTATCCAATGTTGTTATTATTTTGCCACTAGTCCAGATGACAGTAAGAGGACAGAAGCCTGCAGTTTATGTTTTACTCAGTCATTAACAACGGACAGCACCGTTCATTTGTACAGATTTAGACATATTTTTCAATTTTTTTTCTTCCTATCACTTCCTATCAACATAAAAGCTCCTCACAACTTTTATGTTAGCCAGGAAAGGAGGATAAGGGGAAAGCCGAGCAGGACCCCATTAACCAGTAAAAGGAAGACGAGCTAGGTAGGCAAGTAAGAAGACGTGCATCTGAAACGAATTGTAATTTTTTTAAGCTAAATGAAGAATCTCCACTGAGCTGAAATATGTTGACTTTGGTAAGTCAATTTTGATTAATTAGGTTATTAAGCAAACTGAATCAATATTTTTATCAATGACATCATCTGTTTGATTATTTGGGCTCAAAACCTTGGTCATTTTCTGTCTTCCTCTTCCTCATCACTCATATACTGTCTGCCCATTCTTTGCCTTCCTTTACTTTATTGGTTGAATTCCTTCATTGCAAGCCATCCTCTTGTAGGTATCATGGTTGTAGCACGACAGCTGTCTAATTGGTATTCAAGTCATTCTGAACACTGATCTGAGATTAATCTTCCTAAAAGGCCACTTTGAGTATGCCACTATCTTGTTCAAAATCATGAAATGGTTCCCCTCTGTCTCTGTTATCCTATAGACCAGAATAGCGGCCCCTGGGAGTGCTCACAGCCCTAAGCAACCTGACCATAACCTACTTTTCTATCTGGATCTCTCATTATACCAACATGCAGCCTCTGCTCCCCTCAGGTGACTCTGATTACTCTCAGAACGTGTCTTGCTCATCGCTTTCCCAGACCCCTGTGAGTTTACATTTCTTTTTCTTACTGACCTCCTTTCTTTTTGCTGTTATGTTTAAGCAGATCTCATTTTTAGGCCTAGCTCAAATATCAACCCTTCCAGGAGGCTTTTCCTTACCATCCTCCTGTCTCCCGGTAATCTCTTCCTCTACAGAGTTACTCTCACAGTGTCAGCCACGGACATGATAAAGTTGCAAAGGATGATGGTGATAATGCTATTTGTCACGTGTATACCTTGTTTCCCTTCCTAGGGAGTGAGCTCTAAGAGCAGGTACTTTGTCTTATACTACTGTCTGTCAAAGTGTCTAGCACACGGTAGGTAATGAGTTAACTGACTGACTTAATAAAGATGGATATCAATATAAAACCCAAACAGTGCATTTTACATGCATGGACGTGAAGGAAATGCAGGAGTCAGAGCTTAGCCATGAAAACGTGCAGAGGTGATGGGCGAGGGAAGGTCATGAGAGGGAGATTACAATGAGTGCTGCTGCCAAACACCATGGGTTAGTGCATAGGTGAGTACGCACACAAGTTTACGTCCTTAAGAACTGCCAACGGCGAAGCTCTAAGCTCACAGATTTTGTTCCCAGACAACAGGATTAAAGCTCCAAGTAATTTGTCAAATGATTGGAAACGAGTCTAGCTTTTTACACACCTAGGGAATCACTTCGCAGAAACCTAGCCATTTGGACGTATAAAAGCTGGCTGTGTGGTGTAGAAGAAAGAACACAGTTTTTAGGTGGTTCAAATCTCTGCTCCCATTTCTTGGTAATGTGTCTTGGGAAAGACAGGTTAACTGCCTTGAGCCTCATCTGTAACCTGAAGGACTGTTGTGTGGGTCTGCGCTAACATATAAAGTACCTGGCACCACACCTCGTGGGTAACAGGCCAGCTTGTTAAGTGACAGCCACTCTGACAGCTCTTCTCTGTACTGCGTCCAGCATTTTCACATTTAGTTGGGGTATATCGGTTTGTCTTCCCTCTTTTTTCCACAGTTACCAAGAAAGCAAGGCCAGAAAAATTCAGATATTCTGCTGTGTTTCTAATAACAGGGCTTTGCATGCTCAGGAGGCTGGAGAAATTTAGTGTTAATCTTAGCGTGTGGCTGAGTTTTTAGCAGATAGTACAAGATCAATAGGGGATTTCAGAAAAGGTCACCGCACCATGCCTGGTCACACTGATATAAAACAAGCTTACACATCATTCAGGAGAACTTTGGTTTTTATTTTCCTAGTTGTCAATCTCTACACAACAGTTTAAATGGATTTTGTTGATTTATTCATAAAGAACTTCAAATAAAATCTTGCTTTTTTTTCAATCTGATATAATTTATTAGATATTTTAATGGCCAAATTAGATCGAGCATGTCCAGTTTTCTTAGCGATTTCTAACTTTACTTTTAAATGTTATTTGTCCCCCTTTCCCCACCTTTTTGTTGCTGTTCTGAGTAGTTTTCCAGTGAAAAGTGCTCACACAAGCTTTCACTGTACCTTTTCCAGCTAAGGTAGATTGCAAATAGAGTAAGAAAAACGTCTGGGCCTATATGTAGTATTTGCACCAACTGTATTCATGCTTAGTTTCGAAGAAAATCTTTTCCCCATAATACTGTCGACAAAAATAGTACTTCTTAAAACTCAAATTTAGCAGCTCTCCCAACTTAGGACATATAAACTAAAGGCAGAGATGAATTACCAGGAAGCTAACAAAGTTCTGGGTCCCTCACTTGCAGAGGTCCTTTCCAAGCCCAGTAAGGGGCCCTGACAATATGTTCATAAGACTTTTTTTTTTTTTTAATTTTTCAAAGTAAAATATTTTGGGATTCTTTTCCTTAAACAGGGTCCTCTAAATTTAATGTTTTTGTGCCCAAGAAAACAAGAATCTGCCTGTCTATCAGTCAAACTATACTGCCTCTTTAAACTCTCCTACTGTGCTTTTCATGCGTCCTGGACAACGTGGCTTAGATTATGTGAAGCAGTGACTGAAGCATAGCAATATTTTTTTGTTATACTTTTTTTGGTAACACAATCTATTTTATGAACCAACCTGAAAATATTGCCCAAATCATACCGTATAATATAATTTGCAATATATGACATAATAATCATTTAGTTAAGCAGATTTAACTCCTCTCTCATGATGACATCTTATTAGAGAACAATTTCAGAGTCATGTTGAGATGGAAAAAGAACATTTAAACACATACAATAACTAAGCAAGACGCTTACCTATGTCTAAAATCTTTATTTCTTGGTGGAAGCAGATAAAAAAAGGTAAAAAAAGAACACACAGTTAGAAAAGCCTTCTAAAATAGAATGAGTTGAATACTGAAATTTTTATGTTTTGTAAGGAAAATTGCCAACTTAAACTGAAATAACTCTAGAAATGAATTTTGTAGGCCACGGCTGATCAAATGACTTATGGAATAGGATGATTTTGATAATCACACTTAAGTAAACAAAGCAAACACAACAGTTTGTTATCTTTATGACTGGTATTATGCCTAACAGATTAACTCAACTTAGAGATCTAATATTTTAATTAAAGGGAGTACGCAGCCTTTGTTTTTTTACTACTATGTTCTGAATCACAATGAAATGTTTTACAGGGTTACTCTAAAGAAAGCTAACTAAACCCATTGCCACACATAGTGACCCTATAGGACAGAGTAGAGCTGTCCCATAGGGTTTCCAAGGAGCAGCTGGTGGATTTGAACTGCTGACCTTTTTGTTTTCAGCCAAGCTCTTAACCATTCGCCACCAGGACTTCAAGAAAACTAAAGTGCTTAAAAAACGAAAGGGTTTAACAATCCTAGTTCTATCCTTCTAGAGCACAGAGAGTTCACTGGAATCAGGAGGCATTTCATACACTGGCTCACTTGATACTATTTACATACTGACAGTGCAGTATGGACGTGTTGTGCTTCTCTCACTTCAGTCAAGAACCTAGCTTCTCTCTAGGAGGACTTTAAACACCAGGAAAGTAGGTTTGCATAAATAAATTAGTACATTAGACTTAACACTTTGGCATGTTTAGCTTTTTTAAACACACAGTTATTCAAAATTTCAAACATAACAAAACTATTGTGAAAGGCCAATTTACTGTTTAAAGTGAGTTCTGTTTTGAGGCATTAAAGTTCAAATGTATGAACTCTGTTACAGGTTTAAGAATCCCAAAATAAGGAAAGACATACCTTAGTTCTAAAACGCTTGTTACGTTTCCGGAAGGGAATATCCGCCGAACATAGTTGAAATCACCTACGTACAGACTGCCGTCGATCCCACAAGCCAAGGCAACTGGGGCCAGGAGTTTATTACCATCCGCTTGACCGTTGCAGCTTGGGCAGGAGATGCTGCGTCTCCGTCCATTGCCCATGACACTGCTGACCACCGGGGGCTGCTGGGAGATAAACTGGTTTTCCCCATTGCCTTTGTACAGTATGCCTGGAAGAAACAAAATGAATTTTCTGATGATAAAAGGTGTAAAGGTAAATAAGTTCACTACACATCCAGCCATAATTCAATGCCTTTTAGGTTTAGACTGGGAAAACTTTCACTTAAAGTTCTGTTGGAAAGAACTCTATTCAATTACCTAGTGTAAAATATTATAAGATAGAGTAAACGAGATATGATCAAGTACGGAAAGTGCTGTTATGAACTTAAAGAAGTGTATGATAAAAGGGATAAAGAAAGAACAAGAAAAAGTAAAAACCCAAACTCACAACATCAGTGGTTCTCAAACTTGGCTACCCACCGGAACTGCCTGAGGAAGTTGTAAAAACTACCGTGCCTGCTTCTCTCCCCCAGAGACGATGATGTAACAGGTCTGGGCTGCAGCCTCGGCATGGAGAGTTTTAAAAGTTCTCCAGGTGACCCCAACGTGCAGCCACATTTGAGAACCAGGCTCTACATAACGTTCTAGGGAATAACAACTTTGCCTATTTGTTAAACAATGTTGAAAATATCATATATTAATCCAACGAATAAAAATGTGTGCCAGAAATATTAATTTCTTCCTTATGAGTTTATCATTGATTTTAAAAAGTTAAAAATACTTTATAGGAAACAGAAAATACATATTAAACCTTCAAAGTTGTTCATTATAATGAAGACCTATTTTAACTATACTGTCAAGGAATATTCTTCTTATTTATATTATCCTCTGATAAGAATGCATATACACAGCTATTCAAAATTTCAAACATAACAAAACTCTTGTGGAAGCCAAATTTACTATTTAAAGCGAATTCTGTTTTAAGGCAAAAAAAAGTGCCCATCATTTTAAGAAAACAAAATGCTATGCTAATCGCCTTTTATAGCCTTTAATTTAATGAAAATCTGAGAAAAATACCTAATGAATACTAAATGTTGCTTTGAGTTGAGGTTTGAGTTTTATTCATTCTGCCGTCACTACGTATAGATCGACAGCTGTCTTGGTCTGACGTAGATTGGATGGTCAGCTGTTATTGTTCCATGTGTATTTTATGACAGTTTTCAATGTGTTATTACCTGTATAAACCACCTGCTGCTGACTTTAAACCCCCCAAAAACCAAATCCATTGCTGGCAAGTCGATTCTGACTCACGGCAACTCTGTAGGACACAGTGATAGGGCTTCCGAGGTTATAATGCTTACGAAGCAGGCTGCCCCATCCTTCTCCCGTAGAGTGGCTGGTGGGCTTGAACTGCTGACCTTTCTGTCAGCAGCTGAGTGCTTGACCACTGTGCCACCAGGCTCTGACTTGAGAGCTGCAGATCCTATGTTTACTGTATGTTCTATGTTTCAAAGCTTTCTTCAGAGCCAACGATTATACTTTTTAGCAGATGTACTGTGAAGACCATTATTCTCATGAAAATACAAACAGGAAACTTGAGAAAGTTTCTCCCCCAACTCTGAGATAATTTGAAAGTGAAGAAGAGAACAGAACAATTACATTGGCGGTGGATTCTATGATTACCTTCATAATGCTTCGCTATCTGGGTGATGTAAAAATCACAGCACATTTACATAAAGAAGTCAGCTAAGATTAAACGGGTTTATTCAAATCTAAGGAAAAAATAATCTAAATAAGGCTGTATCAATCATAACAACAGGTGAAATACATTTTTGCCTTGAATATTCAGAGAAGACATTAATGATACCTAAGGTCCTTCTCTCTGTGATTACATCATTTTCATCATAATTTTCTGCAAGAACCAGTTCTGTAATTTTCATCAGAAGAACCCTACAAGTCCACCTGCTGCTCTATGCACCTGATTATTCAGTCATTACTTTGAACGACTGGCCCTTCGTGATTCTCCTTATTATGACGAATACAAAGAAGAAGATTAGGATATTTATTTCCATGTTTCCGGGTGCCTGCACAAACACCTGTCACTCTCTCCATTTGTGCCTTCTATTCTTTGTAATCGGTTTCCATAGCTCACCCACCCTATCGTGATTACAGATCACTTGGTTTATTCAATTAGACACATGTCACTTTGAAAAGCCACTACTCATCAAACTCTGCTCTTGGATAAATACGAAATTACAGCTGGTTCACCGCATAATTTACGTTACTTAACCTTTTAAAATAACATGTATTTTAATAGTTTATAACATTATTTGGAGAGCAGAATTTTGAGAGAGCACTGAATCCTAACCATTAGGCCACCAGGGATGGTTGGAGAGCAGAATTTTGAGTAGTCTAGTTTTTATATCTGATCTGATCTTAATAAAACCTAATTATATATTATTCTGATTAATATCTATGTATCTGTCTACATATCTATCTAATCTATCTGTCTACCCACCCATCCATCCATCCACACATGTAATATACATATATACACACTGGATATCTGTGTCTTAAACCACCTGAATGCTGGGTCCCATAACAGTCTTGAATCATAGAGGTATGAGTTTCCCTGGAGCTCTTTGTGTATAGTCTTCCCGCTGGTTTATGAGAACTTTACCCCATATTCTCATAATAACTAGGGTTCTTCTAGAGAGGTTTCCCCTCAGTTTGGTTTTTAAATAACTGTGAAGGAATATAGCAATAAGTGCAAACTGTGAAATAGAGTTTTAAATAATTTAATCAAGAGCAGTTACTAGCATGGTTGGCATGTGGCTTTGCATTCTGAAAGATCACACTGAAGCCTCATGTCCTACACACAACAGTCAGAAGCTGCGGCTGCTTTGGATGTCCACTCTCATGGACTGGATTGTGTCTCCCCAAGATATCCGTCAACGTGGCTAGGTCATGATTCCCAGTATTGCGTGATTATCCATCATTTTGTCATCTGATGTGACCTTCCTATGTGTTATAAATCCTGTCTCTATGATGTTAATGAGATAGGATTAGTGGCAGTTATGATAATGAGGCAGGACTCAATCTACATGATTAGGTTGTGTTTTAAGCCAATCCCTTTTGAGATATAAAAGAGAGAGGCCAGCAGAGACATGGGGACCTCATACTACCAAGAAAGTAGTGCCAGGAGCAGAGCACGTCCTTTGGACCCTGGGTTCCTGTGCGGAGAAGCTCCTAGACCAGGGGAAGATTGATGACAAGGGTCTTCTTGCAGAGCCCACAGAAAGAGAAAGCCTTCCCCTGGAGCTGGCACACTGAATTTGGACTTCTAGCTTCCTAGACCGTGAGAGAATAAACTTGTTTGGTGAAATCATTCATGTGTGGTATTTCTGTTATAGCAGCACTAGATAACTAGGACACCAACTAATGATCCAAGAGAAGCCTGAGATAACAGGTGAAGCGTCCTCCTTGGTGGGGAGACCCATTTTTCCAACGTTTCCACTTTTCCAGTGCTGCATGTGGCACTAGTTACTGGGTTCTGCTCCCAGTCTTTTGGTGTGCAAAATGAACTACAACCTGATGTCTGGGACATGACTGGAAAAGGGGTAGAGCTGAGTACTGCTATCAAATAGTGAAGGTGTGAAGGTCTGCTCTGGGCTTGTTTTTCTTAGTCCTGACTTACTCAATGCTACTTCCCCCTGGAGAAAAATGCACCAGCTTTTAATGTACAAAAGCACTGGATTGGAGACTACATTTGTTTTCACGCATTTGGTAGTTTAAACCAACGCTGTCTAACTCCCACCAAATGAAATAAAACAAAACAAAGAAAATAAAAAACATTAATATTAAGAAAAAGTGACCATTAATCTCAGTTAAACATTTAACTGTATTATATACTCAGTTCAACATTCTGAATCTTCCAAAGAACTTCCGTAAAATCAACACCTAGATGATTTCACCAAGACTCTACTTGTAAAGGGAGAGTGGAGAGTTACTAGGGTAAAGTTTAGGAAAGGAGGCTAGAGTAGGTTACCTTAAGATCCTTCTTTTTTAGCAAAGCACCTTTAGAGAGGCAGTCAGGATGTAGACAAAATGTTAGAAACACAGTTAAGACAACAGAGTTTGCTTAACAGAAATAGTATTCTTTATGAGGACAAGTCACATTTTTCGAGTAATTTATCTCTTTTGGTTTGTATATCTGAAAGGAGGGAAACATGTTTCTTCATAGCAATACGTTCAAACTGTGTGAAGTAGTCACGTATCATATTATTGGGTCTGTTACAAGTAGTAATTTTGATTCTTGCTTTTTTCTCAGATTATTCATTTATTTTTTCCAAATATTCACAAAGTCAATTACCAGTATGTATTACCCAGTTTGAATGGGAGAAGATTTTATTTCTCAAGTCACAGTCTAATCAGAACATGACAAAAAAAGTCTAGATAGTCAGAATACACTATCTACCTAAGGATTAAGATCTATTGGGACTATTTTGGTAAAAATTACATGAATTTTGTTTTTTCTTTACTTTTTTCTAATCCCCCCTCCAATTCTTTATTAAAGCTTCCTAAAGTACTTCTTGATCACACTCATTGACTCATTGTGGAATGGTTTTGGTTTTCTTAGATGAATCTTTGTTGAAGACACAGGCTCCCAGAGACCTTTCCCTGTAGTACCAATGCCAGCCACTTACATTCTCAGGGGAAAACTATTTTGGTGATAAGCATGTGAACATTTTAAAGTTCATTAGGCTTTTATAGTCGTTAAAAATATGCCTTTGATTTGACAAAGTCCAACATCCCTTCACGATAAAAAACTCTCAGCAAAACAGAAACAAAAGGGAAATACAAAGCCAACAGCTAACATCATCCTAAATGGAGAGATTCTGAAAGCATTCTGCTTGAGAATGGGAACCAGACAAGGATACCCTTTATCACCACTGTTATTCAACATTGTGCTGGAGGTCCTAACCAGAGCAATTAGGCTAGAAAAAGAAATAAAGGGCATCCAGATTGGTAAGAAAGAAGTAAAAGTATCTCTATTTGCAGATGACATGATCTTATACACAGAAAACCCTAAAGAATCCACAAGAAAACTACTGGGACTAATAGAAGAGTTCAGCGAAGCATCAGGATACAAGATAAACATACAAAAATCAGCTGGATTCCTCTACACCAACAAAGAGAATGTCTAAGAGGAAATCACCAAATCAATACCATTTACCATAGCCCCCAAGAAGATAAAATACTTGGGAATAAATCTAACCAGAGACGTAGAAGACCTATACAAAGAAAACTATAAGACACTACTGCAAGAAACTAAGAGAGACCTACATAATTGGAAAAACATACCTTGCTCACAGGTAGGAAGACTCAACATTGTGAAAATGTTTATTCTACACAAAGCAATCTCTAGATAGAATGCAATCCTGATCCAAATTCCAATGGCATTTTTTAATGAGATGGAGAAACAAACTTATCTGGAAGAGGCCCCAGATAAATAAAGCATTACTGAAGAAGAACAAAGTGGGAGGCCTGACACTACCTGATTTTAGAACCTCTTATACCACCACGGTAGTCAAAACAGCCTGGTACTGGTACAACAATAGATACATAGACCAATGGAACAGAATTAAGAATCCTGACGTAAAATCATCCACCTAGGAGCAGCTGATACTTGACAAAGGCCCAAAGTCTGTTACTTGGGGAAAAGACAGTCTCTTTAACAAATGGTACTGGCAAAACTGGGTATCCATTTGCAAAAAAAATGAAACAAGACCCATACCTCAAACCATGCACAAAAACTGACTCAAAATGGATCAAAGACCTAAATATAAAATCTAAAATGACAAAGATCATGGAAAAAAAATAGCGACAATGCTAGGGGCCCTAATACATGGTATAAACAGAATACGAAACATTACCAACAATGCACAAACACCTGAAGAGAAACTAGGTAACTGGGAGCTCCTAAAAATCAAACACTGATGCTCATATAATGACTTCGTCAAAGAGTAAAAAGACAACCTACAGACCGGGAAAAAATTTTTGGCTACGACAAATCCGATCAGCATCTAATCTCTAAAATCTACAAAATACTGTAAAACCTCAACAACAAAAAGTCAAATAACCCAGTTAAAAAATGCACAAAAGATATGAACAGGCACTTCCCAAAGAAGATGTTCGGGTGGCTAACAAATACATGAGGAAATGCTCATGATCATTAGCCATTAGAGAAATGCAAATCAAAACTACAATGAGATACCATCTCACCCCAACAGGGCTAGCGTTAATCCAAAAAACACAAAATAATAAATGTTGGAGAGGCTGTGGAGAGACTGGAACACTTAGACACTGCTGATGGGAAAGTAAAATGGTACAACCACTTTGGAACTTGATCTGGCGCTTCCTTAAAAAGCTAGAAATAGATCTACTATAAGATTCAGCAATCCCACTCCTCGGAATATATCCTAGAGAAATAAGAGCCATCACACGAATAGTTACATGCATACCCATGTTTACTGCAGCTCTGTCCACAATAACAAAAAGATGGAAACAACTTAGGTGTCCATCAACGGATGAATGGATAAACAAATTATAGTATATTCACACAATGGAATACTATACAATGTAAAGAACAACGATGAATCCATGAAACACAACATGGATGAATCTGGAAGGCATTCTGCTGAGTGAAATTAGTCACCAAAGGACAAATATTGCATAAGACCACTATTATAAGAACTCAAGAAAAAGTTCAAATACAGAAGAAAACACTCTTTGATGCTTATCAGGGTGGGGAGGGTGGGAGAGGGGTATTCACTAAATAGATAGTAGACAAGAATTATTTTAGGTGAAGGGAAGGACAGCACACAATATGAGGGAAGTTAGCACGACTGGACTAAACCAAAAGCTAAGAAGTTTCCTGAATACAACCAAACACTTTGAAGGACAGAGTAGTAGGGGCGGGGGTCTGGGCACCACGGTTTCAGGGGACTTCTAGGTCAGTTGGCATAACAAAGCTTATTAAGAAAATGTTCTGCATCCCACTTTGGTGAGCGGCATCAGGTGTCTTAAACTCTAGCAAGCAGCCATCTAAAATGCATTAATTGGTACCAGCCCACCTGGAGCAAAGGAGAATGAAGAACACCAAAGACATAAGGAAAATGTGAGCCCAAGAGACAGAAAGGGCCACATAAACCAGAGACTCCATCAACCTGAGACTGGAAGAACTAGACAGTGCCTGGCTATGATCAATGACTGTCCTGACATGGAACACAACAGTGATTCTATGATGTAGCGGGAAAAAGGTAGGGTGCAGAACTTAAATTCATGTAAAAAGACCAGGCTTGATGGTCTGACTGAGACTGGAGGGACCCCAGAAGGCATGGCCCCCAGACTCTCTGCTAGCCCAGAACCAAAACCATTCCAAAGCCAACTCTTCAGACAAAGATTAGGCTGGACTATAAGACATAAAATGATACCGGTGAGGAGTGTGCTTCTTAGCTCAAGTAGACACATGAGACTAAATGGGCAGCTCCTGTCTGGAGGCGAGAGAAGAAGGCAGAGGGGGACAGGAGCTGGTTGAATGGACATAGGAAATACAGGGTGGAGGGAAGGAGTGTGCTGACACATTGTGGGGAGAGCAACTAGGATCACATAACAATGTGTGTATAAGTTTTTGTATGAGAAACTGACTTGAACTGTAAACTTTCACTTAAAGCACACGTACACACACACAAAGGAACATGCCTTTGTTTTTCCTACTAATTCTAACTCTACAGCACACACAGGGCAAAAACGTTGTAATCTAGCCCATTAGAAGGTGGGCAATATGCTCTTACCATTCTGGACATCCAGTACATGATGGGCAATATGCTCTTACCATTCTGGACATCCAGTACGTGAGGGGCAATATGCTCTTACCATTCTGGACATCCAGTACGTGAGGGGCAATATGCTCTTACCATTCTGGACATCCAGTACGTGACAAGCAATACGCTCTTACCATTCTGGACATCCAGTATGTGAGGGGCAATACGCTCTTACCATTCTGGACATCCAGTACGTGATGGGCAATATGCTCTTACCATTCTGGACATCCAGTACGTGATGGGCAATATGCTCTTACCATTCTGGACATCCAGTACGTGATGGGCAATATGCTGCTACCATTCTGGACAGCCAGTACGTGATGCGTTGTAATCTAGCCCATTAGAAGGTGGGCAATACGCTCTTACCATTCTGGACATCCAGTACGTGATGTTTGTCTAACGTCCAACCACCCATGTTGGAAGCGTCTAATTCACAGCCTTGCAAAATGGCAGTCCTCTTCTCCCACAAAGTCAGGTCTAAACAAGACTCATATTCATATCCAACTGACACTGTAATCAAAACAGATCACAGTTTATCTTCTAAACTATGGGCAGAAATGCAACTTATTATTTTGATAAAACTGCTTTTTTCATAATTGTGTTCTAAAACTGTATTTCCATTTACTTATTTATGACTAAGGTTTATTTTTTAGGTGAGATTTGATCACATAGAAGGCATTTAAAAGAAATGATCCCCAAATATTATTTTCCATTGATTTAATAGAAAACTAGTATCTTTTTTTCCCCTCACGCTACTCTTTCACAAAGGAATTCACAGCGCAAAATGAGTCCAGATTGGGCAAACAAGTAATTACGTCAGATGAATCAGACCCAAATTAAATGATAACAACTAAAACTAATGTTTGCTATCTGAATAATTAGAGCCATTTCATTTCCAAGAGCATTAAGTTATGCCAAATATTTATAATAAGTAGGGTCAACAGAGCAAAAAATATAACCAGATTATGACAATATATTAATATGTTATTAACAGGACTGAACAATAAAACTAGCAGTAAATGAAGATGAATTAATCACAAATGAAAAACTCTTCAGAGTTCAAAATGAAACAAGAATTTTAAAATTTAGAACAAGGGGAGGAGTGGCAATTATCTGATTAACTTGAACTTATTCAAGTCTAAACAATATATTAATTTCAGAGTAAAATGCCTATTATATTTTCAAGTACAATCTAACAGAATGACAAAACATGCTACCCTCTAGTTTTTGATGTTCTGATGCAGCTTTAGTTTTTCTGTTTTTCAAGTTTGAGCCTAAAACCATGATCTCACTCTTTCTCTCCCTCTGTGTCAACATCTCAACAAGTCAAACACTTAAATCTCACTGTCCAGTCCTTCAGGGAAACATCAGATGTGACCAATGTATAAAGGATGTCTTTTCACTGAAGTGACTGGCCCTTCTAGTCAAAAGAGCTGAACTAACTTTTATAAAAATGCTGTCTGATAACCTGTTAAATATCATTATGAATTCAAACTACATTAGCATTAAAACTGATACAGAAAACTTAAAAAGGATAAGGCAAGGGAGATCAAAGAAAAAAAGGAAAGAACACAATAAGAAAAAAAGAAAAAGGATATGAAAACCTAAAAGCTCATTCTGAACATTTCTCAAAGATAGAATTTCAGCCAGAAAAACTGATATTTTCTTTTTTGTCATATGGAATACATTGTTCCTTTTCCTCATGGTAGATTAAATCTCTCAGCTTATAGCTTCTCTAGGACGGCCTGTCTTCCTATCTGCTTATCCATTGCTTTTCCTTGGGTTACAATTAATTTTATGGTAGCTCTGATTTCAAGACAATTTTCAAGATGCAAAAAAAGTTTATATGGAACTTACCAACGGCTTCAGAGAGACCATAGACCTTCTGATTATATGCATCTGTTTTATCCCATATGAAAGTATAGGCCAAGTTTGGGGAGGCAGGAAACCATTTCTGAAAGAGTCTTCCTACTACGGCTACCATGAGATGAACCTTCATTAAATTAAACGGTATAACAGACTGAGTCATGGTGATCTTTAGAACCGACTTATATCCTGCAGCTCTGGAACTCAAGTAGGAAAGTTTCAAATCTGTTCCTGGAATTGTGGTTTCTTCATGGAGTACCTAGGTTTGAAAAGGCAAGAGCTTCAAAATCTTGTATGATTCATTAGATAAAATATATTTAAAAGAGGCTAGTAGAGCAACTGAAATAAAAGAGTAAAACATCACTATTCACAAACATGCAATGCGCTGTCGCTGTAGTCAGTAATTAAAAATAACTCTGTTGTCGGCCGGTTTTTCTCCTCCTGTGAGCTCTCGTCCTGTCTTCTAAATTGAGGGCACCTCAGCTTCCATCTTACAGGAAGACCTGTGATGGCTCGTCAGGCTGACACGCACTGGCGTGTTAGTGTAGCAGTCAGTGGATTCTCACTAAGCCAGCTTTCACCGCAGTCACCCCAGAGAATTAGAGCAGACAGGTGTAAGATGGTTAGCTCAGGCTTAGGCCAAAGATCTGGCCTGCGCCAGCTGGCTCATTTAGGGATTAAGCCTATGCCTATGACCTCATCGGCCTACAAAGACAAGAATGATTAGGAAAAAAAAGACCAGTTCATTTCAATTAAATTTTAGCAAATCAAAATCCATGTTGAGAGGTAATTTAACAACAGCACAGTCCCTGTACTGGGAGCTAGGACCCAGAAATGACTTTGATGGGATGGTAAACGAGCTACTATTTCAAAGCGGCATACGATTTTCCCCAGGGAGCAACGAACGTGTTACTGAACGCAGAAGACACTCAATACGTACTCTGAATTGAATCTAGACAGAAGAAAGCTAACACAATTATCTGCATAAGGATTATCTCCTTTACAAATTTCTTTAAGTCATATTTTTTAGCTCACAGTTAAACCACTAATATGACTAATGACAATAAATGTCAACAAAATTTATATTGAAATATTGCAAAAAAAATTATGTGAAAATATTTATTTTGAAAAATATATTTTACTGTAATGGATTGAATTGTGTCCCTCAAAAATATGTGTTGTAATTCCTGACCTCTATGCCTGTAGTTATAATTTCACTTTAGAATGGGTTGTCTTTCTTATGTTAACGAGGCAAGATTAATGTAGGGTGTGTCTTCAGCCAATCTCTTTTGAGAAATAACAGAGATTAAAGAAGCAAGCAGGAGAGAAGCAGAAATAGGGGAAGAGAGATGCCAAGACACATGAAGATGGTCCAGGAGCAGAAACTCAAAGAGAGAAGGACCTTCCTCTGGGGGGCTGGGGGGGGGCGGGAGAGAGAGATGGCAAGGTACAGCTGCTAACCAAAAGGTTGGCAGTTCAAATCCACCAGCTGCTCTTTGGAAATTCTATGGGTAGTTCTATTCTGCTCTATCGGGTGAAGCAGAAATTTTAAGTGACCAACTCAGGTATCTGGCTGATGAGATTTCTAAGCAAGGTCTTAACAGGGCCACGTGGTTTCTCCTTGTTGCTTACAGTAAAATGTGAGAGGAAAGAGATGGACTTAAAAATGAACTGTACAAAACAAAAATAAAACTTATAAGATTTGGAAAATTCTGTTGTACAAACTAAGGACACATGTCCTAAAATTTTCACCAAGGGCATGGCTACACGATCTTCTGTTAGAGAGATTAAGCCTGTGACTGATGGATCTAACCAACTACCACAGCAGAAAACCCATCAGTTTAGACTGAAGGGGACAAAGAACCTCTTGGAATACAGGCAGGAAACAGGTCAAAGGAGCTACATCTGTTGTCCTCCAAGAAAAGAAAAAACATCCCTGGAGCAGCTCAGAGATCCTCAGAACTGTTGGAAGGAGCATGGCAAGCAGGGCCTTCTTGGTTTCAAAGGGTGGGGACACAGTCCCCTGGATTTCAAAGGGTGGGGACACAGCCTCCTAGGCTTTGCCAACTCAGTTCCAGAGAATAGGGCCGCCGCTCAAAGCTGAGGGGGCAGGGCTACCATGCCCAAGCAGCAAAAGAATGGGGCCTGCTGGGGCTGAGGTCGCCACTCAGATGGAGTAGAATGGGGTTGCCTGAAGCTGAGGGAGCAGGGTTGCCATCCCAGTGAGCCTGGAAGAAGGAGCTGAAGCCCAGGGCCAAGGGGCCTCCACCCAGAGTCCAGAGGGCATGGCCAACATCAGAGTCTGGAGGGTGGAGCCATTGACCAGATGGTCAGCTGGGTTTTGGACTTGCTTCGTGCCTGTTATCCTTTCTTCCTCTCCAATTTCTCCCATTTGTAATGGAAATGTCTATCTTGTGCCTGTTCCACCATTGTACTTTGGAAACAGATAATTTGCAATCAAGGTTTCACAGATTGACAGATGAAGAGGAATTTTCCCCCAGGATGGAACACACCTGAAGTCTCACCCATATTTGACCTAAAGAATTCAGAAGATGAGATTTTGGACTTAGAGTTGATTTAAGACTTTGGGAATAATTTGATGGGGGTGAATGTGTTTTGTATGAGGGAAGGACATGAATTTGGGGCAGCCAAAGAGTAGAATGATATGGACTGAATTGTGTCCCCCCAAAATATGCATGGTAAATCCTAACTCCTATATCTGTGGTTAAAATTCCATTAGTTTGGCTAATAACAGCAGCTTTTCATAGGTTTACTGGATTCATTGTAAAGTGGAAGGCTGTACATGTGCTCAGGAACCTGTTTCTCCACTAAGAATCAGATAGCATCTCAAAGGCATCCTCATATCACCCTATCAAGATTCATTATTCAGACATAAAGGGCTGCCTTTTCATGTTTAAAACATCTTAGTATAGTAATTCAATGTCCAGTCGTGTTTCCCTTCACCCCGCTGCCTCTCACAGAGAAAAGGTTTCATGGAGTGGCTTTATGAAGTCGATGTCAACTCAGAGCAACCATATAGGACAGAGTAGAGCCCTCTCATACGGTTTCTAAGGCTGTAATCTTTACGGAAACAGACCGCCACATCTTTCTCCCACGGAGCAGCTGGTGGGTTCAAACCACTGACCTCTTGGTTAGCAGCTGAGTGATATAACCACTGTGTCACCAGGGCTACTTTTTATGGAGTGGTTAGGAATAATGTATTTGTGCCATCTCCAAATTAAAATACCTTAACTAGAATCCTTGATGCGAGGATGGGACCACCAGTCTCAATATAAACAATCACACAGTTGGAAGCAGCACAAATGAACGGACTAAGCAAACTTTCCTTCTGACCTGTGAGAGTGTTGGGATGAAGAAGGATGGACGCAGTCACAGGTTAAGAAGGCATTGCTATAAAAAGATACCAATTCATTACAATTAGGGCAAACATGTTGAATGAACTCAACCTTAGATCTGTCATCAGCAAGAGAGAATATGAATATACAGATACTTTTTAGAGCTCTATTAAACCCAGGGAGCCCTGGTGGCGCAGTGGTTAAGAGCTCACCTTAGAAAAAAGGTTGGCAGTTTGAATCTACCAGGTGCTCCCTGGAAACCCTACGGAGCAGTTCTACTCTGTCCTATAGGGTCACTACGAGCTGGAATTGACTTGACGGCAACAGGTTTATTAAACCCAGGGAAACTATTCAATTTAAGACTGACAGCACTTTTTTGTAGGACATTTGACAACAGGTGTAGGGTCAATTTAAGCAGAAGTTGTTGTCGTCCCATCATCAGGGTGAAATATCAATGGGTTAGTTTGAAAGTTAGATTCTGTGTCTTTGTCTAAGTAATAAACCTTAAAGTGTATAATTTATTTCCTCAATTTTATTTTCAAAATAATTCCTTGTAAACTTATAAGTACTCTATAAGCAAGGCAGTCTTTCATTATGTATTCATTAGACATGTATCTTTCAATAATATTTCCTGTGGCCTTCCGGGGGTTCTGCTCTACCTCATAATATCATGTGTTGTCCCTAATGTTAATAACTGATTATTGCCTCTCTCATCATTAACCTACTTCCATGGAACAAATATCTGTAATTTAGTTCATTAAAGCGTGTTTTTCTCCTACGTAATTTAACTTGATCATGTTATTTTCCATGAGCGAGAAAAGTAAATCCAGCCAGAGTTGGAAAATAAACCATTTAGCCTATGTTGCCAGCTGCCTAATCTCTAAGCCCCATTCTTTTTTGCTGTTGTTTAGAATACACACAGCAAAACGTACACACATTCAACTGTTTCTACATGTACATGTCAATCATATTGATTACATTCTTTGAGTTGTGCATCCCTTCTCACCATCCTTTTTCTGAGTTGTTCCTCCTTCATTAACATGAACTCACTGGCCCCTAAGGTTCCTATCTAATCTTTTCAGTTACTGTTGTCATTTTGATCCGATATAAATAGTTCTTAAAAGAGAATAATGCTCAAGGCAGACATTTCTTACTAGTTAAGCTAGACTATTATTTGGTTTTAAGAAGACTGCAGGGGTTATTTTTGGTGTAAGGACAATAGTTTTGAGGGTTCATCCAGCCTGCATGACTCCAGAAAGTCTGGAGTCCATGAGACTTTGAAATTCTGTTCTACATCTTCCCTGTTGATCAGGATTCTTCTACCGTATCTTTGATCAATATGTTCAGTAATGGTAGCCGGGCACCATCCAGCTCTTCTGGTCTCGTGGGCAAGGAGGCAGATGCTCATGGAGGCAATTAGTCCCACACTCCATATCCTCCTCCTATGCCTGACTCTCATTCTTTTTCAGCTAGAAACTAAGTCCCTCCTCTCCACTCTCAGTATGACTGTGATTGTTAGGCCTTCCCTGTATAATCTGTTCACTGATCTCTTATCATTTATGCATTCTGCCACTTGAGTTAGCTTTAGAGAAGTACTGAAAAAACTTCATTGATCCCTTGACTCCATGCTGACCAAAAAAATTCAAGGTCTCCATTGTATAGCATTTCAGGGCCATTCATAATTTGGTCCTTGCCTCATCTCAGTCTCTTTCCCCTTATGTGGCCTATATTTAAGTTGTTCACTGGTTTTTATACCAGATGGCTTGTTTTTACCACCACACTGTTGCTTACACATTTCCTTCAATCTAGAGTACCCTTTCCCCTTTGTTTCTGCCTAATCACTCTTTAAGGCCAGCCCCGCTCAATGATGCTTTCTTTGGCTTCCTTGGGAATTGACCTGGCTGTTTTGAATGGCAAGATCCATGTCTTACTCTTCTTTTTATCCTAATAGAGTACCTGGTACATAACAGGCTCTCAGTGCATTTTCACTAAATTTTTGTTGACTGAATGAATGGAAAAAAGACTCTATGCATTCATGGACCTGCTGGCTATTCAAAGTCAGTTTCAATACTCTGGCTTACTGGAAATTTGTCACCTCTAGTCACATGCCGTCTCTAGGTTGTCTGTTTTAGAACTGGCTAAAAAGTTCAGAGTTATGGAAAGACAGACCCTAGGGAAGCAATATTAAATGGAATAATGTTACAATGAACTTCTTAAAGTTTCAGCTCCAAGTCAGCTTGACGGTTACACGGTGAATCAGTGAGGTGTCTCTTCTGCATCATCGCTGTACATGGGCCTTCTGCACATTCTGTTATCTTGGAACTTCTTGGCTTACTTCTTCTAATCTCCATATTCCCTCTCTAGGTGATCTGATCCCATGCTTTAAGTAAATCCACACATTGATGACTCTCAAATTGATATTTCTAGTCCCAATCTTTTCCCTCGACTCCACCCTTACATAACCACTTTTTACCACTTCTACCCCAAACATTTTTGTCAAAACCACCCTCATTTCTCCGGTGGACTACTGACATTGCCTCCTAACTAGTCTCTTCGCTTCAATCCTTGCCCAATTATTAAGTATTCTTAGTACAGCAACTACAGTGATCCTTTTAAGAAGGACATCAGTTCCTGTTACCACTCTGCTTCAATACCTTGAATGGCTTCCCACTCCTCAGAGTGGAAAGTCCCTATTCTGGCCACGGCCTTCAATGGTATGTGTGCCAGCACCTTCATTCCAGTCACACATGCTAGCCTCTTTGCCATTTCTTGAACAAGCCTGGCCTGCTCTTCCCTCAGAAGTTTTGAATTTGCTCTTTCCTCTGCCTGCAATGCTCTTCCTCTATTTTCCTTCACTTTCTGGAAGTTTCTGCTACAATGACACCTTGTCAAAGAGACCTTCTCTGATTATATTATGTAAAATCATACCTATATCCACTTTACCTTCGTTTATTGTTTTTTAAGAAACAATCTGACATATTTGTTTACTGTCTCTCTGCACTCACTAGTTGGCAAGCTTCTTGAGAACAGGTACTTCACTGGTCTGGTTTGCTACTCTGTTCCTATGTAACAGAGCCTGATACCTGACAGGGGTTCAACAAATATTTCTGGAATGAATGCAACAAAGCTGTTATGTGCTCTAGCATTTTAACTCCACTATTTTATTTAATTATATATGAATAAAATCCATTGTTATTGTACCTAATGTCCTATCTTTAAGAGCTAGAAGTTAATACTAATTGGAAACACGTGGAAAGGAAAACAATCTGCAGATATCTCAGTAGATAAACCTGAGTAACAACAGTATGGCTATTTTTAATGAAGTTATACAGCTGCTTTCCCCCGCGGAGCACAACCTTCAGATAGCATACAGTTTCTGAACTATAAATCCTTACAGCTTAAGATACGACAGTAAGTTTTTTAGATAACAAATCTTGAAATTATTGAATATTTCATGTCGAAAATAATCTTTGCCAAAACAATTTTTATAATAATAATTAAACAGTAAGTTATTGAGGGTAATGACTGTGTACTAAGTAGCATTTGGTTCAAGGTCAGTCAGGTTGCCACATACACACTGGCACTCAAAGCTTTCTTCAAAGAATGAAGGAAGGAGGAAACATTATTAGCTATTGGGTTTAATCTGCGTTTTTCTGTTTGGTTACAATAAATAAATTTAGTAATAAATAAAAGAAGTCTTCTGAATCCATCTTTAAAAAATAACTAGATATCTTGATATAACAATGCATATTCTAACACATAAACAACACATTCTATAGATTTATTTAAGATAGAACTAGAACTCTGTAATCCTTTCTTAAAATTTTTTGGAAACCACGTGATGTATTTAAAAGTCCTGGCTGCTCGAGTACTCCACCTGTGTCTCGGGAATGATGGGACTGTCTTCAGGAGAAGATCTGAAAAAGGTGGATAAAGGCGACGACACAATGACAGGGTTTGGCCTCACAAATCCACTGAGATCACAGCTGGGAATGTCGTTCTCCTCTTTCTTCATGACCAGTGTATCCATCACATAAAAGACACTCCATGGAATCCACACAGTGTGATACTGAGTGAGGAACGGGGACCGTTCAAACACCAAAGTCAGAGAAGCCCCGCCATTTGCCACCAAGTCAAACCTAAGAAAAAACAAGGTACACTTAGTGAATTATTTGGATCCCGTGTAACTGCCAACATCCACCTCCCTAAACTAACATTTTATAAAAAAAAGTTAACTTTCTTTCCCAACTTTTATATTAAAATTTTAAACCCTACAGTAATATTAAAAGAATTATACAATGAACATTGATAAGCCCTTTACCTAGATTCACCAATTTGGCATCATTTTGCCCAATTTGCTTTATTTATCTATGTAACTACCTACCTTTTTTTTTTCTCCAGAATCATCTTAAGTTGTAGACATTATGAAATGTCACCCTGAAATATTCCAACATGCATCTTCTAAGAAAAAGAACATTCTCCTACAAAACCATATTATTATTATACCTTTGAAAGTAAAATCCACTTTTGAAGAAGTACATGGGTATGTTACTTTAAATTCCTACCACATGTACTGTGAACAGATTTCTGGAGTCTAAAACTCGTTGTATTTCTACATTAAAAGGACAATAAAGCATTCTTGGTGATACAAGAGTGTCCAGTTTTTACACTTAACATACTTCCAACAGACGAGTGTGACAGGACTAACTTACATTCCATCCTGGCGGGTAATGGTGTATCCATATTCTGGGTAATGCAAAAAGGAGACATTTACTCCAATAAGTGGAGTTCCATCAGCAGTTAGTACTTGGCCTCTGATGACGGATGCAAGGCTGTGGGAAATGTGGAACAGAGTCAAGATTTGTCTTCTCAGGGCAGCTTTGCCAGAATTTTCAGCTAATATAGCCTAAAAATAATACTACCACAGGCAATCAATTGTTATTCACAAAATCGCACCTGAAATACTCCCAAGACAATGCCCCTTTTAATTCAGTGTAATTTATATTCTCTAAATGCCTTGTGTTTACCCTGGGTTTTAATTCACTGTAGTCTGTTTTTTGGACTTATCAAGGCCAATAATTTAGAGATAAAATTAAAAAAAATAAGCTCTGTGCTTCTTTGCATAAGCTGTATATCTGATGCTTACATGAAGAAAAGTATACTTCCCAATTAATTCTGAGGCGATCCATAAATCTGCAGGGACCAAGAAGTATGAAATTTAAGGAGGCAATAAGGAACATTTCTGCAACAACTTTTAATCAACTGCTGGGCCTAACTGCATTAATGCTGTTAAATTACTGCAGACCCAGGAGTTCTAGTGTAAATCATCTTTGCTCAGTGAGACACGAGACACCTGCTTGCACTTGCTGGTTTATTTTCAGGTCATTACGGCTCCGTGAAGCACCAGTGAAACAGCTTATGTGATCTCGCTGCCACGCTGTTAGCAGTTCCATTACATTAATTCATAATTTATATTATTTAGTGAGCTCAGCTACAAGAAAAAGTGCACTTCTGTTTTGCCTTTTGGGGTCTTTTCATTGCTTCTTTTGAAACATTTCCAACTGTGCTAACGAAATCAACTAGTTAAATGAAGATTTACTGACTCCTTAATGGAAGGTCCTGTTATGTCTCAGGTACTGAAATTGACAAAGTATGTCAAAATGCTTGAAATGTGAAGTTTGGTGAAGAATTTGCCAAAAGAGAAAAAAGTACTTAAAAAAAAAATAGGACATTTCTCAAATTCACAGTCATCAGCACTTCACATGAAGTGCACGTAATGTTGGTAGTAGCAGTACAGATCAACGCAAGCAAAAGATGCGCTAACCTCTTATTGAAAGGACTTTCTCCAGGTATAACGTGGGTGCTGTCGGATCCTATGAGAAAACTGATTCGGTCGTAGAAGGGTTTGGCAGCTTGCTGAGAGGGTGACTGTAAACTCTGGCTAATGACGTCCTGAGGGTCAGGCAAGCCACGGCAGTACGGCTGGTTTTGGCAGGAACTCTGCAGGCAGCAGTCAGGATCCATGCAGTCAATGAGCCCGTCTGCAGAAAGAAAGTCCACCATTGAGAGGGTTCTCCTTTTCCTGCCATGATGTGGGGAATAAGTTTTTCTGTTTGCTTACACCCAGTGATCCTCCCCACTCCCGTGTTATAGTCGTATTCATGAGGGATACTTCTAGAAACCAGATAAAATATAACACGTGCAGCAGCTTTCATGGGAAGTAAATATTTGAACTGGAAATGGTTCAAAGGAATCGTATAATGTTGATTCCAAATAAGAAATAAAAAATTACTGACTGGAATAATCTATTCGTGTTACAAAGGAATATGGATTAATTGTAAGCACGATTAAAAATCAAAAAACCAAACTTGTTGCCATCAAGTTGATTCTGACTCATGGTGACCTCACGTATTGCAGAGTAGAACCATTCCATGGAGTTTTCTCGGTTGTAATCACTACAGGTAGAGGGTCAGCAAAAAAAAGAGGAAGACCCTCAACTAGATGGATTGACACAGTGCCTACAACAATGTGCTTAAATATAGCAATGATTGTTGAGAATGGAACAAGACTGGGGAGTGTTTCATTGTATTGTACGTGGGGTCGCTGAGTCAGAACTGACTCGATGGCACATAACAACAACAATCTTTAGGGTGGCAGATCGCCAGGCCTTTCTTCCGAGGTGCTAGCAGGTGGGTTAGAACCACCAACCTTTTAGGTTAGTAGTTCAGTGCAAACGATTTGTGCCACCAGGGGCTTTTTTATAAGTCTAATTATTCATCCTATATTTTGGAGAAAATGTACTAGGAGGTAACATAGTAGGTGTGTATGGTAAATGGATAGGGGCCTATACAGAGTGTGAAGCTCCGAAATTTGGGAAAGGATCAGAAAAACAAATCTGTGAAATGAAACAAAAAAATCTGTAAAAATATAAATCAGCTTTACATGGATGAGATTAGACAGTCACTTTTCAAGGAAATACAGGCATACCTTGTTTTATTGTGCTTTGCAGATACTGTGTTTTTTACAAATCGAAGGTTTGCAGCAACCTTGCTTTCAGCAAGTCAATCGGCACCACTTTTCCAACAGCATGTGCCCACTTTGTGTCTCTGTGTCACATTTTGGTAATTCTTACAACATTTCAAATGTTTTCATTATTATTATATCTGTTATGGTGACCTGTGATCGGTGACCTTTGATGTTACTATTGTAATAGTTTTGGGGCTCCACGAACTGTGCCCATATAGATGGCAAACTTCATCGATAAATGTGTGTGTTCTGACTGCTCCGTCAACCTGCCGTCCCCCTTATCTCTCCCTCTCCTTGGGCCTCCCTATTCCCTGAGGCACAACAATGTTGAAGTTAGGCCAATTAATAACCCTACAATGGCCTGTAAGTATCCAAGTGAAAGGAAGAACCGCACATCTCTCACTTTAAATCAAAAGCTAGAAATGATTACGCTTAGTGAGGAAGGCATGTCGAAAGCTGAGACAGGCTGACAGCTCGGCCTCTTGTGCCAAACAGTTAAGTTGTGAATGAGAAGAAGTGCTTGAAGGAAATGAAAAGTGCTATTACAGTGAACACACGAATGATTAGAAAGTGAAATAGCTGATATGGAGAAAGCTTTAGCAGTCCGGATAGAAAATTCAACCAGCCGCAACATTCCCTTCAGCCAAAGCCTAATTCAGAGCGAGGCCCAAACTCTCTTCAATTCTGTGAAGGCTGAGAGAGGTGAGGAAGCTGCAGACGAAAAGTCTGAAGCTGGCAGAGGTTGGTTCACAAGGTTTAAGGGAAGAAGCCGTCTCTATAACATAGAAGTGCAAGGTGGAACAGCAGGCGCGGATGTGAGTTATCCAGAAGATCTCCTTTAGATAGTCGATGAAGGTGGCTACACTAGCAAATTTTCAGTGTAGACAAAACAGCCTTATGTTGGAAGATGATGTCCCCTAGGAGTTTCACAGCCAGAGAAGAGGAGTCAAGGCCTGGCTTCAAAGCTTCAAAGGAAGCTTTGTGTTAGGGGTTAAAGCAGCTGGTGCTCACTTAATGCCCCCCAAATCCCAAGGCCCTTAAGAATTATGCTAAATCTGCTCTGCCTGTGCTCTCTAAATGGGACAACAAAGGCTGGATGACAGATAGCACACGCGCTTACAACACGGTTCACGGAATATTTTAAGCCCACTGTTGAGAACTACTGCTCAGAAAAAAGAGATTTCTTTCAAAATATTACTGCTTATTGACAATGCACTTGGTCACCCCAGAGCTCTGACGAAGATGTACAAGGAGATTAACGTTTTCATGCCTGTTATAACGTCCAATCTGCAGAGCATGGATCAAGGAGTCATTTTGACTTTCAAGTCTTATTATTTAAGAAATACATTTCATAAGTTTACAGCTGCCATAGACAGTGATTCCTCTGACGGATCTGGGCAAAGTAAACTGAAAACTTTGTGGAAAGGATTCATCACTCTAGATGCCATTGAGAACATCCGTGATGCATGGGAGGAGGTCAAAATATCAACATTAACAGCAGTTTCGAAGGAGCTGATTCCAACGCTGATGGATGACTCTGAGCGGTTCCAGACTTCAGTGGGGAAGTAACTGCAGATGTGCTGGAAACTGCAGGACAACTAGAAGTGGGGCCTGAAGATGGGACTGAACTGTTACGACCTCATGATAAAACTTCAACAGATAGGAGTTGCCTCTTATGCATGAGCCAAGTGGTTTTTGAGATGGAATCTACTCCTGGTGAAGACGAACATTGTTGAAATGACAACAGAGGTTTTAGAAGATCACATGAACTTAGTTGATTAAGTAGCAGTAGGTTTGAGAGGACTGACTCCAATTTAGAAAGAAGTTCTACTGTGGGTAAAATACTGTCAAACAGCATCGAATGGTACAGAGAAATCTTTTGTGAAAGGAAGAATCAATCGATGTGGCAAACTTCACTGTTGTCTTATTTTAAGAAATTTCCGCAGTCACCTAAACCTTCAGTGACCACAACCCCGATCAGTCAGCAGCCATCGACATCCTCGGGCAAAAAGATTACAACTTGCTGAAGGCTCAGATGATGGTTAGCGTTTTTTAGCAATAAATAATTTTTTTAACTAAAGGTATTTATTCTGATTTTTAGACATGATGATATTGCACACTTATTTGCCATGAAGTCAATTCCAACTCATATGACCCTACAGGACAGAGTAGAACTGCCCCATAGGGTTTCCAAGGAGCTGCTGGTGAATTCGAACTGCTGACCTTTTGGTGACCAGCCATAGCACTTAACCACTCTGCCACCAAGGCTCCAGTACAGTGTAAACAAAACTTTTATATGCACTGGGAAGCCAAAAAATTCATGTGACTTGCTTCACTGTGACATTCACTTTATTGTGGTGGTCTGGAACTGAACCTGTGGTATCTCCAAGGTATGCCTGCAGTCTCCTTGAGAAGGAGCTGTAAAGTGTGTTCCAGATAAAATTAAGGCATTTCCCAAATTTTACACTGGAGTCTGAGCCCCTAGTATGCCTCCCCTAAAATGGAGGTAATTAAAAATGTGACAAATGTAAAAAAGGCTTCATATTGGAAATTATAAGAAATCCCTTATGGAAAAATGACCTATAGTGTTGGTGACATAAAAGGAGTAAGGAGCAGAAACAACTCACCAGTGCCTTCTCCAGAAACATAAAAAGGGAACTACAGTCAACGGCCCATGTAAGTATTTTGTTTAAAACATATAATCCAACCTATTAGTGAATGAGTGTGTCACGTTATGATGGTTGGAGGGCAATATCCTTTAAGGTCATTATTAACTGACACATGGATTTTGATCTGCTTGGCAATTACACTTCTCAGTATAGATTAATAGAAACATTAGTTTCTGAAGACTTTCATCGCTCTTGGGAGGACTGACAAAACAGTTTCAAAATCTTCAAACCAAAGTATCAGGTCTTGGTGTGGCCCTGTTATGTTAAGTTTAGCTTAAAATATCCAGTTGACCTGTATGTCTATTTACATAAAGGTGTTTGAATCACTTTCATTTTTTTAAAAATACACTAGCCATTTATTTGATTTAGGCCACTCAGTAATAGACTGTAAGTTGTCTCTTCATTACCTGATAGCAAACCAAGACCAAAAAAAAAAAGTCTAAATTGAATTATATTGCCCATTTTAGAAAGTAGGTTAGAACAATACAGGTAAGGTAAAAAACAAGAGATGAGGGGGCCTACCTCAGTGCCATTAAGTCATTTTGTCCATCTTAAGAAGAATGCAGTAACTTTTGTGATTTCTTCCCTAACACCCATTTCCTCCTCTTTGGGCAATGGCTCTACATTTTCATTTGGGTATCCAGCCCTCCTAACTCACAGTCCATACATGTTCCCCTTCATGCTTGGTTCAGGAATGTACATGTGACCCAACATGTCTTACTAGGAACTACCTGAATGGACATTCTAACCACCTCCCTACCCCAATCAAAAGCTTGGAGCTGTAAGGCTGTGAGGTAGGGATTGCTATAGCCATTTTGCTGCCACTATAGGAGAATCTCTCTGAGAATGGAGCTATCCCAAAAAAAGCAGAGCCAAGACCTGGGTTTCTGCAATACGCTACACCTGCTCTCCTGGGCTTTTCAGTTACAGAAGCCAAAGAATTCTCTTCTTCCTTTAGCCTGTTTACATTGGATTTTCTGTCACTTACAACTGAGAGAGACCTACCTTATCCAGAGACAGTAACTAAAAATCTCCTATTTCTCTGGTAGTTGAAAAAGAAATAGTTTAATCAGTGAATACTTGAATTAAATTTATGATATTGTTCTCTCTTTATATTAATATTTTAATCTTTTTCTTACCATAATTTCTAGACAAATGAAAATGTATGGGTCAGAATTTCTGATAAGCAGATCTTCTTGCATAAGACAGTTTCCTTAAGATAGTTTAATTTTCATGTTTTTTTTATGTGTTACATTTCTAAAAAATTAAGTGCTAATTATTTGAAACTGCACGTTCATTCCTTTCAAAAAGATTTAAAATCATGTTTCAAGAAAATCAAATGAAACTGAGCTTTGAAATTTTATGTAAATTTATCAAAATAGTACTTTCTTAGCCAAAAGGCCATAAAGATGAAACATGTCTAAACATTACTCAAAACTTGTAGCGGAGGAAAGAGATGGAATTAGGCGGTATGCCTGTTCTTCACGAGGGCACACTGCAGTGATCACACTGTATTCCTGCATCTCCCTCGAAGGACGGAAGCACTGTTATTAAGACTCAGAGCTCTAAAGTGGTACACTGTTAATCTATTGCCCAATATCACTTCTGGCTTCAAAAAACAATTAAAAAAAACTTCAGTAGCAATTCACAGTCATATGCTGAAGTTTTATGAAAATCTTTAATATCTGCTTGAAGATATATTTCATTTAAGCGTGTTTACTTTGTGGATTTAGAATGGGTACATATGCTTGGGAGAGTAATTAAATATAAAGATTTTATGTCCTGGCAGGTTTTCCCTTTATATTAATCCTTTAGCATATAATAGAAACTACTCAATAGGGTACTTCCAAATCTTAAATTTCACCTCCATTAATCTGGTAAATTAAGGGTTAAACGCTCCTCACCCTCTTTACCACCCCCACAACACTCCCTCGGTGTCTCCCCTTAGGTAATATGTGGTACAGTTGCCAGGAAGGAATGCTCAAATTTAGTCATTCATCTTTGTTAGTTTACAAAAAGAAAACGTACATCTGGCATGTATCTGAAGGTCATAAAACTGCATGAGATTGACACCTTCTAAACTAATCAGTTGGAAATGCATTTTTACAAGCCTCTCTGCTAACATCAATCAGGGAAAGAATCTCATTTTCAACAGCCAAGATGCAGGGACACACTGTTTGTTGTTTTTCTGCAGAGTTTATCGGTAGCTTGCTCAAAGAAGTGACGGATGGTTACGAATCTGGTTCCCTATAACTTGAGAAAACGTTTTTCATTCTTTGTCTGCACTTCTATAGCTAGGGCTATCTAGTACATCTAAGTTGATTACCCTCTTGCCCAAATGTATAGTGTAGCAAAATTGTGAACAGCTTCTCAGAATCATCGAGAATCCATTTTCTTCTCAGTAATATTAGCTTGGCTTAAATTTATATCGCTTTAGAAACCATATCTAATAGCGTTAATAAAAAAAAAAATCTAGAGAAAATCAGAAATGCTCAAAACCCACTGAATAACAACTTCAATTATCAGTTAAGAGCCTTTCTTTCTTCGGTTTTGGCTTTCCAATGTAAGTGGTACTTTGATGTGGAGAATATAGTTCGTGCCTCCCTCCACTTAGTCCTTAATATTATTGCTCTAGTCATCTTTTCTGTTCATATTTTTGAACACGTTTCTATCATTCTTAGGCCTTCCAGTCGGTCTACAACAGTGGCTGGCAAACTTTTTCTGTAAAGGGCCACACGTTAACTATTTTAGGCTTCATGAGCCTTACAGTCTCGGCTGCAACTACTCAGCTCTGCCATGGCAGTTCTAAGGCAGCCACAGACAAGATGGAAATGAAGGGGTGTGACTGTGTTCAAATACAACTCTGCTTACAAAAACAGGCTTTGGCCTGAAGGCCATAGTTTGCTGACCCCTCCTCTACAGATGATTTCATGATCTTGCTTCAAGGTTTCTACTCTTCCTTTTTTTCTTTTATTCTTCAGATCATTCTTGATATTTTTCTGGCAAATTTAAACAATGTAGATTTTGCCAGATTATTAAAACTTCTGACTTTAAGCCTTTTCCTAGGTTACCCTCTGAGGGTTAAAGAACCGGGTTTTATCATTAAGTAAGATGGCCTTTGTCCCAGGCTCTGGGAAAAAAAAAAAAAAAAAAACTCTTGGAGTAGTTGAGGTACCTTGGTCTGGGACTTCTTGGGCATACTTGAGAAACTGCTGGGCAATGGGGTTGGCCACATCAGAAAAGACTCACCTGGAAGGCATGCCTTAGGAGGCATGATTTAGCCTATCATGCAGGACTGGCTGATAAAAATTCAGAACACTAAGGCTCAGAGAGCTTCCTGGTTGGAGAGAACATCTGCTCTTGGGATGGTTATGTGTCCCTTGGGACACAGAACTCCACACTGGGAAGCCTCCAGAACTCCCCCGCAAAAGACACCTCTTAATTTGTATACTTTTTTGGCTATAACAAATCAGTAGTTGTATGTATGGTATACTTTCTGTGTATTCTCTGAGTTGTTCCAGCTAATTATTGAACCCAAAGGAATGGTGGGAGCCAGCAAGTCAGAAAGTAAAGGTATCGTGTGGACTCATGAATTTGTGGCTGGCATCCTGAAGGGGTAGTGGGAAAACAGCCCAAATTGGTGGTTAGCAGGTCAGAAGGCTGGGGAGCTCTGACCTAGCTATGGATGGCTAGGGTCAGAGAGAGAGAGAGAGTGCTGTGGGGGCAGCGTGATGAAGATGGAGAAGAGGGGATGTGAAGCCTGGATCAATCTCCACATTTTGGGGTTGGGTTCATGCTGACCCTTACCGTGTATCCTGTGCACTGACTTTGCTCTGCTTGTCAAGACTCTCACTTCCTTCTTTCCAGCAGCGATGGCTATTTTTATTTGTTATTCAAAACCTTGATTAACTGACTGGATAATATGTCATGAATTTCCTTTTTACTCTAAAATAATGAATGTCCAACCTCCACAGTATTTGGAAGGTCCTCAAGTTGCATAGTAACTTCCACGTTAGAGGGAATTTCTCTTGCAGTATTTTATTTGGGGAAGTCAGAATTCCAAAAGTTGACAGGTACACCTTTCGATATTCTGTCCAGTCATCATTCTGTAATATGCATGAAACTCATTTGCTCATTACTGAATTAGCATCACGTTTGGTTTTCTGTATATTCTCGGTTTGTCTGCTTCAGAGCACTCTCCGTGGCTTTGGTCTTCATGTTCATGTCATTTTAACGCTAATGACTCCAGACTGATCATTCTACTGAACTCCAAACTCCAAAGCTGTCTTCCAAGTATTTCCACTTGGATATCCCACAGGCCTATCAAAGCCAATATGTCTAAAACATATCATATGACCTTCTCCCCCAAACTTGCTATTTTCTCCTATCTTTCCTATTTCAGTGAATGGTACCATCACTCACCCACCTAGTTTCTCAAAGTAGAAACCCGGATGTCTTCCTTGACTCCTTCTCCTTTCTTCCTTTTTCTCTGTACTCAGTAATTACAAGTTCCTTCTTTTCTTCATCCAGAAATATACCCTGAATTGCCTATTTCTTTCCATTTCGCTGTAATTAAACTTCAAGCCGCCATAGTCATCTCCTGATAAGGTTTCAACAAGCACTTGGGTCTCCTGGTTTACTTTAGCCAGAGTAATCCTTATAGAAATCATATTTTATTATTTTACTTCTCCAGCTAAAATACTTCCTTTGCTGATCTCATTGCCTTCTGAGTAAAGTCAGGACTCCTTAACATGGCTTATAACATCTTTCATGATGATTGTTTTCTCTAACCATCTCCCCACTCTCAACCTCCCAATTCCTCTTCGTCCTTCAGGAATCGGCTCAGATGTACAGTCTCTGGGAATCCAGAGAACCTAGAGTTAATTACTCCCATTAGCAGTATGTACTTCTCTGTTAAGGCTCTTAATGTGACAGTTGTCTGTTTGAGGTCACTGAGGGCAAATCTAGTTCACTTTGTATCCCCAGCACTTAGCACCCTTCTGGAGCACAGTGGGCATTTGTTTGCTGACTAAAGGAATGGATGACTATGGGCCTGGAGATTGTGAGATCTAAATGGGTGCATATTATGTTTTAAAAGCACATTAATGATACTCTCTGGTTTTCTTTTAGACCTTAGAGATACCATACTAATTCCTAAATTACTTTTTTGTTTTTTGACTCCAACAGGTACTGAACAAATGCTCTTGCTTAATTAGGAGATCCATAAAATTATAAAAAGTATTACAAGAAATGATACAAAATAATTTGTATAATCTTACATAGGGAGAGACTTTACCTAAGACGACAAAAAAAACCAGAATTCATGAAACGAAAAAGATGAACCTATAAACATTGACCTCACATCCATCGAAAACTTATGCACGACAAAACACACCACAAACAAGGTTAAAAGATAAGTGAAAACATGTGATAAAGTATCTGTCACACATCTAACAAAGAATTAATTAGTAGAATACATAAAGCGCTCCCAAAAATTAAACAGGAAAGGTCAAACAACCCATAGCAAAAAAAAAAAAAAAAAAGGACAAAGGAGCTAAGTGATTAGCAAAAAAAATATAAATGGTCAAGAAGCATATATAAAGATCCTTAATCTAACTAGTATTTGCAAAAGGTAAATTAAATCAAACAAACAAAAAAAATGGGGTCATTTTCCCCCATCAGACAAAATTCATTGTTTTCACTTCGTTGAACAACTTTATGTACAATGATTACACGCGGATCATGACCGTGGTGGAAACACTCTTCCATCTGATGACGTGTACACTGGTGAAGCCTACCTGTGAGACAATTTGGCAGTAACTATCAAAATTAAAATATCCTTTGACTCAGCAATTCCACTTCGAAAAATCTGCCCCCAAGGAAGTATTGATACATTTACACAAAGATTTAGATGTGTATACTTATATATATATACACAAATTCACTACAGATTTATCTATATACTAGTAGCAAAAAATCAGAAGCAACTAAATTACTGTTGATGTAGGAGTGGTAAAATCAATTGATACAGCCGCGATTCTGTTATAAAGAATGCGGTATACAGGCATAAAAAGATCTCTAAGATATGCTCTTTAGAAGAATAAAATCTAGGATGGTACTTTTAGTATAATTCCATTTAAGTTTAAAAACACATATGCTAATATTTATATAAATGTGCATATAATGTACTGAGAGAGGACTAAAAAGATCCGCACCAAACTGTTGACAGTGGTTAACTCTTTTGACAAGGAGAGTGAAATATTTGTGTACTTCTACTCACCCTCGCCAAGGGCGCCGGGGCGCTTAACCTGGAGATACTCGTGTCCTGAGGAGGTCATGTGTAAAGGCACACAGTAGAACTCCAACACTCACTTCTACATTTTGAAGCTTGAGGTGGCAACTAATTGGTAACTGGTGTAGAATACAGCAGAGACTAAGGCTCCGTCCCAGCCTGTGAAGCTTTGATTTTTCCTCTCCTTCTTAGAACTGATTAAAAAATAGTAGTAAAACCCCAAGTTCCTGGCGTACTATTAGGGGATTACTGAGGGCCTTTGCTTCTAAAACTGGATTTCTCTTTCCTAGAATGGAAATAGCATAAGAATTCTGTGGACAGCAAAAGGATGCAGAGAAATCTGAAACTCTCCTCCAAAGCAAGATCCAGTCGAGTCCTTCAAGCTAAGAGTAAATTTCCCCCAAACCACCATCTACCAGGGTAATGTGTTTCAACGCTGTGAGATTGAGCACCGCTCCGCGATCTGATAATATCTGGATTCCTTCAGGTAAGTATTTATGATCTCTTCTTCTTTTTTATTTTTCCTTCTCTTCCCAGTGCTTTTACTCTCTATGTAATTTTTATTTCTAAATTTGTTGTTGGAGAGCACAACGGTCTCATCCTACTGCTAGATGTTTTTTAATCTACTTTCAAAATATTTCCTTATTTTCATTTGAGAAAATCTCCAAACTTAGACTGTGTCCCATTCATCACCCCATTTTGATGCTTACCTCAAAACTCATCCATTTCTCTGGTTCTCTTTTTATCTTATTTATCATTATTTTTCTTACAGTTTAAGCCTTTAATTTCTGTTTTTACTCCTTTTTCTATTACTTTCTAATTTATGAATGATATCAAGTGAGTTGTGCTCTCTTCTTTACTGTCATCAGCGTCCAAAGACTTAAACAAAAGCCCTGTTTTAGGTACATTTTCCTCCACAAAGTAATAACTCTGAAGGACAAGGAACAACTATTAACTTATAAGTAAGATATATTATTCCTGGCAGGAGTTATATTCGGGCATTCTACCATCCTGGCACAAGCTTTAGTATGAGACTTTTAAAGTCATTCTTGTGCCCTCAACCGTCCAATCAAGGTAGTGCTTGAGGCCCATGCCTCAGGTAACCACAGGGGTCCTCACTACCGGAGGACCACTGTTTTAGTCATCTAGAGCTGCTGTAACAGAAATACAACAAGTGAATGGCTTTAAGAAACAGACATTTATTTTCTCACAGTCTAGGAAGCTACAAGTACAAATTAAGGGTGCCATTGCCAGCTCCAGGGGAAGGCTTTTTCTCTCTGTCAGTTCTGGGGGAAGGTCCTTGTCATCAATCTTCCCCTGGTCTAGGAGCTTCTCAGTATAGGAATCCTGGTCCCAAAGGACACGCTTGCTCCTGGCTCTTCTTTCTTGGTGGCAGGAAGTCCCTCTCTTCTCTCAATTCTCTCTTTTATATCTCAAAATAGACTGACTCAAGATACAACCTAATCTTATAGACTGAATCCTGCTTCATTAACATAATTGCCTCTAATCCTGCCTCATTAACATCATACAGGTAGGATTTACAACCCTTCAGAAAATCACGCCAGATAGCTAAGTGGTAGACAAGCACACAATACTGGCAATCATAGCCTAGCCAAGTGGACATACATTTTTGGGGGACACAGTTCAATTCTTAACAACCTGTTAAGATAAGGAGTTGTGATTAGGTCTACCTAGCAAGAAGAAGGATGGGAACACGGTAGCAACTGCCAGAGATAATGTACTTTTGAGAACCGTCTTGTTAATCAGTCTCTCAAGTTCCTGAAAACATAATCGTCTCTGGCAAGCTGTTGCATTTTGATGCTTCCACAGTGGGACCACCCTATAGGGAATTAAAGTCAAGAAACCTTCTATGGAATTGCCTGGCTGACAGATTCTTACGGGTAGGCTAGGTAAAAGCAATGATGCTTATAAAGGTATGTGTTGCTGTTTTTTGTTAGCTGCTGTTCAGTCAGCCTCTGACTCACAGTAACCCTACACACAAATGGAAGGAAATGCCGCCTGATCCGGTGCCAACCCCAAGATCGACTGGGGACTGGACCATTGTGAGCCTTGGGGTTTTCACTGGCTTAGTTTTGGAAGCAGATCACCAGGCCTTTCCTCCTAGTCCATCTTAGTCTGGAAGCTCTGCTGAAGCCTGTTCACAGGTACAGCAACATGTGAGTCTCCACTGACAAATGGGTGGTGACTGCACTGGCTGGGAGCCAAACCCAGGACTCCTTAGAAGGTGAGAATTCTACCTCTGAACTACCAAGGCCTCATAAAATTATAGAGGGAGAATTAAATAGCTGCCTTGCAAATCTTTGACAGGGAAAGCAGTCACAGGTTCAGCACTGGTTTTCTTGTTCTCAAGTAAAAAGGCTATAATTTGGAAGAGACAGAAAATAGAAGAAGATTCTTTTTGAAATGAATACAAGGCTATTAGTCATGCAGAATAGTTACTGGAGTATATTTTCCCAGTGTATAAACACTAATGCTATGGAGAGCTATTTTCCTGCACCTGTGTGCCTTTCCATTTGGGCAGGTGATTTAATTCAGTCTGATGGGAGTCAGTCAGGCTCAGGTGCAGGCCCAGGCCTCTTGGAACCATTGAAAAATGTGCCTCTTTGTGCTGGGTTGCCGTGTTAGTGGAATGTAAGCCTAGAGCTGGTGGTGGCCATTTGGACGGAGATACTGGCCTTAGCACAGAAGAAGACAAGAGCTGACAGATGGATAAACCCAAATTTCTGTATCATTGTTTGAACACCTGGGTCAAACTACGCCTGAATTTTTCAGTTACATAAGCTAATAATTTATTTTAGGCTTAAAATCTTTTGGATTGAGTTCCTATCATGTGCAACCAAAAGAGTCTTCCTGGTGAGGATAAGTGAATAAATAGTACCTTCAGGAATAGAAAGGATTTCCTTGTTGAGGGAAGGAAAAGTCTGAGGTACAGTGCTCTATGACACAGAGGGTTTCCTAAAAGAGGTATGCAAGGACTAAAGCATGTGACTGTGAAGGGTCACTATCCTAATCCCCACTCCAGACCACACATCATTTAAGAGTGACCAGTCCCTATCTCTTTACCTTTCTTTTCTATGATCTTAGCAACTTCATGATCAGAGTGAGTTCTGGGATACCAACAAGAAATGACTCAATCTAGAGATGGGCTGACTTTTTAGGAGCTAAAAAGCCTTGTCTAGACATATACTGTTGATCATTTGCTCTGAAAACTTTCTCAACTAGGACAGGTTATCTTGTGGCTACTCCCAAAGTGGGAAGGTCTACGTGCTCAGTTTGGAGATGTTATCCACCATTATGTGGTGCAAGGACCATCTTTCAGACTTCCACTTTATGATATAAAATCTGCTATTTCATGGCCTCTGCCAAGTTAAATGAGCTGTTCCAACAGTTACTGTTTGATACCTGGAGGCAACTTGTTCATTCCATACAGGGTGCACATCTTTGTCAGGGCTTTGTCGTTGGTGCTAGATGCTGTCAAGTCGGTTCTGACTCATAGCAACCCTGTGCACAACAGAACAAAACACTGCCTGGTCCTGTGCCATCCTTACAATCGTTGTTATGCTTTAGCCCATCATTGCAGCCATTGTGTCAACCCACCTCGTTGAGGGTCTTCCTCTTTTCCGCTGACCCTGTACTTTACCAAGCAGGGTGTTCTTCTCCAGGGACTGAACCCTCCTGACAACATGTCCAAAGTATGTAAGATGCAGTCTCGCCATCCTTGCTTCTAAGGAGCATTCTGGTTGTACTTCTTCCAAGACAGATTTGTTCATTCTTTTGGCAGTCCATGGTATATTCAATATTCGTTGCCAACACTACAATTCAGAGGCGTCAATTCCTCTTCGATATTCCTTATTCATTGTCCAGCTTTCACATGCATATGAGGTGATTGAAAATACCATGGTTTGGGTCAGGCGCACCTTAAGTCTTCAAGGTTTCAACACTTCAAAGAGGTCCTTTGCAGCAGATTTGCCCAACGCAATGTGTCCTTTGATTTCCTGAGGGCTGCTTTCATGGGTGTTGTTTGTGGTCACAAGTAAAATGAAATCTTTGACAACTTCAATCTTTTCTCCATTTATTACGATGTTGCTTATTGGTCCAGGTGGGAGGATTTTTGTTTTCTTTATGTTGAGGTGCAATCTATACTGAAGGCTGTGGTCTTTGAACTTCATTAGTAAGTGCTTCAAGTCCTCTTCACTTTAAGCAGGCAGGGATGCGTCATCCTCATAAGGAAGATTGTCAGTGAGTCTTCCTCCAATCCTGATGCCCCATTCTTCTTCATATAGTCCAACTTCTTGGATTATTTGCTCAGCATACAGATTGAATAGGTACAGTGAAAGGACACAACCCTGATGCATACCTTTCCTGACTTTAAACCACTCAGTATCCCCTTGTTCTGTCTGAGTAACTGCCTCTTGATCTTTGAACAGGCTCCTCATGGGCACAATTAAATATTCTGGAATTCCCATTCTTTGTAATGTTATCCATAATTTCTTATGATCCACACAGTCAAATGCTTTTGCATAGTCAATAAAACACAGGTAAATATCCTTCTGATATTCTCTGCTTTCAGCCAGGATCCATCTAACATCAGCAATGATATCCCTGGTTCTATGTCCTCTTCTGAATCCAGCCTGAGTTTCTGGCAGTTCCCTGTTGATAAACTGCTGCAGCCACTTCTGAATGATCTTCAGCAAAATTTTGCTTGCGTGTTATATTAATGATATTGTTCGATAATTTCCACATTCGGTTGGATCATCTTTCTTGGGAATAGGCATAAATATGGATCTCTTTCAGTTAATTGGCCAGGAAGCTGTCTTCCATATTTCTTGGTATAGACAAGTGAGCACTTCCAGCACTGCATCCGTTTGTTGAAGCATCTTGATATTCCGTCAATTCCTGGATCCTTGTTTTTCGCCAATGCCTTCGGTGCAGCTTGGACTTCTTCCTTCAGTAGCATCAGTTCCTGATCATATGCTACCTCTTGAAGTGGCTGAATGTCAACTAATTCTTTTTGGTATAATGACTCTGTGTATTTCTTCCATCTTCCTTTCATGTTTCCTGCATCATTTAATATTTTCCCCATAGAATCCTATTGCAACTTGAGGCTTGAATTTTTTCTTCAGTTCTTTCAGCTTGAGAAACACCAAGCATGTTCTTCCCTTTTGGTTTTCTATCTCTAGCTCTTCGCACATGTCATTTTAATCCTTCACTTTGTCTTCTCGAGCCGCCCTTTGAAATCTTCTGTTCAGTTCTTTTACTTCATCATTTCTTCCTTTTGCTTTAGCTGCTCGACACTCGACAGCAAGTTTCAGAGTCTCCTCTGACATTCATCTTGGTCTGTTCAGTGATCTCTTGCTTTCTTCATGTATGATATCCTTGATGTCATCCCACAACTCGTCTGGTCTTAGGTCATTAGTGTTCAATGTGTCAAATCTATTCTTGAGATGGCCTCTAAATTCAGGTGGGATGTACTCAAGGCTGTATTTTGGCTCTTGTGGACTTGCTCTGATTTTCTTCAGTTTTAGCTTAAATTTGCATATAAGCAGTTGATGGTCTGTTCACACTTGGCCCCTGGGCTTGTTCTGACTAATGATATTGAGCTTTTCCATTGTCTCTTTCCACAGATATAGTAGATTTGATTCCTGTGTGTTCCATCTGGCAAGGTCCATGTATATAGTCAACGTTTATGTTGGCGAAAGAAGTCATGAAGTCATTGGTCTTGTGAAATTCTATCATTTGATCTCAGGCATTTTTTCTATCACCAAGGCCATATTTTCCAAATACCGATCGTTCTTCTTTGTTTCCAACTTTTGCATTCCAATCACTAGTAATTATCACTGCACCCTGATTGCATGTTCAATCAATTTTAGACTACAGAAGCTTATAAAAATCTTTAATTTCTTCATCTTTGGCCTTAGTGGTTAGTATGTAAATTTGAATTAATAGTTGTATTAACTGGTCTTCCTTGTAGGCATATGGATATTATCCTATCACTGACAGCGCTGTACTTCAGGATAGATCTTGTAATGTTCTTTTTGATGATGAATGCAACACCATTCCTCTTTGAGTTGTCATTCCCAGCCTAGTAGACTATAATATGACTGTCCAATTCAAAATCACCAATACTAGTGCTTTGAGCTCACTAATGCCTAGGATATCGATGTTTATGTGTTCCATTTCATTTCTGATGATTTCTAATTTTCCTAGATTCATACTTCATACATTCCAGGTTCCGATTATTAATGGATGTTTGCAGCTGTTTCTTCTCATTTTGAGTCGTGCCACATCAGCAAATGAAGGTCCTGAAAACTTTGCTCTATCCACCTCATTAAGGTCGACTCTACTTTGAGGAGCCAGCTTTTCCCCAGTCATCTTTTGAATGCCTTCCAACCTGGGGGACTCATCTTCCGGCACTATATCAGACAATGTTCCGCTGCTATTCATAAGGTTTTCACTGGCTAATGGTTTTCAGAAGTAGACTGCCGGGTCCTTCTTCCTAGTCTGTCTTAGTCTGGAAGCTCAGCTGAAATCTGTCCTCCATGGGTGACCCTGCTGGTATCTGCATACTGGTGGCATAGATTCCAGCATCACAGCAACACACAAGCCTGCACAGTAAGACAAACTGACAGACACGTGTCAGGGCCTTAGTAATGAGTAAAAGGTTGCTCTTAGTGCTGAAAGCTGAACTGTGTGCACAGCTATTTGTCTGAACCTTAAAGAAACAAGGTTCACTAGGACAAGAGGTTTACTTCCTAGGAATGTGTAGGTGGTAAAAGAGTGGCTAAAGATAATCTCCTTTCATCTAATTCATTTGTAGGCAATTCCTCCTACTCCTCGGAAAGAATTCCCTTCTAAGGCTGCTTTTCCTTAAGCATTTCAGACAGATAAAGGAGGAGGTGATCCCCAGGCAAGGAGTGATACTGGTTTAGTGAGTTCCTTTTGAGGATCTTCAGGGTTAGGTAGTTGTGACAGGGTGAACTGAATTTGGTAAAAGAAAGTATCCTTTGGAGGGTGTTATGGGTTGAATTGTGACCCCCCCACCCCAAATATGTGTTGTAAATCCTAACCTCTATGCCCCGGGTTTATAATCCCATTGGGGAATGGTCTGTCTTTGTTATGTTAATAAGGTATATTAGCATAGGGTGCGTCTTGAGTCTAGCTCTTAAAAAAAAAAACTTTTTTTTTTTTTTTTCAATCTCTTACAAGATATAAAATGAGCAGGTTAAACAAGCAGAGACGGGGAGAGAGAGGCCAAGCCACAAGAAGACTATCCAGGAGCAGAAGCTCAAAGAGACAAGGACCTTCCTCCAGAGTTGACAGAAACAGAAAGACTTCCCCTTGAGCTGGCACCCTGAGTTTGGACTTCCAGCTTTCCTAACTGGTGATAAAATAAACTTGTTTGTTAAGGCCACCCGCTTGTGCTATCTCTGTCATAGCAGCACTAGATAACTAAGAGAATTTGGTGCCGAGAAATGGGGCTGCTGCTCTAACAGGTACCTAAAATGTGGAAGTGGTTTTGGAATTGGGTAATGGGTAGAGGCTGGAAGAGTTTTAAGGTGTCTAATAGTAAAAGAAAAAAGAAAAAAAAAATAGTAAAAGCCTAGATTGCCTTGAAAAGCCCGTTGGTAGAATCATGGACATCAAAGGCAATCCTGGTGAGGGCTCAGAAGGAATTGAGAGAAAGGAACTACAGAAAAAGTCTTTATTGTCTTAGAGAACGCGTATGCCGCCAGCCTGATGCTGCTAGAAACGTGGATGATAAACGTGCTTCTGGTGAGGCTTTGAAATAAAATGATGGGCATGGGATTAGACAACGGAGGAAGGGTGATGCTTCTACACAGTGGCAAAGAACTTGTCTGAATTACGTTCAAATGTTTCGTGGAAGTAGAAATTGTAAGTGATGAACTCAGATATCTGGCTGATGAGATTTCTAAGCAAGATCTTGAAGAGGCTGTGTGGTTTCTCCTTGTTGCTTACAGTAAAATCTAAGTGGAGAGATGGACTTAAAAAATGAACTGTGCAAAATGAAAACAAAACTTAAAGATTTGGAAAATTCTGTTGTAAAAAATAAGGACACATGTCCTAGAATGTTCACCAAGGACGTGGCTACAGAATCTTTTGTTAAAGAGATTAAATACGTGACTAATGGATCTAACCAACTACCAAAGTAGAAAACCCATCAACTTAGACTAAAGGGGACAGAGAAAAAACAAAAGGAGAGAACTCTGTCTTCCTCTTGGAATTCTACAGGCAGCAAACGGCCAAAGGAACTACACCTCTTGTCCTCCAAGAAAAGAAAGAAGAAAAGAACCATCCCCGGGGCAGCTTGGAGATTAGCAGAACTGTTGGACGGAGATGGGAATCAGAGCCTTCTTGATTTCACAGGGTGGGGCTGTGATTTCTGGGATCTCAAAAGGTGGGGCCACAGCCTCCTAGGTTTCAGAGTTGGATCTTTGCCAACTGAGTTCCTGAGTGTGGGGCTGCCATTAAGGTAAGCCAGGGGATGGGGCCACTGTCTAAAGCTGAGGGGGCAGGGCTGCCATACCCAAAGGGTAGAAGAATGGGGCCTACTGGGTCCAAGGGGATAGGGTTGCTACTCAGAAAGACTAAGCTGAGGGAGCAGAGTTATCATCTTATAGGGCCTGGAAGACGAAGCTGAAGCCTAGGGCCTAGGGACCTACACCAAGAATCCAGAGGGTGTGGCCAAAAACCAGAGTCTGGAGGGCAGGGATGGTCTCAGAGAACAGAAGATTATTTTCAAGCCTTGAGAGCTGATGTAATTTGTTCTGCTGGGTTCTGTACTTGCTTGCTGCCCATTATCCGTTCTTTCCCTCCAATTTCTCCCATTTATAATAGAAATGTCTACCTTGTGTGTGTTCCACCATTGTACTTTGGAAAGATAACTTGTATTCTAGATTTCACAGGTTCACAGGTAAGGAGGAATTTTGCCAAAGGATGGGATCTGCCTAATGGCTCACCATGTCTGATTGATATGATTCAGAACGTGAGATTTGGACTTGGAGGTGATCTAAGACTTTGAGGGTGATTTGATGGGGTGAATGTGTTTTGCATGTGTGAAGGACAAGGGGCCAAAGTGTAGAATATTATGGATTGAATTGTGTCCCCCCAAAAATATGCATGGTAAATCCTAACCTCTATGTCTTATAATTCCATTTGGGAATGGGCTGTCTTTGTTATGTTAGTGTGATAGGATTAGTGTAGGGTATGTTTTAAATCAATCTCTTTTGTGATATAAAAGATACTGAACAAATAAGTGAGAAAAGCAGAGTTTGGGGAAGAGAAATACCAAGCCACATGAAGATCACCCAGAAGCAGAAGCTCAAAAGAGACAATGACCTTCCTTCAGAGCCGACAGAGAGAGAAAGCCTTCCCCTAGAGCCAGCACCCTGAATTTAGACTTCTAGCCTCCTAAATGGTGAGAAAATAAATTTCTGATTTGTTTAAGTCACCCACTTGTGGTATTTCTGTTATAGCAGCAGTAGGTAACTAAGATAATTACCTACCTGATTCACACCTAAAGCCAAAAAAATACCAAACCCATTGCTGTCAAGTTGGTTCTGACTCACAGTGACCCTATAGGACAGAGTAGAACTGCCTCATAGGGTTTCCAAGGAGTGGCTGGTGGATTTGAACTGCTGGCCTTTTGGTTAGCAGCCTAGCCCTTAACCACTGTGCCACCAGGGTTTCCGTATACAGTGGTAAATACACAGGACACACTTAAATTCAAAGAACCCTCTAGTTTAGGTTATAAGGCACCCACGTTAGAATTTCAGAGTGTAACAAGGCTGGCGCTGAGATTTCTTCTAAGAAGATCAACACAATTAGGTTAGGGACAAGAATATAAATTATGTGAGACAAGTAGAGAATCCCCAGGAGGCCTTCCATCAGCTCAGATTCCCCTTGGAGAGGGAAGCCTAGAGATAGCCGAGTTTCAGGTTAATAAGAGCAAACAAAAGGGGAACGAGGCCATTTCGTAGCTGATAAATTCTGAGGAGAGCGGAAAGCCTCCTTAGCTGATAACAACACTCGAGAGTTGACCGGCCCCTCCTTTACGCCACAGTGTCCCTGCAGGCCCAGCCCTGCAGTTGGTCCCCTCTGAGAGGGCCTGTGACCTCCACGCTGCAATCTTGTAGAAGACAAAATCTAAAATACATGATCAAGGAAGAAGAGAAGCTCTCTTTTTCCCCTGGGCAACAGAAAACAACAGGCTAGTGATTCTTGGGGAAAAGTAACGAGGAAAGGTATCATCTGGGCTGTAGTTCAGAGAGAATTAATGCTGCCCTTTCTACATAAACCGGACAACCAAGCCCAGTGCCACTGAGTTGATTCTGACTCATAGCAACCATATCGGACGGAGTAGAACTGCCCCATAAAGCTTCCAAGGAGCGCCTGGCGGATTCGAACTGCCAACCCTTTGGTTAGCAGCCACGGCACTTAACCAGTACGCTGCCAGGGTTCCCCCTTTCTACATTCTACATAAAAAAAAAAAAAAATAGCACAGGGTAAAAGGAGACGGGGCGGCCAGGTCCTGCTACACAGGAAAAGCTTGGAGGGTTGAGGACCGCCTAAACGCATCAGCAGCAGAAAGGAAAGGGTTTTAGCCCAGAATCTGTGGCTCAAGTTTCTTGATAGTTCGGGTTGAAAGAAAATAGGAAGAGCAGGGAACCGTGTACCAGAAACTAAAGAGAAGAATCGCAGCTTCTCATCAGGGCGGCGGGGCAGACAGGACATCGGTGTGAGAGTGACGACAGGCAAGGCTGGAGTGCGGGCTGGGTTTTGGCCCTCTGCGTCTAAGAGAGCTGCAGCTAGGTGCACTCCAGGTACAGACGGGAAAAGGCTGTTTAATCTTCTCTGCGACCTTCTGGGAATTTCAGTTCGTCAAGATGGGTACTTTTGAGTGCAAAAGAAGGAAAACTGGACAATAACAGCGACCGCTTAGACCAGTAAGACCAGTTGTGGTGGAGTCAATTCCGACTTACGGTGACTGTGTGTGTCAGAGCAGAACTGTGCTCCACAGGGCTCTCGATTGTGCGTTTTTCTGAAGTAGATCTCCAGGCCTTTCTTCCAAGCTGCCTCTGACCTCTCAGTGACCAGCCGAGTGCGTTAACTGTTTGCAGCACCCAGAGACTCCAGCCACCACTGACAGCACACTACATAACCAGCGACATGCTGAGTCCCGGAGCCCTGGTGGCGCAGTGGTTAAGAGCTCAGGCTGCTAACCAAATGGTTGGCAGTCTTAATCCACCAGCTGCTCCCTGGAAACCCTACGGAGCAGTCCTACTCTGTCCTCTAGGGTCCTATGAGTCGGAATTGACTCGAGGCAATGGGTTTTTGTATACATTTTCTCACTTAATCCTTCAGAAGCTCTTTTATCCCTATTTTAGAGGTGAAGCAATTGAGGTTTAAAGAGATTAAGAATCTCGTTTAAAGTCACATAATTACTACATGGTGGAGTACAGATCTGTCAGGACCCCAAAACCTGCATTCTCAGCTAACACTGTGTTGCCCATGGGAGCGCTCCCAGAAGAGCAGATGGAATGACGTAGGGGTTAGGGAGACACATCCTCACCTACGGAGTATCTGACCATAGATGCCCAGGTAGGAACTAAACTCCTTCTAAAATCTCAGCGCTAAAACTATGCCAGAACTGAAGAGTTGTCACTAACCATCAGCTCTCACTCTGTATCCTCTGAAGTTAGAATACACACCCAATAAAGAAGACATTTATTAACAAAGAGCTTACATTGGGTGGAACATTGCAATCTTTTTAGCAAGGTGAGAAGCTAAGGCTAAAAAGACACTGGGCATAGCTTCAGGGGGACTGTTTTCTTCTTTGTTTTCGTTCACGCCTTTCAACAGAGGAGCTTGGAGAATACCTTGCATCTTATGGAAGCTTAGTTATTAAAATATTGCTTTAGAGCTCCCAGTTCACAGAGCCCTAAATACTACAGTTGAGGGGACAGTCAACTGGGGATCAGGAAAAGAAATGGAGAACAGCGGGCACTGATACTATAATTTGGTGACCTTGCTATTCCCCTGAACAGTAATAATCTTGCCTTTGTTTCAGAAAAAAACAGGTGGCAAATTCATTCTATCAACACTCATCCTTTTTTTAATCAGTCCAATCTATCGGGACCAGGTTTTTTGGCAGCAGACAGCTATGTGCTCACTGGAACTCATATACCTGGGCTCTGGCGCACACCTGCTTCCCTGCTCAGCATGTCTCACCTCCTTCGTTGTCCTTGCTGTCCGTGCAGAGGGTCTCCATGGCTACATCGCACCCTGCTCCTCTCCACCCTGGCTGGCAAACGCAGTGCCAGCCGTTTTGGTCCAGTGTACACCTTCCGTTGCTATTGCACAGACCAGGGCAGCCCTCTGTCAAGAGACAAAGAAGCAAAGCACAAGTGATTTGAGTAGTGCAAATTTTTGCACCCAAGATAAACAGAAAAGGGACACTCACTGGGGACAGGCCTTTTTAAACAGCACAAATACTGTAATTGCACATGGATAGAAACAGCAACATTGTCTAAGGGATCTAATTCTTCTCCAAGTGGCATCTTTGATTGGCCTGACCCTTGAGACACCACTTACCTGTGCAGGACAGAAATATATGCAACAACCCACTAAACAGCTGCAGGCCAGAAAAAATTAACTTCCATTTTTTCCTTTAGCAAAGCAACAAGGTTGACTGCACGGTGTGAAAAAGCATCTCTACCAAATAATTTCAGAATCCCTAATATGGATTTTTAATCTGCCGTGAACATTACTGGTCACTTGCTAGGACACGCCTTCTTAAAGCACCTTGTTGCTTTTAAAAATTCCCTCTAAATTCAGGAGCATGAAAGTGGGGATAAGGATATGAATGATGTTAAAAAGAAAACATTAATTTTATCTGGCCTCAGAGTTGCCGTACATTCATGTGAAATTACAGTGCATTAAATAATTGCACAAAGTATAGGCCAGTCTTAATGACTATACTTTATGCCAAGAGTACATTCCTTTTCACAGAATAAGCAAAGCCCAGGAAATAGTGAAGCAGCTTAGCGTCTATTCTAACAAACATTAGGATTCAGGCTGCATACGGATGGGACAGGACCAACAGGATTTCCAACTAAATGTAATAGCTGTGCATATTTGATTACTTAGGACGGACAAAATGAAATACCATAAGGACCACAATAAAACATTGATAGACTGAACAAAAACACGGTAGTGACGTGCTTCAAGACAGAGAGCGGAGAGTGATATTTTGTGACAATCTCCCTGAGGCTTTTATGCTGTTACCTTTATATCCTATCTTGTCTGCTTTTATGGGCAAGGAGGGAAAATTTGGGAAACAATTAAAATAATTTAATATATCCAAAATCTATAATTGTTTCAGTCTAACATGACAATAAAAAAAAAAGAAAAAACAGTTTTGCCACTTCCTACTGATGACACCTGGCATGCAGCCAACGCGAGCTGTGATGGGATGACACTTAGGTGGTTCTGGTGTTCTCGTCTCTGAGTGTGGTAAGACACCAACAGAAGCAAGGACGTAAATGCTGAACTCCTAAGAGTAACTGGCTACTAATCGGATACGTCTGGACACAGAGTTGTTTATAACTTGGTATAAAATATATGTTAATAAAAATACTTGCTGTAGTAATTGGGGTTTGTTATATAGCTTCTTATAATTAGAATGCTACTCTTGTTTCAGAGACAAAATTTAAGGGAACAATCTGTCTAAAGATGCTTATTTTAAGTCTGTATTAAAGAATTATTCATGTATTGGCTTCCCCTCCTCCACTATGGAATTTGGAATGTAAATGTCTCGAAGAGAAGCTCTGTCTCTTGAGATTACAGTTAACAGGAGTAAGACTATTTTGACAGTCTCTCATGGCAAGGGTATAATGAAATTTTATTTATGGATACCATCAGGTCAGGATGAGATTAATTTTGCTGCTTTCCTTTCAGACAATTACCATCTGTTTTTATGGATTATTTGACACATAAAAGGTAAATTTTCCTTTTGGATGTGGATTTCTTGTTTTATACTGATTTTAAAGGAAAAAAAAAAAAGATTTAATAGCCCCACTGACAGAGGTGCAGCAGCTGAGTTATCATAGGAAAGCCCGGATATTGCCATGAATATTTCCATATTCTAACGAAAAGCACAAACAGGGGATAGAAAATAAGTACTCTGAGGAGAATGGGAAAGGGGATTTTCTTGTGAAAAAAAAAAAATCCACCTATTTCTACCATAACTGAAGACGTAAGAATCTGCTGTTTTCTGATGAACACAGTCATCTTTTCTGTTTTTAGAATGTACAGTATTTTGTAGTTTAAAAAAAAATAACAAAACATAAATTATGGTATCACATGTATTCTGAAACATTTAGAAAAAGCCAGATAAGTTTACATTTGAGGATAGATGAGATTTCCCTCAACATACGCTAACCAGAAGTCTTTAGACTGACAATTTCTTATTCTGTGATAAGAGAGTGAACGTTTGTGATTCATTAATTCAGAATTAATTTAGCTCATGAGCTAAATTGCCAACACTGAAGATATTAAAGCAAAAACAAAAAAAAAAACAAACCAAAACAAAACAAAAAACCCCACCAAAAACAGCAAATGCACTGTTATCTTCAGCTTTTGGTTCCCGTGAGAACTAATGCTTTTACAAAGGAATAAAATCCATGATAACTCAAAATTATAAAAATGAGACACAGACATTTAAGTCTCAATTATTTAAATCCAAGGCATTTCACATAATGTAAGCCTGATTTATAATTTAAAGAAATATGCATGAAAACAGTCTATTTTCATACCTAATTCAGTCTAGTACACAGTTATATAGAGATACATATGCAGATATGTCAACAAAGAGCAAGTATACAGTACCTTTAACTATCTTATCCAAATAGTGAGCTTGAGAAATTAAAAAGGAAAGAAGAACAGACAGACATTTCAGAAGTGTCACATGGGACATGGAAATTTCAGAATTTACATGCAAATTGAGTAGCTGCAGCTGACATAAGACTCACATCACAGGACAGAGATGCACTTCATAGCTTCTAAAAACGGAATATATTCTCGTTTTAGCAAATGCAGTCATGATTCCAGGAAGCACTCAGCATTTTCAAGAAAACTTTGTGAGTAAACTAACACTACCCTTCATCGATTATCTGGAATGTTTCCTACCCTATCCTTTTTAAGATCATACTTTAACATCTAAGTAGAACAAATGGGATCCATTCTTTATTACTAAAGGATTTTAGAAATTTACAACTATGAGGAGACCTACAAATTAACTTTAATAGTTAATAAATAATAACAAAAAAAAGAAAAAAGAAATCCACACTCCTTGAGCAAATGTAATGTATTATGAAAAAGTCATGTTAAAGTCCTGTAAAATGATTGCCCAGGAACTCCTGAAAACACGTCAGATGGACAGCGATATGTCACATATGAAGTCCATTAGGAAACACGCAGTGTTCTGAGGTCCTGCTTCTTTTCTGGACTCATACGAGAGTAGGCCGTTTCTCACAAAAGCCTTGTGGGAAGAGTGGAGATGAAGACTGAGTTTTTTCCTGTACCTGTACCTGTGCCGGCCACTGTCCACTAAATCTTTCACGAGGCTCAATGAGGAGACACCTTTCCTCCTGAAGAGACACAATACCTCTCTCTCTTCACTCGATGTAGAGACCTAATATATTCTTAATAAGCCCCAAATCTTGCTTTGTCAAAATTCATACATCTTTAATGATCTAAAATGGCTTCTCAAAGATGCTTATGTTGATTATTTTTCATCACTGACATATGCAAGTGGTAGCAGAACTCTTTAACAATGATTTAAACTACAACTTCCAGTCGCACCACTCAGGTCTGATAGTTTTGTCATGTGTGTAAACAAAACCATAAACGGCTTTGATACATCTTTGCTGTGTATATAAAAAGATTCCTTGTCTCGTCACAGGATTCCATTAGAGGCTCTTGAATTGCACTTAAACATAAGCTTTGCTTATAGCTACTTAACGATACACTGTAGGGGAGCTGAGGTGAAGGGGAAACAGTGTGAGGCACCACTCTGAATTATAGTTTAATAAAACAATTCAATGTTCAAACATTAAAATAGAAATGTATTTGTTGCATAATACTGTTCACAGCATTCCCTAATATACCCTTGTAAGTATTATATAATCTAGTAGAGACCCATAACAGCTCAACTAATGATCTGAACATAAACAAAGCACCACTAAAGATTCTGGAGTTTCTGACCCAGTTATGGGTAGTATTTCTAAGTGAATTCTTAGTTCATAAAAATTAATAACACTGGTCATAGTTAGTAAATCTTTTGCTTTTATATCAGGTCCACTTCAGTTAACACAACCAAAATAAGAAATATAACTGAATTCTGATTTAGATTAGTAGTTTCAAGGAAGGAATAAGTTATTTCTAATCCAGCCAATTCCATTTTTTAGCAAATTATTCAAAACACTGGATTGATTTACAGGTAAAGGTAAGTTTATCACTGGGTCAGAAGAAAACAAAAGTGGAGCTGAAGTTAGAAAATACATTTAAAATATACAGCAGGTCAAAATTAACATAACCCTTTAAATATTAAAAATATTTAACACAAGTCTCGCAAAAAGCTAAAAAACGAAGCATAAGAAAAATGTCTGTACTGAGAAGAAGATGCCAAGGTTTATCATTTGCATCTTATGCCACACGGGATGTTTGTGAGGCTGGTAGCTTAAAACTCAGAGAGAAAGGGTAGAAAACAACAACCTCTATCTATCTTGGCTTCAACAGGTGAAATTTCTGACAATACCACAAAAGCCTAGTGCTGAACAATGAGGAAGTTAAAAGAAGATGTCAATATATGAGGTCCAAGTAATTATCAAAACTAATAATTGCAACAATAAAAACATTACTGTGAAAACTACTATAGGAAATAACCAGAAAAACGCAGGAACTTAGGAGGAGCCATTAAGAACAATAATCATAAAAATAATACAGTAAATTTAAAAATTATTACACCTAACAGTTGCTGAAATGCACATTTAGTGGCAGAAAAATTGCTTTGAAAACTAAGGAATATGTTCTGACACTGAAGGAAAGTCATTCCTAGTAGATCTACTCAGAAGTTTTTATTTGTTTTATAGAATAAAGCTTATAAAAGTAGGTGCTAAAAACCCATGCTAGACAATGTAAAATGGGGCCCTTTAAGAAACTACTGCTCAGTAAAGTCCTGTATTCATAAAATACTTTCTCTGGAGTTTCAATTATTTATCTTTTAAGAAGATTCTGTGTGGGGTCTTACCATATTTCCTGTAAGACAGTGATTCTTAATCTCTTTTGGGTTGAAGATCTCTAGAAAACCAGTGAAAGGTATGCCTTTTCTCCCCCGAAGAACGCGCACTTGTTCACACACGTAAATGCTGTCTGTGATTTCAGCTCATTCACGAGCCCTGGGTCCAAACACCTTACAGGTTATGGACACCTGGCTGGTACACCGATGACCCCCAAATTTCTTTCTCCTGGTTTAGGCCAGGTTCAGAGTGACCCCAGGGACACACACGGAGTACTCTTTAATCCCAGCCTTGCTATCTGAAGGTAAGAATAAAGCCTAACTTTGTGCCAGATGTTTTCTAAGTGTTGTATTATTCTCTCACTTAAGCTTCACCATAACTCTATGATGTAAATACAGTTCTATCCAGTTTACAGACGAGGAAACTGAGAAAAGGAGTTCTTGTTAGTTGCTGCCGAGTTGACTCCCAGTCATGGGGACCCCCTGTGCACAGAGTAGAACTGCTCCATAGGGTTTTCAATGTCTGTGACCTTCTGGAAGTAGATGGCTGTGACCTTCTGGAAGTAGATGGCTGTGACCTTCTGGAAGCAGGCCACCAGGCCCGTCTTCCAAGGCGCCTGGGTGGTTTTGAACCACCAACTTTTCTGCAGGTAGTCCAGGCCTTAACCATTTGAGCCTCCCAGGGACTCCAAGAAAAGGAGAGATGAAGTAATTTGTAAAAGGTCACCAACTAGCAAGGATCTTTTTTTTATGCCTACTCTTGGAGATATAGAAACTACCGCCCACTCCCAGGGGAAGAAACTAACTGACGACAGGAGCTCGGAAGTGCTCTGCAATCAAACATGATCTAATGAGAACTCCGGCAGTCACTTTTTCCCCCAAAGCCACAGGGTAGTACCACTTTCTTTTAGACGTCTTCTGGATGGCTTTCTTGGAAAAGTGCTAGGTAGGCCTACTTTAAACACCAGAATGCAGGTGGCTTATTCTTGATCTTAACAGTCTCTCCTTCAAAATACATTCAGATACATAGCCATCCCTGAAGTATAACAAATGAAACAATGGCCCTGGTTTCAAGCAGGCCCACTGGAGGTCCTTGGTGTATCTGCTGGTACAGATGGGCACAGATTCAGGGAAATTTTGGATGTGGGAGAAAAGTTTGGCGCATCACAGTATTTCAGTTATATAATTAACCCATAAACCTTCAATCTCTCCAAGGCAAATGACTAGTGCCATATCCTTTCATACACTCCCCTCTAGGTGCCTTAATATTATTCTTTTTAAAGAATTTCTTACCTTTCTAAAGCCCCTATTTACCATATTTCCTTTAGTTTAAGGGGCATGGGTGGGGGTGTGCACAAGGAATGATTTGTTCTTGTCTGCAAAGGAAGACGAGGTTTGTCCCCGGCTCCAAAGGAGCAACCTTGTTCATTATAGTCTCATGGTACAATTTTTTAATTCCTAGCATTATTGTGGGAGGGATAACAGCTTTTTGGAAATTATATCTGCCTGCTGCTGCCTCATCTGATTATCTACCAACATTATGGACATCCCTCCCCCTTCCATTTCCTCTAGTTACATCTAATTCTTCCTCCCCACCGCTGCCCCCAATAGTTCTCATGGATTAAGTTTAGGAGTATGTACGTCAAGATTCATGAAAAAGGAGAAGCGAAACTCAAGACCTAGCTGTTATCAGTACATTTCAGTTAAAAGACACCATGAAAATACAAGGCTTCAGCGATCTTTGTAGATAGACCTAGCTAATGTGTAGTCCTTCCCCATCAGAAGTGGCCATGCTAATCACTGTATTCCTACATGTGGCTCATGAGGGAGTCTTAATGTCTACTGAGAATCCCTGGTGGCATAGTGGTTAAGTGCTATGGCTGCTAACCAAAAGGTCAGCAGTTCAAATCCACCAGGTGCTCCTTGGAAACTCTATGGGGCAGTTCTACCCTGACCTATAGGATCACTATGAATCGGAATTGACTCGATGGCAATGGGTTTGGTTATTTATTTTTTTTAATGTCTATTGGATAATATGTATTGGAATGATTAAATGTACTTATTATGGTGGTACTAGTATGTACTACATGTGTTTGCAGCTTTTGAAGCTATTCGACGAGTAATATAGAGGCTACCTTATGAGAAAAAGAAAATGTGAGTATTACTTCATTCTCAACCTTCAGGCCCTCTCCTTTCTCCATCTGTCCCTCCCACAATCCATCTCTCCTAAGCATTTACAATAGTGCTGACAATGAAAACCATTTACTGATTGTTACTCTGTGCTGAAAACTATGCTAAGCATTCGACATAAATTAGCTGACTTAATTTTCACCACCCATGGGGGTAATAGATAATGTTATCTTCCCGTTTCACAAAGGGAGGCACAGGAAATTAAATAACTTTCCCAAGATCATAATGCCAGCAAGTGGCAAACTGAAAATTCCAACCAGGTAATCTGATAGCAGAGTCCATTTTTTTTTTCGGTGCTTAAGCTATTTTCGGAAACCCTGGTGGCGCAGTGGTTAAGTGCTATAGCTACTAACTAAGAAGTCAGCAGTTTGAATCCACCAGGCGCTCCTTGGAAACTCTGTGGGGCAGTTCCACTCTGTCCTATAGGATGGCTATGAGTTGAATCTACTCTACGGCAATGGGTTCGGTTTTAGTTTTTTTTTAAGCTGTTATTAGGTGCCATTGAGTCAATTCTGACTCTAGCGACACTGTGTACAATGGAACAGAACACTGGCTGGGCTGCCTCATCTTCACAGTCACCGGCAAAGTCCATGTTCTTAATAAATAAGTTACACTTACAACTCAGGATGGCCAGAACTCTGTCTTACCTGTGTAACACAGACTAGAAGCATCATCTGGTTTTGGGTTGGTTAATGACTTTATTTGAATGAAAAAACTAGACCGAAAAATGTGGAAATTCTGAATTTAACACTGACAATGAAAGGGAGAAACCAGGAGGTAAGATTAAAATTCAAACTAATTTGAAATATTACTCTGTTATCACAGCCTCATGAAAGAAGGTGACCTTAGGTAGACTGAAGAAAATTTTATGGCAACAACAGCTATAACTTGTTCTAAAATCCAAAGTTTGGAAAACCACTAGCAAGACAGCAAAAGTGAAGAATAAATCCAGTTTAAAAATAGTGACTTAGAAATGAAAGCACAGAAAAGTTCACTTGATGTATGAATGCTGCACAAGAAACACCCGCCGACTGGCAGTTCCAAAGAAGGCTGCTGATTTTAAGATGAAGTCAAAGGAGTGCATGGGCCTCCTTTGGGGGGGAAGTGGGATATCCGGAGGTCTGTATGGAATAAGATTAATTTCAAATTTGCTTTCCTTTCACCTTCAAACTGATTCTCATAAACACAGCAATGAAACAAAGACAAACCAAGCTGGTTACACATCCTTTAGGCAGCTCACAGGGGAAAAATACAAATGGTTGGGCTGTGTACACCTGGTTGCTGATGTGTATGGTTACAGCTACTCACACTCTCTGTGCTGTCAACAATGAGCCTGGGTGGACCGTATTAAATAGTACAGTATTTTCACTGGTTGGCTGAACTGACTCCTGGATATAGCATAAACATAGGCAAATAACATAGAATGCAGGAAATACTTCTCAGTTTAATCACAATAATAAAATCTTAGGGGCTCATCTTCACAAGAGGATAATTCAATCAGATGAGTACATAATCAAACAGACATATTCTTCACTCTGGCTGTTACTACAAAGTCCTCGGCGTAGAGGACAGATTTTTATTTAGCACTGTGTGTTCCATCACACTTTATAACATGAACTTAAAGCAATGACTCCCATTAGCATCTCATTAAATTTGTAAGTAGGTATCCCTCTTAGATTATTCATGTACTAGCTCCTGTAGGATGACAGAAAAGCTACAGTCTGCAAATAAGTACATATTAAATCCATTTATTCCCATCAGTGACTGTTTAAGTCAGTCTGCAAGCAGCACGCCCATTGATTTGATGTTGCTTAATTGGTACCCACTGCCCTGTTTTATTACTGATTACCCTGTCGTAAAGGATTATAACAGTAACATAATTTAAACAACATAAACCAATTTCATATTCTTATGAGTTTACTCAGGCACCTTAAAATATGTTCTCTCTCACCGCGGAATTCTCATTCTAAGATCAGGATAAAACACTATAAGTATTCTATTTAGGAGAGTCAGTCAATATGAATTTTAACAATTAGTAAGGCAGTACCACCAATAAAGAGCAGTTTGCGTGTCTGTGTGTGTGTGCACATGTGTGTGTTTACACGGTTTAAAGAACTTCGCTCTCCCAAATTGAGAATACTTTTTTGTGGAAATCTGCTCCAAATAAGTTGCTTTTGAAAGTTTTCATATTTTATGTTTTTTAGTTTGGAAATGTGGCATAAAAATTATCTGTACCAATACACCGCTTCTTACATGCATTCAACCTAAGCAAAATATCACACTTCAGTTTGGAACATTATTTATACTAAGACATTCCAAAAGAGTGACATAATACTTCTCCAATTTAATTTGGTCCAGAAGAAGCCAGATTCTATGGAAAGGTGCTCTGAGATGAGCTACATTTTATAAAGGCAGCACTGCTGGAAAATTACCATTATAAACCCAAGGTGGGGCTTTGTACAGACACCTGGGAGAAGAGTTCCTGGTATTTTCCCCTCACTGTTGTTTTTTTGGTGGTTCCCCTCACTGTGGAGTCTGTACACATACTGGAAATGAGTGCAGTACTCACAAGGCCTGCGGCCGACTCACGACAGTGACAGGTGCTCAGCCAGTGTAAGAAGAGCCTGTTGTTTGGAGTATGGTAGACGAGCTTGAGGAGTCCTGGTGGTGCAGTGGTTACACACTTGGGGGCACCGAAAGGTCAGCGGTTTGAACCCACCAGTCACTCCGTGGAAGAAAGATCTGGGAGTCTGCATCCATAAAGATTCCAGCTTTGGAAACCCCACCGGGCAATTTTACCCCGTGCTACAGGGTCGCTATGAGTTGGAATCGACTTGACAGCAGTGGGTTATATGAGAGTTGTGGCATGATTTCAACCACTGGACCACACACATAAACATGTTAGTAACACGTGTCTCCTTTAGACTTTTACTCTTTGTTCGAGTTTATTAAATGGCATAAGCAGAACCACCTGTTGTTGGTATTTCCTATATTTTAAAAAATCACATATACGTTAGTACTCTGATTTGGGAACTAAACTAGCCAGAAACAGCTCTTAAAATACATAAATCAAGAGTATAATACTAGTGCTTTTCACACTAAATGAATATTTAGATATTTAAAATTTTGAAACAATAAACTAGGTTATAACAATTATTAGAGTGGCATTTGCGTTTTACTAACAAATCTAATCGTATACTAAGAAATCTGAAGAAATAAATGAAATTGAGTAATCCTTTTAACTCGTCTAGGATAAACTATAATTTATTTTTGGAAAATAGTAGATAAATGGCTATTTTCAAAGGTGATTTACAGAAAAAAAGTAATTCTTCTCGTGGGTGACAGAGTGCACACAGATGCTTACATTTGTATTTTGGGTACTAGACTCTGCTAGGCCTTTTTCATGAGTCGATGCTGGTGACAAATACCACCTATCCGCTTTCGATCAGTATTTTTCAGTGGCCAATATCTATTCATAGTATCAGTCCTACCAACTTAAACTGACAAAAAAACTGGGTATAATTTTTTTTTTTTTTTACAAAAGCAGAAGTTTATTGTCTCACAGTTCTGGAGGCTGAGTCCAAATTCTGGGTCTTGGCAGGACTGTCCTCTATCTGCTCCCTGATGGAGACATTGGCACGCATTCCTTGTCTCTCAGCTTCTGGTCACTACAGGCATCTCTTGGCTTGTGGGTGCATCTTGACATAGTCATCCTCCCTCTGTCTCAGTGTCTCCTCTTTTATAAGGACCCCACTCAGATAGGATTAAGACCCACCCTACTCCAGTATGACCTCATGTTAACTGATAACATCTTCAAAAACCCTGTTTCCAATCAAGGTCACATTCCCTAGTATGGGGGTTAAGACTTCAGGATATCTCTTTGGGAGATACCATTCAATTCATAACAAGTGGCTTTTTTTTTTTAACATGAAATCTGAACCATCTCCATCTTGAGTCATGCCCAGATAGCTAGCTATATGTGACTTTAAATTTTTCAGTCAAATGGAGTTGCCCTAGTTTAGAAAGCTTTCTGACCCCCTCTGTTGATCCAGCCTCTCCACGGTGTATTTTTTTTTTTTAATAATTTTTATTGAGCTTTAAGTGAACATTTACAAATCAAGTCAGTCTGTCACATATAAGCTTACATACACCTTACTCCATACTCGCACTTACTCTCCCCCTAATGAGTCAGCCCTTCCAAAACCGGGTATAAATTTAAATTATGGAGGGAAGGGTACAGAAATTTCAAGAAACAGTTTATAAGCTTTCTTGAATTATTCACAGTATAAATTGATTTTCCTTGAACTGTTTTTTGTTGTAGTTATTTTGGCAAACTACGGGTCCTGTTATCACCTATGATTCAGGTTTTCCTGAATTAAAAAAGTGACACTTTATTATGGAGAAATCCCTGACACCATTTTATATGACAATTCAGTCTTTTGTGACAGGTACATAGCGATTAGTTTATCACAGAAAAGATTAATTTTCATTATACACACAATTGCAAAAACAATGGCAAAGTAACTTAGGAGGCAGATAGTCTAATGTGAAGAGCATGAACTCAGGGACAGCTCACTTGGGTTTGCATTATGATTCTGCCGCTTGTTAGCTGTGCAGCCACAGTAAAGTTACGTAACCTCTCCGAGCCTCAGTTTCCTCAGTGGAGGTTTTAACAGCGTCTACCTGATAGGTTGTTGTGATGATTAAGTAAGATAATGTGTGTAGAACACTTTTCATTGGCCTCAGCGCCACAGTAAATACTCTGTAAATATTCACCCCCAAACCCGCTGTTGATGAGTCAATTCCAACTCTTAATGACCCTATAGGACAGAGTAGAGTTTCTAAGGAGCAGCTGGTGGATTTGAACTACTGACCTTTTGGCTACTGGCCGAGCTCTTAACCACTGCACCACCAGGGCTCCCAGTAAATAAAAAAAAATAGGCATTATTAATTCATTTTATGAATAAAAATAAAGTTTAAAAAGGACAGACTTATAAAGTAACTGGCATAAAAAAGGAAGGATCCAACTTTGAGCAAAAGAACTTAGGATGCCGGTGGTTTGTTTTCATAAACAATGAGGCCCACTCTGCCCCAATAATGCCGAGATGTTGTTAGCTGATGTCGAGTTGATGGAAACGCTGGTGGCATAGTGGTTAAGTGCTACGGCTGCTAACCAAAAGGTCAGCAGTTTGAATCCGCCAGGTGCTCCTTGGAAACTCTATGGGGCAGTTCTACTCTGCTGTACAGGGTCGGTCTGAGTCGGAATCGACTTGACGGCAGTGGGTTTGGTTTTTTGGTTTGGTCGAGTTGATTTTCGACTCACAGCAACCCCATGGGACAGAGTATAGCTGCCCCATAGAGTTTTCTGGGCTGTAATCTTTACGGGGGCAGACCTCCAGGCCTTTCCCCTGTGGACCACTGGGCGGGCTTTAGCCGCCAACCTTTTACTGAGCGGCGGAGCTCTTCTTTACCATCACACTATCAGGGCCTTAAGTGCCAGGATAAGCCCCTAATGTCTCACTTTCCAAGATATATTCCATGTGATGGGCATATTCTTTCTATGAGCTGGCTAGTTGAAAGAAAAAAAAAAAAAAGAGCTGGCTAGTTACTAGGGTAAAAACAACTCCACTTTTATGTCACAGAGTTTTTTTCTTCCTTGTGTCACATAAAACCTCTGTTAGTTTGGACACACAATTCCCAATCAAAATGTGATTCAGCTTCTTGGAATAAAGAACACATCATAACCTATATTCTCTCATTAGTAATATCATTTGATCAAGGTAAATTCACATTCTCTAAAGGGGTGTAAATACCTGTGTGTGTACACAGGTATTTATACTCCTTTAGAAAACATTAATTTTAATATATATACTGTAATACATAAAATTATAATTGTAACATATATTACATATAGTTGTAGTATATAATGTATAATCAGCCCACAAATTTAGAACTACAAGTCACTTGTACAGTAACTATTTGGAAACTAAGACATTCGAATATATTTCACACGAATACCCCTATCCTTATAATTTTCCTCAAAAATCTCATTGTATTGTTCATTATGAAATGTGCTAAGCAGATGGAACACATATGGTTAACGTTCACAGCACGGTGATGTAAGTTTGCGTGATACCATCCCTAAATACAGAAGGAGACGCCACCCTGGGCTGAGGCCAGCTTTCTCAGTAGCTGGTACTGCTGGTACAAGCAGTCATGATCGCGCATCTAGGTTTCGCCACATAGTTTGTACCTATACTGGTCTATTCCAAGGGATAACGCTTTGGGGGGCAGGGAAGAGTTACGGTATGTGCAATAACTACATCAACAGTTATCTTTTTTACTTTTTATGGTAACTAGATGGTGATTTCCTGCACTGTAAATACCAGCATGTTTGGGTGGATTACTCACATGCATAATAATTACTACTGGAGACTCATCTTAAAAGCCAAGAGTCGGACTATGTGTGAAAAGCATTATTTTACACCTCACTGTTCATGTGTTGACTAATTAATGGCTGTCTAACGCCATTAATTCACAATTAGATCACTTATGTTTAACCACATGCTTTCTAGGCACACATGTATAAATATTAATTTTGGACAGAGTGAGAATCATTCAACGCGTAACAATTAAACAGTTGTAACCTGTCTCCTAGGTTAAGTGATGGAGCTGCAGGCAAGCTCCATAAGCAGATGGTCTCTCCCCACCCATACTGAAAGTTAAAGACTTTTTAGAAAAAGAGGTGTTGACAAATCAGAACAAGTAGGCATAGTTTTAATGCAAATTGGCCAATTTGCAATGTAGATTACCCTAAAAACTCATTTGGTACATAGGAAAAAATGAAGCTCTATTGTTAAAGGAAGGCATTGTATTACGTTTGGATGTAGTAGCTTCCCCACCAACATAACTATTTACTAATTTCATTCAACCAAAAGAGTTTAATGGAAAAGCAGCTGGCAAAGTATTCATATTTATGGACCCCCTTTGATCGCTCCTTAATTTATCCGAGACACGTGCCTGGTAAATCCCAGAAATAATAGTCATATTTCAGACACCTGTTTTCTAGCTTCTAGAAAGAGGTACTCAAAAAAGGAGAGGGTCATTGAACTTATCATGAAGAACAATAGAAAAAAACTGGCTCTAGTTCACAAAATCTGTGACTATGTTAGATATGACAAGGGGAAAAAAGGAGAGGGTCATTGAACCTGTTATGAAGAAGAACAATAGAAAAAAACTGGCTCTAGTTCACACCATAACCTGTGACTATGTTAGATACGACAAGGGGAAAAAGTTATGGCTTTTGTATGGACTAAAACCATGACCCAACTTTTATTTTAAAAATAGGTAAGTAGAAAAGGAACTGTTTTAAGATGAAAAAGGTTATATTCAGCTCATCTTTTAAAAAAATGATAGAGATGAATTCTGCCATTGAAAGGTATCACTGTGGGAAGGACCACTTGTCTGAGTAACACCAAACCCAAAACCCAACCCATTGTTGTCGAGTTGATTCCGACTCATAGCGACCCTACAGGACAAAGAAGAATGCCCCATAGGGTTTCCAAGGAGCAGCTGGTAGAGTTGAACTGCTGACCTTTTGGTTAGCAACCGAGCTCTTAACCACTGTGCCACCAGGGCTCCGAACTGAGTAATAGTATTCCTTAAAATTGTGGGCTTAATTCTTCCACTCTTACATTGAACTGAATGCAAAGTTCTGACTTTTTTTTTTTTTTTTTAACTCCATTTGGGTAATAAGGCTTTCAGCATATGATGAAAGTTACTTAAACTTCACACCAACATTCTGCTAGCTGCCTGGCACTCCACAGTTACCTGGCCTAAAGTTCAAGGGGACTGTGGCATATTTATAATCTGGCACTGGTTATAATCTTCTTCTTCATTGTTAATACTGTGGAATAGTTGACAACATAGTATTCTGCACCTGGTTTCACTCCCCAAATGCCTTGGATTGAAACTTCTCAATAAAAGGCTTCTGATGAACCTGGCAAGAATAAAAGGGAGCATTTTTCATTTTTATTTCCGGTTAAATCGTATATCCAACCTACTGAGCTTTAAAACTTCTGACACACTGTGTTCTGGTAGAAATTAAGGTCTTACACATGGTATTTAAAAGACACAAATCGAGGTATTCCCAATCGAAAAAGACACTCGAGTACATTAATGAAGAAACACAATGGCTGGCTATTAATAAAACAAATTTGACATATAACTGAACTGGTTTTAATTCAGATATCATGCCTCTCAACAAACTTAAAAAAATAAAACTTTAAATAGACTTAAGATGAGAAATGAGGCTTAAGGAAAAGAAAGAGAAATCCTAGTTATGGACTCGTTTTAAAAATCTGTTGTGGCATATAACAACTTAAATCAGTTGATTCAAAAATTTCCTTGGGATAAGAATTATAATTCATAAATTGTTTCCTAAGACACACAGTAAAAAAAAAAAAAAAGGTGCATTAAATTATTTTGAGAGACTTTAGAAAATCACTAAGCTCAATGGTGGGCAATAAACACAAGACAGAAAAGAAGGGGGTCAAGCCTATCAAGCCTAAAGAAACCAGGCATGCAAATAACCGGCATTTACTAATATACCACTCATTTCAGGAAAATGACAGTGGACTTGATCCTCCATTCTTTCTGAATATAGCCAGTGGGCCTTACGGTAAACTAGGAAGGAATAAATTTAACTCAGCAAGGATATGGGGACCCGAGCTGCACCACAGGAGGTAGACAGGAGGGAAAACCTGTGCACAAATAGCCACCATAGTATATAAAAAAAATAGAACTCAATTATTCTACGACTCCAACTAAGTGAACCATCTTTCTTCTAAACAACTCAAAATTCTCTCAGCCTCATAGGCTATGTGCAGGTCATCTAGGTGGAAAGGCCTATGTTAAATCCAGATGTATTCAACCACAAAACATTTATCTACATTCAGAACTGAGTTTTAGAAGTCTTAAAAAAATGCCCTTTTTGAAAGTACAGAACAACCCATTTAACATCACCCAAAATGATATAACTGTCATAGAAATTTACTTCTCAGTAACACTGTGGCCAACTGATTTGAAACCCTCCCACCGCTTTGGCTGCTGACTCTGCCGCTGTGAGGCTGGCTTACTGCCTCAAGGAGGGGACCCAGCAGAAGGGCCCCCGATGTCAAATGCCTCCTGTCAACAGCAACCATTGCTGTGTTTGCAATTACCCCCATTCTTAGGTAAATCAACACGATTAGAGAACATTTATCGAGACAGCCCTTTGGACTATGATTTTACTCACGGTCACAGAGCAAACTGGGTGCAAAAGTAAGAGAAGATTCTAAACCCAACTATCTTGAGGAGTTGTCTGGCCCGAAGATACAATTCTAACGGGGCTTCTGAAAACATTATAGGACCTGTGTAGGCTGCTTACCAAGGTAGGGAAGGCTGGATGCCACCAAGTTAGTGCAAGGCACACTTCACAGAAAGTCAGTAGAAGGGTTAGAATTAATAACACCTCTGAATCCTTCAGGATAAGGATTTAAAGAGTTAGTAGAAATGAAGAATGACTCAAAAACCTTCAGACGCAGTCCAAGTTCTGACACAAAGTCAAACTTACTAAAGTATCGAATTAAGACCAGTAAATTTGTTTTTGTTGGTTGATGACTGTTTCACACAACAGATTACTGAACAGTGAGTGAAAGGCTAATTTAGCTTCAAGTGCAGACCTGCTATTATTTGCAATACTGGCTGCAACTCAGTGGAACTGTTTGCCATACTGACTGTATGCCAGACTACCATATGTAAAGGGAAATAAACTAATGCAAAGAACAATCCACAAAGGTGAAAAGAGAAACCACTTGAAGGATAAAAAAAGAAAAAAGAAACGTATTGCTGTCCAGTTGATTCCGACTGATAGCGACATACTAAAATATCAAAATATGAGAGCTATCATTCCTATAAAGGTCCCTGGGTGGTGCAAACTGTTTGCATTCGACCACTAGCCTAAAGGTTCATGATCTGACCTACTCATCAGCAGCCACAGAGAAGCAAGGCCTGGCCGTCTGCATCTTGAAGATTACAGCAAAGAACACCGCATGGAGCGTTCCTACTCTGTGTCACGTGGGGTTGTCGGGAGTCAGAACTGACTGGACCCTAATAGGTTTACCACTGCTATAAATAGCACACCAGTGATTACCCAAGAACTTCATGAGAAAAACAAAAGGAAGCATTGTTAGGTTGCCTAGTAAAATAAACATTATCTTTGTAACACTTGAAAATATTGTAATGGAGTAATGAGAACACTGACAACTTAAACAAAGTATGGCCTCCCTTATTCAGAATGACCAGAGAAACTAGGTTTGCACTTTTAGAAAATATTAAGTGACTTCATTAAAAAAACAAAACCAATTCTGAGGGGATTACTAGTATTGTATACAAACCTGTTAACTAAATAAATTAGACTAAAGTGAGAAAAATACTAAAAAGCCCTGAATGGATACTAATGTTATCTCAGAGGAAGAAACAGAACTAAAAATCCACCAGGTTCCCAGGATGGGACACAGTCAGTGAGATCTTAGGGGCTCCCAACAGCTCTCCTGAGCAGCAGGTAAAGGGGTCATTATCCTGTCACAGGAGCAGGTAAAGAGGTCACTAGCCTCTCTGTCACAGGAGCAGGTAAAGGAGTCACTACCCTCTCTGTCACAGGAGCAGGTAAAGGAGTCACTGTCCTCTCTGTCACAGGAGCAGGTAAAGAGGTCACTAGCCTCTCTGTCACAGGAGCAGGTAAAGGAGTCACTACCCTCTCTGTCACAGGAGCAGGTAAAGGGGTCACTAGCCTCTCTGTCACAGGAGCAGGTAAAGGAGCCACTTTCCTCTCTGTCACAGGAGCAGGTAAAGGAGTCACTACCCTCTCTGTCACAGGAGCAGGTAAAGGAGTCACTACCCTCTCTGTCACAGGAGCAGGTAAAGGGGTCACTGTCCTCTCTGTCACAGGAGCAGGTAAAGGGGTCACTGTCCTCTCTGTCACAGGAGCAGGTAAAGGAGTCAGTACCCTCTCTGTCACAGGAGCAGGTAAAGGAGTCACTACCCTCTCTGTCGCAGAAACACGTAAAGGGGTTACTACCCTCTCCGTCACAGGAGCAGGTAAAGGGATCACCAGCCTCTCTGTCACAGAGCAGCTAAAGGGGTCACTACCCTCTCTGTCACAGGAGCAGGTAAAGGAGTCACTGTCCTCTCTGTCACAGGAGCAGGTAAAGGGGTCACTGTCCTCTCTGTCACAGGAGCAGGTAAAGGGGTCACTGTCCTCTCTGTCACAGGAGCAGGTAAAGGAGTCACTACTCTGTCACAGGAGCAGGTAAAGGAGTCACTACCCTCTGTCACAGGAGCAGGTAAAGGAGTCACTACCCTCTCTGTCACAGGAGTAGGTAAAGGGGTCACTACCCTCTCTGTCACAGAACAGGTAAAGGGGTCACTGCCCTCTCTGTCACAGAACAGGTAAAGGAGTCACTGTCCTCTCTGTCACAGAGCAGGTAAAGGAGTCACTGTCCTCTCTGTCACAGGAGCAGGTAAAGGGGTCACTGTCCTCTCTGTCACAGGAGCAGGTAAAGGGGTCACTGTCCTCTCTGTCACAGGAGCAGGTAAAGGGGTCACTGTCCTCTCTGTCACAGGAGCAGATAAAGGGGTCACTGTCCTCTCTGTCACAGGAGCAGGTAAAGGGGTCACTGTCCTCTCTGTCACAGGAGCAGGTAAAGGAGTCACTACCCTATCTGTCACAGGAGTAGGTAAAGGGGTCACTACCCTCTCTGTCACAGGAGTAGGTAAAGGAGTCACTACCCTCTCTGTCACAGGAGTAGGTAAAGGGGTCACTGCCCTCTCTGTCACAGAGCAGGTAAAGGAGTCACTGTCCTCTCTGTCACAGAGCAGGTAAAGGAGTCACTGTCCTGTCACAGGAGCAGGTAAAGGGGTCACTGTCCTCTCTGTCGCAGGAGCAGGTAAAGGAGTCACTGTCCTCTCTGTCACAGGAGCAGGTAAAGGGGTCACTATCCTGTCACAGGAGCAGGTAAAGGGGTCACTATCCTGTCACAGGAGCAGGTAAAGGGGTCACTATCCTGTCACAGGAGCCGGTAAAGGGGTCACTACCCTCTCTGTCACAGGAGCAGGAAAAGGGGTCACTACCCTCTCTGTCACAGGAGCAGATAAAGGGGTCACTACCCTCTCTGTCACAGCAGCAGGTAAAGGGGTCACTGTCCTCTCTGTCACAGGAGCAGGTAAAGGGGGTCACTGCCCTCTGTCACAATAGCAGGTAAAGGGGTCACAATCCTCCCTGTCGCAGGAGCAGGTAAAGGGGTCACTATCCTGTCACAGGAGCAGGTAAAGGGGTCACTATCCTGTCACAGGAGCAGGTAAAGGGGTCACTATCCTGTCACAGGAGCTGGTAAAGCGGTCACTATCCTGTCACAGGAGCAGGAAAAGGGGTCACTACCCTCTCTGTCACAGGAGCAGATAAAGGGGTCACTACCCTCTCTGTCGCAGAAACAGGTAAAGGGGTTACTACCCTCTCCGTCACAGGAGCAGGTAAAGGGATCACCAGCCTCTCTGTCACAGGAGCAGGTAAAGGTGTGACTGTTCTCTCTGTCACAGCAGATTTACTATTATTGGAACTAATGCGGAAAGGAAGGTGAAGAAGTTCTGTCTTTCTGCTGGTTTTTTCCAAAATTTTCATCTTGCGTAGATTACCACTACCAACCAAGTCAGTTAGGAGCAGAATGTCCTGCCACGTAACTGCAAGCCCACTGCCCCCTTGAAGTCCCCAGCTCTGGAGTGTGACAGCAGTTCTCCTGGAACCCAGCAATTTCCCCTCTTCTGCTGCCTACCTCCTCTGCACAAAGACAGCAGCAGCAGCAGCCTCGTCTGTGTTACTGAAAGAAAGATGCCAGGTGCTGTTGGTTCTGAGAACTCTTCCATATGTTTTAACTCACTAATGAACTCTCTGCAGCTCTGAAGTAGCCACTATTTTTATCCCTATTTCATTAGACGAGGAAACTGAAGCACAGAGTGGTGAGGCGATTTTCTCAAGATCACACAGCTATCAAGTGGTAGTGCTGGGACCAGAGGCAGATCTAAGTTTTATGGGGTCTGAAACATAATATGCAAAGGCCTCTTTGAGAAAAAAGAATGTCAAGCCATGAGTATTTATTAGAATGAGAAAAGAAATCATAACAAATTACAGTTTTTAAGTGGATACCACGAGTACCGGAAACTGCCTCACATGTGGACAATGTCCATTTTTGGGAAGTACATTTACTCTTTGATTGCCTTTTACATGACAATGCTTTTGTAATGTCTTCTTATAGATACAAGAGAAAGGTAATTCGGTCTTTATTCAATGCAGTTGTTTAATATATTTTGTATTACCGATAACTTAGAAGTTTCTTTTGGCTTCAAACTTGTTATTAGTAATGTTATGTAGATTTTTGGCATTACTGTCAAATTTGGGAAGATTCTTACGTGACAAAAAACTAATCTTAAATATTCTCTGAACTGAGGACACATTATCTACTTTGTGGTGCTGTTCTCCCAGTAGGACAGCCTGGGTTTTGTGCTGGCGTGATCAGCAAAGCATTTCACGTCATAGAAGCAGGAAACCTTTCTCCAGTGTGTCCATGTGGCTCAGTGACACCCTAGATGCATGGGGCATGTGACCTCATACACTGATGGGGGATTCCGTGTGTGCAGCGCTACCACAGGCTTGTGTCTTACAAACACAGAAACTCTGATAAATTCCTCATTAAAGAAAAATTCATCAAAAAGAAAAAAATTATGGCATATGTAATGGATTGAATTGTGCCCCTAAAAATCTGTGTTATAAATCCTAACCTCTGTGCCTGTGTTTATAATCCCATTTGGGAATGGGCTGTCTTTGTTATGTTAATGAGGCAGGATTAGTGTAGGGGTATCTTGAATCGATTTTTTTGAGATACAGAAGAGGCTGAACAAGCGAGCTAAGCAGCAGAGCTGGGGGAAGAGAGGTGCCAAGACACATGAAGATTACCCAGGAGCAGCAGCTCAAAGAGACTAGGACCTTCCTCCAGAGCTGACAGAGACAGAAAGCCTTCCCCTAGAGGAAAACCAAAACCAAACCAACCGCTGTCGAGCCGATTCCGACTCATAGCGACCCTACAGGACAGAGTAGAACTGCCTCATAGAGTTTCCAAGGAGTGGCTGGCAGACTCAAACTGCCGACCCTTTGGTTAGCAGCCGTAGCACTTAACCACTACGCCACCATGGTTTCCTTCCCCTAGAGGAGGCACCCTGAATTCAGACTTCTTTTAGCCTCCTAACTGTGAGAAAATAAGCTTTTGTTTGTTAAAGCTATCCCCTTGTGGTATTTCTGTTATAGCGGTACTAGGTAACCAAGACACAATGCTGATAACTGTACAAGTTTCTTTACCAAGTATACTCCTGTCAGGAGCCATTCAGACTAGGCAGTTCATGTATCTGCTGAATGGAAGTATTTCTGCGGAAGAATTTTCCACAGACTAGCCTGTGGTTCTGTATATTTCAAACTTATTTCTCCTCTGTTACTTACTGACTTCTGGTACAGGGCTCCACAGCACAAATTCACACCCTCATGGAACTTCTGGCCTGCACTCTCGTGTCCTTAGATGAGTCAGCAGTAGTAACAGTACTCCTGGACCGCTAGCAATAACTTAACCACACACAAAAATGACTGTATGCTTCATAAATACATCCCACTATACCTAAATTAAATGTTCCCCCAGCTCAAATTCCCCTCAGCTGAACCCCCAAAATGTGCACAGCCACTCCAAAGCCATCCTACATAAGGAAACATGTAAGGAAACACATAGGAGCAAAAAGAGACAGAGGTCTTAACTGCCTTGCAAGCTTTATATTAGTGACAGATCAGGCGGGCTCACAGGCCCCTTCCAGGATCTCAGGAGAGACCTCTGGAAGTGAGAGGCCCAGAAGTTGAAGCTTCATGAGCTTCTCGGTACAGGGAGTTATCCACTTATGACAAGGTTCTGTTCCCACAGCTCCGTTTTAAGTCGGTTCTGACGTAAGTTGAATACTTTTTTTTTTTTTTTTAGTTTTCATTATTATTGCCTTTTATTATCAGTATCTTTATAAATTTGAGCTTTGAACATTTGAGAATAACATCATCAAATTACATGATGAAATGCTATATGTAATATATATTATAAACAATAAGATGTCCAAAAAAAACCCCCAAAAAGTCAGTCGTAAGTGCGGTTTGTCGTAACTTGATACATCATAGATTGTGAAGTGTCTGTAGATATGTCTCGGGATTGGGATCTAGGTAGGGTGGCTCCTGAAACCCCTTTCTTGACCACTGTTATCACACTGACTGATCTGAAGCCAAGTGTCCTCTACAAGAGTCATCTGCAGGTACCATTTGGTCTTCTACACACTTGTTAAGAGGATATTATAAATAAAATAGTAATAAAGACGTAAACCTGTTTTTTAGGATTTCCATATTCAATACTATTGGATTCTCAATTGGGAGGACACTGCAGAAGTTACAAAGAATTCTGATTTACTAATCTAAATGAAGCATTTGTCAGAGTGGTCTTCCCCCCCCCTCAAAAAATTGTCAACAATTTTTTCTTTTTATTGAGCAATTTAAATACTATTCTTTCACCATTATCCTGAGATAAGAATTAGAACATCAAGCCTAAGCCTGTCCACACTGTAATAGTTTTGATCTCCTCTCCCCCCGCCCCCATATTGTTTAGTAAATAACGCCCCGGCTGTGTGTATTTCATTTTCAATTTCTAATCTCTAGGTGGTGCAGTGATTAAGTGCTACGGCTGCTAACCAAAGGTCGTTAGTTCGAATCTGCCAGGCGCTCCTTAGAAACTCCATGGGGCAGCTCTACTCTGTCCTATAGGGTTGCTATGAGTCGGAATGGACTCGGCGGCACTGGGTTTGGTTTTTTTTTTGGTTAGTATCCTAAAGCCCAGAGCAACCATGGTATTTAATGGAGGTATGCTGAATACTGTACGTCTAAGTTGTGTCTGAACAAACAAAGTACGTCTTTGTGATCGTTAATGATCGTGTTTCCCTATGTACTAAAGAATTAGAATAAAAACAAATAGCTGGTCTTTTGTAGCTTAAAGGAATTAGGATTTCCCCTAGGCCAAATTTCCATTTGAATTGCCTGAAAGTACATGAAAATCAATGTCGCTCAATAAGCAACTCTGAGACAGTACTAGAAGAAAAATACCACAATAGACTTTCTGCACCATGATTTAAAAAAGCAACACCTCTAACCTCCAACCCAGACACATCAATTTCTTGTCAAGCCATCTCTGTTCTGAGACTAAAGGGTACTTTTTATAACAATGAAGTGGGAATTTCACTAACTCTTCCAAGTGAGTTCCTTGTGTAGGGGTTCTGTTTGCTTTAAAACAAAACAAAACAAAACAAAACTTTCAAACCAAACATATTGGCTAGGTTGCTGTTTGTCTAATGTATACTTAATTAAAAAAAATTATAATTTATTGAACACGATTTGCTAGGAAACTTATGAAGTATTTCATTTAATTTTAACAACCCTAAAAAAAAAAGTTTTTTTTTTTTTTTTTTATGTGGTATGTAATATTCCCATTTCATATAAGAGGAAATTAAGACTCAGGGAGATTAAATGGCTTGCAAGGGTGCTCAATTCGTTAATCGTGCAGCAAGGATTCAAATTCCAAAAGTTCTTAAACATTACTTTGCCTTGAAATCTCATACTAAGTGTTCGTAGAGCCATTTTACATTTGAAAAAAGAAAAACTGAGGCTAAGAACAGTTACAAGTTATCATAGGAATTAAGTCACAGAATTGCACTGAACACAAATCTTTTCAAAGTTCGAAGCCCATGCTTTTTTCATTACGTCACACTGACTTCCATCATATGAGATGTTCACTAATTGCTTAATGGGCAAAGAAATGAATGAGTTAACAAGTGAAAGGGAACTGAGGTGCAAAGTGCAGTACCCTTCAAAATGGATCCCAGGTGATCTGAAAAAGTGAAGATTACTTTTCTCTGTTATTTAATGCCATAGAAAAATAAAAATAAGTTAATGGAATTGAGAATAAAAACAGGAACTTAGTAAATCTAGTAATTTTCAAAATAAAGCCAAAACTATCAATAGTTTAGGGAGTCCTGGTGGCGCAGTGGTTAAGCGTTGGGCGGTTCGACCCCACCAGCCACGCCGTGGCAGACGGTGGCAGTCTGCTTCCATAAAGATTTCAGCCTCAGAAACCCTATTGGGCAGTCTACTCTGTCCCATAGGGTTTTGGTGAGTCAGTAATCGACTCGACAGCAATGGGGTCTGCAAGAGACCTCAAGCAGTCCTTCAGATAGGGCTACTATCTAAGATACTTTAACTTCTGGGACAGATGGATGGCAAGAATTTAAAAAACACATTCCTCTTAAAAATACTCCTCAAACTCTTAACAAAACAAAAAGAACAAACAAAACCCGCAATGTTTCACACCTAAGTAACTGTGGTATTGCTAAAGCTTTCTGGAACAGATATTTCAGAATATTCTTTGGGAGCCTGTTCTAGGATTTAAGTATGCTTTCCAACCTGAAGTTCCTTAATATATCTAACCGAAATTTATTTCAGACCATTGTGTCTGTTTCTGTCTCCTGGAAAAATGGAAAATGCCTATCAGTCTCCAGAAGACAATTTGCCTGTGGACAGAGATTGGAGCCTTCTTCTCCTTCCTAAAGACGCCCAAGGTAGGTAACAATCCAGATCCGGTGTGTTACTCGATCCCACATCCTGCACCCCTTTTTAGGCCATAATCTCGTTTGTAGTCTCCGATGCTCTCAGAGACGAAAGCACTGCTTTGGGGTAACGGCTTTCAACAAATGGTAACAACCGTAGTTCCTGGGGAAGCTGTAGGTGAGCAATATTCAAAATTGGACACTTAGGATTGATCATTTCTAGGAATGTTTAGTTAGTATTGTACCTAAAAGTTGCTGATTCTGGTTACAAACATCTGTTTAGCAGAGGCCGGCACAGTATTTGGATTCCTTCTATGGCCAATTAACTACAGCTACAGTCCAGACAAGAAACCCTGGTGGTGAAGAGGTTAAGAGCTACAGCTGCTAACCAAAAGGTTGGCAGTTCAAACCCACCAGGCGCTCCTCAGAAACCCTATGGGGCAGTTCTACTCTGTCCTTTAGGGTCGCTATGAGTTGTAATCGACTCACGGCAATTTTTTTTTTTTTTTTAATGGACAGGCCAGATAGCAGTTTTCCCCCTTTTCACTAAAACCCAGTGCCCTCGAGTCAATTCCGACTCACAGCAACCTTGTAGGATGGAGTAGAACTGACCCTTTTCACTAGGTAGGAAGAAAAGAGAGAGCTAAACTAAGTGAGTTGCCTTTACATCATTACATATTTTGTTCCAGTCAAATACATTAATAGTGAACTTATTGAATTAGGCCAAGACTAGTAACTCCAGTTCACAGATACGACCTTGTTCCACCTCAATTCTCACAACACAAAACCGTTTAAGGCTTTTTTATAGAGAGATAGACATAAGTTAACTTGACTACACTGGGCCCAAAATGGAGTCACTTATGCTAAGCCCCAAGTTAAGAAGCCGAAACCTAAGTTTCTATTTCTTGAATGTGCCTAATCTTCCCAGGAGCTGAAACCCAAGTCAACCAATTGACTCTCCAAGAAATGGAAACCGAAGCTAACCAGGTTTTTTGGGGGGAGGGGGGGTTTATTATTTACATAACATTTAGTTACATTTAGTATTTTTTAATCTTGCCTTTTGATCCTCTAAATAGTCTTTTCTATCACATGAAAAACAAGGAGAAATCCTTTTATGGAATGGTTATTACTGTAGTTGAGAATCTATACTACAGATAATGCCATTAAATCACGTTACTAGTAAGTGTTGGTGCTTAGTTGATGTGATTCAGTCATGTACCTTTTTCTTTATAAAAGGGTTGGACAGTCATAAATGCTTTCTGGGGAATAAGACAAAAAAAAAAAAAAAAAACGAAAACATTTATTTTAATTGCAATATTGCCAAAAGTAGAATTTCCTTTTGTTTCATTTTCCATCGTTATGCATCACTAGCCAAAGTCTAACCCGAGAAAAAAGGACACAGTACAGTGAACCTGCAGATGAATAAGCCTGGTTTGCTGAACACATGGTTCATAAGAAGAGGACAACACGAACATACTAATAAAAATATCAGGATGGGATTCTTCAGGAGCTAGGATGTTAAATGAATACTCTAAATTCATAATCTATTTACTTATCTAAGTGCCCGTGGTTTTATGAAAGTATGAACTGAGTTTATGAAGACAGTAAGATGACTAATGAAGAATATTCTTTGCTTTCTAGTGGGAACTTCTGTTTTCGTCTAACTGTTTAATTTCTCCTCCATCTCTCTTTCAATTAACCTCCCTGTTTGTATTCAATGAGATGGCACATAATAGAGAGAAAGAAAAAAAAATCTTGCTGATTTATGAGTATTGTTTCATAAAGTGACAGCTTCCTTTAGCCAGATGCCCAAGTGCTGCAAGTAAGAGGAACACACAGTACAGTAACTACCCTGAATGAGAAAATACAGTCGTTGCCTGGGTTTAATCCGTGACTCACAAAGGCCCCTTTTAAAATGGCCCCTCAGGCTTTGTTGCAGGCACGTTACACAGGTAGTAGGAGACAGGGGAATAGCAACCGATCTCCATCTCCGTATGCCGAAATCTGGAGGAACCACTTCTAACAGCAACAAAGAAGAAAATAATGACTTAAAGGTTCTCTACATCTTCAAAGGGTTCTTTCCAAGATTTGTTTTAAATGAAGCTGGTCCTTTATTTCCACACTGCTACTCATAAGGAATATAAAAGCAACAACACAAAAAGAAATAATAGAAGGGTTGCTAAAAAAAATCCTGTTTGTGCCCAGATGACTGGTAAGTTGTTCAAGGACAGCCCAGCCGCGGGAAACCACCAACGTCAGGAGGACCACACCAGAATGATTCCTTGAATAACTGTTGGTTGGCGACTTAAATTGTCTGTGGATAGCTTTATAGTACATTTCCCAGTTTTCCAAAGTATATACACCTACGTTTGCTGTACTTCCTGGTATATGAGTAATGAAATATATAACCCTGAACTAACAGCAATTCACCTCTTCTGACCAAGGATGGGGGTGGTATAAGAAGGAGTATGATTGGAGGCACATTTTTCTTGCCCTGCCTTGGTACACGGGCATTCTGGGATCTAAGGCATAAAGCTGTTCAGTCACAGGGTACCGCACTGTCCTGTATATTCACAGAAAGACAAACTGTGGCAGTCAACACAGTTATGAGCAACACTTTGCCAGCATCCTGTGAAGCCTGCCCTGGAGGAGAGGAGGGGAAAGCCACCCTGGAATCTTGGGGATGAGGGTGAGTTATGGGCACACGTGGAGTTTTAAAAAGCCTATCCAGAGCGTTTGACCTTACTTTTCTCACAATTCCTGGCCATTTCAGATCATTGCTTGAGAGTGTTGAGCTGTCCTGCAAAATGAGGCTGCCCCCTCTCCTACAGTGATTCACAGTACCTGCAAGCTACAGCTTGACTTCAGTAGTAACTATGCGTTCCCCAGCTGTGGACAGCAAGCACACATTCAACAAGTGTGACTCCAGAGTGCTGTGCAGTGAGAGTTGATACAGCAGGCCTGCTTGCAGGGCTGGCCCTTGGCTGGCATCTGGAAACTTGGCTATTCCCTACACTGGCAAGGCTATTTTGCCCACCAGGAGCACTGAGCACCTGGTTTTCTTCTCTGGGTCTTGAATTTTTGTAGTTGTGGCTGTAGTATCTCAGGTGGAGATAACGTGCTTGAGCAGGCCCCAGTAAAAACCCTAGACTCTGAGTCTCAAACGGGCTTCCCCGGGCAGAAGCGCTGCACATTTCCTGATGCATTTTACTGCTGCAGAAAAGAGCACACTCCATGGGACTCTCCCAGTGGGAGAGAAAGAACATAGGGTTTCCGAGCTGCATTTTTGTATGTTCACAAATGACTTCTGTGACTGTAATAAAGTACAGCCGTGAGTACAATGCCTCAGAGTCCTGTGAGTCCTTCTAGTGAATCAACAGATATGGGAGTGGTAGTGGGACCCCTGAAACAGATGTCAAGGATGCCAATAAGCTTAGAAAGAACCTTGCTTGAAGTCTGTAAACATAATTGTGATGATTATAAATGTATGTGATTTCAACTTTCCATGGCAAAATTTCTGGCTAACCAATCCCCATAGGCAATAAAGTGAAGTAATGATACTTACAGATGCAAGAAGAAACCTTATAAGATACCGACACTTCCTTCACTTCCCAACAGCTTTACCATATTTTACTCTAAGGACCTAAAACACTGTGGAGAAACACTATGTAGTCGTCCCTCAGTATCCAAAGGGGATTGGTCCCAGGACTCCCCCAGGATACCAAAATCCCAGGATGCTCAAGTCCCATACATAAAATGGCGTAGTACTTGCATATAACCTACACACATCCTCCTGCATACTTCAAATCATCTCTAGATCACTTGTAATACCTAGTACAATGTAACTGCTACAGAAATAGTCGTTAAACTGTACTCCAATGATCAGGGAATAATGATAAGACACACGGCGAGTGATACTCAAACAATAAGCGCTGGAGACTGAGGAGCTGTGACACGGCGGGCAGCTACAGCAGCGGACCTCTACACAGCACTTCATTCCCAGGGATTCAGCGTAGTGCTTCACGTGCTGCAAATTCAGGTTTTATTTTTTGGAAATTTCTTTTTTTTTCCTGAATATTTTCGATCCATGGATGGTTGAATCCACTGATGCGAAACCCATGGATACGGAGGGCTGACTGTACCTTGAACTCTGAAATTTTTGTAGGATTATGCCTTTTAAAATGAACAGTGTACACTTTCACTGAAGTGAGGTAGAAATTTATTACTTTTGCTGTATTTTTTAAATTTAATTGATATCTCAATTTTAATTCAGTTTTAACTTCAGTGACACAAATGGTAAAAAGCAAAGACACTGAATGCCTGGAAAATATGGTACCATATATACTCTGGATACTTTTGTATCCTTGCAAAATATAATTTATGCACTAATATTTTATCTTCCATACCTATTTGATTGTTTTACTTAACCTATAGAAGTCCATAAATGTCATCATATTTTAAAAAGTGCTAAGCATATATAAATTTTTTTTAAGAACAGCTACCAAAAACCAAAAAAACCCCAAACCGGTTGCCGTGGAGTATATTCCGACTCATAGCAACCCTATAGGACAGAGTAGAACTGCCCCACAGAGTTTCCAAGGAGCGCCTGGTGGATTTGAACTGCTGACCTTTTGGTTAGCAGCCGAGCTCTTAACTACTATGCCACCAGGGTTTCCTAAGAACAGCTAGACTTGTGTATTTTATAACTACTTTGTTTCTCATGGTACTGTAAAATAAAGTCATTACAAGTCAAATTTCTTTCTTTAGAGACTAAAATATATCTATAAATGCCAAGATGTACGATTTTGGAATCTACAGAGGCCAAGAAGTTCACATATTTGAAATCTTTCTTTTCTTAAGGTAAAAACTTGGTTGTGATTATTAAGAAATGCAATGGTAACACAGGACACTAAGAGATAATATATGAATGGAAGTAATATAAACTGGAAGTTTATTTATAAATAAGAAATGAAATCTTCTTTGTTTCTGTGAGTCAATTTTTGTGGCCATCACAATAATGAATAAAGAATTCTCATGCTTCATACCTGTGACGCTTGTTCTAAAAGAAACTGAATTGCCATTATGAAATGATAGCCTCATTTAAAAAGCAATTTCTTTAAAAACTAATTTGAAGACATGCGCATTTTTCCGTGGTGAAATCAACCAGGGTCTGAGCTCTTCAGACCTGTGTGGAGGACGGGCATAGAAGTGCAGTTGGCCTACCAATAGTACAGTGCTCTCCGTTCCATCCCTGGCTGCATTCGCACGTGCCGTCTTTGCAGGTTCCGTGTTCAGCACAGCGGGGGTGGCAGGCTCTCTGATTGCACGCTGGGCCCGTCCAGCCTTCTTCACAGCGACAAGTGCCCCCCATGCAAACACCGTGGGAGCCACAGTCCACCGAACAGATTTCTGTATTGGAGAAAAAGAAAAGGCAGAGCAAAGGAGTAGGGGGAGTGAGGAGGGGGTTACTAAGCAATGCAGCATCTTAAACTCAGATCTCTTAAGGTGGAGAACAAAGTCATTGAAGATCAAAGTATCTATGTATATTATGTAAATTTCAGCATCGACTACAAAGCATTATAAACGGCACAGCTTTACTTCTTTATTGGTGACTATCTCAGTGCCCTAATCACGCATATAATACACATGACAATTCTGTTATAATATCTTATTTTAATAAATATGCACATATATACATATATTATGTACGAGTATATGTCTGTCTATCTGTTTCTGGAGAGTATCTTTGGCAGCCGAGAGCTCACATCGAGTTACCCAACTGTCTCAGTGTCTAAGCTGGAACAGGACTTGGGATTCAGACATACAGCAGGAATTGAAAAGGGGTTATTTCTAACCCTATGGCGTAAATTTTTTAAATATTCAGAAATTTTCATTAAAAAGAACCTACTATGGTGAGTACATTAGCATGCATCTGGCACACAGAAATGCTGGCTAAATAAAATAAATTATTGTTTTTCCTATTCAGTAAATTCATACTGTTGACAGGTACACCTTGCTTAACTCACATAGCAGAAAATCAGCTTAAAAATATAATTACTGACTTTGTCAAAAATCAAAATACGATTTTTCAACAACTAGCATTACTGAAAGAAGCAGAGGTGACCAAATTACTTCAAAAACTATGATAACATCAGGTTAGATTTTCAAAAAGAATTCTGATGTCTGAGATAACACATTTTTTTTTTCCTTAAACCTTTCTCAGAAGTTTTATTTGTTGTGGTTGTTAGGTGCTGTCGAGTTGGTTCCAACTGATAGGGAACTTATATACAACAGAGCGAGATCCAATTTAAGAGAGAAAGAGTGAGAGAGAGAGACAGAGACAGAGAGAAGAGAGAGAGTGAGAGCTAGAGAGACAGAGAGACAGTGAGACACAGAGAGAGAGAGAGAGAGAGAAGTGGGAGCTGGAAGGAGGGAGAGGGAAGGATGGGGGGAAGGAGTCTTGAAGGATATTTTATTTTTTACTCTTTACATATAAAGTTATAGTTTCTCTAAGACTGTAAAATATGTTGTTTAGTTTTGGTTTTCTTGTAAAAAGAAAATAGCTCCATAACAGAAACTTGGAATCATTTCTAGCAACCAGAAAATGGACTACAGACTTTTTGTAAATAAAAAAACTCACCATTTCTATAGACACTAATGGTCCTCTTTTACCCACCCAGTGCCCGGCTAACACTCCTCAGACGGCAGTACTCGGTCTGTCTCAGGGTGCCTGCTGCGGAACTTCAAAGGCCACAGCGAGGCACTGTGAGAGCTGTGACACTGCGTATAAACAGCAGTCACAACTATTAACTGAAGACAGAGTATGTGTTTTCTCACGCCACAATTTCTCTCTCTTTTGAATTAAATTTTTGATTAAGAGATCCAAGATGGTTTGATTAACTTCAGAGCAACATATCATTACCTCAGCGCAAGAAGGGAGAGGCTTCTTTCCGAGGTCCCCTTTTTATTCAATCTAATCAATTTTTCATTAGGGTGAAGGTATTTATCAGCGTTTAGCACACTAGCTTTAAGCAAGGTGCGTCAATCTTTGTAACGAACTTATTAATTAGAGTTAATTTAATTGAAATGGAATTGAAGGGATAATTAATGGACAAACTGCTGATGAAAATAGAGGAAAGCTCTGTTGTTTTCAAACCTAGAAACTTTCTGAGGGAAATAATTCATTTCTTCTCTCCTAGCAGCTGAACCAAATGTTTTTTCAGGTATAAAATCTTATTGAATTCAGATATCTATCTGAAGGTCATTTCCACAATAACAATACCGGCAGGTGGTAAACTGTTTTCCTTTAGGATTCAGTTAGTTAAAAATTTAGAATTACAGTGCTAGTGAACTTTAAGCCGCAAATGTAAATTAAAACAATGTTTTTATAAGCTTAAAACGAAGAGCTGTGCAACAGCAGAGAGATGTATTTGAGGCACATGAGCCCAGAAATTTTCAAAGGATGAACCTAAATGTGCTAGAGATCTTCACTATTAATTCTAACTAAATTGTCTTTCTTTTTGTAACTAATAACAAAGTTTATTAAATATTTTTCTGTACTTACCAACCTTCTTCAACAGAACAGTACTGTGTACATTATTCAAAATGTATACTGAGAGTTTAATATGTGTTAAGTTTCTGTTTTGCACTGGGGATATAAAGATGAATAGGACATGGTCTCTGCTCACTACGCTACACAGTCATTTTGTATAGAGGTAAAATTAGATTTTCAACTGGCATAAAAAAAATCAGAGTAAATACCTAAAATAATGATACGTAATTTGGGCAGCCAATTTAACTTTTTAGTTAACATTCATATATATTTTAGGTAATCATAGCAATATCATTTTATGAGGCAGACTAAACTAGCTTTTGAGTTACTCAGTATCAGTTACAAGCTACCATGTGTGAAATACTTCAGGTATGATTATGATAACTTCATGGGAAACACAAAGGGGCTATTTTGCTTGCACTGCTCCTACCTGGGTAACTGTGGGAAGTGAATCAGAATCACAATATTCCAAGCAAGTATTATTTAATCATTGTAGTATTATGCCTAGTTTACTGATGGAGACAGAAGAGACCTGGATAAAATGCCTTTTTATATCTACAAAATGTAACCACGTGGAGTTTTTGCAGGACTCAGTTCTTTAGTATCAAAGTCAGAAATGTAAATAAAAACAACATAAAGGAGTAAATGCCTATTTCAACCCTTAAAATTATGATTTTTTAAAAATAATTTTTATTGTGCTTTAAGTGAAATTTTATAAATCAAGTCAGTCTCTCACACAAAAACCCATATACACCTTGCTACACACTCCCGATTACTTCCCCCTAATGAGACAGCCGGCTCTCTCCCTCCACTCTCTTTTTTCGTGTCCATTTCGCCAGCTTCTAACCCCCTCCACCCTCTCATCTCCCCTCCAGGCAGGAGATGACAGCATGAGATATATCTTTAAGAACGGAAGGCAAACCAAGCTAACGTATCATTTAAAATAACGCAATGAACCCATGCTTAATAAATGTTGGTTGGTGATGCATCCCTAAAACTCCTTAGAAATTGGAGGTTTTTTCATAACCCAGCCCAAATTTGTTTTCATTCTTATTTATCCTATACAAGTTAATTTTCTAACCAAATTTCTGGCTCCCCAAGCTATCTGAATCAACCAAGACTTCTATGAAAGAAGTAACAAAAGTGTTGTAAACCTTGCCTGCCTCCATAAATTCATGGCCAAAGGATGAGGAAGGAAGAGGAAAACAGGAAGGAAGAAAGGAAAGAAGGAAGGAACAATGGAAGAAAGATGGAAAGAAAGAAGGGAGGGAGGAAAGGAGGGAGGAAGAAGAGAAATGGTGGGGGAGGAGGCAGAGAAAACTCGTAAGTTGCCTCCTCAAAATATTTACTTTCAGGTTCAACAGAAGCTTTCATCAATACTACAAATTAGCCTATAAAAAAGTTTATTTACTTGAAGTTTCTCAAAATGCCAAAGAGTGATTTGTAAAAATTACTAGTGTTTTTCCACTGAAAATTAGCATGTGAAGACGCTACCTAGCAAGATTTCATTTTGTTTTATGCTATCAGGTCACACTAAAAGGTGAAATGATTTGCATTTCTTAGGTTTCATATCTGAAGAATGTTATGGCTAGAATGTTTTCCCCCAAAAGATATGCTGAAGTACTAATCAGTTTACCTGTGAATGTGATCCTTTTTGGGAACAGGGATTTTCTTTAGTTATGTTACTGAGGCCATAAGGCGCTGTCGCAAGTGCTTTTCACACATTACTCACTTAATCCTTACAACAGTTGCATAATGCAGTATTATTATTTCCATTTTACAGATAAGGAAGCTGAGGCACAGCGATGTTAAAGAACTTGCCCAACACCACACAGCTAGGGAGTAGCCAGCCCAAGACTTGAACCCAGGGAGTTTAGCTCCAGGGCCCATGTTTTTAAACACTTCCTGTTAAACAACAGGGGTTCAGAGATGAGGACAATCAGTGAGGGCGAGATTAACGGTGGACCCCTTCACTGAATCTAAGGTTTATACGGAATGTTTTTATTTACCCAACACCACAAATAAAAGTCTGTCTGTCCTTTTTCCTTTTTCTCATCTCCCCTTCCCCCTCCGCTACTATTTTTCTCCTCCTTCTTCCTCTTCTTTTTTCCCTTGGTATTATTGATCTTTGTTTAGATAGTTCTGGTATCTAAAATTCATTCTCTTCTCTTTCTCACTGATCTTCCCCCTTGGCCTCCACCCACAGCCTGCCTACTCAGTCAGCCTCTCCACTCCCCAGTGCCCTTCTTCATTCAGAGGCACTGACATTCCCGGCAATCTCCCTTATCTCAGACTTGTAGCTCCTCTCACCAACTTTTATGATTTTTTTTTTCAGTAAATCCTGGCTACTTCTTCTTTAAAATGTCCCTCAGATTTATCCTTTTCATTTCCATTGACTCCAAACTAATTCAAGCTCTCACCACCTCACAACTTCAGTTCTGGAAAGGCCTCTGACTTGTCTTCCATCCCTCAGTGTCTCTCTGTTTATGCTCCCCGACATACAGTCTACAGCTCAATTCTCCTAGAACACTACTCTCCTATCATCGACTATATCGTTATTATTAGTGAATTCTGCAACGTCTAAAACCAAACCCACTGCTGTCGAGTCGATTCTGACTCATAGCGGCCCTACAGGACAGAGTAGAACTGCCCCACAGAGTTTCCAAGGAGCTCCTGGAGGATTTGAACTGCCGACTTCTTGGTTAGCAGCCGTAGCACTTAACTACTAAGCCACCAGGTTTCCACGTCTAAAAACATCACTTCTAAATCGCTCCATCCATTACCGGTGGGCCCACCCGATTTTTACCTCCAAATACTCTTAACTTTGTTCACTGTCTCATGCAACCTGTGGTACTTCTCACATCTGTGTCTCTCCTAATAGTAATAATAACAGCTATATTTGGAATTTATTATGGGCCAAGCAATGTGCAAATTATGTGCATTAATTCAAGTAATTTTTCATAGCATCTATGTGAAGAATTTCCCATGATTAAATTCATTTTCTAGATGAGTAAAATGAGGCATATAGTAATCTGCCTAACGTTACAGACTGTATTTTTACACAAATAACATGTGTTATATGTTTTCTTGCCAACTGTGCCCTCCCCCATGAGGTGTTTTTGCAAGCATGCTATGCTGATTTATTTTACAGCAACATAAAAAAAATTAACATAGTGTTATGGATTGAATTGTATCTCCCCCAAAGTGTGCATCACTTTGGCTAGGTCATTATTCCCAGTATTGTGTGACTGTCCACCATTTTGTCATCTGATGTGATTTTCCTATGTATTGTAAACCCTACCTCTGTGATGTTAATGAGGCGGGATTAGAGGCGGTTATGTTAATAAGGCAGAACTCAAACTATAGGATTAGTTTGTATCTTGAGTCAATCGCTTTTGAGATATAAAAGAGAGAAGTGAGCAGAGAGAAGAAGGGTCTTATACCACCAAGAAAGCAAGCCAGGAGCAGAGTGTATCCTTTGGACTTGGGGTTCCTGCACCGAGAAGCTCTTAGACCAGGGAAAGACTAATGAATGACAAGGACCTTTTCCCAAAGCCGTCAGACAGAAAGCCTTCCCCTGGAGCTGGTGCCCTGAATTTGGACTTCTAGTCTCCTAAACTGTGAGAGAATAAACTTGCTTGTTAAAGCCATCCACTTGTGGTATTTCTGTAATAGCAGCACCAGATGACTAAGACACATAGTGTGCTTATCAAAGTCCTGGGGGTGGGGCACAGTTGGCAAAAAAAGATTATAATGCTTGTTGTTTCGGTAACAATACGGGAGCTGTCAGTGTTAGCGCTTGAACATGAACCCGTGCAGTTCGATCTCAGTGTCCGTGAGTTTACGCACTCTCTAACAGTGCTCCTCTAGTCAGAAAATATTTTTTTCCTGAAAATGCCATCTTTAAATGAAGGCAAGAAATGTCAATACAGGCTTCCCTGAAAGCCTTCATTACCCATCACGGTAGGTTGCTCCTCTGAAGTCCATTGAAGTTAGCATATCGTTCCATGTGACAATAAATACAATATTAAACTGTGACTTACTGGGTTCTAATTATTTCATATGGGTTCATCCTACCCCTCCAATCAAACTGCCATCTTCTAGACTAGAACAGAATCTTTTCAAACCATGTGACCCATTAGTGGGTCACGGAAGTTAAGTAACTAACCAGCATTAAAATATAGCAAAGACTGGAAAAAAAAATCAGTGTGTGTCACTGTGTGGAACTTTTGCTTCAGTCTCGTGAGTAACTGCATGTGTGTGTATACCAGACCAGGATGTAAAAAGGTATTTAAGACTGTAGGTTATGGTCAAAAAATCTGAAACCACTGCTGTGGGGGGCAGGACTGAGTCCTTATTTTTTTTTTTTACCCCTAAAGGGCCTAGCACAATGCTGCGCACATGGCAGGTGCTAGTAACAACTTGGCCACCGAATAAAATGACTACCTGCTGTTTCTAACATAATCACATTACTATAACTAAAAACTCGGTGTTGAACCAGTATACGCATCATAACATGGATATACGCAAGCTCTTCACTGGGTCATGTTTTAGCCTTTATAAAGTCAAACATTCCTTTTTACATTGAGGCTTCTCTGTTGATGAGTAATATGCTTAAATCCCCAAGCTGTGCCTAGGTCTGTCGAGAAGCCAGTCTGGATTCGTAGTTCCACACAGTGAGAGCTGAGAAATCAGGGTCCTACACAACGAGAGATTATTCTTTCCAGTAGTGCTGAACGGGAAATGGTAACAACATACTGGCTAAGGCTTTTCCTCTCCTTTCTATAAGGCAACTGAATTATATTACTTTTGATATTTATTGCTATCATCATTTACTAAAATTTATATTAGATGTTGTATTTTAAAAATAAAAATATTTAATCTTTATCAACACAGAATATTAAGCACTCAGGCTCTACTGCACTTATTAACCTCACCATTTGAACAGTCTGGGCCGGTCCAGTTGGGGTCACAAGTACAGGAGCCACTTTCCTGAAGGTATGTCCCATGACCGGAGCATTGGTCTGGACACATGGTCTTGAGTAGCTCACAGTTGTTCCCGCCCCAGCCTGGATTGCAGTGACACTCCCCATGGATACACACACCATGATTAGAACACCCAGGGTCTAGACAGTCAGCTAGTGGGAAGAAAAGAGAACAATTCCATGGTTAAATCTAGAAGATATCATAGCACAAGCAGAATAAAGAAAAACATCACAATCTAATTTATATGAATGTTTTGGATACTAAATATTTACCTACCATTTTCGAGAACCTGTTTCTGAAAAGGCAAAGATTTTTACAATATAGCACTAGGAACCAGCTCAATGCCATTTAGGTAATCTAGACTCTTGCAAGGATTTGTAATTTCCATGAATTACACACATATGCAGTTGAGGTTTCAGACTGTGGTTCTCTGTTCTGCCTAATCAGAGTAGTAAGTATGGGCTTTTCTATAACGGTCTGTATCAGATGACCTAATCCAGGACCACTGAGCACTGACAGCTGAACGGGACCCTCAAACGGTTTGAGAAATAAATGAGTTGCACACCCTCTATCCTTCTTAATTCAGTTTAATGTGCTTTAGATGACGAGAATTAATTTAGCAATTTGACTCAATAAAACTTTACAGTTGTAGGGTCATTGGCCTGAAAATTTAATTCCAGAGGCTTAATTGCATTACTTTGTGTGTGCAGATCAATAAAATCAATTTGGTTGAAGAAAGGAAATAGTGTTTTTTCTGCCTTTTGAAAAAACAATTCAACTGCACTTTATATACTATCTTGAGTATCATCATTATATACAGTTCTGGAACAAACCCATGATTCCGTACTTTATATACCATATTCTCTCTAGAGATGCCAAAATGCGAGATTTAGAAGGCTAACATGGATGTAAAAAACTGCTTCAAAAAATCAACACGAATACAGGTGACTTCAAGCACAAATGCTTGCTTACATTTTTTAGACATAAAAAAATGAATTGTTCACACTTCTGAAAAAAGTGTGAAAGGGCTCTTTGGTATTTGTTCTTTTAATTAGTTAAAATGTTAATAAAATAGTGTGTTCATAAATATGGAAATCGAAGTTACTTCTACAAGGAAGCATACAAAAAGAGCCAAACTAAAGATTACAGATACAATGTTTCTTTAAGAAGATGACAATAGACTTCTGTAAATATTGACAGGCTTACCTTCTTCACAATTTTCTCCTTTGTATCCTGAGTTGCAAGCACAAGAGCCCATGATACAAATCCCCCGGCCCCCGCACTGCGGGTCAATACACTGGGTGGTTGGTACATCACACTCAGTGCCCTTCCAGCCACTGAAGCACTGGCAGCGGCCTTTGGAGTACTGGCCATTGCCACTGCACAACACCGGACAGGCTGCTGCGAAGTAAAACACCACAGAAGGATTAACTGCCACGTTTTCAACCAAGCTTCCGAAAGAAGACACATCTTGGGAATAAGTAGGATGCCAGTTTTTCCCCCTTTCTTCCCCGTCTTGGTAGTTTTCTGAATTACTTGTGTTTCTACAGCTTATTTATATTGGCTTCTGAAAAGAATCTAACTTGCATACCTCTTGAACAATCTGGGCCCAGAAATCCTGGAAAACAATGGCAAGTTCCAGAAACACACTCTCCGTTTCCATGGCAATTTCGGGGGCATTCCACCACAGACTCTGAAGAAAAGAGAAAGAACGCTTGTTGTACAGCCTGATGCTTACCAGAGTTCAAGTTACCCAGACCCAGTACTGTGTCAATCCGATCATTTAGCTCTGTGTTTAAAGAACAGATGACCAGCTCTATAACCAAAAACAGGACTCGTTTGTACTAGATGACCACAATACTAGAGCAAAAAAAAAAAAGCAAAGCATTGCTATTTTAAATGCAGAAGCTTCTAAGCATTTTCATAATATACTTCCCTCCCCCAAGGTACACCCACATAATATTTTCTTCCAGCGCTTCATAGTTTGCCACATATTCATAAATAATTTAAAAATATTTCTCACATATTTACCTCAGGCTTTGACACCTCAGAAATCTCTCAAAATTGGCAAAGACAGTTTAGTTTCTATTCACCACAGTGTTTAGGCTGTAGCCTTGAAAAAGACGCTTTGAAGACAGTTCTTACCTATAACAATGGTATTAAAAGACACTTGCTCTGCATTTTTCCCGTCATTATAAAAAGCCAGATGCCAGATTCCAGAATCCAGGTACTGGATAAAGCCAGCCTCGTGGAGGCTGACGGATCTCGCCTGTCGCCCAGCTCTTTCTGACTCCAGCAGGTTCCGCTGCTCTCTTGCAATCAGCCTGCTGCCATCCAGGAGCTCCACAAAGTCATACTGAGGACGAGGACAGTAAAACTGTTTAGCAGTCAGAAATGTATGGGAAGGTTGCTTCTGTTCTTTTTCCTTCAAGCTTTTCTCCCTTTCCTTAACACACTGTTAGAAGAGTTCTTGACTAACCCAGTGCCCTCGAGTCGTGACAGGTCCAAATGGTGGAAATGTTGTGTGCACAGCATTTACAGGGTGATGAAAGTGATCTTATGTGTACCCATTTTTTTATTTAGACTTCAGAGATCATTCCTCCCACCCCTCCACCCCCCGGGTAATACGGTGAGTTTAGGCAGTTTGGGGGATACAAACCCAAATTTAGATGAGTTCATATTCCAAACCCAGCATGCTTATTTTAGTTAGACCGCTGGATAAGGTCTTCTCTTCCTATTTAATACTCACGTAGTAACAGGTGATTACTCACTTGATGCCAGGATGATTTTTGGCCCTCACAACAACCTTTCTAGGAAGGCATTAATATTTACACCTTAAAGATGAAGGAAACTGAAACCCGAGGAGCGTGAGCAGGGTCAGATAGCTGGTAAGTGGTGGAGCTGGTACGTGAACGCTAGTGCGCTTTGCTCCAAGGCTTGGTCTGCTTCCACAACACCTGTCTACCTCTCTTCTCTGATCCTAATACAACCATCCCAAGCACCATGAAGAAACACATGTACTTTTATTATTACAGTTACATTAAAGACATGAAACAAGATTCCTTTCAACTCTGATCAAAAGTCTAAAGGGGTGGCCATAACAGTAAATGTGCCTAATTATTACTGGGAAGACAATCATCATTAAACTTAAATTTAATAAGATTAGTCATGAACACTGGGTGGCTAGAAGAATTTAAGTAGGGAACTTAAAGAGAATGTAATTAATAACAAAGCCCAAAAACAAACCCGTTGCTGTTGAGTCAATTCCAATGCGTGGTTACCTGTTACCTGACGTGTTACAGAGTAGAACTGCTCCATAGGGTTTTCTTGGCTGTAAAATCTTTATAGAAGCAGATCACCAAGGCTTTGTTCTGCAGAGCTGCTGGATGGGCTCACAACGCCAACCTTTAGGTTACTATTCAAGCACAAATGGTTGTACCACCTAGGGACCTTCTGTGACTGGGAATACCCAAACGCATTGCCATTGAGTCGATTCCGACTTATAGCAACCCTACAGGACAGAGTAGAACTGCCCCATAGGGCTTCCAAGGAGCAGCTGGTGGATTCCAACTGCCAATCTTTTGGTTGGGAGCCAAACTCTTAACCACTGTGCCCCAGGGTTCCCATGACTGGTAATAGTGGGGTAAAACTTTATAACTCGAGATAATGCAGTGAATTGAAAGATACTGGAAAACTTCTCAACATAGTTTCAACAAACATTTCAGATAACAGTTTTTTAAAAAAATAGTGTGATTCGGTTTCTATACTCTTACCCAGTTTCATTTTATTCCCAAGATGTACGTTCATGGTGAAAAGTATACCATGGTCTACACATCTAAGTCATCAATATTACAGAACTGTGTGTGAAATCTCCGTCATTCTACTTTCTGAAAGACTCCTTACTGGAATTTCATCTATTTAAGGAAAAGGTTATTACGTGAATCCTTTAGTCCAATCAAACCGGAATAAAATCAGGATTTTATAAATACAATTGGGATTTCTGAGAATCACAGTTAAACAGTTGCCACTATACTGATCACAGACATGTACTCTTACTATTGGACAGAATTTAGAATATTTAATCCTGTTCTTGACCTAATTTTTTAAATTTAAATATAAAAGCATATTTGTGATACTTTGTGTAGTAAAAACTGTGTTGTAACATCACTTAGCTATGAGAAATATACAAAAAGCTATAATCTGATTAGCATTCAAAATTTTTTCATTTATATCTTACAAAGATGAAAATAATGACTGATATGGATACCTAACCAGCAAAAATTCCACTGGAATTCTATTCCAGAATTATCAAAGGAAAATTAGCCCACAGTGTTGAAAGACGCCTGTCTGAAATGAGCCATTTATTTTCTCATTAGCAATGACAAAGAGACAGAGTTTCTTTTCATGGCCCCACCGCATATATATTTTTATCCTCTAACAATAAACACAATAACTGGAAAAGTAAAAGCGAGGAGATTTTGAATTTTAATTGGTCTTTCAAGCCCATAATTATAATCATCACCTTTATCATAGAAATCACTGTTCGCACCACACTTTGAAAGATGAAATAAGTCTGGGGCAGTGGACATGATGGTGGTGGTGGTGAGAAGCTGACAGTTGTTGAGTATATGCCCAGTTCTAGGGTCTGCTGTAGGAGTCCCTGGCCTGCATGTTGTTGGTTCGAACTCACCCAGAGGCACCTTGGAAGAGAGGCCTGGCAATCTGCTTCCAAAAGGTCAGAAAACCCTTGAAAACCCCATGGAGCAGTTCTACTCTGCACACATGGAGCTACCATGTGTCAGAATCTACTTGATAGCAACTAACAACGGCAGGCTCTGCTATAGGAGTGTTTACATATGACCTCAGTAACTATAAAAAGCCAAAGCCACTGCCACTGTCCAGTTGATTCCAACTTATAGCAAGCCTACAGGACAGAGTAGAACTGCCCCATAGACTTTCCAAGGAGTGCCTGGTGGATTCGAACGGCGACATTCTGATTAGCAGCCGCAGCTCTTAACCACTAGGACACCAGGGTTTCTATGACCTCGGGAAGGCTGCTGAAAGTTCCTTACACAACACTAAAACCATCTCTATCAAAAGTAGTTGGCTTATATGGAATGAGAATATCTAATGACCTTTGTTCTCACAGTGTACGGCAATCACGTAAGGGCAAACTTGAGTTTTGCTTTGTAATACCTACTCATAAGTTGGAGATGTGGTTTTTTTTTTTGGAGAAGGGAGCATTTTGCCTCCAGTCTTAGGATCTTATGCTATTTTAGGACTAAATTCTTTGTGCTAACTCTTCAGTCTCACTATTTTGGGGGCGCTTATACTTGATAAGGAAACCCCGGTGGCGTAGTGGTTAAGTGCTATGGCTGCTAACCAAGAGGTCGGCAGTTCAAATCCACCAGGTGCTCCTTGGAAACTCTATGGGGCAGCTCTACTCTGTCCTATAGGGTCGCTATGAGTCAGAATTGACTCGACGGCACTGGGTTTGGTTTTTTTTTTTTTATATACTTGATAAAGTTTCATATAAAATGGAAGCTCCTTTAAAGGTAATTTTCTTATGATGTGATTTAACGTTTCCCAATATACATGATTTAAAAACTCTTCTCATTTAAAGTTGCTTTAATCTACTGTGTATTAACAAAATCCTCTGTAAAGCCAATAGAAGAAAAGTCTGCCCATGTTTGCTGCATTTATGTTATGTTCTTATATTAGCAGTATCATCTGTTAATATCACTGGGATATAGAGAAGGAAGAGACTTCAAAGATTACCTGATCGAATTCTTTCATTTTACAAACAGGCAGCAAAGCGCAGAGAAGTTAAGTGACTTCATAAGGTCAAACAGTGGTAGGGGTGTGCTTAGACCCCAGCTCTTCCAACTCTCATTCTAGAAAAGGCTTCACACAAACACATCAAAACATTACCAAAAAACCCAGTGCTGTCGAGTCCATTCCGACTCATAGCGACCGTATAGAACAGGGTAGAACTGCCCCCCAGAGTTTCCAAGAAGCACCTGGCGGATTCAAACTGCCGACCCTTTGGTTAGCAGCCATACCACTTAACCAATATGCCACCAGGGTTTCCAAAACATCACAGTACACTATGAACTCTAAAGAGTGAAACTGCTTCCTTGGGCTTCTAGCTGTCCAGGAAAACAAACTGGCATTAAGGAGAGGAAAGTCAGCTGGTGCCTTGGCAACAACCAAACGCACAGTTTTTAAAGGGTCACTAAGATTTTAAGACTTCCCAAATTCACGTGACTCTTCTGAATGGCTAGCAAATTTTAACTATTACAGGCTGATTTATTTGAGGTTCCCCAGAAACTAGGAAATGTTCAATTTGGGCTGCTTTATAGCATATTTCATGTTTAAACACTGAACTCAGAAAGAGTTGTTTGCTCTGCTGATCTTGAATAAACTAGAGAAAGGAACTCCAGTACCTGTGAAGCTTAAGAAAACGCATAATCGTACGTTGTGGTAGAAAAGGAAAGTGGCTATCACACGTATTGTGTTAAAATACCAGATGAATTATGAGAAAATCTGAAACTGCACCTTTTAGTCTCCTAATCTTATACGGTACACTTAACTTGAAAAAAGTCAACCCAAAATCTTTAAATAAACCTTTAAAGTGCATAACACAATAGACAGTTTTTATCTGAAATTCCTTTCTGGAAATTTACTGGTTACATGCTCACTGCTGTACTTAGCTTAGAGGTATGTTTCTTGAGCTATACAAAAATAATTTAATCATGTATGTGATTCCAATGGAAAAAAATCTTTTTTTTTACATTTTACTAGACTATTGTTATAACCGTAACCTTCTATCTGCTATAATTGAAATTACATAGGCCTCATTTTGGTGACAGAGCCCTGGTGGTCCAGTGGTTAAGCATTCGGCTGATAACCAAAAGGCTGGCAGTTCAAATCCACTAGTCGCTCCTTGAGAACCCTATAAGGCAGTTCCACTCTGTCCTGTAGGGTTGCTCTGAGTCAGAATTGACTCGAGGACAACGGGTTTCTTTTTTTTTTGTAACTTTGGTGAAGGGTAAGACAATACACAATACTGGGGAGACCAGCACAACTTGTCCAAGACAAGGTCACGGAAGCTCCATAGATACATTGAAAAGCCCTGAGGGACCAAACCACTGTGCTGAGGGCTGTGGGGGCCGTGGCCTCATCTAGCTCAACTGGCATTGCATAGCTTATAAAGAAAATGTTTTACATTCTACTCTGGTGAGTAGCATCTGGAGTCTTAAAAGGTTGTGAGCAGCCATCTAAGATATTCCACTGGTCTCAACCCTTCTGGAGCGAGGGAGAATGAAAAACACCAGAGACACAAGGGAAAGATTAGTCCAAAGGGCTAATGGGCTGCAACTGCCACAGCCTCCACCAGACTGAGTCCAGCACAACTAACACACACACACACACAACACACACAACACACACACACACACACACACACACACACGAAGATCAGACTTACTGCTCTGCCAGAGACTGGAAAAACCCCAAGAGTATGGCCTCCAGACACCCTTTTAACTCAGCAATGAAATCACTCCAGAGGTTCATCCTTCAGTCAAAGATTACACAGGCCCATAAAACAAAAAAGAGACTAAACAGGCACACCAGCCCAGGTGCAAAGGCTAGAAGGCAGGAGGGAACAGGAAAGCTGGTAATGGGGACCCCGAGGTCAAGAAGGGGATAGGGTTGACAACCAGTGTCACAAAACAGTATGTGTATTAATTGTTTAATGAGAAACTAGTTTGTTTTGTAAACCTTCATCTAAAGTATAATAACATAAATAAATAAATAAGAAATTATATAGGCCTAATTCTATTAAAAAAACATCTGCTAGGCAGTGTTACCTATAACGTGAACTGCCGTCAAATTTAAATGTAATCTGAAATTTAAAGTTGGACCTAGGATACAAAAAGAAACTTCTGATGTGCAAGGACTGTAGGCATACGCTTTAACAATAGAGATATAAATGAACACACCACAGCAGGATTTTCAAAATTTCACAGCTATATAATGTACGTATGCATCTGAAACTTTCCCCGAGCCACAATAACGTTAGAGGAAGAACACTTAAAGTTTCTTTCTTACTCATCTTTCTTTAAAGATGTGATTTCTTTATTATTGTATGATAATATTTTCTTCATAACTTGTACTCCTAGGATATGTATTAAGCATTTCTCACAAAATAATATAATGTAAGCATACATGAAAATCCTCCAGTCTTTGTAAGTCAAGCTAAATCAGCATGAAATTTCAGGGGCAAACAAACTGATTATCAAATATAACTTTAAACTCATTAAATTGTTAATTTTAATTAATGAACTATTATATTTTTGAGATGCCTCCACTTACTAACATAACAGACCTTGGGAGAGTCTGGGTTCCAATTTTAGAGTAGGTAATTTAAATTAGTTTCTCTCAAAAATTATAGATCTTGGAATCTCTGATATAAAGATGTTTGAATTGTTTTGACTGCCACACTAATGTGCTCACAGTTGGCTGTTCATGGAGCTCTTCTGCCTCTTTACCTCAGTTCTCATCATTTTTAGATAATGAATAGTAGCTAGAATTGGTAAATACATTTTCAAAAGAAAGAGATGTCTATGTGATGCATTAATGATGTGAAAGGGAAAATATCTGAAATTACCACAGCATCTTTGTAAAACACTTGGTGAATCCATTCTGTTTTACTAGGTGTTCAGATAAGGCTCAATATTCATTAAGTTACTCACAAGTTTTAGTACATTTTAATCGATCAATAAAGATCAAGGCGAGTCAGGAAGAAAATGCAGCTCTTCCCACTACTGATTCAAAAACCTCAAAATAAGTACAACCTACATCCAAAATTCTCTGCACTGTAAAGGATCAATACAAAAGTGGTCAAACAGTTAAACAGCTGAACGTAAGAAACAGAATAACCGAAAAAATGCAAACTAGCAGTTTTCATTTTGTTGGCAACCAAACCTGCTCTTACCTGAGTATGGGAAGGTGGTAAGCCTTTTCGGCCGTACACTCCAATCAATGCATCCTTCTGAAGAGAGATATTGAATTTAAGAAACTGTGGCTGATCAATAAAGAGCTGTGATCTCCAGAAGATCCCAGGGGGAACCTCTTGAATCGCTCTTCGGCCAATATCAAGTTCTCCAGAATCTATGGTGTTGTTTTCTTGTGTAAATCCACTTAATTTTCCTGAATATAAAAGATTCACAGAAGAATTGAAAAAGTTAAACAACAACAACAGCAACGAAACAGGCAAAAGAAACCTGTTTCTTTTCACTAAATAGAATATTCCATTTTCTTCTGATAAATGAAATGCTCTCATAATTTTCACCTTAAAAGGTTTTTTTTTTCTTTTGTAAGATACCGTTGTTTTACAAATTCAGATTTAGCACATTCTTTAAGATATTTAAGTCAAAATCCTTTGACTTCTCCCAAGGTATGCCTGCAACTGAAGCTGTTTTCACACACACAGTCTGGATCACTGGAAACATCATTATCTTACAAATTATAAGTCTTGTTACTTCTTGAGACATAGTCAGTCATTCTAACCATACCACAACACTGCGAGGTGTCAATTACGGCAGAACGGATTATGCAGATTTCCGTACCAATCCTTAAGCAAACAACAACCTAACCAATCAATGATTCATGTAGTTCTTCCTAAACTATGTTTGAAGGAATGAAAAATCCAGTGTTGGAAGGGAGGTAAAGAAGGGTAGTGGGAGCCTGGTGAGGAGAAGGGAAGGAGGTCTGTAAACGTAACTTCTTATAAACAAAGTTTCTGACATAGGCCGCTGCAGTTTTTCCTCTTTCTTTTAGTCCTCTTCTCAAACCAGCTTTCAGACATAGTGAGCATGCTTGTGCTACACCTCGCAATGACCTTCAGCTGGTGGAACAAACACCCCCGTTCCTTCAGTCTCTGCCGCCTCTTAGAGGCTATCTCCTGTCTTTCTGCACAGCCTAGTTCTAGAGAAGATCTACGCTTCCTCTTCTCAGTATGGCATTCTCCTTCTTTCTTCATTTCCAAGATTCTTTCTTTCTCAGTTACTTTGAGTGCTAGAAGAGGTTTTACAATTTGCTTAAAGGGAAATAAAACCACATTGTCTCTTATGTAGAAAAGGTCTATGAGAGACGGAATGAAGCTAGGCAAATTATCCTCTATCAATCCAACTCTTTTAAAGTAACAACAAAGCTGACTTGCTGCCAAGTTTGTCAAATTCCAAAAGTTTAACATTAGCCTCCAAAGAAGTTGTTAACTCAAGTTTTAGCAGACTTAATATAGTAAATTTCAAACCAGAAAGCTGTCAGCTATCTTACCTTAATGACAGAGGAGAGAGTTGTCTATATGCAAACACTTAATAATTTAACATTGAATTCATTTCTATTGAGTACTTACTAGGGACATAACATCGTGGGTCATCAGAGAAAATGCAAACCAAGAAATGGACTCTTAGTGATTATGTACTCTGGGTTCCATGGCTTCTGTCATCAAGGAGTTAATTATCTGGTTGGAGAGACACCTACAAACTGACCAATTAAGTGATAACCTGAAAGCAATATATGATTAAGGATCAGAGAAAGACTATTGCTGTAGGCTGGAGGTTGAAAGATTTCACAGAATTAAGTTCTTGGCTAACTTTTGAAGGACGGTAGGATAACAGGGTACGTTTCTCAGTGGGGAGAGTAAACAGCATTATCAAACATACAGCAATGGAAGTGAACATGAGTTAGGGTGATGGTGAACAAAGAAATCCATCTGGCTGGAAAATAAGTTAAGAAAACTGGCTTTAGAGTCAGACAAACCTAGGTGTGTCACTGACTAGCTGTGTGACCTTGAGGAAAACACTATACCTCATCTGTAAAATGGAGACGGTAGCACTGCCATCACAGGACTGTTACAGGGATTACATGAGGTATTATATACACAGGGCTTCCTGCTGTACCTGGCCGTCCATAGGCCCTGAACGAATGGAAGACATCGGGTGGTTTGTCATGGGAGTACAGGAGATAAGGCTGGAAAGGCAAAACGTCATCAGCTTGTGGGGGGCCTTGAATGCCAGGTTAAAGAATGTGGTCTTTAATCTATTTATACTTCACGTTAGTGATTTTTTACATTTTCACACTATCAAAGAACATTATTCCACCTTTTTTGTCCTGAAGATGTATATATTAACTAGCATTTTGTTGCTATGTATATAATTTATGGCGTGTTTTAAAAACAGATACTTAAAATAGATTTATAGTAGGGAAATTATATTTAAATGGTGCAAAGGCACTTGTTGCTGAGTTATGTGGGCGTGTGTGGGGATGGTGGGGGCGGGAGGGTGGCAATGAGGAGAAATGGAATTCAAGATTACTAAGGAACATTACTAAAAAAAACCCTTGCCGTCGAGTCGATTGTGGCTCACAGCGACCCTATAGGACAGAGTAGAACTGCCTCACAGAATTTCCAACGAGTGCCTGGCAGATTTGAACTGCTGACCCTTTGGTTATAAGACGTAGCACTTAACCATTATGCCACCAGGGTTTCCAAGGAATATTATTACTGAGATCACCGATGGACATGGCAGATACCCAGTGTATATCAGGTAGAGCAATTCACAACAAACTCACACTTAGAGACAGACGTGGGGTTTAAAGGAGAGAGGTTACTAGTAAACGTCAGAGTTGCTCTCCAGCTGACTACTGCACCCCACTGATACATGCACCTCAGTTGCAAAGTACAGCTACAGCTAAATGGAGACCCATGAAAGGTTCTGAGCAGGCGAAAGGTGAAACGAAACCATTGTTTAAGACCATTAAAGCGCAGTAGTGGCAGAAGCCTGGAAGCAGAGAGACGAGCGAGGACAGAGCTGCAATAACCCGGGTACAAGGCAGGAGGGGCCTGCACAGGGTGCTTAATAAACAGATATTATTTACAATCTCACTTAACCATGGCAGTTAGCAACCTTTCAGCTATCAGCTCTATTCTTCTTGAATCAATTTAGCAATATAAAAGGTATAAAAGGTTCTGTTGTTGTGTGCTGTCGAACAGATTCCAACTCAAAGCGATTCTATAAGACAGAGAGAACTGCCCCATAGGGTTTCCTAGGCTGAAATCCTTATGAAACAGATCGCCAGGTCTTTTCTTCCAGAGCGGCTGGTAGATTCTAACTGCTGACCTTTTGGTCAGCAGCCAAGCACGTAACCATTGAGCCACCAGGGTTCCTTATAAAAGGTTCTTGGAAATAAAATTTCAAATTGTATTAATCATTGTAATATTTTCATGTATCAACTCAGATTCTAAACTTGCATCATTCATAGAAATTTTAAATATTTGTTTTACATACTAATACATGCTCATTTTACAAAAATTAGAACTTATTCAAAACCCACTGCCATCAAGGTGATTCCGACTCATGGTGACCCTATAGGGCAAAGTAGAACTGCCCCATAGGGTTTCCAAGGAGCGCCTGGCAGATTTGAACTGCCGACCCTTTGGTTAGCAGCCTTAGCACTTAACCACTACGCCACCAGGGTTTCCATTTGAACATATAGTTAAGTAAAAAGAGGAAAAAAAAAAAAAATCCTACTTCACAGAGACTACTTTGCTTCATAACTAGACACTTTCTTTATTCACGAACGTTTTTAAATATCTGAGACCAATTTCTACTTTTCATTTAGGATGGTTCTGCACAGGCACCAACATTTGCCATCAGTTAGATTTTACCGTGGGGTGGGACCAGGCAACTTTTACTTCTGTCATACACAAGGTCGCTAGGAGTCAGAGCTGACTCAATGGCAACAAACAACTTTTTTTTGAGAAATTAAGGAGGCGGAAGAGAAAAGATTACTTATGATCTACCAGGCAGTTTCACCTACATTATCTGGTTTAAACTTCAAAATAATACAGGTGAGGTTGATGTTATTTTAAGAGAAAACCAAGCCTCAGTGAAGTAAACTATGTACCCAAGTGAGTGGTGGAGTCAACATTCAAATCTAGGGTCTATTTAATTACAAACCCATGTGTTTTATAAAAGCATCATTATAATCTTTGCTTGTTATTAAAACAAATTGTTATTTTAAATTACTAAGATTTTAATTTTTTATTTCATACAAAATCAGATATATTAATTCACTAAACCCATGAGAGAATCTACTTAGCTTACAATTTTAGGACACAAAGCTATTATTTATTTTTCTCAGGAATAAATGACAAACTTCAGTAAGACAAAAACTGTCATGGCTACTATAACATAGTATTCTTTGTTTATAACTTATGATAAATTTCTAACATGTTTTTGTCTTTAGGTTGACTCCCACATGAAATTATGTTTTAAAATTCTGAATAGAGCAGTATTTATTTTTCCCACTAAGGTCTATTGGCGCACATATTTAAAGATGGAACTAGTCCATATCTGGACTCATCCATCAACTTCATAGATTTATAAGGCTATTATTATACTTTATTGTTATTAGGCTCAACAGTTACCATGTGAGGGTTATGTAATTTAATCTACTCTCTGGTGTTGATTCCCTTGCCGCTATAAATGGTTTTCACAAACTGTGGTAGCATGCCTGTGCTCTGAGAGCGGGTAAGCATAAACTGATGTTAATCTCAGCATTTATTATTATTTTCTTCCAAATCATCATCTTTACCCAACAGCATTAGCTTTGGCAATAGTGATCAAATTCTGACTTCTAGGGTTTCCAGTTTCACTAGTGCAAAGTAGTTTAATAGCTAGGTAATTTTGCTTTGATGCTACTTCCATATACTGATTTTTCTTCTTTTTTCACGTACTGATTTTGAGGGGCTATGATATTTCTTACTGAAATGATACGTGGACCCACTGGGGTGCGAATAACTGTATCTCTTTATCCCATTAGTCCCACACCAAATTTAACTGGTGGCTTTTTCAGAGAGAAGGCGCTTTTATTTGTAAAACAAAACAAGCCATCATTGATTGGATGTGCTTGAAGGAGGTTTTTGGGATAACTGTTTTTTTTTCTCTTCCCTGTAATGGAAATAAGAACTTGGCTGCTAACCAAAAGGTCTGCAGTTTGAATCCACCAGCCATTCCTTGGAAACCCTACGGGGCAGTTCTACTCTGTCTTATAGGGTCACTGAGTTGGAATTGACTCGATGGCAGTGGATTTGGTATTGGTATTTTTGGTTTTGTAAAGGAAAAGCCTAACTAATCATGACCTCATAGAATCTGAGTTGAAGTGCCCATGGAGGTTATCTAGTCCAGGGGTCTTCGAAGAAGAGCTGTCATATCTCTGGGGTACATAAAGACTTTTCAATGAGGAAAGGGCCAGACTTGTTAAGTGAATTAGTTTCTAGAACCTCAATTTCCATAGGTAGACTTTCTTTACAACAGAAAAGCTTACCTCTCACACATTCTGAATTTTACTAAGACATTGTCCTGAAGCATAAAGCTTCCAGTGTGGCAAACAAAGGCAAATATTCGAGTAGTTTTGCTGATGAAACCTCCTTTTATTCAAGACATGCTAAGCCCACAGTAAGTCTTCAGTGTCTTTTCCTGCCTTATACATATTTCGGTCAAGGACAAAGTGTGGCCTTAGAAATGGGGGTATTTAGGACAGTTGGCATGTTTCGAAATCAGATCAGGAGGAAGGTGTAGCATTTTTGTTTAATGAGCTCCTCACCCCACCCCCAATCACTGTCAAAGAGTGCTTTTCACCTGTGGAAAGTTTCAGGATTGCAGAGATAGTGCCAATAAGATAAGAAATATTAAAGACGGTGATGCCTCATTTAATCCAATTGACAAACTCACGGAAACCATTTGTGTCTTATCTATTTTTCTCTCTCTGTATCTACCTACCTAGAGCAAGAACGCAGAACCAAGATGGTTGTGACAAAATGTATATTAATTTATTTGAACTGAAAAAATAAGTCTGACTTTGAAAGTTTGATTTTAATAAGTACTGGCTCTGCCAGTTGAATTATACAGTAAGTGTTTCCTGTAGATTAAATGAGCTAAAAGATATATTTAATGTATAAAGTATAATGAAAGCATCTAAAAAAACATTATGTAGCAAAAATGAACTAAAATAACAATATGCCTATTTTCCACCCCACTCTGAGTATACCAGATTAAACGAAGTCCCTCTAAATAAAAGAATAAAAAAGGTAAATAGAGGTATTTTGCTACACGTCACAGAAACTAAGGAACACAATTCTAGGAACTATGTAACAAATCTTTCTGGAGGTTCATAGTTGCCAACTTTTTTCCTTCAATAAAACCCAAAGGAGAAATGTGATGTAACTGACAGCTCATAGACCCCTAACCAAACTTTCTGATAGTAGAGTACAATGCTTTTTTAGCATATGAACAACATGGATTTCAAAAATTGAATGGCATCATTCTAAAAAAAAAAAAAACCCCTTCCATTCCCATCTACTTTTTATGTAGCCAGGATTCTCAGTATTCTTATTTATAAAATAGGAATAGACTTGGGGAACATCTAGCTCAATTGGCATAACACTGTTTATAAAGAAAATGTTCTACATTCTACTTTGGTGAGTAGCGTCTGGGGTCTTAATAGCTTGTGAGTGGCCACCTAAGGTACTCCACTGGTCTCACCCTGTCTGGAGCACGGGAGAATGAAGAAAAACAAAGACACAAGGGAAAGATTAGTCCATGGCGTCCATCAGACCGAGTCCAGCACAACTAGATGGTGCCTGGCTACCACTATCAACTGCTCTGACAGGGATCACAATAGAGGGTCCCGGACGGAGCTGAAGAAAAATGTAGAAAACTCTAACTCACAAAAAAGAAAAAAAAAAAAGACCCAGACTTGCTGCTCTGACAGAGACTGGAAAAACCATGAGAGTATGGCTCCCGGACACCCTTTTAGCTCAGTAATGAAGTTACTCCTGAGGTTCACCCTTCAGCCAAAGATTAGACAGGCTCAGAAAACAAAATGAGGCTAAAGGGGCACACCAGCCCAGGGTAAGGACGAGAAGGCAGGGGTAGGGGGTACAGGAAAGCTGGTAATAGGGAACCCAAGGTCCAAAAGGGGAGAGTGTTGACATCGTGTGGTTGGCAACCAATGTCACAAAACAATATGTGTACTAACTGTTTAATGAGAAGCTAGATTGTTCTGTAAACCTTCATCTAAAGTACAATATTAAAAAGAAAAAAAAGAGTATTACGGTCTTAGGAAATTAAAGACAGGTGAATTTAATTGTATGTGTATTTTGTTTTAGGGGGCACAAGAATGGAATAGTTTGAAGACCACTGATCTATTCTATATTCTAGCTTTTCCACGAAATATGACTCTCATCTCTAAGTGGCTATCACCTCTATTTGCTTCAAATTATTACACTATTTAGAATGAATTTATTTTGAATTAAAATCTTAAAGTGTGTACCTTCTAAAGGGCAGATGCAGACCTGAACTCTCATTATAATCAGTGATGTAGAGGTATAAGGCCATCAGTATTTCTATCTGTTTACATCCACTCAACCAGCAGCTTAGGTTAGTGCGGCGTTCTTGCTTAAGCCTGCAGTTTGACTGCCAGGGGGACTAGAGTCTTCCTGTGAAGGGGCCTCGCCTGTTTAAATTCTGCATTGTTGCTTTTCAAGTCATGGTCCTTCTCTAGTTTGACCGAGTCAAGTGTGGTCATTCCAGCTAGCATTTTCAAATGTTCTTTATTGATTGTAAGCACACTTGGAAGTTGGTGAGCCACTGACTCAGTTTGATAAACTTGTAAATAATTACACAACCTTTTCCCCTGGAGCTCATCACTTCTTTCAGATAAAAAGCCTGGACAGAGATCTTTCATCTTGCCTTGAATTCAAGAAAACTTTGGCTTCAGAAGAAAGAAAAGGAGGCCCAGTCCTAGAGCTCTCTCTCCTCCCGTCCTGAGATCACTTCATTTTTAAGCCCCCAGAGCTGAACTTGGGAATGATCCTAGAAAGCAATAAGGTTGTCTGTAGGTTTTACTAAGAGAGAAAGGAACAAAAGTGGAGGGAAAAAAATAGAGACAGGGCAACAGAGTGCCTGTAGTTATTCTAAACTCAGTGTGTAGGTTAGGAATCAAACCAATTAAAATAAAGCCTTCACAGCAAGAGTGAGATGTACCATGCCTCACACACAATAGGGTACCATCCTGAAGACTTTTCCCTACATGTCCTGTTGTGCCTGAGCGTGGGAGCCACCAGCAGTCTTTTCACCTACTGTGATTCTCCTTTCATCAGTAAGTCTATGGCACAACAGCCTTAATGCCTTAAATACAGTTGTCACAGTGTGAAAATATGAGGAAGCCATGTACACAAAGCTATTGCTATTCCTTTTTTTTTTATTGAACTTTTTTTTTTTTAGATGAAGGTTTACAGAACAAACTAGTTTCACATCAAACAGTTAGTACACACAATGTTGTATGACATTGGTTAACAACCCCCATACATGTCAACACTCTCCCTTCTCAACCCTGAGTTCCCTATTACCGGCTTTCCTGTTCCCTCCTACCTTCCAGTCCCTGCCCCAGGGCTGGTGTGCCCCTTTAATCTTGTTATATTCCATGGGCCTGTTCAATCTTTCGCTGAAGGGTGAACCTCAGGAGTGGCCTTATTACTGAGCTGAAAGGGTGTCTGGAGGCCATACTCTCAGGGTTTCTCCAGTCTGTCAGGACAGCAAGTCTGGTCTTTCTTTTCGAATTAGAATTTTGTTCTACATTTTTCTCCAGCTCTGTCTGGGACTCTCTATTGTGATTCCTGTCAAAGCAGTCAGTGGTGGTAGCCAGGCACTGTCTCGTTGTACTGGACTCAGTCTCGTGGAGGCCATGGTAGATGCGGTCCATTAGCCCTTTGGACTAATCTTTCCCTGTGTCTTTAGTTTTTTTCATTCTTCCTTGCTCCCTAAGGGGTGAGACCAGTGGTGTATCCTAGATGGCCTCTCGCAGGCATTTAAGACTCCAGACACTACTCACCAAAGTAGAATGTAGAACATTTTCTTTATAAACACTGCCAATTATGCCAATTAAGGTAGATGTTCCCTGAGACCATGGTCCCCACAGCCCTCAGCCCAGCAATTCAGTCCCTCAGGGAGTCTGGATGTGTCTATGGAGCTACCATGGCCTTGCCTTGTCCAGGTTGTGCTGGCTTCCCCAGTATTGTGTACTGTCTTACCCTTCACCAAAGTCGCCAGTTATCTACTGTCTATGAAGAGTTTTTCCACCCCACCCCTCCCCTCCCTCCCTCATAAACATCAAATATTGTTTCTTTTTGTATGTAAACCTTTTCATGAGTTTTTACAGTAGTGGTCTCATACAATATTTGTGCTTTTGTGATTGATTTATTTCACTCAGCATAAGTGAACCATGTTATGAGATGCTTCACAGATTCATTGTTGTTCTTTATCATTGTGTAATACTCCATCGTGTGTATGTACCACAGTTTATCCGTTCATCTGCTGACAGGCATGTAGGTTGTTTCCATCTTTTTGCTATTGTGAATAATGCTGCAATATACACGGGTGTACATATACCTGTTCGTGTGACAACCCTTATTTCTCCAGGATGTGTTCTTAGAAGTGGGATTGCTGGATCATATGGTAATATTCTCCTAAGAGTTTATTATAAGCTAGTTTCGCAGGCCACAAAGCTTTGGTCCATTTTGAGTTAGTTTTTGTATAAGGTGTGAGGTATGGGTTCTGTTTCTGTGGTGTCTTTGCCTGCCCATTTGATGGACTTTGGGCCCTTGGTGAAGATCAGGTGACCGTAGGTGGATGGATTTAAATCTGGGTTCTCAATTCTGTTCCATTGGTCAATGTATCTGTCGCTGTACCAGTATGAGGCTGTTTTGACTACCATAGCTGTTTAGTAGGTTCTGAGGTCAGGCAGTGTGAGTTCTCCTACTTTATTCTTATTCTTCAATAGTGCTTTACTTATCTGGGGCTTCTTCCCTTTCCATATAAGGTTAATGATAAGTTTTTCCATCTCTTTAAATAATGTTGGTATTTGGATCGGTATTGCATTGTATTTGCAAATCGTTTTGGGTAGAATTGTCATTTTCACAATGTTGAGTCTACCTATCCATGAGCATGGTATGTTTTTCCATTTATGCAGATCTCTTTTGGTTTCTTGCAATAGTGTTTTGTAGTTTTCTTTGTATAGGTCTTTTACATCCCTGGTTAGAGTTATTCCCAAGTATTTTATTTTTTTAGGGGCTATTATAAATGGCAATGTTTTCCTAATTTCCTTTTCTTCTTTCTCTTTATTGGTGTGTAGGAATCCAACTGATTTTTATATGTTTATCTTGTATCCTGCTAATCTGCTGAATCTTTCTATTAGTTCCAGTAGTTTTCTTGAGGAGTCTTTTGGATTATCTTAGTATCATATTATCCGCAAATGGGGACAGTTTAACTTCTTCATTACCAGTTTGGATGTGCTTTATTTCTGTTTCTCGCCTTATTGCTCTAGCTAAGACTTCCAACACAATGTTAAACAGGAGTCATGATAAAGGGCATCCTTGTCTTGTTCCTGTTCTCAAGGGAATGTTTTCAGCATTTCTCCATTGAGAACAATGTTGGCTGTTTGTTTTGCATAGATGCCCTTTATTATGTCGAGAAATTTCCCTTCTATACCTATTTTATTTAGAGTTTTTATCAGGAATGGGTGTTGGACTTTGTCAAATGCCTTTTCTGTGTTGACCGAGATGATCATGTGATCCTTTTATTTATGTGGTGGATTACGTTGATTGATTTTCTAGTGTCGAACCATCCTTGCATGCCTGGCATGAATCCTACTTGGTCATGGTATATTATTTTTTGATAAGATGCTGAATTCTGTTGGTTAGAATTTTGTTGGGAATTTTTACATCTATATTCCTGAGAGATATTGGTCTGTAATTTTTTTCTTTTGTGGTGTCTTTGCCTGGCTTTGGTATCAGGGTTATGCTGGCTTCATAGAATGAATTCAGAAGTATCACTTCCTTTTCTATGTTCTGAAATAGTTTGAGTAGTACTGGTGTAAGCTCTTTAATTGTTTGGTAGAATTCTCCAGTAAAGCCATCTGGAGCAGGGCTTTTTTTTGATTGGGAGCTTTTTTTTTTTTTTTTAAATTACCTTTTCAATCTCTTGTTATGGGTCTGTTGAGATTTTCAATGTCATTTTGTGTTAGTTTGGGTATGTAGTGTGTCTCTAGAAATTTGTCCATTTCCTCGAGGTTTTCAAATTTGTCAGAGTATAGTTTTTCATAATACTCTGTTACAGTCCTTATTTCCGTAGGGTCTGTTGTAACGTCCCCCATTTCATTCCTTATTTGGGTTATCTGCATTCTCTCCTGTTTTTCTTTTGTCAATTTGGCCAGTGGTTTGTAGATTTTGTTGATTCTTTGAAAGAACCAACTTTTGGTTTTGTTGATCCTTTGTATAGTTTTTCTATTCTCTATTTCATTTATTTCTGCTCTGATCTTTATTATTTCCTTTCTTCTGGTGGCTGTGGGCTTCTTTTGCTGTTCTCTTTCTATTTGATTTTGTCCCTTTCTTCTTTTTTGATGTGTGCACCTAGTGCTATAAATTGACCTCTGAGGAGTGCCTTTGCTGTGTCCCAAAGGTTTTGGTATGATATGTTTTCATTCTCATTTGATTCTAGGAACTTTTTGATTCCATCTTTGATTTTTTCTATTACCCAGTGGTTTTTAAGCAGGGTGGTAGTCAGTTTCCACGTGACTGATTTTTTTTTTCCCTTACTCTTCCTCTTGTTAATTTCTACTTTGATGGCATTGTGGTCAGAGAAGATACTTTGTATTATCTCAATGTTTTGGATTTTGTTGAGGGTTGCTCTGTGGCCTAAGATATGGTATATTCTGGAGAACACTCCAAGTGCATTGGAAAAGAATGTGGACTTTGCAGCTGTTCGGTGGAGATCAAGTTGGCTGACTGTGCTCTTTAGCTCTTCTGTATCTCTGTTGAATTTCTTTCTAGATGTTCTGTCCTTTACTAAGAGTGGCGTGTTGAAATCTCCTGCTATTATTGTGGAACTGTCAGTTTCTGTTTTCAGCTCTGTTAGAGTATGTTTTATGTATTTTGGAGCCCTGTCATTGGGTGCATAGATGTTTATTTTGGTTAAGTCTTCATGACGGATCATCCCTTTAAAAATCATTATATAGGGCCCTTCTTTGTCTTTTATGGTGGATTTTGTTTTAAAGTCTATTTTATCTGAGATTAGTATTGCCACTTCTGCTCTTTTTTGGTAGTTATTTGATATATATTTGTTTCCATCCTTTGATTTTTAATAAATCTATGTCTTTGTTTCTAAGGTGTGTCTCTTGTAGATAGCATATTGGTGGATCCTGTTTTTTTTTTTATCCATTCTGTCAGTCTGTGTCTCTTTATGGGTCCATTTAGGCCATTTACATTCAGCGTAATTATTGATAGGTATCGGTTTATTGCTGTCGTTTTGTAGACTTTTTTTTTGTGGCGCTAACATTTTCTTTGTTCCTCCTACTGTCCTGTGCTGAGTTCCTTTTGTTTGTGGATATCTTTTTCATTTCTTTTGTTTTTGCAGATTTTGTTTTTATTGAGACTTTTATGTTTTTGTTCTTTATTTTGATGAGTAGGTTTGCTAACTTTCTTTGTGGTTACCTTGAAATTTACCCTTATCTTCCTATGTTTGAACCAGTCTATTATTATTTGGTATCGCCTTGGCTACCTCTCCATTAGAAAGTTCTATACCTATACTGTTTATTCCCTCTTTTATTGTTGTGATGTTGCTGTCATTTACAGATTAACCGCTCTGGTTCCCTGTTACAATTGTTTTAGTTTTGGATGGTTCCTGAGAGTTCATTTCCTAGGTTGGTATCTGGCTGGTACAATCCTGACTCCTAGATTCAGGCTGTGGTCTGGTGCTGTTTGTTCTCAGACTGAAGGACTCCCTTTAATAATTCTTGTAAGTAAGGCTTGGTTCTTACATATTCCCTTAATTTCTGTTTGTCTGGAAATGTCCTAATTTCACCATCATATTTGAATGAAAGTTTTGCAGGTATGTTATTCTTGGTTGGCAGTTTTTTTCTTTCAAGGTTTTATATATGTCATCCCTTTGCTTCCTGCCTGCATGTTTTCTGCTCAATAGCCAGAGCGTAGTCTTATTGTTTCTCCTCTGTATATGACTTTTTGTTTTTCTCAAGCTGCTCGCAGGATTTTTTCTTTGTCTTTGGTTTTAGCGAGTGTGATTATGATATGCCTTGGTGTTTTTCTTTTGGGGTCTATCCTACGTGGGGTTCGCTGAGCTTCTTGGATGGTCAGCTTTTCATCATTCATGATATTAGGGAAGTTTTCTGTCAGCAATTCTTCAATGATCTTCTCTGTGTTTTCCATTTTTTCTCCCTGTTCTTTAACTCTGATCACTCACAAATTTTTGCTTTTGATTGTATCCCACATAATTCTTAGGGTTACTTCATTTTTCTCTGTTCTTTTTCCTCAAACAGAGTTGTAGCCAAGTGTTTGTCTTCAATTTCGCTGATTCTGTTTTCCATTGTTTCAAACCTGCTCCTCAGCCCTTCCGTGACACTGTCCATTTTTGAAATCTTGTTTATCTTTTGGATTTCTAACTGTTTTTGTATGATTTCTAGTTGTGAATTTATTTTGGCATTTTGTTCCTGTATTACTTTCCTGAATTGTTCCATTTTTTCGTCTGTGTTTTCCATGAATTTGTCTATTTTTTCCTCATTTTTGTCTACTTTTTGCTTCAACTCTTGGATTTCTCTGAATACTAGAGATTTAAATTCCCTGTCAGGTAGTTCTAGTGCCTCTTCTTCTATTGGAAAGTTAGCTGACATTTTATTTTGGATGCCTACTGGAACTATCCTTTTTTTTTAAAATATGTTTTGATATTGTCTGTTGTTTTCAGGACATTCAGTAGTTATTTTCTCCATTTCTTGATTGTAGATTTATTTCATCCTGCTTTTTTTGTTTTATTTGGTTATGTCTAAGCAGGTGGGCTGTGTGTTCTTTGTTGTTTTCTCATCTGTAGTCATGATAGTTTTCATCTCTTTGTCCAATGGGCAGGGGCAGTCATTCAGCTATGGTGCAGCAGGGCAGGTCCAGCTGAAGGGGAGGGGTTGGGGTGGGTTTTTTTTGTGGCATATCCTAGGGCTGGCAGGGCAGGCCAGGAATCAGTGCTGGGCAGATTCCAGTAGGCAGTGCCTGTGCTGCTCAGGGGTGTGATGTTCAGTGCATGGTGCAGGTAGGCAGGAAAGTGGGGGGAGGTTGTGATGTGTGGAACTAATAGGGGTATGGGAAAGAGGAGAGAGAAACAGGAGCCAAAAACAAACAAGCAAACTAAGAAAGAAAAAAAAAAAAAGAATGCTAAGACAGCTTGCCATTGGAGTGGGAAGATGAGAAACCAAGAAATGTAGAAAAGAAAAAAGAAAAAGGAAAAAATAAAGAAAAAAATTACTAGATAAAAATTTGAAAAAGAAAAAAAGAATAGAAAAGCCCCAGGAGTCCCAGAGTCCTACTGGTTGTGCTGCTAAGACCAGGGAAGTGGCTCCCAGGCTGCACAGTATAGCCTGGATAGAGAGGGTATAGATGTCACACAGCACCAGGGATTCAGGTGACAGGAAAAGAAGATAAGTGTAAAGAGACGAGAACTAAGAAATGATGAAAGACATAAAGTGAAAAAGACAGAGAAAAGAAGAAAGAGAGAGAAAAAAAAAGAAAGAAATGCCCTCATGGATCCCACCTACGTGGCTGCACAGATTGGGAGAGTGGCTCCTAAGCTGTGCAGTGCACCCTGGCTAGAAGGTGTTCCCAAGCTGTGAAATGAAAAAGAAAACAAAGAAACAAAACAGAACAAAACAAAGCAAAACAAGAAAAAAAAAAAAAAGCCACAGGGATCTCACCAGTGTGGTGTCACTGGCCAGGGGAGTGGTTCCCTAGTTGAGCGTGGCTTCACAGCTTTTTAAGAAGGAACAGAGATGGCACATGGAGCCAGGTGTTCCAGAAAAAGGAGGGGGAGGTGGTAGGAGGCACAGAAGATACCAAAAGAGACAGCAAGAACCAACACCAGCTCAGGGGCCTGGCCAGTGTGGGCAGGGCAAACCCAAGCAGCCTGAGGCCAAAGCAGTTACCTCCCAGCCAAGAGACAGGCTGCAGCTGGCGGCAAGCAGAGGAGGCTGAAGAAGCAGGCGGAAGAAAGGAGCTTAGGAAAGCGTATATCACTTGTTTCAGGGTGCTCTGTCTCCTTCTGGGAACTTCGTGAAGCTGCTTTCCCATACTCCCTGTTCGCCGATCTCCGATGTGGGTGGGGCAAATCTAAGTGGCATAGACGCTGCACTTCCTGGCCAGCCAAGCCACTGCAGCCAGCCAGGAAGCTCAGACGTAGAAAAAAATTATTCCTTTCTTTCCTGTGTGATACACAGTTTATACGAAAATATACCAGTAAAGTGGCATTTTTCAGATAATTCCTTAAAAATCGTGCTTTGTACTCTGGGAAACATTTCTCAAATAATAGTTTACCAACCCGAGATGTTACAAGGACAAGAGAGAGTATTTAAAATCATACTGGTAATGAAGAAGCTTGGTAACTCTTAGAAAATTATTTTGTGACATCAGGAAACCACCTAAAGTTTCAAATACTAAATATTTTGTCATATACATCATGAATTTGCCACCTGATTACAATGTGAGTAAACTAGCCTATAATGATTAAAACTGAAAGACAAGAAATCCAGCTGTAAAATTCTAACTGCAATTGTTGAGGAGGGTAAATGATAATATCATTTTAAGTCCCACAGAGGCACTAATAATTAAAATGATAGGAAGCAAGGTTAGAAATTTATAGACAATCAATAGACCATCCTCCAATTCTATGACCTAACCTTGGATTCATACCTTGACTTTGAAATCTCTGAGAGAATATATCTTTTTATAAACAACCACACACCATAACTTAACATTGTGGATACATCACAAGCTAAGTGAAATAAAACATAACAACCTTGCAAACATAATTTAATGGACAAAATCAATATACCATCTAATTAAGCAACTCTTATACACTGTAATAACACAAATACTATAAACAGTACTGAATAAAACCCAATCTTGCAGCCCTGCCAGTCCTATCCCGGAACCCTCTAGTCTTCCTTATTGTGCATTTTCTAGTTCATGGAATTGCTTGTTTGATTCTCGCCTTTTCCAGCAATTCGCATGCCCTGGGGACAAGAGACTGTCTTTTTCACTACTATATTCCTAGCTAATATTTCAAAGCATCTATTATGTATTTTTTTTTTTTTATTATGTATTAGTCACAGCTTTAAGTATTTACACTGAATACTCAGACCATCCTATAAGGTACATACTATTAGTCTCTTTCAATTGATGAGAAAACTTAGTCACAAAGAAGCTATATAACTTGTCCCAGGTAACACTGGCATTAATTATCAGAACTGGGATTTACAACCAGGTGGTCTGACTCAAAAGTCTATGTTTACTCCCTGCTACACTGTTCCTATATGTGACGAACAGCCAGGTTGTGGAAAGCTTTCTAAGTCATTTAAAAGCATCTGACCTGCATCTAGGATAACGAGACACCACTAAAGGGGTTCAGGCAGTGTACCAATATCTCATATCTCAAATTTTGTGTGAAGAATAGATGAGCAAGACTGGAGACAGAAAGCCCAGAAACAAGGTGGGTGCTATAATCCAGGTGGCAGATGATGGGATTCAAGAGATATTCTGGAGCTAGAACTGACAGGATAAGATGACTGACTGGGTATGAGAGGCAAGATAGTAGGCAGAATCAGGCTCCTAAACTTCTGGCCCTGGTAACTAGGCAGATGACGATGCTGTTTCCCGATACAGGAAACTCTGAAAGAGGGGCAAATGTGGAAAGATGATGTGGCAGACTGTGTTTTCCATAGATGGTTACAACAGTATCTTCCAGCCCACATATCTGTGCAACGTGTCCTTGACATTTCTCAGTCATAAGGGGGAGCTGTGAGTCTGGGCTGACCTTAGTGACTTTCTTGACCAACAAAATATGATGGCGGTGACATCCTGGAACGTCCACTGTTGGATCATAAGAAGCCTGTAGCTTCTGTCCGGGTCTCTTGGAATGCGAACTCTTGGGATACTCCCCTTCAGAACCAGCCGCTGTGCTCTGAGAAGCCCAAACCACATGGAAGACAATGTTTAGGTCCTCCAGTTGACAGAAACAGCTGAGATCCCAGCCAAGAGTTAGCATCAACTGCCAGCCAAGTGAGTGAGATATCTTGGAATTCCAGCTCAGTGGAGCCTTCAGACAGCCCCAGCTAACATATGATGGCAATTTTATGAGACCCCAAGCAAGAAGGCAGGACTGCCCAGTCAATCCACATAGCCATGAGAAATGCTAACGAATTGTTCTTTTAAGCCACTGAATTCTGGTGTGATTTCTTATGCAGTAATAGATAAATCAAAATAGTTCATGGGTTCAGTTTTAGACATGTAGAATTTGAGATGCTTGGAAGATACCCAGTCAGAGATGTTTCAAAGATACTTAGATAGATTTTATGTAGTTGATGTCTGGAGCTCAGGAGAGACACCTAGGCTGGACTTGTTGATTTGGGAGTTGACAGCACATGGAATGTAACTGAAGCCAGGACAGGGAATGACAGAACCCTGAGGGATTACATTGGTAAAGGAGCAGAGTCCTGAGAAACAGCAATGTTTAGGGATTAGGTGGAATATGAGTCAACTAAACAAACAGAGAAGTTGCCAGAAATGCAGAAAAAACTAAGAAGAATGTGGTATCAAAGAGGCCAAGGGTAAAGAATATTAAATATAAATGTTACCAAGAAGTCAAACATGATAAAGGCTGAAGAATATTCATTGGCTCCACAGGCACAACAATCGATAGCTTTGGAAGTCATCCGTTTCAAGGAGTTGTAGTGGAGAGCAGTTATGAGGAAGGAGTACTGAAGACGCAGACTGTGACAGAAGTAAGCAGAAGGCAAAGCAACGAAAATAGTTAATACACCCAATGTGCTCACGAATGCTAGGTGTAAAAGGAGAAGACAGGTGGGGTGGGGCTAGAGTAGGAGCTGGAGTCAAGGGATTTTTGCTGTTTTTTTTAAAGATGTGAAAGTCATCGGAATGTTCAAATGTTGACTGGAAGGTGTCAGTAGAGTGGGGGAATTTTGACGATACAGAACGAGGTCCAGAGCACCCACGGAAGGATTAACGTTGAATATGAGAAAGAACAGATCCCAGATACGTGCAGGAGTGAAGATCCATTTATAAGAAATTAAGAGAGGTCCTTCTGAAGGTATCCTTTTTTTTTTTTTTTTTTGGATAAGTAGGATACAAAGCCATCTGTTGAGAGAGCTGAAGGATTAGGGATTTGAGTGTAGTAGGAAGATTTTAAATAATCGTTGAGAAGTATTGGGGAGAGACTTTGCAAGGGAAGTATAGAAAGGGCTGACAGACTGTTGGAATTGGTGACTGTGATGGATTGAATTTTGTCCCCCCAAAATATGTGTTGTAAATCCTAACCTTTATACCTGTGGTGGAAACCCTGGTGGCATAGTGGTTAAGTGCTACGGCTGCTAACCAAGAGGTCGGCAGTTCAAATCTGCCAGGTGCTCTGTGGAAACTCTATCGGGCAGTTCTACTCTGTCCTATGGGGTCACCATGAGTCGGAATCGACTCGACGGCAGTGGTTTTTTTTTTATACCTGCGGATGTAATCCCATTTGGGAATAGGGCTTTTTGGTTATGTTAATGAGGCCATATCAGTGTAGGGTGTGTCTTAAACCAATTACTTCTGAGCCATAAAAGATCAGATTAGACTCAGAAGGAAGCAGCAGAGATGGGTGCAGATAGACACCATTGCTAAGGAACCAAGGAACAGAAGCTGAGAAGAGATAAGGATTTCCTCCAGAGAGTCTTTCCCTAAAGCCGGTGCCCTGGTGCCACAAATTTGGACTGCTAGTCTCCTAACTGTAAGAAAATAAATTTCTGTTCCTTAAAGCCACCCATTTGTGGTATTTCTGTTACGGCAGCACTGAGAAACTAAGACAGTGATCTAAGAGATAAATCTAAGAGATAAAAAAAAAATAAATTATTCCCACTTTGCATGTGAGGAAATTGAGGCTCAAAGAGGTTAAGTAACATGCTCAAGGTTATAAAGTGAGTAAGCTCGACTGCTAACCAAAAGGTCAGCAGTCTGAATCCACCAGCGGCTCCTTGGAAACGCTGTGGGGCAGTTCTACTCTTTTTTATAGGGTTGCTATGAGTCAGAACCGACTCAATGGCAACAGGTTTGGTTTTTTTTTGGTTTAGTGACAGAGCTAGGATTTGAATACAGGCCTATGTGATTTTTTCCAGGACATTATTAGGCTAAATGAATTCCTTGGTCCAGGGGAACAACTTTAGTTTCTGGAAAGAGACTAGCGTTTGAGCTAAAAACTTCATTCTTACATTTTTTTATTCACTATGGCTGCTTCCACCACTTCTTCCTGAGACTTCCATACTTCTGACCCATCTAATCTCTAAAACATGCAGTCAAAGGAGGCCTCAGGAATCACAGTGAAGGACCACGGCACATACTAGAGAGTAAATACCAGCCAGAAGCTTTGGCTCAATGTTAACTTTAAGGCAGGAAAGGAGTTCACAGAACCCTTGGCACCATAACTGTTCCTTAGAATTAGATTTATAAAATAAAATAAAACAGGGCTGCAGAAATCAGAGTATTGCATTTAGAAGCTGTGAAGTGATTAGCATGGCTTTTTTTTTTTTTTTTTCCCAGAATTCTAAGGCTTTCTCAAGGGTTATAATCCTCTAGAATTTCTAAAGAGGTTATATGATTTGCTGGACAGTGTATAAAACCGAAGTAGTGGGTGATGGTCTATGAATATTGCAGGTTCATCATGGATGCCTTAAAACAGTGGTTTTAGGTTCTGCCAAGGTCTGTAAGTATTGAGAGATACATTAAGAATCTTTACCTGGAAAAACAGAAACAAGAATTTCTCGTAATTTGTCTTTTTTGGGGGGCTAAGAAATAATAAAGAAGATAAGAAGTAACTATTATTTAGGTCCCACTTTGGACAAGGCCTAGGCCGAGAGATAGCTTTCTTTTCGTACAGGGAAATTTGTAGGGATCCCCAAGTCCAGCTGGCAGGCTGGTGGATTAGTTCTCCAGTTTACTTAACTCATTCCCGGGCTCTGATATCCATCCCTCATGCTGGAGGCTTCCTTACAAGGCTAGGAAAAGGGCGCTTCCCTCAGGCACAGGCACAGCTGCTCTGCAGGCACACAGCAGTGTAGGAGATGCGTTCTAGGGTCATTTGGGGAATTTCAGTCCTTCTTACAGAAGAGAACTATCAGAGCAACGTTCTGAAACTGTAGACCACAATCCTTTTGTAAATCGTGGAATTATTTTAGTGGGTTTTACAACTAGCATTTTTTAAAAACAGGAAATACAATAAAATAGAATAAAAAATACCATGGCACATTTCACAAAATGAGGATAAGTACGGTGTTGAGCAATACATCTCAGATATGTGCGTGTGTGTATGTTTGTATGTGTGTGTTTGCATATGTGGGTTTTGACGAAACACGTATGTCTTACAGTGGTCGTGTTATAGAGGACTCCAGCTTCACAGAAATTTCTAAAGCCGTATGCATGTGAGGCTCTTCCAAACTTACGGGGGCGGACAGGAGCCTAAACAGCCTATTGCAGGGTTCCCTGAAATTTCCCTAAGATACCTTGCCCAAGATTACACACGAGTAGGGGAAGGAGCTGGGATCTGAATACAGGCTTACATGAGCTGAGGAATGCTGATGTGAGCAGAGATTTCCCTGGCAAAGTACCAGGAACCAGCCTTAAGGCTGCGGGTATCTCTGAATCCACAGCTTTCTCAGTATTTTACTTTTCAAGTGCTGTAAGAGCTAATTAGCCACACTGTATTTTCATTTCAATCCTAATAAAAGGTTAGGATGTTATAAAATATATAAAACATTCACAGTAAGCATCGTAATCTTTAGCATAATTTCTTCATGTGTAAAAAAGAAAAGTTCCCTCCATGTACAGTTAATAAGTACCATTCGACCAATTTCATAGATACAGTCTAAATTTCAACCAGCATAAACCCAAACACTCTTAGTTTCTATGCAGTTACTCGATCTGCTCATATGTATGTGTTCAGTGTATAAAAAATTAAATAATTGTTTAAGGTAATTACATTTTACTTCATTTAAATTTCCCACCTTTGGTTTCAATCAGGCAAGCCTTTTTTCACCTACTCTTTAATCCACTGTGCAGTGACTGCCAATGTCTACTGCACAGGCGGCTACATGGGAGGACATTCATTAGTATTGTAAGAAGCTAATGTAAAATTCCTCAACCTCCCTAAGAAGGAAGAGAAGTGTCATAAATTATTATTGTTATAATAAAACCAAAGATGAAAAGGCAAGAATTTAAAAAAATGGTAAAAGCATTAGTGATAGTAAATGGGTACACATGAAATAGCAGCACGTATGCTCACCAAACATGTAATGGCGTCTTTCTAATCTTGCAAAGAAACCAGCTACATGAGGATGGACATAATAGATGCCAAAGCAGCCTGCAAACACATGAGGTAAGAAGAAATGCAGAGAACGGAGAGCTAGGGATAGGCAAATGATATACCATCAGGTGACAGAAGGTGTCCGGGTCTGGTTGCTTTGGGATATAAACTATCATGACAGTCTGCAAAAAACCAGAGAATGCCAAATGCCAAGATGTGTTCTCCTTAAACAGACGGTATTGGTACAAACAGTTAAGGCACTTCGCCGGTAACCTAAGGTTTGGAGTTGGAGTCCACCAAAGGTGCCTGAGGTAGACTCCAAAAAATCAGCCATTGAAAATCGTAGGGAGCACAGTCCTACTCTGATGCACATGAAGTGGCCTTGGAGTTGCCTTGGTGACAACTGGTATTGATTGGATATTGGCAAAAAAGGTAATTAAAAAAATGTGCATATATACCCATAAAAGTAATACAGATATATGTAATATAAATATATATACATCTCCTGAGTGTTTACATTAGAAAAATAAAAAACAGCATTCTCTAACAACTTAAATTCCATTTTTAATTCATAATTCAGAGCCAATTGATTTGAAAGTCTCTGTTAGCTCAAACTACAAACTCTTAAGGGTTTAGAGAAAGGGCTTCAAGAGAAAAGGTCAATAAATTGTAATCCTTTAAAGTGTTTCGTATTTAAAAGCTTTTATAACAAAATTAATATAGTATTCCAACTCCACATACTAGTTGAATGAAAAAACATAATATACCCAATGTAATATAAGTGATGATATGCCGGATTATAACCTATTGGTGGACTAAAAATAAAACTCAATACACACTTGCAGAAGGGAAAGGCAGAGCAGCCTAGCCATCAAATCAGAGGGCAGAAAATCATGTTATTCCTATAATAAAATGTGTATTTTCAACCTTTTGAGTAAATGAATAAAAAGCATCCATGAAAAGGTATCTGTAATTCCAAAGCCTTTTCCCCCTCCCGTAAAAAACTGGATGTAAGCAGGGTAAAATAAATTTATAGAAAAGGGATGTTAAAGAAAGACACGGGGCATGTAATTCTTTCTCTTACCGTTGTCGCCAGAAGGTAATGATACAGTGTTCGTGGGCATGGTATCAGCATTCACTTTTCCATTCTCAAATGTGTCGTTCTCAGTCTGCTGTAACTGCCAGTTGAGGCCAAAGAGATGCATTGCTGGGGGTAAAGAATACAAGTTGTTTAAAGGTCTGCTGCCTTTAGCTATGATAGCAAATGATAATTATGTTTATAACAAGGGTCACAGGTAAAGTTCAACTTCCATGTTCTGAAATACCTTGGATAACTGCACAACAGTTCCTCCAACAAACGCAACTTACGTAGCACTGCAGTGCAATATGGCAGCCCTTTAATAATGACTTGATGTTACTCAGTTAATTGGTACCAGGAAACCTTTAGGAATGAATCAGTCTTTGCTCTACTTTGTCCAAATTGCCCTCTTCATCATCATTCAAATAAGCAGCATTTGCCAAATGTACTTGACTATTTAAAAAAAAAAAAGCCCATTGCTGTTGAGTTGATTCTGACTCACACTGACCCTATAGGACAGAGTAGAACTGACCCATAGGGTTTCCAAGGAGTGGCTGGTGGATTTGAACCTTTGATTAGCAGCCAGCTCCTAACTACTGTGCCACCAGGGCTCTGCCTGAGGGACACTTGTAAATTTTTAAAACTTTGTTGTAACACCTATGGGTTCTCAAAAGACATGATGTATTCACATTTGGATTAAGGTAAAAAAACAAAAACTGGCTTCACAGATAAATTTGCTGGTATATGAAATCATGAGAATTTGATTCAGATGTCTATATAATAAAATCTGAATATTCTCAAAGTAAATAAACAATCCCTGAATTTATGGCATAAAATCCAGTAATGACACAGCTCAAAAAACATAAACATGTGTCATATAATTTAATGTGAGTTTCTGATGTGGGTATAATAATTTTATAAATCTATAAATAATTTATAAATTTATTATAATTTTATAATTTAGCTATAATTTCATAAATGTGTTTACTAATTCTATTTAAAATATTTAAGAAATACATGAGAAAATTATACAATATAATTATAAATGTAATATAATTTTTAAATTTTATATCAAAAACCAAATCTTTTGCCGTGGAGTCAATTTCAACTCATAGTGACCTGGGGAGGGGAACCCTGGTGGCGTAGTGGTTAAGTGCTCTGGCTGCTAACCAAAGGGTCGGCAGTTTGAATCCACCAGGCGCTCCTTGGAAACTCTATGGGGCAGTTCTACTCTGTCCTATAGGGTTGCTATGAGTTGGAATCGACTCGATGGCACTGGGTTTGGTTTTTTTGGTTTAGTGACCATGTTGCACACAGTAGAACTGGCCCATAGGGTTTCCAAGGCTGTAAATCTTTATGGAAGCAGGCTGTCACATCTTTCTCCTACAGAGTGGCTGGTGGGTTCAAACCGCTTAGCAGCTGAGGGCTTAACCACTGTGCCACCACTTAGTAAACATTCATTTCTTTTCCACAGAAGATAGTTCAGGTATTAATTCCCCCTAAAACCAAACAAAATCTTTTGCTGTAGAGTCAATTCCAACTCATAGTGACCCCAGGAAGTCTAAATACCCACAGGGAAACATAGTGATGGTCACATTACCACATCACGAGACAGGACTTTTTGTATGTTTTAGCTTTTTTTTTACTCACTGCACTTGTTGAAATTTACCAGAGAAGTGGGGAAAGAGATACAGTGTCTTTGGAGGCATGTAGTAACTCCACTGTCCAAACGCCCTAGGGAATGTTCAATACATGTGGTAACAACATTAAATACTCTGGTTCAGTATAAAAAACAGGGCTTGGGATGAAGTTCAATTCTGGTTCAATCCTCACTCTAGGATTTAAGCTTGGGCAAATGATGTAACATTGCTAAAACATTAGGTTATGGAAACCATAGGGCGTGTTAAGCTAATCTTATTTAATTGATGGGAAGATTTTAGACAATGTATTTGAAGGACAGGTGGCACAGAGCAGGGCAGCTCTTACTATACAGGTATTTTGTTCACTTATTCTAGACTCCAGATTACTGAACTATTTGGAGGTACCTGACCAGACCACGAGGTCTCTTGATAAACCGTCCCTTCTGCCTGCAATGCTCCCTACCTACTAGAGACGGTAGGTGTCAGCTTCTTGGGAAAGCCTTCCCAGACCAGGTTAAGTTTCTCTCCCAAGGCTATTTTAGTTTACTTTTGTATCTTATTTACCTTACACAGCGCCTGGTACCTAGTCTCAATAAATATCTGTCAAATAAATGAATGAATGCTAAGAACATCTCTTATTTTCTGACTGTTAAAAAAAATAAGAAAACATGGATGCGCATAAAAATTATAGTAACTTTAAAAAAAGTTAATAAATATAAAACATACACAAATGACTGAGAATGGAAAATTAGATTCTTAATAATTAATGACTGCCTTACCATAATGTTGCATGAGAAGTATTTGAATTAAAGTCAACTAGTACTAAAAAAATCTTTTTTTTTTTTTTTAGTACTACACATAATTGACTGAATTTTTCTTTAATGTTCAACAGTTTTGAATTGAATGTTTTTTTGGATTCAACATTTGACAGTTTTGGGACATTCTATTATCACATTCTTTTGTTAATATTGTAGAGTTTTTGGTTAGTATTACCTGATATAAACACATGCTACAGTAAGAACAAAAGAAATACAGACAGCCACATCTACCCTGTATATATGTTTGTGAAAAATGTATATACTCACACGCCCTGCTTGCATTATAGTCTTCCAGAAATGCCGTTTACATTCTGATTTTCAAGGATTAAGATTATATAGTTCTTGAATTTACAAGTCGTTGTCTTGTAAAGGGGTATAACTTCTTATGTCATTCTGCATTAAATTACGTAGTGTTTGAATGGCAAACTGTCAGGAGCTTTCTAAACATTTATCACTTGTACATTTTGCAAGGTTTCAGATGCTTCAGCGGTTTTTGAACAAAATGATGGGAAGTAGTTCTGCATACAGAGAAAGGTTTGGATACCTGATGGACACACTTTGGCATGGCAACAATAAATATTCCAATAGGGTCAAAGTTTCCATAAAAAATAATTCATCATCGTTGTGGGTTTTTATTTAACAGAAAAGTCTTCTTAAATGATAGATTTGCTCATATTACTGGTTTTACCAGAAGAGTAGAGATAATCCACGTGATAGCGCACAGATGTTAAATGTTAAAAAAATAATGTGATGTCTGTGTTTGGGGACTATTTTATTTTTTGCTAAGGGGCAACAGCTTTATTTTATATTTTTTGTTACAGAAAATCTCAATAAAATGGAATTCTTGTTCTACTTAAGACATTGTATAAGAAGAATCGTACCCAATAATATTATATCTTCTTAACTACTCAGTTGAAAACAAGGACTAACAAGCTGTTTGGTCTTCGGATATTATCTAGTTTGAAATTGCTGCATTTGGTAGTTAGTGAAGCTGTTAACATATGTTGTGTATAACTTAAGATTTCTATACAAATTCAAGGTGTTAGTGGGATTCACTCCAAAGTTAACAGAAGGAAAAGAGAGAGCAAGAGAAAAGCAACACATTCACAAAAGTAGAGAATGCTACAGAAATTACTGAGCAGTGGTGTAATGAAGGAGTCCTTGAGTGGCACACTACATGGGACCTGGCAGGTAAATAAAGGGAAAATTAGCGAAATAAAATATTTCTGTCAATAAATAAGGACGGGCTCAATTCTTCCATGCCTGCGCTAGAAAGCAGACTTGAACACATGGAAAGGCTTTCTCTGCCATGATTCAGAATGGCACACGGATCCCTGGCCTGTGCACAAGCTAGTGGAGGTTGTGCAGAGTGGCAAGAAGCGACTGGGAACTCTGTGCTCCTGGGAGTCCCTCACACCTTCTGGGAGTAAGTTAGGTGAGGAGACACAAACCATATGAGGAGGTGAGGAGGCACAGGCTGTGTGAGGAGGTACAGGCTGTGTGAGGAGGTGAGGAGGCACAGGCCGTGTGAGGAGGTACAGGCTGTGTGAGGAGGTGAGGAGGCACAGATTGTGTAAGGAGGTACAGGCTGTGTGAGGAGGTACAGGCTGTGTGAGGAGGTGAGGAGGCACAGGCTGTGTGAGGAGGTGAGGAGGTACAGGCTGTGTGAGGAGGTGAGGAGGCACAGGCCGTGTGAGGAGGTACAGGCTGTGTGAGGAGGTGAGGAGGCACAGATTGTGTGAGGAGGTACAGGCTGTGTGAGGAGGTACAGGCTGTGTGAGGAGGTGAGGAGGCACAGGCTGTGTGAGGAGGTGAGGAGGTACAGGCTGTGTGAGGAGGTACAGGCTGCATGAGGAGCTGAGGAGGTACAGGCTGTGTGAGGAGGTACAGGCTGTGTGAGGAGGTGAGGAGGCACAGGTTGTGTGAGGAGGTACAGGCTGTGTGAGGAGGTACAGCCTGTGTGAGGAGGTACAGGCTGCGTGAGGAGGTGAGGAGGCACAGGTTGTGTGAGTAGGTACAGGCTGTGTGAGGAGGTACAGGCTGTGTGAGGAGGTGAGGAGGCACAGGCTGCGGGAGGAGGTGAGGAGGCACAGGCTGCGTGAGGAAGTGAGGAGGCACAGGCTGCGTGAGGAGGTGAGGAGGCACAGGCTGTGTGAGGAGGTACAGTCTGTGTGAGGAGGTACAGGCTGCATGAGGAGCTGAGGAGGTACAGGCTGTGTGAGGAGGTACAGGCTGCGTGAGGAGGTGAGGAGGCACAGGTTGTGTGAGGAGGCACAGGTTGTGTGAGGAGGTACAGGCCGTGTGAGGAGGTACAGGCTGTGTGAGGAGGTGAGGAGGCACAGGCTGTGTGAGGAGGTGAGGAGGTACAGGCTGTGTGAGGAGGTACAGGCTGTGTGAGGAGGTACAGTCTGTGTGAGAGGAGGTGAGGAGACACAGACTGTGTGAGGAGGTGAGGAGGCACAGGCTGTGTGAGGATAGAGGTTGTGTGAGGAGGTACAGGCTGTGTGAGGAGGTACAGGTTGTGTGAGGAGATGAAGAGGCACAGGCTGTGTGATGAGGTGAGGAGGCGCGGGCTGTGTGAGAGGAGGTGAGGTGGCGCGGGGTGTGTGAGAGGAGGTGAGGAGGCGCGGGCTGTGTGAGAGGTGGTGAGGAGGCGCGGGCTGTGTGAAGAGGTTAGGAGGCGCGGGCTGTGTGAGAGGAGGTGAGGGGGCGCGGGCTGTGTGAAGAGGTGAGGAGGCGCGGGCTGTGTGAGGAGGTGAGGCGGCGCGGGCTGTGTGAGAGGAGGTGAGGAGGCGCGGGCTGTGTGAGAGGTGGTGAGGAGGCGCGGGCTGTGTGAAGAGGTTAGGAGGCGCGGGCTGTGTGAGAGGAGGTGAGGGGGCGCGGGCTGTGTGAAGAGGTGAGGAGGCGCGGGCTGTGTGAAGAGGTGAGGAGGCGCGGGCTGTGTGAAGAGGTGAGGAGGCGTGGGCTGTGTGAGAGGAGGTGAGGGGGCGCGGGCTGTGTGAAGAGGTGAGGAGGCGCGGGCTGTGTGAAGAGGTGAGGAGGCGCGGGCTGTGTGAGAGGAGGTGAGGAGGCGCGGGCTGTGTGAAGAGGTGAGGAGGCGCGGGCTGTGTGAAGAGGTGAGGAGGCGCGGGCTGTGTGAGAGGAGGTGAGGAGGCGCGAGCTGTGTGAGAGGAGGTGAGGAGGCGCGGGCTGTGTGAGAGGAGGTGAGGAGGTGCCGGCTGTGTGAAGAGGTGAGGAGGTACGGGCTGTGAACACCAGGCATTCTGGCAGCCACGGACAGTGCTCCTAGTACTGGTGTTAGGACACTGTGATCCAGTTTTTTTTTTTTTTTTTTTAATAAAACATTCATTGAACACTTACTAGGTGTCAGATACTATGCTAGTGCTTTACCTGTATTATTTCATTTAACTTTGTAAGAACCCAATTAAATAGTTACTGTTATTTTTCATTTTGAATCAGAGAAAACGGAGGCTTTTCAAGACGTTAAGTTTCCATGCGCCACATGCCACCTCTACCCCTTCCTGATAGGCCATGCCATGCTGCCTTGGCTAGAAAGCCACTGGCTCATTGCCACTCTGGGTCTGCTCTGCCCCCACCCACCAGCTCCTGGTATGCCATTTTTTCCTCTTTCTTCCTTTTCTTTTTCCCTCCCACCTAGCCCCATTTGCCACCTCTACCCCTTCCTGCCAGGCCACACTGCACCATGGCAGGTATAGAGCTACAGATACTCTGCCAGCCGAGGTTCCCCTGCCCCCACCCACCATACCATTTCGTCCCCTTCCTCCTTTTCTTTCTCCCTCTCACCTAGCCCTGCATCCCACCACCACCCCTTCTCACTGGGGCACAGTGCCATGCCTTGGCTAGAGAGACACTGGCCTGCTGCCAGCCTGGGTCTGCCCCACCCCACTCACTGGCTCCTGCTGTGCCATTTTTTTCCCTTTATTCCCTTTCTTTCTCCCTCCCATCTAGCCTCCTACACTACCTCTACCCGCGGCACCACACTGCACCATCATGGGTATAGAGCTACCAGCCCACTTCCAGCCCATGTCCCAGCCGTCCCACTTTGCGCCAGCTGCACCATTTTCCCCCTTCTTCATTTTCTTTCTCTCTCCCATCTAGTCCCATACCTCACCTCCACCCCTTCCTGCTGGGCCATGCCGTGCTGCTGGCGCTGGAGAGCCACCGGCCTGCCACTTTCTACCTCCCACCTAGCCCTGTATGCCACCTTCCCCACCTGCCCACCAGCCTCCAGGCCAGCCCTGCCCCCAACCGCTGGCTACTTTTTTTTTTTTCTTTCTCTCACTTTTCTTTTCTCTGTTCCCCTTACATATGCCCATATACTGTACCCCATTCCCTCTGGCCCTCGCTGTGCTGCTGCAGCTAGAGGAGGGTCCCCATTTGCACTGAGCCTGCACCGCCCCTCCCATCCTGCCACTTGACCAGCTGCTGAATGGAGGGAAGTGGTATGGTGTCCTACCACTCCCCATCCAACACCCCCGCCTATCTGAGGAGGGGCTGTGAATGCTCCCACATCGCTGACCTACATCCATTCTAGCTTCTAAAGGAGGCGTACTTCTTCCAAGACAGATTTGTTCATTCTTCTGGCAGTCTACGGTATATCCAATATTCTTCACTGACACCACACTTGAAAGGCGTCAATTCTTCTTCGATCTTCCTTACTCATTGTCCAGCTTTCACATGCATATGAGGTGACTGAAAATACCATGGCTTGGGTCAGGCATACTTTAGTCCTCAAAATGACACCTTTGCTTTTCAACACTTTAAATAGGTCTTTTGCAGCAGATTTGCCCAATACAATACATCATTTGATTTCTTGACTGCTGTTTCCATGGGTGTTGATTGTGGATCCAAGTAAAACGAAATCCTTGACGACTTCAGTCTTTTTTCTATCTATCATGATGTTACTTATTGGTCCAGTTATGAGGATTTCTGTTTTATTTATTTTGAGGTGCAGTCCATCCTGACTGCTAAGGAATGGCTTGCTTCAATGCAAATCTCAGGTGGTAGAAAGAACACAATATGATTAAACAAATTTAGGTACTGTGTTAAAGGTTGTCAGCCAGGCCCCCTCACTCCGCCGCAGACTGATTTGTAGCTGAAAAACATTATGCTTTGGCATCCCACATAAAGTCCTTGTTGTTAAGGTGAACACATGTGGGTCTGTCACAGACCGAACAACTAAAGCCACAGAGTACTGGCTGACACAGATCCGATCGTGAGTGATTACGCACTGAAGGCTTCTGTGTTTGGACCTTCCACTTCAGCATGTTCATCAATGATTTATTTGCATGAAGACACAAAAAGCAATGTTATCAAAGTATGCAGATTACACAGAGTTTTAAGGAACGGCATAAATAACATGCTGGGTTACAAAATCAGGGCTTTAAAAAACCTCTAATTCTGATTTCCTTGAAACTACTGTTTGATTTCTCGCCTTCCTTTTGCTGCTGTGTATCTCAAGAGTCCTCAACGTTGTTTCTGCTTCTTCAGCATGTATTCCTTACTTTCCTCTCAGTTTGACTTCTGTTCCAAATTACTGTACTGAAGCCTCTCTCAGTGGTTAAAGACGATCTCTTGAATTGCCACATCCAATAAGTAGGCTTTTATCAATATTCATCCTGTTCATATTTCAAAAGTATTTGGCATCATTAACCACACATCGTCAATACTTGATCCTCTCGGTTCTCCTCCTAGCAATCTGACTCCTGCTTCTTAGCTGTCCTCACCGAATTCTTGAGTGGAGGTCATAGAGTGAGTTCAAAAGTATTCTAGTTCTCCTGGAGATACAGGGCTACTGGTCCCTGATCTGCTGAAGTCCTGTGACTTTGCTGTGGACAATGGTTTCCGGGCAGAAGCACCACTGCGAGGAAAGTTGAAGAATATGCAGTTTGTTGCATTCCCTTCTGCCTGCTGCAGTGACCGTGGAAAAGTGCGCTTAGTGGCATTTCTGTTAGTCTTGGTCCTGAGTAGGAAGAACCCTCTTACCATTCCACACTGAACATGTAGCTTAAGCAAGAAATAAGCCAGTGTGGTTAAACCACTATAGTAGGCAGCCTGTAAGACGGCCACCAGTAATTCCCGCCTCCGGGTATTCACACCTCGGAGTGAAGGCTGGATTTAGTGACTTGCTTCCAATGAAAAGTACATGGAAGAAATGACAGAACATCCCTTGAGATTATGTGATAAAGGACTGTAGCTTCTGTCTTGGCTATTCTACCTCTCTCTGAAATCGCCTGTCATGAGTAAGCCGGCTGCTGTGTCATCAGGCAGCTCTGTGGAGCGGCCCATGTGGTGAGAGACCAAGGGGTTTCCAAAATCAAGTGAGTGATCTTGGAAGTAGACTCCCCCACCTCCAGCTGAGCCTTCAGATGAGAATGCAGTCCTGGCCGACCGTTTGACTGCAACTTTGAAGACTTTGAGCCAGAGGCGCCCTAAGTCAGGCTCAGATTTCTGACCCACAGAAACTATGAGATAACAAATGTTTGTTGTTTTAAGCCACTAAGATTCAGGATAATTTTTTAAGCTGCAGTAGGTAACTACTATACCCACTGAGATTTTTAGGGGATACGTGGATACATTCATCAAAGTCCTTCTTTGACCTTGTCTTTCATCTCACGCACTTTATGACTCCATCTTTCAATTCAGTGTGGCTGGATGACTTCCAAACATGCCCCTCTAATACTGGCAATGTTCCTGGCTGACACACACACTGAACTGGACGTTTTCCCACTAGGCGCACCCAGAAATCCTGTGGGTACCTCAAACTTCACTCAACAGGATAAATTGTCTTCATTCCCAGAATTGCTTTGCTTTCTGGATTTCCTTTCCCTGTTCATGATATCACTTTAGCTGGGACAATGACATCACACAGCATTGGGATGAATCACAGTAGCCTCTGAAATTCCCAGTTTTCTCACCTATTAAATGAGAATTATATGAGTGCCTATTTCATAGGTTTCCTGTGAAAATTAAGTAAGATAATGTATATAAAGCCCCAGATTTGTACCAATACTCAATAAATGTTAGCTACCATTACTGGTCACGCACGCTGTCAACTCCGAATCTTCACTTTTCTTACTCCCCAATCTTCCCATCTAATCGGCTGCTAAGTCCAGCAATAGAGTCCCTAATTGTATTCATTTTGTTTTCAGCATCATTGCCTTATTCTAGGCTTTCCTTTAAAAAAAACCTTTAGTTTTTTTTTTTTTTAAAGTTATAAATGCGCACCATTAGTTTCACAGTTTGCTTTGGAAAACAGCAGTCCTCAACCTGCTTATCTAATTTTCCCACTCCTTAGATAAAACCACTGATTCTTTGGGCTGGTTCTTTGGTATTTCCCTCCTCACTTCTGAATACCATCCGCGTAACACTAACTCCTGGTCTTTCAGCTTTAAGCATTACCTGCTAGATTTGAATTTGGAAGAGGCTCTCGTAATTTTAATTAGCTTCCCTGTCCCCCTTTAAAGCCACTCCACCCGCTGTTGCCACTGTTATCGTTCCAAAGTGTATGTCTGCTAATGGTCTCTTGCTCCCAGGAATCTATTAACTTTTCTCCCACTGCCTCCTCTGACAGACCCACGAGCTGGTCAGGTTTGCCTAACTACCACTTCCTAATCATGGCCTCAATTTTTCTGCTTCTAAAACTTTGTTCCTACAATTCCTGGTTTCTGGAATGCTTCCCTGCAACCGCTGCATGACGATATCTCACCAACACCTTGAGCCCTAGTTCAAAGGGCATTTCCTTATAAAGTCTTCCTCAACCTCACAGTTGGAATTAATAACTATTCTGTACTACCACAGCATTTAGTATTATTTTACCTAAAACACCCTACCTTATATCTGAATTTTTTTACTTCCTGGAGTGTGAGGAGTGGATGGTAAAAGAGGTAGAAATGGATCTTTGCAGTTAGGGGGTTAAAAACTGGTACCTCACTGGGAGATAGAAGGATGGGCTGGGAGGAAAAGGAATAAAGTATATAATTTCAGTTGTGCGTAAGGGGAGAGGATGGTTAAAGGAAAAGATTAATACTGTATATACGTCAGCCTTTTCATTATTTTGCTTAGAGTTGATCGTGGAGGCCTGGATCTCTGCAGATGGGTTCTGGAGAGCTAGGGGTGACTAACAGGAAATCTGAGACTGCTGACAGTCAGAAGGAGCCCTGGAGTCTGTCTCATGATATTTTTGCACCTTAATCCATCTTCAGGTGCTGAAAATTAAAATGCTTACTACATAACTCAAAAACATTCATTCTAAGACCCATTTCAGTAAATGTTGAGGAAAAAAACCCTCATCAGTTGAAATAATTTTGAGACAACATGCTTATAAAGATCTGTCAGTAAAATTTTATGAAGGAATTTTCTTCTAGGCTCAAAGATCATTCAAGTGAGAGAAATTACAGCATACATTCTTTTTGTTTTTCGGAGCTAATGGAGAAGAAAGGAACCCATGGTATTTTAGTTACTGTTACAGTTATCACATCTCATTAAAAAAAAAAAAAAAAGGGCATGCCATTGTTTTTAACCAATACATGTTGATTTGGTACTGAAGAGCCAGCATGTGGAACACTTGAAACCAAAATGTGCAATTAAAGATAATTACACACCACCAAGTAGCAAATTCAGTGTCATTTTTAGTTCCATGTTGAGAGAAAAGGTGCCAGATTTTGCTCTTGTCTCTGGGGAACATGCCACTGAATTGTTAATACAGTGACTGTTATTTCTACTGGCTTGCCTGAGTTCTCCGATCCTGCCAAATAAGAATGGGAAGGAGGGGTGGTGACAGCTGGTGCCACTGTCCAGCAATCTGCCAGAACCTTAGAGCAAATTACAGGGGATGTTGGGAAGTGAACGCAGAAGCAAGCACCCTTGCCATCAGAAACCTGAATGTAGCTTATGCCACCAGAGCCCTGAAGAGCTCACGCTGAGGTTTTGGCAACACAGAGTAAGTTCTTAGCAGGCCTTCCATTATTGGCTAAATGTTGTTTTATATTACAAGACTCAGCAAACATTCTCACAAAGACAAGAAGTATGAGATAATATGAGAACCAGGATTTGGTAGGAAAAACTGACTTTAAATGTCTATTATTCTGAAAATGTCAGCAATTCAGTTTTCTCTAGCTCCTCAAGCCTTGAACGTTCATCTAAGTAGACTCAAGTCTAAAGTTTCCCTTTCTTATAATTCATTTCACACCTCACCATAGTCCATTTCCCCAAAAATAATCTTCCTGAGAAAGATTCATTAAGAATACATTATCTAAAATGCTGGAGAGACATCGGAATTGCAGGAAAAGGGAATCAGAATCTGACCTTGTACAGCTAAGTGCACTGTTTTCGATGTAGACTCCTGTGGAGTCTTTTGTTTATATTAAAAGAAAAACAGGTCCCAGTCTCAATTATGGTGCTATCTGGCTGTGGAACCTTGGCAAATCGCTAGGGCCTTTCTGAGGCGCAGGTCTCTCATTTAGAAAAAAATAAAGGGCTTGGACTATGTGATGTCCAACGTCTCTTCTAGATTTACATCTTGTGATAAATCAACATATCTAAAAATAGAAATATTTGGCTAAACCATTAAGCATAGGAAAAAATATCTGGCATCAACACATTAGAATATCAATGCTGTTCCTTCGTTTTTGTGTTAAAAACTGCACTGCATGGGTCAAATGATCATTTTTACATTACATTCCTTGGGTTTTTACGGTTTTGAATGTGAAGTTTCTTCATTTTATATTTCAATTTTATGAATACATAAATATATATGATTCATATGTGGAATGATTAGATATTGCAGAAAAATAAGAAAAATACTCAAATATAGGATAATGATTTGATTTGATACATGCGTCTAGAATGCAACCAAGTTTTCAATGTAAAATGAAAGGATCTCATGTAAAGACAGCAGTTTGCAACTTGGACCCCTACTGGTCTATGCTGTCATTAGGAATACATAGTTATCCATAAATTAGCTTTTGTTTTGGATTTCCTGCTGTGTTCATATACATGCGGAAGGAATGTGTTAGGCAATATTTTGGCATTCTAATCCATTATTATTTGTTATTAACACTTAAGGTTAATATTATTTCAACAGTCTACACCTTGTTGACTCAAATTTTTTTTTAACATTGATATTTCCTTTGAAATCTTTGATATCAATGTGCACTCGAGTTGTTATTAATAAAAAGGGAGTATTATACTCTCTGTCAACAACAGAAGATTTTGATATTCAGAAGACCTAACACTTGATGTAGCGTATTCGTCTGAGTGTTACGAGCTAACATTCTGGAATCACAGGCTCTATTGTCTAAGAGGCTTGTTTGTTTGGGGGTGGAGGGTGAAGAGTAGCTGCTGATATTTTATATTGCTATGCTGTGTGTTTTTCCTTCCTTCCCTTTTTGGCATGATGTTATTATGGGGAAGGAGAATCATACCTATTATCAAAATATCCTGATAAGACTAAATAGCTGCCAGAATACTTGACTCATGTTCTTTTATAATTGATAATACTAAAAAAAAAAAAAGGTATTTTTAAATTTAATTGTATTTTTTCCTTTTTAACTATTCAGACGTAGTTTAACACATCTAGGGATGCTGCTTCCAGAAACCCGAAAACCAAACCCATTGCTGTCGAGTCGATTCTGACTCATAGCGACCCTACAAGACGGAGTGGAACTGCCCCGTAGGGTTTCCGAGGAGAGGCTGGGGATTCGAACTACTGACTCTGCTTGGCAGCCGTGGCTCTTACCCACTGCACCATCAGAGATGCTGCTTAGGAACTGGTAATGCCAGTCGCCCGCTGACAGTCAATGCTGAAGCTGACAGAGAGGCTTACGAAAACCAAGCTGTTGTTTCTGTCACTAAGGGGATTAAGTTAGGATTTCTAAACAGGCTGTTTTCCAAATTTTTCATTATTTTTCTCATTTCCAGGTTCTGTTCTTTGAATGAAAGAATTGCTCACTCTCCAATCTAAGGGAAAGAACAAAGTGTTAACCACCTTGATCAGCCGCCCAAAGGGGCCAGTCAATAATAAGCTAGAGAATCCTTGAGGTAACGGTTATCAAGATTATAGAATATGGTAAGAAGACCTATTTCAAGAATACTCCCCAATGCAGAACATAACAATTTACATGACCTGTAAATTATTTCCTGCTTGCCAAAATGCCAAGTTTGCTGTTACGGCAAAACGTATGTAACAGAGAATTCATTTGTGACACTTACGAGCAGCCTTGCCATTGAGACCCCACGGCTCTTCCTCATTATCCAAAATCTTCTTGCGCTGACTCAGTCTTCATCTGGATTTTTTTCTTCCACAATCGTTTCAAGAACTATGTACACCCAACTTTTATGTAACAAATATGTATGCATGTTAATGACTTATTTAAGCATAAAATTTTTTACTTGACTTGTTTGGGTCTTTGTAAAGTGGTTGAATATAGAACCTGAACATTACAATTCTTTGAAATTTTAGGACACTTTAATTGTTGTTAGGTGCCACTGAGTTGTTTTTGACTCTTAGCGACCACATGTGACAGCAGAACTACCCCATAGAATCTTCTTGACTGTAATCTTCACAGAAGCAGATTGGCAAGTCTCTCTCCTGTGGAGCCGCTGGGCGGGTTTAAACCAACCTTTCAGTTAGCAGCTGAGCGCTTAACCATTGCACCACCAGGGCTCCTTATGATCTAATTATTATGGCTATGGAAATTCTTAGAGGAGGGCTGGTATGTTAAAATGACATGGCAGAATCCAGGAAAACCCCATTCAAAACATTCCCTTCATAAAAGTCCACTTATCCTCCAAGGGGTTACATTTCAGAGTGATACTGTTGCTGTTGTTAGGTGCCGTCGAGTCCGTTCTGACTCACAGCGACTCTGTGTACAACAGAACGAAACACTGCCCGGTCCTGAGCCATCCTTACAATCCTCGTCATGCTTGAGCTCATTGTTGCAGTCACTGTGTCGATCCACCTCGTTGAGGGCCTTCCTCTTTTTCGCTGACCCTGTACTCTGCCAAGCATGATGTCCTTCTCCAGGACTGATTCCTCCTGACAAAATGTCCAAGGTATGTGAGATGAAGTGTCACCATCCTTGCTTCCAAGGAGCATTCTGGTTGTACTTCTTCTAAGACAGATTTGTTCGTTCTTTGGCAGTTCATGGAATATTTAATATTCTTCGCCAACACCACAATTCAAAGGCGTCAATTCTTCTTCCATCTTCCTTATTCATTGTCCAGCTTTCACATGCATATGATGTGATTGAAAATACCATGACTTGGGTCAGGCGCACCTTAGTCTTCAAGGTGACATCTTTACTTTTCAACACTTTTAAAAGGTCCTTTGTAGCAGATTCGCCAATGCAACGAGTCTTTTGATTTCTTGACTGCTGCTTCCATGGCTGTTGATTGTGGATCCAAGTAAAATGAAATCCTTAACAACTTCAATCTTTTCTCCATTTATCATATGTTGCTCATTGGTCCAGTTGTGAGGATTTTTGTTTTCTTTATGTTGAGGTGTAATCCATACTGAAGGCTGTGGTCTTTGATCTTCAATAGTAAGTACTTCAAGTCCTCTTCACTTTCAGCAAGCAAGGCTGTGCCATCTGCATAATGCAGGTTGTTAATGAGTCTTCCTCCAATCCTGATGCCCCATTCTTCTTCATATAGTCCAGCTTCTCAGATTATTTGCTCAGCATACAGATTCAATAGGTATGGTGAAAGAATACAACCCTGACGCACAACTTTCCTGACTTTAAACCAATCAGTATCCCCTTGTTCTGTCCAAACAACTGCCTCTTGATCTATGTAAAGGCTCCTCATGAGCACAATTGAATGTTCTGGAATTCCCATTCTTCGCAGTGTTATCCATAATTTGTTATGATCCACAGAGTTAAATGCCTTCGCATAGTCAATAAAACACAGGTAAACATCCTTCTGGTATTTTCTGCTTTCAGCCAGGATCTATCTGACATCAGCAATGATACCCCTGGTTCCACGTCCTCTTCTGAAACCGGCCTGAATTTCTGGCAGTTCCCTGTCAATATACTGCTGCAGCCCTTTCTGAATGACCTTCAGCAAAATTTTGCTTGCGTGTGATATGAATGATATTGCTCTATAATTTCTACATTTGGCTGGATCACCTTTCTTGGGAATAGGCATAAATATGGATCTCTTTCAGTCAGTTGGCCAGGAAGCTGTCTTCGATATTTCTTGGCATAGATGAGTGAGCAACTCCAGTGCTGCATCTGTTTGTTGAAACATCTCAATTGATACTCCATCAATTCCTGAAGCCTTGTTTTTCGCCAATGCCTTCAAAGCAGCTTGGACTTCTTCCCCCAGTACCATTGGTTCCATATCATATGCTACCTCTTGAAAAGGTTGAACGTGGACTAATTCTTTTTGGTATAATGATTCTGTATTCCTTCCATCTTCTTTTGATGCTTCCTGTACCGTTTAATGTTTTCCCCATAGAATCCTTCACTACTGCAAATCAAGGCTTGAATTTTTTCTTTAGTTCTTTCAATGCCGAGTGTGTTCTTTCCTTTTGGTTTTCTATCTCCAGCTGTTTGCACATGTCATTATAATACTTTGTTTTCTTGAGCCGCCCTTTGAAATCTTCTGTTCGGTTGTTTTACTTCATCATTTCTTCCTTTTGCTTTAGCTGCTTGACATTCGTGAGCAAGTTTCAGAGCCTCCTCTGACATCCATCTTGGTCTTTTCTTTCTTTCCTATCTTTTCAATGACCTCTCACTTTCTTCATGTATGATGTCCTTGATGTCATTCCACAACTCGTCTGGTCTTTGGTCACTAGTATTCAACGTATCAAATCTATTCTTGAGATAGTCTCTAAATTCAGGTGGGATATACTTAAGGTCATATTTTGGCTCTTGCGGACTTGCTCTGATTTTCTTCAGTTTCAGCTTGAACTTGCATATGAGCAACTGATGGTCTGTTCTACAGTCGGCCCCTGGCCTTGTTCTGACTAATGATGTTGAGCTTTTCCATCGTCTCTTTCCACATATATAGTCAATTTGACTCCTGTGGGTTCCACCTGGCGAGGTCCATGTGTATAGTCACTGTTCATGTTGGTGAAAGAAGGTATCTGCAATGAAGTCATTGACTTGCAAAATTCTATCATTTGATCTCCACCATTGTTTCTATCACCAAGGCCATATTTTCCAACTACCGATCTTTCTTTGTTTCCAGCTTTTGCATTCTAATCACCAGTAATTATCAATGCATCCTGATTGCATGTTTCATCAATTTCAGACTGCAGCAGCTGATAAAAATCTTCTATTTCTTCATTTTGGCCTTAGTGGTTGGTGCGTAAATTTGAATAATAGTCATATTAACTGGTCTTCCTTGTAGGCGTATGGATACTATCCTACCACTGACAGCGTTGTACTTCAGGATAAATCTTGAAATGTTCTTTTTGATGATGAATGTGACACCATGCCTCTTCAAGTTGTCATTCCTGACATAGCAGACTATATGATTGTCCGATTCAAAATGGCCAATACAAGTCCATTTCAGCTCACTAATGCTTAGGATATCAATGTTTATGCATTCCATTTCATTTTTGATGATTTCCAATTTTCCTAGATTCATACTTCGTACATTCCAGGTTCCGATTATTAGTGGACGTTTGCAGCTGTTTCTTCTCATTTTGAGTTGTGCCACATCAGCAAATGAAGGTTCCGAAAGCTTTACTCCATCCATGTCATTAAGGTCGACTCTACTTTGAGGAGCCAGCTCTTCCTCAGTCATCTTTTGAATGCCTTCCAACCTGGGGGGCTCATCTTCCAGCACTATATCAGACAATGTTCCACTGCTATTCATAAGGTTTTCATTGGCTAATGCTTTTCAGAAGGAGGCTTCCGGGTCCTTCTTCCTAGTCTGTCTTAGTCTGGAAGCTCAGGTGAAACTTGTCCTCCATGGGTGACATGTAAGACCCCACAGTACAACAAACTGACAGACAAGTGGGGGATACTGTGAGACTGTAAGTCACTGAAAGTCTGTGTGTGTGGTTGTCAAGTGGAAACTTCAAACACAATTAGTGACCCTTTAGGAATCTAGGCACAGCCAGCTCACGTGGTTGCTTACTGATCATTCGCTGTGTTGACACACTTTCTGAGTGCATACCATATCTAGTGTTCTGCATGTGAGATGCTGCATGTGAGCGGCAGAGTGATACGGAATCCGCCTCAACACCTCTGGATCCCTCCAGTGAGTAATGCATAAGGGTTACCCTGACAGACCACGTCAGTTTCCCTTCATCAGCTCCTCTCACTCCTCACGCAGAGTGGGAAAGTCCTTTGGAGGCCAGGGGTCCAGCTGCTCCCCATTAATCTGGGATCACTTCAGCAGCTCTCCTTAGCTATTAACTCATCTTTAATAGGTCAAAATTGTTCTTTATTTGTGAAAGCAGTGTTCAAGACGTGTTGGAGACATGTTAGAGACATGTTAGCATCTACTGAGAGCTTTCTCATTAGCCATTACTAAGGAGTAAACTGTGGAATATTTGTGGAAATGTGTCTCAAAGCAAAATACAGAGGAATCTGCAGTCTCTGAAGCCCTGGAGACTTGCTCACACTGCCAGCTCACTCTGCACTTGGTGGTCTCAGTTTCCTCTCCTAAAAATAAATGGCCCACTTTCTACTTTTAAATATGCTTTGCTTTTCTGTGTGTGATTCTTTCCAAGATCACAAAGAATCTCTTCGAAAAGTAAAAAGCATCTAAAAATATCTTTACTCTAAAAATAGAACATGACTGAAATAATATGATTAGGTCTTATACATAAAGTCTCTGTAATTCATATAGACCCACTAACTATATCAGTTAGCTTGATAAAACCACAAATGCAGTTAGTGAAAAGATTATCTAGAATGAAATTAGCAGACCCAATAGAAAAGACCTACAGCATTTTCATTCCCCTCAGCATGAGTCCTATACTTTCTTAAAAATGTGCTTAGCATTATAATTGTGAACCTTCTATGGTATTACTTATTTTATAAATAGTTTTACATTTTACTATATTTTTTTCTTTGAAATGACTGACTTAAAAAAATCAGTATCTCTTAAAATAGAAAGTAACGATAAAAATAAATGGAATGAACTATAAACAATGTCATTAAAATCTAGGTGGAAACTGTTGCTGGAAAATTGTTCTTTCTTTCCTTCTGAAAGAAGTGTTCAGGACAGGTGTTAGAGGCATGCTGACATCTACAGAGAACTTTCTCACAACACAATCAGATGCAAAAGAGTAAGAATTCAAAAGGGAATACATTCATTCAATTTATTTATTCTCCTGTCCACATACCACCTCTAAATTCCTATTATCTTATGAGAAACAATGTCTTATGTTATGGTGGAAAGCAGTTCTGAAGACCAGGGTTATGGTCAATGTCTGTGTTTTACTATTTACTGGCTCTAAGACTGTCCAAATCACTGATTTTCTGGACCTAAGATTTTTCTTTCTTAAAACAATGTGAATAATAATGTTTGATTTACTAGGTGTTATAAGTAATAATAATAATAGTAACAATCCAAAACCCAAACCCAACCCGTTGCTGTCGAGTCGGTTTGGACTCATAGCGACCCTACAGGTCAGAGCAGAACTGCCTCACAAAGTTTCCAGTGAGTGGCTGGTGCATCCTAACTCCAACCTTTTGGTTAGCAGCCCAGCTCTTAACCGGTATAGCTGAAACTTATATTTTTGCCAGGTACATTTATGTTTTTCTTAAATATTCCAAGAGCAGTTCTGTTACTAGACCTGTTTACATTGATGAGGAAGCTCAGGTTTGGAAGTTAAGCACCTTGCTCAAGATTACGCAGCTAGTAGGTGACAGGGGTGGGATACAAACCCAAATCTTGCTGCTTTGAGAGTCTGTGCTTTTAAATAGTTTTAAAAATATACTGTAATGTACTATGCAAATTGATACTATATCTGTCCCTATAAGACTGTGAGGTCATTGGGGTAAAGATTACATCACCCATCATGTGCATGCAGTGTTTAGCAGGGATATTCAATAATGCTAATTAAATGGAATTACATGGACTGTGATATTGGAAATAATTAAAAGGAGATGCGTGTGAAAAACAAAGATCTGCAAGCTGCAAAACTCCTTGTATTACTTTCTCTGTTCTAGAATACATATATATTTCTATATTCTAGAACTTGCATCTTACAGGTAGCCTTGGGTATCTACCATCACCCTGGGAAATCTAGAAGAAGATGTGAAAGGCTTCTTGTTGAGGGACAGAAGGAAGTTTAGTGACAGTGGTGAAGGGGAGAAAGAGCTCCCTACTGGAGGAGGAAGCTGGGCCATCAGTCAGTGGCTGAAGTTTCAGGGTTCAAAGACAGCCCCAGGATAAAGCCAGTCACTGCCAGGCCAGGCTGGCTAATGCAGAAGGCCACCAGGAGAGGAATACTGCTTCTTTCCTTGGAAACTGGGGCAGTCACCAATGATGACACCTGTTAACAGGTAAAGGAAAGAATGGAAGTTCCTGCCATTAAAAACATTTTCTCAGAAAACAATCTTATACAGAAGTGGATCTAGCTGAAAAACTGTAATTGTTCTTTGATGTCTGATACGTGCTTACAATGCATGATGGGGAGGGTGTCTCCCAGCAATGTTCTTTTCCATGTTTTGGACCCTGATTTCAATAATGGAAATTGGAAAGCTGACCTCCTTGATTATCAAATGCAGAGCAACATAACGTTTATCTCCCGCCCACTGCTGGAACGCGTATTGCGGTTTCCTTTACTTCTTCAAACCCCATTAAGGATACTCAGGAATGTTCGGAAAGAACTCAGAGTTACCCTGAACAGTTGTTAAAACCATTTTATGGATATTCTTTATAAATAAAGCTCTTAAACGTGTATGTCTGTTATCTGAAATTAAGGAAAAGGAACAAACATGGAAGAGATTATAAATTTTTTTAATAAATTTCCAAAGCATCATTTCTGTCCACTTCTAGATATTAACTGCAGCAGAGTTCTAGCTCAGGTAAGTAAACAAAGAAGGCTTATGAATACTATAACCCTTTGTTTTTTCTTCTCAGCAATATCCAGATTTTACCTTCATTGTATAATAACATATTGGTTTTAATATTTCTGGGAATTGATTTATCAGGTCACGCTTGGGTTTATGTGGTAACACTTAAAATTTGTCCTCATGTTGGCATTTGTCAAAACACATAATCCTAGTTATTATTTAGGTATGAGCAGGAAATCCTTTCTTTAACAGCCAAACTCAATCAAATCTGCCTATTGTGCACTCTCTTAGTTTGCTACACTTCTCTGTTTAAAATATTCATCATGGTTGTAATTAATTGCCCAATGTTTACATTCTCTACAGATGATAATCTCTAAGAGGACAAGGCGTGTGTTATCTTGTTCACTGCTGTATCTAGTGTCTGACCCGAAGAAGTCACTCCATAAATAAATGTGAATGACAGGTGGATGGATGAGTAATCATTTCCTCTTCAGGCAAATGTTATACAACTAATGTTACTAAAGAAGAAACCGTGGAATATTGTTTTTAAGGAAGAACGGGGTGAGCAGTCTGTAGACAACTGAAGACGTAGGAGAGGTAAACTAGAAGAGTCTATACAAAATTAAGTTAAATTAAATTCAATGGAATTTAAAGGTTTTATCCTGATTTACTCCTAAAACACCTAGTAATCTATCATAAAGCTTTTTTTTTTTTTTTTTAACCTTATGCATGTCAGCTACTTTTCCTTCCACTGCTCTGTATGCAGGTACTTCTCTCTGAACACACTGCTCTCAGTACCACTAGTGTCAAGGTAAATGACATACGCAATGGCAATTCAATAGTTATGCAACGAGACTCTGAAATGGTAAATATTATGTTATGCTTTCTACTTGTCATTAGTCTGGAAATGTCGCTACATTCCTCAAAAACAATAGCCTAAAACAGAGAAAACACTTCAGAGACAAGATAGTCACGTCTGGCACAACCTAGATTTTAGCTGTCTTAAAAGGTATTTTGTATTGTTGCTGTCTTTGAATGCTGTTCAAGCCAAGGAGATCCCTATCCTGGCATGGTAAAAACAGTCTGTGTAAACGTTCTGCTTTTCCTGTGTTATCTACTTTAGCTAATCTCATATCAAGCTAAGAGTAAAATTATTTTTTGAGGGGAGGAGAGTATCCTTTCTATACTTGTATAATTACCTGAATTTGTAGTGATTTTTATTTTTTTTATGTATAATACACAAAAAACTAAACATTTTAATTCTTTGTCAATAAAAAGCAACAACAACAAAAAAAACTCATAATGTTAAAAAATTTTAGTGTAAATATGTAGCTTTGTCCCACTCTGGGTTCAATTCAGAATTCACTGATGTGATTATCCAGAAATGACTCTAGATGAAATTGTATTTTAAGTAACCTTTCAATGTTTTCTAGGTTTGTATATAATACATCAGACAAAACTAATATTTTCTACAAATTAGTAGACAGAGTTCATACTGAAAGTCAGGACAGTGCAAACATGTCAAGACAGCCAAAATTTCCACGGGTCCTGGAGGAGTCCGGCTACGTGAAAGAAGACTTTCACCCATACAGTGTTGTTACTAAGGAAAAAAACAGAATGGGTTTTTACTAGACTTTTTCCTTTTTGAGTTCACAGACTCAGGGTGCTGCAGTGGTATGCTTTATCAGATTGTTATTTTCTTCCTGCTTCTAGAGGTAAGCTTTTTATTTTGAGCCTTTATTCACCACTGAATCAGGTTTAAACATGTCCTTAATGGCATGTATCCAAAAATAAAATAGTGATATATTGATTTCCAAATGTTTACTTTTACCATTTTCAATCCTCTAAAAAAGTATGTGATTCATTTTTTCTACAGTGTGATGAAACCACGTTAGTATTAGAATGCTACAGTTCCATCTCAGATAAAACGTATTTTTTGAATGTAAAGCAACTAAGAGTTAAGGGAAGAAGCTGCAGTGAAAAACAGCATGTAATTCATTGCTTGGCTGTGTTCTATAATCTAGGAAAACTGAACTTTTATGACAAAGACAGGTCTGAAAAGAAGAAAAAATGTTACATTTTATTTTGCCATATATATTTAAATGGTTGATTTTTCACGAAGTATAAAGGGCTGGCATATTTTTCTTCTGACCCTGAGTTGCATATATATGGTTAATACCACAATCAATTCCAAAGTACACAGAGAGGCAAAATGTTCATAAAATGCAAATGGACACAGAAGTAGGACAAATAATGGCTAAGGAATCGTAACTGCAAAGAACATGGATTCGACAGGTTATGTTTTGCTAGATCTACGGCAAGTTTATGTTGTTAAACAGCCTTTTTAGCAGACATATGACAACATTTATTTTTGGAAGCAGTTGGTAGCAGCTGTTCAAAAGAAATAAATAACTACAAATGTATATATATATATTTAAATGAAAAGGAACATTGGAAATTTGAGTAGTTCTTTGGTTAGCATTGTCAGGAGTGCAGAAGAAAAAAAATGCTGAGTTGTTTCTTACCATTGAGAAATGAGTTAACAAACTAGCCCCTTAAAAACTCAGAAGGATTTTATGGAAAAGAAAAAAAAAAAATCTATTGTGGGTACGGGAAGAAATGGGAAGTAACTGCTGAAGAGTTTCTTTCTGATGTGATTAAAGTGTCCTAAAATGATCTGTGATTGTGACATAAGTCGGTGGATATACTGAGCATCATTGAATTGTACACTTTAAATGGGCGAAATGTATGATACATGAATTATATCTCAAAAAAGCTGTTATTAAAAAAATTTATTGTCAAATGAATCACTGGTTGGAATAAATCTGGCCAAAAGGGCAAAAAAATGAGAAAATATGCTAGCATAATATTTTCTGACGTGATTTTTGTTTTCTATAAACTTAAAGAAGCTTTGGTGACACCCTCCATGTGGAATTCTGTGAATTTTCAGACCCTGCACAGCGCTGCACCGCAACATTCATGGGGTATGTCCATATGGTGTTACTGAGGGACTTCTGTCCTAGCTTTAACTGTGTCCACACAGAAATCCTAATATTTACTTTGATTTGTATTTAATAATGCTTCAATAATGTTTATGCTTTATGACGGAATGTATGGGCATTTTTCTCTGTGTACGTCGAAATAGGTTATCTTCTGTCCAGGAAAAAAATTCTTCTGTGAGTAAACGGCAATATGTAATCAAGACTCCTATCCATTCCACAACTGTGAATAGAAACCCACTGAAACCACTCCTGTTGCCATCGAGTAGACAGTAAAAGATGGTAACAGTAAGCACCCCATTCTTTGGTGGACGGTGGCAGGCTGTTGCACATCTTTTTTTTTATTTTTTTTATTTTAGAACAGAACAAAGAAGAAGAATGGCCCAGAAAAGCCAGACAAGTATTTTTTGATAGGTTTGTATCATTAACTATCGTCGTCAAAATTAACAGTTATAGTTAGGAAACAGTAGAATTTCCATTGTGTAAAGACACACCAACTTAAATGTTAATGCGCCAGAGAAGGATTTTAACCACAAGCTTAGTTAAAAGAGAATCATAATGTGACTCTGCTGAAAAGAATTTTGCCACGTGCACGTGCTTGGACGTTCCACTGTCTTAAATTGGCATCTGCAAGATCCTGGCACGTCTATTCCCTTAGGTATCGGCTAAGGTTTCTCATCTCTGCCTGCTTCTCTGCCTCCACAGGGCCTCACGATCTCCCACTTGGACAAGTTTTCTAACAGGAGGTCTAGATTTGCACTGTCCAAATGGTAGCCACTAGCCACATGTGGCTGTTAAAGTTTAAATTAAAAAAAAAAAAAAAAAAAAAAACCTAAAATTAAAATGTCAGCTTCTCAGTCACACTAGCCACATTCCAAGTGCTTGGTAGCCTCATGTGTCTACTGGCTGCTGGATTGGATGGTGCAGAAAAAGAGCGTTTCCACCAGCAGACAGAGCACAGAACAGTGCTGGCCCAGACCCCTGCTACTCGGGGTGGTCTATGGGCCGATCATAGCAGCACCGCAGCACGGGACAACACTGTCCTAGACCCCTGCTACTCGGGGTGCTCTGTGGGCCGATCACAGCAGCACTGTACCACAGGACAGCACTGGCCCAGACCCCTGCTACTCAGGGTGGTCTATGGGCTGATCACAGCAGCAGCGCACCACGGGACAGCACTGGCCCAGACCCCTGCTACTCGGGGTGGTCTATGGGCTGATCACAGCAGCACTGCACCACGGGACAGCACTGGCCCAGACCCCTGCTACTCGGGGTGGTCTATGGGCTGATCACAGCAGCAGCGCACCACGGGACAGCACTGGCCCAGACCCCTGCTACTCGGGGTGGTCTATGGGCTGATCACAGCAGCAGCGCACCACGGGACAGCACTGGCCCAGACCCCTGCTACTCGGGGTGGTCTATGGGCTGATCACAGCAGCAGCGCACCACGGGACAGCACTGGCCCAGACCCCTGCTACTCGGGGTGGTCTATGGGCTGATCACAGCAGCACTGCACCACGGGACAGCACTGGCCCAGACCCCTGCTACTCGGGGTGGTCTATGGGCTGATCACAGCAGCAGCGCACCACGGGACAGCACTGGCCCAGACCCCTGCTACTCGGGGTGGTCTATGGGCTGATCACAGCAGCAGCGCACCACGGGACAGCACTGGCCCAGACCCCTGCTACTCAGGGTGGTCTATGGGCTGATCACAGCAGCACTGCACCACGGGACAGCACCAGCCCAGACCCCTGCTACTCGGGGTGGTCTATGGGTGATCATAGCAGCAGCGCACCGCCTGGGAGCCCGTCTGAAGAGCAGAACCTCAATTCCCATACCAGATCTGCTGAGTCCGAACACGCAGTTTTAACAAGACCCCCAGGTGATTCCCAGGTACGTTAAAGTTTGAAAAGCACAAGTCTGGACTTCTTTTATCCAATTACAGGCTCTGGAATGCCACTGAAGCAATGTTTTGAAACACAAATGTGACTCTTTCATACCTGTGCTTTAATTATTCAATTTCTTCCTATTTTCAGTTCTTCAAAAACCTCACGGAAGGTAATGTAGTGTAGTGGGACCCTTGATAGGTGCTCTACCTGTCTATGGGACGGACACCCTATTTGTTAAGTGCAGAGAATAGCTCATAGGGTTGTTGTAGAATTAAATGAGCAAACCATACACAGGTGCTAACACAATGCCTGGCACAGTGTGAGCACACCGCACGGACCAGATACGTCACGATTCTTTCTTTCCATGCCTTCCATGACCTTGTCTCAGGGTGATCTCCTCACTAACCATTCTGGCATCAGGTGTACAAACCCAGTAAACTCTTTCTCTTCTTTTTTACTTTCACACCAATTTAACACGTGAAAAGGTTTGAAAAATACTGAGCCCAAACTGTGAAGCCTTTATATTGTAAGACATACCTAGCTCTCCAACACCTGGTCAAAAGAGAGGCTGGGGACCTAGATTCAGACAGAATAATAACGGCGACGATAACAATGCTGTTCGCTGGCCTTGAGTTGGTCCCCAGCCTACAGCGTCCCCGTGATCAGCTGGGTATCACACCTTTGTGACCCACAGTGTGTTCATCAAGTGACTGTTGGAAGTAGTTGCCAGGGCTTTCTTCCTAGTCTGTCTCAGTCTAAAAGCTCCACTGAAACCTGTTCAGCATCATAGCAGACAAGCCTCCGGTGACAGATGATGCTGGCGACACGTGAGGTGCTGCTGGCCAGGAGTGGAGCCCGGACCTCCTGCGTGGAAGGTGAGAATTTTCCACGGAACAACCAGCTGCTGTCGTTAGGTGCCATCGAGTCAGCTCTGACTCACAGCAGCCCCACGCACAGCAGAAGGGAACACTGCCTGGTCCTGTGCCGTCCTCACAGTTGTCGCTGTGTTTGAGCCCATCGCTGCAGCCACTGTGTCAACCCCTCTCATCGAGGGTCATCTTTCGAGCTCTCGCGGAAGCAGCGCCTGCGAGGTCAAGTCTGTCTCCAACATCTTCTGCCGGAGGTGGGTCATTTCTTTCTTTTCTTTTCTATTTTTTGCTCATATAGATCAAGCTGCTATGAAAACATGTATATTAAAAGTACATTCGTATACATGTCTTTATTGCTTGACTATGAGCTTCTAGAATAAAGGGATAATTTGGATTTCTAACATCTTCCAGAAAAATGCTGACTTAAAAAGGGTTACTGAAAAACCATAGAAGCAGCAGGGTAAAATTTAAATGAGTTTTTAAAATAATACTTAAGAGCAAGTGAGAACTGTATAGGTGTAACATATCTATCATGGAAGACAAAATTTATAAAGAAAAAAATGATAAATTTGACTATTTAAAAAATGCTACATGGTATACGATAAAAGCGATTATGAACAAATTTAATAGCAGATTGGAAATATATATATAACATACATGGCAAAGGACTCATATCCTTCATAAATAAACGCTTTCGCAAATCAAAAGGAAAAAAAAACTCCCAATAGAAAAATGGCCACATACATACAAAAATACAATGGATCCATAAATATATGAAAAGGTATTTATACTACTCATAATAAATTAAAACACCAAAAAAATGTCTTCAACCTAAGAGACTGGAAAAGGTCAAAAATACTGATACCTGAGGGTTATTTGGTCATAGTTTTCAAAAATTAAAACATGGCCACTCTTTGGCACAGCAAATTTCTTTCAAAGAATTTATTCTGATTAAAACATGATCAAACACACACACACACACACACACACACACACACACACAGAGTCACTGGATATTTGGAAACCAGTTTAATTAAAAACAGTCAGTAAATACAATTTGTTGATGATATATAATGAGCGATTGATGATAAAAGCCTGTTACAAAATGCTGAAAATATGAACCTCCAGGTGTCACACACATGGAAAAAATATCTGGAAGGACATACACTAAAACAGTGGTTACCTATGCAGTGTGGCATTACAATTAATTTTCTGTTTCTTTTTAGGCTTTTCTTTACTTTCTAAAATTCTGATAGAATAGGAAAAACAAACAATGAAACCCGTTTGCCTGCCTCCTTCCTCCTTCCTTTCCTCTCTCCCTCCTCCCTCTCTCTCTTTCTCCTTCCTTTCTGAGGTTATTCACCTTGACTACCCTGGGATAGTTTTACCTTAGAGAAGAGACATGTTAAAGTTACAGTTCTCATAACTTCTCATTACCTTACAGAGGGTGAGAACAAATATTCTAGGACAGAGATAATTCCTCAAGCTTTTTTTTTTTTTTTTTAACTTATTTCTTAAGGCTTTGAATTTACACCTGAGAGTCAATACGAGAGAAGGGGACCTGTGAGGGAGTGAGGGAAAGGCAGGCTCAGGACGGCTGTGCTTTTGTTAAAGGATGCGAGCGCAATCTGGTCCCCCATTGATCCCGGGGTTTATCAGGTTGATCTGGTGGGTCGGGCAGGTGCCCCTGTCTCGCTGCCAGCGATACATGCTCACTTTCTAGGAAAGGACAACCTTCTCTCACACAAGTGTCCTAGTTCTTTCCCCAAGGGTAAAGGCAGCATCTTCATTCAAAAAAGGTTTATCATGCTAACTGAGAAAGAAATGACATGCTTTACCTGATTTAAAAAAAAAAAAAACGTGTTCGTGTCAGTCATTGAAGGGCAGGAAGGTCAATGAAATTCTAAGCATACTTGTGCTTAATTAAAGCACCTGAAGCGTAAGACAATCCTTCTGTGATCAAAGTCACTTTTTCCCAGATAACACTGGGGTTGTATCTCCTCGATTTCAGGTACAATAACTAGATCATAGTAAATGTTCAATAAATACCTGTTGAACTTAAAGAATATATGAATACAGTGACTCAATGATTTGTATGTTTCTATGTGGTGTAAAAAGCAAAGAGGGAAGTTTGTGAGAGTGGTACCAGCAGAAACAAAGTAGAATGCTAACTAATAAGGGAGCCCTGGTGGCGCAGGAGTTAAGCGTTCAGCTGCTAACTGTGAAAGGTCAGCGGTTCGAACCCACCATAAAAATAGGAAAAAATTGTACAAGTTTCACAAGTAATAGTGCTCTAATCTCACATTTAAATTCTATTTTTCCTGCTAGTCACACCATGTAAATAAAATTAAATGGCATCAGGGCTGATACGCAAAATATTTAACGAGTGCTAGGACCCAGGCACTTACCAATCAGAAACCATGCCTGACCGATGAACAGACACTGAATTCCAGCTCTCCAAGGTATGGATCTATCTGCCCGCCACGCACTATGGTAAAAAAGAACCCCCTACAAACATATATGCTTAGTTTATTACATCCCATTTATGACCAGTTCAGTTTGGAACTGTTTAAAACTCTTTAGCAGCACTCTGCTGACAGATACAAATAATTTATACAGCTAACTCGAAGAGGTTCTCTTAATGGCTGAGGTATTTTCTACTTAAATACTAGAAATTTGCCTTTAAATACAGATTTTTGTTGTTGTGATATTCCACATTTGCCTCAAATGTCATGAAATACCATAGTATTGTTCACTAGTGTGCCATCTGGGCCAAGTGACAAACCTTTTGGTACCCAGTTTGATGATTTTTACAAGGAAGGAGTTAGATTAAAAAATGACAAACAGGCTTTCTCTTGCTCTCAGCGCTGACTGATGGGTGGTGTCTGTCTGTGCGCAGCTCTCTGGTGAGGGTGATGAGGCAGCACCCAGGTTCGGGGGAAGAGCTCTGATTCATAGTGATGTCCGCCACGGCTAAGGAGTCTGAAGTAATGGTACCTAACATGCTACACAGCTGCCATCCCTGACTCCATTATCTCTGAAGTTTCTTCATGTTCTAAAATTCTATTATTCAGTTCAAATATTGTGACTGAAAATGGTTATTTCACTTTCCAAAGTCCATAATTTACAACCAAGGAGTGCTGTAGCTAATGGTAGAAACCGGCTCACTGCAAAAGCGTCCCACTAGTCTTTATACAGCTCTGTAATGGTCTCTTTCAGTTATGGGATTTCATGGGGCATCACAAATCGCTTTGTAAACTCGTTCTTGGTGGATAAACCACATCGCCTGTGATTTATCTCAGTGGATCCATTAGCATTTCAATGTGGTAGGCTTCTCCCTACACTCAGAGGCAGATCAAAATCTGATGAGGTCATTTCTGACAACTTAAAAAGCAACAGCCAGTAGTTTGTATACTCATATTCGTTATGAAACAGTTAAATACAAGGGACATTTACAACTTCCGTTAGTAGCTTCCATCATTTGGCTTACTTATTAAGTGAAAAACATGATCAATACTACACCTGAAAAGACAAAAAAATCCACATACATGTACGAGTACATGAGCGCTTCACTGTTTTACGGAAGCGCAGCTCTCTGGAGGAGAATGTCTCTGTGTACGAGGAGATGGCCGAGTTATGAGTTTTACATTTAGATAGCTGAGTCAGCTGAAAGATGTGTGACATCACAAGCAGCAGGGAGTACCCTACTGAGCACGCATTGAAGGAAACTCCTGCATGGTGCTCGTTCCTGTCAGTGCAGGAACTATTCTGTGCACAGGGAACGTCACAGGGCTGACCATGCTTCACGCGGGGTAAGTCAAACACAGATCTACCCTATTGTCTGTGTGCAGGATATACTGCATTCTTTATGGAGATAAGCTACCTACAAAAGCAGCTTTTCTATTTCTCTAAATCTTCTACAAGTTAATTAAAATACTCAGATTTATAATACATTACTTATATTACCAACCCCGCCCTCACAAAATACACTTCCTAACCAAATAATAAAATCAGCAACACAACACTCTAGCGTCGTGATCTACAGATACGTAGTTCTGAAAACCTGCTCTTACCTATAAAGTAGGACAGGAGTATCGCCAGGAGCACCGAGACCCCTACGGCACAGAGTGCGGTACATTTCCAGCTACAGTACTTTGAAGACTTCTTGAATTTAAAAGCACTTCTTGACAGGGTGTTCCTAGGTAGCGGCCGAGTAGGCGGTGAATAGACAGAGCCAGAAGCCATTGTGTACCCCGGGGTTGCGGTGCTGAACAGCGGCGTCGTCCCTGTTCCTGTTTTGAATAGGAAATGCCTGTGGGAAAGGAGAATTGCATTGTAAGATACAAATACGTTAAAGTGCGGGAGACAGAGACAGCTGTGGGGTAGCTCTCCTTTCTCTCTCTCGCGTCTTCCCCTTTATCTCACATGATTTTAAAAATGAAAAAATTAGGACTATTTAAACAAAAAAATCAGCCTAACAAAAGAGACTTATTTCTCACGTATTTAGCAGGCTTTATGCACACAAATAATTACTGTCCCTTCAAGTGGACACCGTGAGAGGCTATAAAGTTATTCCAGTCATACCATTTCCTGCAAAACCACTCTGGAACTTTCCTTTATGAACTGCCTTAAGAGCATCCTCACAATTCACATAAGGAAGTCAGTCTTGTTGCTCTACGGCCACACGTGTACTTACTATTGCGCAGAGTACGTGCTGATCTAAACACAAGTTTCGCGACCACCCTGAGGTTCTGGAGGCTGGGTTCCTTTCTGGATGTCCGTGGCAACACTCAGGTTCTAGCCTGCTCTCCCACTAACGAGGACGGTCAGCCGTGGCCACCAGCAGCCTCAGTCCTCGGGTAGACAAACTACTTTTATTTTTAGCTTATGTCAAACACACTCAGGAAGGTGTATCTGCTGCTGGGGGGGCGAGGTATACAAAATATTCTCTCAAACTAAACCTCAATAAATGACGGGGTCAGTGAAGCAGACTTTTTATCAAATATAAACGTTTCCTAACAACTGAGTGGTTCGTCAATGGCATGAACTGCTTCTCAAAGTTGTACGCTCTCCTACCTTGAAAACACTTCCGCAGAAACTGAGTGGCCACGTGATGAGAATGCTGCAGAAGGAACCCCTTATTGGGCACAAATAAACTGTAAGATGACTAATTTCATGATTCCTACGAAGGTTAAGAGCTTGGCTGCTAACCAAAAGGACGGTGGTTTGAGTCCATTCGGGGCGCCTTAGAAGAAAGGCCTGGGGATCTACTTTTGAAAAACCAGCCGCTGAAAACCCTATGGGTCGCCGTGAGTCTGAATCAGCTCAGTGGCAACTGGTTTTGATTTTATTAATAATAAAAGTCCTCAAGTTAAAAAAAAAGTTTCATCATATTTTTCCTAGTTTAATATTATGCAGATAATTTAAGGTGCACTGAGTTTGTGTTCTAACATTTATTTTTATGTTCTCTTCTAGCACATCTGTCTCAGTCACCAAGTGCTGCTGTAAGAGAAATACCACAAGTGGATGCCTTTATCAAACCGAAGTTAATTCTCTCACAGTCCAGGGGGCTAGAAGTCTGAGTTCAGGCTGCCAGCCCAGGGGGAGGCTTTCTCTTTCTGTTGGCTCTGAGGGAAGGTCCTTGTGATCAACCTTCTCCTGGTCTAGGAGCTTCTCAGCACAGGGACCCCAGGTCCAAAGGACATGCTGTGCTTTTGGCTCTTCTGTCTTGGTGGTATGAGGTCCCCGTCTCTCTGCTCGCTTCTCTCTTTTATATCTCAAAAGAGGTTGACTTAAGACACGACCTAATCTTGTAGATTGAGTCCTGCCTCATTAACATAACTGCTGCTAAGCCCACCTCATTAGCACCATAGAGGTAGGATTTACAACACACAGGAAAACAACTTCAGATGACAAAATGGTGGACAATCACGCAATACTGGGAATCATGGACTAGTCAAGTTGGCACACTTGGGGGACACAATTCAATCCATAACGACATCCAACAGTCAACAGACTATGGTTTCTCTTTCATATTCAGAAGGCTATAGGTGTCCTAAGGAGCCCTGGTGGCACAATGGTTAAGTGCTTGGTTGCTAACCAAAAGGTGAGTCATTCGAACCTAGTGGCTCCCTGGGAAAAAAGACCTGCTGATCTGCTCCCATAAAGAGTACAGCCTAGGCAACCCTATGGGGCAGTTTTACTGTGTCCTGCAGGGTCACTAGGAGTCAGAATCAACTCAACAGCACACAACAACTGAGGTGCCCTTGAATATTCTACCATGGTATAGTGTGGTCTTTATGCAAGACAATTTCAGATGCCATGCAACTAAATATATTGAATTCTAATACTGAATGTACTTATTTTAATGTGTTATTAGAAAAAAACTCAATATATTGAACTTGTTAGGGGTTAAAAGCATAGGACTTGGAAGCTAGGCTGTCTTGGTCCGGATCAGGCTTCCCTGCCCACAGTGTGTGTGTCCTTGGGGAAATTATCTGGCCTTTCTGTGCTAAGGTTTCTTCATCTGTCAGATGAACTGGTACCTACCTCACAGGGTTATTCTGAGACTTAAATGATTTAATACTTAATGTAAAGTACTTGGAATATAGTAACTACTACTTAAGCGCTTGATAAATAAAACAGAAATCAAATTTCTCATGATTTTATGAACAGTTTTGTGTTTTTTTTATTGTGTAAGAGAGCTAAAATAGGTATAGAAATTATAAAGAGTCAATTTACAGAAAAGTATTAAGTGAATAATAGTGCAGCTGGTATACCGACATGGCAAAAGTCATGAGACTTTGCCTGACGCAGGAGTAGCGGAGAGAGTTCTGGGTTGGAAATCAGAAGATCTGGGCTTGGTCCTGGTCAGTCATTTCCTAGTCAGGTGGTCCTAGGAAGCCTCAGTTTTTTCATCTGTAAAATGGAGCTAATGATTTACATGTCTCATAGAGTTGCAAACAGTTAATGTATGTAAAAATGCTTTGTCAACCACAAAATTAAAGCAAATGCAAATTATAAGTTACTACTCCTATAAATCATACTGGTGACCGTATTGTGAACCCATTTTCCTCCACTGAACTACCTTATAAAACTGTATTTAAAAGTTTATAGCCTGAATTAAATGGGAGTTTGGAGGCAGTATTTTTAGAGGCTGCTACAATATTCAGTGGTATGAATGGTCAACCTGCTTGGCTGCTAGCCAAAAGGCTAGAAGTCCGAGTTCTTCCACAGGTGCCTTGAAAGAAAGGCCTGGGGATCTACTTCTGAGAAATCAGCCACTGGAAACTCTGTGGAACACAATTGTACTATGACACACATGGGGTCGCTATGAAGAAAAAAAAAAAAAGCCAGAAAAAACCCGTTGCCGTCAACTCAATTCCGACTCATAGCAACCCTATAGGACAGAGTAGAACTACCCCGCAGGGTTTCCAAGAGGCAGCTGGTAGATGTGAACCGCTGACCTTTTGGTTAGTGGCCATAACTCTCAACCACTGCACCACCAGGGCTCTGGGGTTGCTACAAGTCAGGATCAAGTTGATGGCCACAGGTTTTATTTATTTATTTATTTTTACCATATTCAGCATGGTTATTAAGAGTGTGGGTTCTAGGAACAGGCCGTCTGAGTTCAAATCCAGGTTACACCTATAATGAGCCAAATAAAGTTCAGTAAGTTTCTCAAATGATCTATGTTTTGGTTTTACCGTTCATAAAATGAAAATAATAATAATAGTACCTACTTTGACTCGATGGCGCTGGGTTTTCTACATGTAAAGTGTTTACATCAAAATATCCAGCACAAGGTAAGTGCTATTTGTATTCTCATCCTTCATCCTCCAAACCTCAGTTCAAATATTACTATGCTAAAAAGGTGTTCCCCATCCAACCAATCCAAAGCTGTTTTCTTTGTTGCTGGGTGCTGTCCAGCCAACTCCAATGCAGAGAGACCCCACGTGACAGTAGAACAGCCTCCTAGGGCTTCTTGGCTATAATCTTTACAGAAGCTGACCACGACATCTTTCTCCATGGGGCTGCTGGGTGGATTTGAGCTGCCGACCTTTTGCTTAGCAGTGCTTACCCACTGCACCATCAGGGATCTCCTTACTGTTTCCTTTATTCTCCACCATATCGCCTTGCTTATTTTCTTCAAAGCACTTATTACAATCAGTTATTATTGTATCTCTTTATTCGCAGGGTGGGTTAAATTTTTGAAATACTATTTACAAGTTTTTTCCTTTCTCCTCCTGGAATTTCCCCCGGTCTGTCTTTGCTCTGCCTCACCCCTCTCAATTCCAGCAGCCATTTTGTTTCATTGCCTCTGGGAGAGATGAGACAAGATGAAAGCAGAAATAGCCTGAGTTGCTGTTTTTTTTAATGCCAAGGCTACTGGGTGAAATGGAGTGGACTAGGCTAGATCCAAAATGTCTGGGAGAAATATGGTGTGAAGAAAAAAAAGGGGTTTCCCCCAGGCTAGAAGAATATTTTCAGGCCGAGCACAGTAAGAGAAACAGAGGGAGCTGAGAGTGGAGGCTTCAACGGGGCCCGTCTAGGGAAGCTGCCCTCTGCTTTGTAGGAAGCAGCCTGGGAGGTGGCGGGTCTCCGCTACTTCCACGCCATCCCTGGGGTGCAGAAGCCACAGAGAGCGCCACCCGACGAAGCTCTGCACAGAGAAACAAGCTACCTTTGAGCAGCAACCACTCACTATGCAGGCCCGTGGCCAAGGCAAGATTCCCCTGTCTCAAGTCTTGGGTACCATGCTACACCTGTGGGGGAAGTAGAAACAGAGAGGTTTGGGATATACCCAAAGTGCTTGAATAAATAGGAGTATAGGAGATAAGGGTTTCTCTTAGGCTAGAAAAACATCCCATTTCATTACAGACTAGGGAGAGAGGCGAAGGGAAACTGCGTTCAGGTGACCACCCGTGGGGAGGACATCAGATCAGGGCCTTGGAAGTGATGTCCACAGTAAACACAAAAGCATCATAAAACACTGAAAGAGGAACCAATCGGCAGTGCCTTCTACTTAAAGCCACTGGTCTTCAGTATGTTCAGGCAGCTTTCTAGTATTTAAGTATGAGAAGAATTAGTAAAGATTGTTTAAATTGAGACTTTTTTGAGATGGTTTACAAACACGTGGAGTCATTTGTGTGGGGCCTGATGCCTTTGGGTAAAGTCTGGCCTCAAAATAGTTACGTTAAAATACACATGTAAAAATTTCCTGAGAGATTAAGTAAAATAGTAGGAAAGCTGTGTACCAGCATATTTCCTATAGCAGAGAACATCTGGTTTCAGATTTGGTAGGACCGTGTTAGTTTTGGGTTCAGGTGTGGTTTTTTTTCCCAAAGGCAATGATGTCCTTTCTACTACAACATGTAGAATATAGAACACTGACAAGTGCATATTGTGATTAACGCATATCTTCAAGCACAGGATTGAAAAATAAAGTCTCAAGGTCCAACACAATGCTTAACATATATTTAGAGCTCCACAAATACAATGAATGAAACGTTAAATGAATATTAAAAACTCAGCTAGATGAAAAATAAACATGACTTTCCACGTAAGACAAGACTTTTGTCACCTAATTCCCTAGAAGGCACACATTTCTGTGTCATTACAGTCCCTTCCTATCCTGTGACTCTGCCAGGTCGTACCACCTCGGGAATATGCTTGTCAAGTATAAAAAATTCTGCAGAAATTACTATAAAAAACATATGGTTTTGATGAGGCATCCACGCAAGGTTTGTGGCTTGTTGGAAAAAAGACAAATTTTCTTTACTTCTCAGACCATATTTGGGGATGAATCCTGGGAGGATATTCCCCATTGTATTGGGCGATAAAGCAGCGGCCGCGGCGGCAGCCTCCTTTTAACGCGGAGCACACAGGGCAGGCTGAGTTGGTCCTGATGTTTCTAACGGGGCCCTGCGTGAGGCCTGCCTCCCGTTCCACAGCTATCTGTGCCTCCGTTTTCACTCTGCTGATGGACGAGGGAGGCACACTTGAAGAGACGCTATCAAAGCCCGAGATGAGGAAAATCAATTTCAAAGCCCCAAAGACAGCTGGTGCAGAAGGTCATTGAACACTAACAGTTGCCTTGTGGCTTTGGAATCTTGAGGGGGATTCTATTTAACAACAACAACAAGAAGATAAGAACTATGGATTTCTGTGGCGTCATTAACTTGTAATACTATGTAGCAGCCAAAACATGACTGGGGAGGATTACTCTATGTTAAGCAAATTAATGCTCTCTTTTTTCTTCCTGAAGTTATCTGTTTCTTTGTTGATCTGCCTTCAAACCAACCTCTTCATTTCAGTGCCCACCCTCTGTTGTAATTTGTATTTCTAACCAATTCTACAATAAATCCTTCTGGAGGCCACGTCACAAATTTAAAATTAATGGGGAAAAAACCCGAATGCCCTCACCCTTCCTGCTGGCCCCATTCTCACCTTCCTGGTGGAGGTTAGTAACTTCATCCTTTAGGGCTCTCTAACTGGTGTAATTTTCAATTGCTCCTCTCTCCCCCCTCCCCACCAGTACTCAATCTGTCTGTGAATCCTGCATTCTGTCCTTCACAGCATTTTTCTTTCTTTGTGGGGGGAGGAGGGAGGCAGGGTGGAGCAGTTCTGAGTTCTTATACCTCAACCTCCTCCTCTGAAAACGTCTGGTGGAGGCAGACGAAAGGCAGAGGTAACGTTTTCATTTCACGTTCTCTCCTACTGTCAAAGGAACGGCCGTGGTTTAAATCCTGAAGCTGCAGAGTATACATAACTACGTCTGTATGTCCAGTCGTGATTTCTATCTACTCATCTGAGGCCACTTAAAACTGCTCCTTAAAATTTGTTCTGCTTTTTCACCCCATGTCTTAGCAGGTATGCTTTGTTCCCCGGTAACTTACCACTTTTGATTGATTTTGTCTTTCCAAGTAATCACCACAAAACTTACTCTCATAAGAATTTTAGTGGCAAGATAATCAGATGTTTGCCCAGTAAATTTAAATGCACATTATATCACATATATTGGTGCTCATTTAAAATGATCATCAATATTAATACCAATATATCAATGCTCATTTAAAACAATGCTAACACCAAGTACAAAATTAAATAAATTGCAATATATAATTCATCTGCTTACAAGAATCACTAGGACCTGTACTCCAGTGTTCACTGAAGCACTTTTCACAATAGCCAAAAAGCAGAAACAACCGAGCGTCCATCAACAGATGAATGGATAAGCAAAATGTGGTATATATACACAATGAAATATTACTCATCCATAAAGAGAAATGACATCCTGCCACTAAATGGACGAACCTTGTAAACATCAGGTTTAGCAAAATAAGTCAGTTGCAAAAGAACAATATTGTATGATCTCATATAAAATAAGCAAATATACAAAAACCAAAGATTATTAGTGGTTACCAGGGATGGGAAGTAAGGAGAAAGGAGCAGTTTTTGCTCAGGGGGCAAGGAGCTTCTGTTAATGGTGGTAGAATGATTTGGAGAAGGATAGCGAGAACGGCTGAACAAGTTGGAAAATGTAATCAATGTCATTAAAATACACAGGTAGAAATTGTTAAGAAGACGTATGTTTTATTATGTATAGTTTCACCATAATAAAATAAAGAAAAAAAATAATCATGAGGAAAAAACATGGGTTAATACTAGTCTTCTGTTCAGGAGATTAATATAATGTTATTTCTCTAATATCAAGAGCGTGGTTTAATAAGTTGGCAATTATAGGGACCGAAATGAAAAGCACCCCTGGGAAATGGGCTACAGCTTCATTCAAAGTGGTCTGAATCATTTCCTCAACGGGGGATTAGGGCAGAAAAAAAAAGTCAAAAAGAAATCGGGCCGCTACTGAATGAAATCTGAATTAAATTAACTTCATAATTGGTTATCTTCATGGAAAAGTTTCTTTTCATCAGAGTTTTTATATAAAACCTTTTTAGAGGTTAACAAACAAAGCAAACGACTAGCATAAAAAGAGCAGAGTAGTTAGTGTTCAGCTTCTGTCCCTAACACACAGCTGAAACCTTCATTAGTGACGTGGTACATAATGTCTGTTGTATCCTCTGGCGAGAAGGGCACCACCGCACGGGGAATGCTGACGCTTCCTTCTCTTCTGTGTTCCTTGTTTGACAAACACAGCAATTTACGTTAAACTAAACGTGAAATGTTTAAATAAAACATCTTGATGCCCTGCCTTCTACTGATGTTTCCAGGCAAATCAATAAAAATTTACCTAGAATACGGATTGCTTTCAGACAGATACTCTGATTTCAAAGACAATGTGCCAATGAGAAGAAAGAACGGCTATATTTGGCCAAATCTATAATCTTTTCAGAGCCCAAAGTTCTGACTTTTAAGAGTTAAGGAAATTGTAAGGTATAGGTTCCTTTTCCTTCTGGCAAAATATGACTTCCTGGATGTAAGAGGCTTATTAAGGTCTCACAAGATTTCCTCAACATCAAACGACTCATCCAAAATGACATTTTCAGATCTAAAGAAAATGAAGCCCACGCCTGTGGATTAAAGCCACCTGGAAATACGTGAAGGTTAACATTAACTACTGAGTTCAAAATGCTTTCAGTCACCTGATCATGCCAGAACAACTGATGGTTTGCCGAGACTTCATTTTACGATAAAGTCATTTTAAATGTAATTGTCAAGTAATATAAAATTGATATTGTGTGTCTTCTTCCATGCTGCCTATACCACGCATTTAATTACTTGTAGACTGTAACTGAAGGGAGAGTATATTTGTTAAACATTGCAGGAGGAGAAACAGCCCAAAATATCTGAAAGAAATGTTGCACCTGAAGGATGATATTAACTAGTCTCCAAACATCCTGGACACTTAGAATCCATGTCTTCATTATCACAGTACTTAGGCTTTTCACTACCAAATTTTGGATCTTAAATTCCAAAGCCAACTGAATTATCTGTTAAATGTATATTCAGCAATGTGTTTATAATGGATTAAAAAGCAGTCTATTTTAGATGGTGTGCTTTATATAATGATTAAAGAAATGCAAAATTTCTGGAAGCAATTACACAGAACACTAAAGAAAGCAAGCCCATATAGAAAACTACCTATTCTTATTCAAGGCTGTGTTCCTGTTTGTTTTCCTTACATTTTGGCAACTGATAATCAGTAGATATCCAGAGACGTTTAATACAATTAGTCACTGCTTAAATGCCTAGCTATTTGGAAAGAAATCTCCATCAGACAAGGATGCTGGCCCTCAGAAGATCTGTGAGATTCCTAAACTAAGAGACTGCAGAAGCTGCTGTGAATTTTCAGGGAGAAGCCCACCCACACTAGCATGTGCCTAAGTCTGCAAAAGGTATTCCACAGTCACCTATCTTTTACATGCCAACAGCTCAGCCAGCCTGATCATGAAATCACAGATTTTCGTAAGGTCTTGTGAAGTACGTAAGGACGCCTATACAAGGAGAAAAGTAGTCAGAGGCCATTCCGTATACTGAAGCAGTAATTCTCAAGTTTTAGCTTGCAACAAAGTCACCTGGAGGGCCTGTTAAAACAGAAGGTCTGGGATAGAACCCCAGCAGCTGATGTTGCTGGTCCAGGGAGCACACTTTGAGAACCATCACAATGACATACTAGTTGCCTAGCTTTATGCTTAAACCTCAAGAGTGCCACCAAGAATGTATAACAAATCAGAAAGCCGATTCAAAAGACCAGTCACATAATAAAGGACATCTATGCAAAGCCAACGGCCAACATTATTCTAAATGGAGAGAGCCTGAAAGCATTTCCCTTGAGAAGGGAACCAGACAAGGATGTCCTTTATCACTGCTCTTATTCAACATTGTGCTGGTGGTCCTAGCCAGAGCAATTAGGCTAGACAAAGAAATGAAGGGCACTCAGATTGGCAAGGAAGAAGTAAAATCATCTCTATTTGCAGATGACATGATTTTATACACAGAAAACCCTAAGGAATCCTCCAGAAAACTACTGAAACTAATAGAAGAGTTCGGCAGAGTCTCAGGTTACAAGATAAACATACAAAAAGCACTTGGATTCCTCTACATCAACAAAAAGAACATCGAAGAGGAAATCACCAAATCAATACCATTCACAGTAGCCCCCAAGAAGATAAAATACTTAGGAATAAATCTTACCAAAGATGTAAAAGACCTATACAAAGAAAACTACAAATACTAGTGCAAGAAACTAAAAGAGACCTAAAAGATATAGTAACAGTGCCAATAAGTGGAAAAACATACCTTGCTCATGGATAGGAAAACTTAACATAGTAAAAATGTCTATTCTACCAAAAGCCATCTATACATACAACGCACTTCCGATCCAAATTCCAATGACATTTTTTAATGTGATGGAGAAACAAATCACCACCTTCATATGGAAGGGAAAGAAGCCCCGGATAAGTAAAGCATTACTGAAAAAGAAGAACAAAGTGGGAGGCCTCACTCTACCTGATTTTAGAACATATTATACAGCCACAGTAGTCAAAACAGCCTGGTACTGGTACAACAACAGGCACATAGACCAATGGAATAGAATTGAGAACCCAGATATAAATCCATCCACATATGAGCAGCTGATATTTGACAAAGTCCCAGTGTCAGTTAATTGGGGAAAAGATAGTCTTTTTAACAAATGGTGCTGGCATAACTGGATATCCATTTGCAAAAAAATGAAACAGGACCCATACCTCACACCATGCACAAAAACTAACTCCAAGTGGATCAAAGACCTAAACATAAAGACTAAAACGATAAAGATCATAGAAGAAAAAATAGGGACGTTAGGACCCCTAATACAAGGCATAACAGAATATAAAAGATTATTAAAAATGACGAAGAGAAACCAGATAACTGGGAGCTCCTAAAAATCAAACACCTATGCTCATCTCAAGACTTCACCAAAAGAGTAAAAAGACCACCTACAGATTGGGAAAAAATTTTCAGCTATGACATCTCTGACCAGCGCCTGATCTCTAAAATCTATATGATTCTGTTAAAACTCAACCACAAAAAGACAAACAACCCAATTAAAAATTGGGCAAAGGATATGAACACGCACTTCACTAAAGAAGACATTCCGGGGGCTAATAGATACATGAGAAAATGCTCTTGATCATTAGCCATTAAAACCCAATGCCGTCAAGTCGATTGAGAAATGCAAATTAAAACTAAGATGAGATTCCATCTCACTCCAACAAGGCTGGCATTAATCCAAAAAACACAAAATAATAAATGTTGGAGAGGCTGCGGAGAGACTGGAACTCTTATACACTGCTGATGGGAATGTCAAATGGTACAACCACTTTGGAAATCGATCTGGCGTTTCCTTAAAAAGTTAGAAATAGAACTACCATACAACCCAGAAATCCCACTCCTCGGAATATATCCTAGAGAAATAAGAGCCTTTACACGAACAGATATATGCACACCCATGTTTATTGCAGCACTGTTTACAATAGCAAAAAGCTGGAAGCAACCCAGGTGTCCACCAATGGATGAATGGATAAATAAATTATGGTATATTCACACAATGGAATACTACGCATCGATAAAGAACAGTGAAGAATCTGTGAAATATTTCATAACATGGAGGAACCTGGAAGGCAATTAGTCAGGTGCAAAAGGACAAATATTGTATAAGACCACTATTATAAAAAAAAAGAACTTGAGAAATAGTTTAAACTGAGAAGAACACATTCTTTTGTGGTTACCAGAGAGGGGAGGGAGGGAGGGAGGGAGGGTGGGAGAGGGTTATTTACTGATTAGTTAGTAGATAAGAACTACTTTAGGTGAAGGGAAGGACAACACTCAATACATGGAAGGTCAGCTCAACTGGACTGGACCAAAAGCAAAGAAGTTTCCTGAATAAACTGAATGCTTCAAAGGTCAGCAGAGCAAGGGCAGGGGTTTGGGGACTATGGCTTCAGGGGACATCTAAGTTAATTGGCAAAGTAAATTCTATTAAGAAAACATTCTGCCTTCCACTTTGAAGTCTGGCGTCTGGGGCTTTAAATGCTAACAAGTGGCCATCTAAGATGCATCAATGAGTCTCAACCTACCTGGATCAAAGGAGAATGAAGAACACCAAGGTCCCAAGGTAATTATAAGCCCAAGAGACAGAAAGGGCCACATGAACTGGAGACTTACATCATCCTGAGACCAGAAGAACTAGATGGTGCCTGGCCACAACCGATGACTGTCCTGACAGGGAGCACAACAGAAAACTCCTGAGGGAGCCTGAGAACAGTGGGATGCAGATCCCAAATTCTCATAAAAAGACCAGACTTAATGGTCTGACTAAGACTAGAAGAATCCCAGCGGTCATGGTCCCCAAACCTTCTGTTGGCCCAGGACAGGAACCATTCCCAAAGACAACTCATCAGACATGGAAGGGACTGGACAATGGGTTGGATAGAGATGCTGATGAGGAGTGAGCTACTTGTATCAGGTGGACACTTGAGACTGTGTTGGCATCTCCTGTCTAGAGGGGAGATGGGCAGGTAGAGGAGGTTAGAAACTGGCAAAATGGTCATGAAAGGAGAGACCGGAAGGAGGGAGCAGGCTGGCTCATTAGGGGGAGAGTAAGTGGGAGTATGTAGTAAGGTGTATATAAGTTTATATGTGAGAGACTGACTTGGTTTGTAAACTTGCACTTAAGACACAATAAAAATTATTTAAAAAAAAAAAAAAAGACCAGTTACTACTGGTAGCTCAATTTAGAACAAATGGAATTTGTGTAATACAAGGCTCATTGCATCTGATCTCAGGCTCAGATGGCTTAAACATTTTTAACAATTCCCTTCAATAGTCTCTTTTAATGTCACCTCTTAGTTGATCTTTCCCTCACTGGTTCCTCATCCTTTCTCGTCTCACTGCTACTTTGAAGTATCTAGGCATGTTTACTGACCTGCACTTTATCCCAAAAGAGACAGCAGTGCCTGGCCTCCTGATTCCTTGTTCCCCAGAGTATCCACACCTCGGTGTGGATACAGAGCATTCAGCACAGAACCTCACTTCCCAAGTGCCTTCTTCTGGGGGTTCTCCTGGCTTTTGTCCTTGAACTTAATACTCAGACTCGTGAGCCAGGTCTAAGTCTAGGTGACATTCACGTTGGGTATTTACACCTGCCTGAAAGCTTTCGACTGTTTTCTTTATACTGATAATGCTATTTCTCTACTCTTAACCTTTCTGGCTGGGGTAGTTTTTATATCTTTTTTTTCTTTTCCTAATTTTTTTCTTCGTTTTATTGCATTTTGAAAATTTATATAAGAAAGAGCTATCTCTAATCATTCTTCATAAATGATCTATTAATTACTGATCTACTAGGAGTAACTTCTGGAAAATGCAGTTCTAAATATTGTGAAAGAACTGTGTGTGTGTGTAGTCCTCATACTCAGTACACACACACACACACACACACACACACATTATTTCCTCATTCCTTTACACTCGTGTTATTTGGAGGAAAAGATAAAGGAATAAAAGTATTTCTCCTTCACAACATGCCTGGTATAACCCTTGTCCTTCTTTGGAATTACTGAGGACAGAGTGGTAACAATCACGGTGATGGTCTGAGTACTGGCCTCAGTGAAGTACACCTGACAAAGGTGAGTACTGGCCTCAGTGAAGTACACCTGACAAAGGTGGTAGCCATGGTAGCTTCTGATCTACAAAACAACACAGTGAAAGTAAAAAAAAAAAAAAAATTCTCTTACTGGGGTTGAGAGGGAGCAGAATACCAGCATAGTTGAAAACAACCTCCCACGCCAATTCCCTATTATTACAATCAATGGGAAAGTGTTTTCTTTCCTCATTTGGAAACTACTTTAAAACATGTTTTCAAGGGAGGGAACTGGAGAACCCAGAAGGGCACTTGACTGGCATGAGGAGAGTAAAAAGTATTAGGAGGGTGAGTCATGCTTCAATGACCATTAGTGGTACTTTGCCAAGCAGTGCTAGCACTCGACAAAAGCCGTAACTGAGAGTAAAAATTAGCAAATTGGATCAAAAAACTGAAAAGGCCAACCTTAAGGCTTGATGAAAACATAAAACAGTAAAGAAATAACAAAAGTTACCTAGGCCAAGTCAATAATAAACTAAAATTCAATATTATTCTCTTTGCGTTTTGATAATTTAATCTCTGATAATTTTCCAATGGGATGATTCTAGAAAAGTGTGTGTGCGTGTGTGTATAAACTATCTAAGAACTGTCCAGGAATTGCTCAAAATGGATCAACTGTTTTGTTTCTAATATAAAGGCATTATTATTATAAATTTAATTTAAAAATGTTTATAGTAAATAATATACTATGCATTCCTGAATTGTAAAAATATTTTAGAATCAAAACAATTAAAATACCTCTTTTTTGTCACCTCTCAATTATGATATGCATTTGAAAGAAAAATATTATAAAAAGGAAAGTTAAACATTCCCAAAGTAGTCAACATTAGGATGTAAATTATACATTTTGACATGAAAACAAGAGAACAAATGTGTTAATGATTCTAGCTGTGACACAGTGAGTTGGTGAGGCTGACAAACTACCTCTTCATGCTGATGGCACGTTGTGGTCTCAAAGCTGTTGCACTTTTAATTGATGTGCTATTATCTTAGGACGATCCCAGCAAGAAAAATGTCTTAAATGGAAAGCTTATAAACAAGATACACTTCGCCGCTGTTACCTAAATTAATATGAGCTATTAGTAATTTGGGAAACCCTGGTGGCGTAGTGGTTAAGTGCTACGGCTGCTAACCAGAGGGTCAGCAGTTCGAATCCGCCAGGGGCTCCTTGGAAACTCTAGGGGGCAGCTCTGCTCTGTCCTGTAGGGTTGCTCTGAGTTGGGATTGACTTGACGGCACTGGGTTTGGTTTTGGTTTATTAGTAATTTGACAAAAAGCAGATTGAGGCAAAAAGTATTCTTAATATTTTACATAAAAATTTGCAATATGAATATTTTAATAATTACACATTTTAGCAACTGCCTCTGTATCAGTTTATAATTACACTGGACATGCAAACATGTTTGTGGTCAGTATAACACTGTATGTTAACTGCTCTCTAAAAACTGGGAAACAAACTTCTAGCGTGTGAAGGTGATTTAGTTAATTATTTACTATCTCACACTTCTCAGAGTTTAAGACTTAATAAAATTTTAATATAACCACAGCTGTATAAAATATATACAGCTACAGTAGAAACAAAACTTTCTATTATAACTTATTTTAACTCATCTATAAAAATTTTTTTTTTTTTTATAGACAAGCACCAAATCGTGTTACAGTTTGCTCAGGAGTGTTAAGAACTGAACAAGATGAAATATGCAGAAATTTTCTACCATTATCAAGAAGGCTAATGGTGATGGTGAAAAATTCCTGCACATTTAATCCTGTTACCCAAAACCCACTGCCCTTGAGTCGATTTTGACTCATAGCGACCCTATTATGTAGTTCTTAACACTCCTAAATAAACTGCAACATGATTTGGTTCTTGCTAGGAGTCCCTGGGTGGCCCAAATGGCTAAGAGCTCAACTCCCAGCTGAAAGGTTGGTGGTTCACACCCACCCAGAGGCGCCTCGAAAGACGGGCCTGCTGATCCACTTCTGAAAGGTCACAGTCTTGAAGACCCCACGGAGCCGTCCTACTCTGCAACATGTAGGGTCATCATGAGTTGGAACGGGCTTCAAGGCTACTAACAACAATCAAGGAAGCTAAGGCAGCTTATCAGTACTGCTTTACACTTGAGTTATTTTAATGATGTTGCCGTGGCATCAAATGTATGACCCTATATTAGATATTTTCTTCTATGTTTTAATGTATTGATTATATCTACTGTTGGCAGTTACTACAAACTAAATGTGTTAAAATTAAGATGGAAGTGAAAAAGAACATCTTAAAATTTCTATGTGCTATTTAGACAAGTCTTAATAAAAAGGTACAGTGGTTAAGAGCTCAGCTGCTATCCAGAAAGTTGGCAGTTCAAATCCACTGGTTGCTCCCTTTGCAAGCCCTTTGGGGCAGTTCTACTCTGTTCTAGAGGGTCATCATGAGCCAGAAATGAGTTTTTTTTTTTTTTTTTTATAATCTATTTGATTATTATTCATTTAATTACTGATAGCCATAATGCTTAAAATTGTTCAGCAAAATTCTTTCTACAAGTCTGGGAAGGAAGTGTGGGCTGGCAAAGAGAAGAATTTCAGGTATAGATGTATGTTCAGGAAGAAAATAAAGAATTTCAGTGTTGTAAGGGATCCTGAAGGCACCTAGTCAACCACCAATCCTGTAGGTATGACAAGTAGATGACAAAACAAACAGAAAACAGCCAGTTCAGAGTGGAAAGAGGTTTAAACAGAGGTTAAAAAAAAAAAAAAAAACCTTTGCTGTCAAGTTAATTTCTACTCATAGCGACCCTATAGGACAGAGTAGAACTGCCCCACAGGGTTTCCAAGGAGCGCCTGGCAGATTCGAACTGCTGACCTTTTGGTTAGCAGCCATAGCACTTAACCAGTACACTACCAGGGTTTCCAAAATAGCACAATCCCCCCCAAAATAAAACAAAGCCCAAAAAACCCACTGATGTTGGGTCAATATAGGACAGAGTAGAACTGCCCCACAGGGTTTCCAAGGAGCGGCTGGGGGATTCAAACTGTCAAGCCTTTAGTTAGCAGCTGAGCTCTTCACCACTGTCTCACCAGGGTTCCCAAACAGAGGCTACTGAGTACTTATCCGTTATGTACCAAACAAATACTATTAATTTAAACCTGACAAAATACCCATGGTGTGTGTGTGGATTATAAAATCTACTTTAAGATGAAGAAAGTGAAGCTTAATAAGACTGTTAAATGTAATAAAGGGGCAAAGCTTAGTCTCTCTGGCCCCCAAACTTATGTTTTTAATCAGTTACATGATATAGGAGTAGTCTCTACATGAGGAATCTATCTGAGCTGGCTCAAAACGAGCTAGTGGGATAAGAAGACAACATTTAAACTCCTATTTGTTATTTCATATCTAAAAATATATTAAGCTTTTTCCAACACTATAGTGGTGGAGCTTACACTCAGACCTTTTGTTGGCAGATCACTCATTTGCATGAGGTATGCTGATGGAGGAGTCCCTGAGTAGTGCAAACTGAAAGGCTGGAGGTTTGAGTCCACGGGGAGGTGCCTCAGAAGGAAGGCCTGGAGCCCCACTTCCAGTAAGTCAGCACTGACAACCCCGCAGGCACTTCCACTCTGACACACACGGGTCACCGGGGTCTGAGCTGACCTGACGGCGACTGCTTTATCCCAAGGACAGGGTGAGAGCTCTACCACGCAGAGGAGCTGACAGTCATGGCTTCCCCTTTTGTTTTCTGTAGTTTGTGTGTGCTTAATTTAATAAGGAACTCCTCAAATATTGTGGGATGAACTGTGGAGTGACCTGGAAAATCATTTTTAACCGCATAAAGGTTAGCCAGTCATCATCACATGGCAAAGCACTCAACAGAGTTACAAATCCTAAAAATGAGTTAAGAATACAAAAAGCCAATGGTCCAAATTTGCTGACCTATTCTGTGATAAGTGGCTATCAGTAGTATGCTACCAAGAATATATTTTTGAAAAAATTAACACTAATAATCTGTCCCTTCTAGGTAAAAGTACTGTTCAACAATAAGTAAGTATTGTTTCTCTAAAGAAACTCCTTGTTTGAAGAGAATACTTTGAAAACACTTGGAATTACATCCATCAATATATGATTTTGTTGCCTAAAACAATACATGTCATCTACAACAATTTTCAAGTTTCTAAACTGCCTAAAAATCTTCCAAACATAATGGTTTAGTGGGTTTTGTCCTTATCTATTTAAAAATGCAAAAATAAAATAACTTCAAATTAGTTTCCTAGAACATCCTGTAGACATCAGAAAAATGTGCAACACTTTAACAAAAATATTTATATAATTGTTAGATAGGATTAAAATATGTTTATACATTACTGGAGAGGATTGAAAACTATTCACTGCACTATGACTAATAAATAATATTAATAATGTATAAATTTATATTTAAGAATTATAAATGCATATTCAATAATTAATCACTCAATTATTAACAAGTAGAAAGCAAATACAATTTTCTTGAAATATCATTTATTTCATTTTATCCTTTCAATTTTTGGTTTCATGTCTGTATGATAACAGTGCTTTTTTGTGTGTAATTCACAACTTAATATACACATTTTGATACTGACCGCTGTTTTTTTCCTGTCAGATGTAATAAAAAAAGTATGGAGACCACTATTACAACAAAAGGTAACAAGCTTAGAATTTGGTATCGTGAATAATGCTGCAGTGAACACAGGTGTGCATATGTCTGCCTGCATCTCTTTTATTAGATCTGTGGAGTATATATCCAGGAGTGGGACTGCTAGACCATTAAACAATTTCTTTTTCTAGCTTTTTGAGAAAGCCCTATATAATTTTCCACAGCGGCTGTGATGGTTAAGACATATATGTGCCAGTTGGGTTAGACCATGATTCTCCGTGGTCTGGCAGATACTATGTAATCATTCTCCACTTTTTAATCGGATGTGAGCAGCCATCAGTTGAGAGAAAAGTTTGCTTGGGAGTATGGCCTGCATCCAGTATATATGGATGTTCTGGCAAAACTCGACTTCTCTTGATACTGTGTCTGACTTGTCACCCTCTGACCTCCGGTTCTTGGGATGTGAACCAGCAGCCTATTGTCTGACCTGTAGAGTTTGGAACTTGCCAGCTCCCACAGCCCTGTGAGCCAAGTCTGCCATCTGACCTACTGATTTTGTGTCCATTAGCCCCTACAACAATGTAAGTCAGGAGAAGCTTCCAACCTGACATCTGACTTATGGATTTGGGACTTGCCAGCCTCTACAACCGCGTGAGCCATTTCCTTGAAATGAATCTCTCTCTGTATTTATATATATACACGTCACTGGTTTCGCTCCTCTAGAGAACCCAGCCTAAGACATTGGGCATCAAGAGTGGTTCTAGAGGAACAAAATCATAAGGATAACTTTTTTGAACTGGTTCTCAAGTCTAACCAGCCTTAAAGGTGCTGATGATTCTGCCTCCAGTAGTAAAGAGAGTGCCGCTAATCCACGGCATGAGGTGACAATAGAAAAATGCAAAATATCACAACTACTGGATCAAATATTTGTGAGAGACCAGGCTCTGAGTGACCGCATATTTGATACTTCTCTACAATTCTGTCAGGACAAGAAGTATAAGGAAGCTGGCTGGTTGGCTTACTTTAACTAGACAAAGTGGTGAAAGAAAGGGGTGAACTCCAAGCTTCAGAGTCACAACTCAAGTGCTGCATTTAAGACTTGAAAGTTGCCATTTATGCCTTGAAAGAAAGCCTTACTTTTTGTAGTAACAGAGGTGATACTGCCAAAAACCAAACGCAGAGTCTTATCGTAAGAGTGGCTGAGATACAATGCCAATTGAATTCCCAACCTGAGATGGTATCTGAAGTTAAAGTGAGAGCATTGATTGGGAAGAAATAGGATCCTGAAACTTGGGATGGGGACATATTGGTAGATAATGAAAATGCTGAGGACACTGAGCCCCTAAATTCTGTTGAATCACTCCTGTCAACAGAACCAGCCCTCTTACTCCCATCTGAAGAGATTACTCCACCTTAGTCTGCTAAACCATCCTCCTCAGTATCCCTTCTCCCCTCATTTGATGAGATTAACTCAGCTGTGCCTGAAGGGTCTTTGTCTGAGATATCATCTGGGGCAGTGCCTGGATATTGCCTGGAGCATCAACTGAGGCAGATGCCTTACAAGATGTTGCTGAATGTCCCAAGGACACATCTCCACCACCCACTTTTGCTTCTAGACCTATGAACCAAAAAAACCAAACCCACTGCCGTCGAGTCGATTCCGACTCATAGCGACCCTATAGGACAGAGTAGAACTGCCCCCATAGAGTTTCCAAGGAGTGCCTGGTGGATGTGAACTGCCGATCTCTTGGTTAGCAGCCATAGCACTTAACCACTACGCCACCAGGGTTTTCTTTAGACCTATAACTAGACTTAAGTCCCAGGGAGCCCCAGGAGGTGAAGTACAAAATGTGACCCAGGAGAAGGTATGCTACATTCTAAAATATCTGCTTTATTTTTCTAATATATACAAACACCTGGGGAATATGTGTGGGGATGGCTATTAAGGGTGTGGGATAATGGTACATGGAACATAAAGTTGGATCAGTCTAAGTTTATTGATATGGGCCCACTAAGTGCAGATTCTTAATGTTTCAGCTCGAGGGCTTAGGAAAGGATCTAACAGTTTATTTGGTTGGTAAACTGAAGCATGGGTTACAAGGTGGCCTACACTGAATCCAGTTGAAATGCCAGATCTGCCTTGGTATACTGTACGAGAAGGTATCCAAAGGCTTAGAGAAGGTGGATTTATCAGGCTGGGCCCACAGAACCACACGTGGATGACCGGAAGACACATCTTTTACTACAACGGTGATGAATGATTTTGTGAAGAGAGCCCCATTATCCTTGAAGACTGCTGTGGTTACTATTTTATCTAAGTCAGATTTGACAATGGGAATCACCCTAACTAAATGAAGACACCTAACTACAATGGGGATAACTGGGACCCCATAGTGGAAGAAGCCAAGTGGTGGCACTTAACTGACAAAGACAAGGTGGGAGTGGCTACCATAACAGGCAGCAGAGTCAAAGCAGTAATCAGACTAGCCTGACTCGTACGGACTTATGGAGTTGTCTACCTAGTCATGGTGTCCCTAGGAATGAAACATATAGGAAATCTACTAAACATTTACTTGATGTGTACAAGCCAAAGAATTCTAGGTCAAGTGAATGCCAGTCTAACTTGAATCACAGAATAGAGGGTCACAGCCCCACATTCAATTCCCGGACTTGAGCCAGTTTATAGACTCAAAATCCCTTGAATAGAAGGGGAGGCTGGGTCCCCTTGAGGAAAGATCCCACTCTACTCCCCAAAATTTATACTGTTAATTTTTCTCTCAGCCTTCCCCAAAGGGATCTACAACCTTTTCTGAGAGTGACTGTTCACTGCAGAAAAGGAGATAATCAGACTTTCTGGGGATTACTGGACATTGCCTCTGAACTGACACTAATTTCAGGAAACCCAAAACGTCAATGTGGCCCATCAGTCAGAGTAGTTGTGTATGGAGGTCAGGTTATTAATAGAGTGTTAGCTCAGGTCTGTTCCATAGTGGGTCCACTGGGTCCCCAAACCCATACTGTAGCAATTTCCCTAGTTCCAGAATGCATAATTGGAACAGACATATTTAGCAACTGGCAGCACCCCACATTGGATCCCTGAAAAATAGAATAAGGGCTTTTATGGTAGGAAAGGTCAAGTGGAAGCCATTAGAACTGCCCCTACTTAAGAAAACAGTAAACCAGAAGCAATACTGCATTTCTGGAGGGACTGCAGAGATTACTGCCACCATCAAGGACTTGAAGGATGAGTGGTGGTGATTCCCACAACATCCCCATTCAACTTGCCTATGTGGCCTGTGCAAAAAACAGACAGATCTTGGAGAATGATGGTAGATGATCATAACTCAAGCACGTGGTGACTGCAATTGCAGCTGCTGTTCCAGACGTGGTTTCCTTGCTGGAGCAAATTAACATGTCTCCTGGTACCTGGTATGCAGCTACTGATCTGGCTAATGGCTTTTCTCCATACCTGTTTTAAAGGACCACCGAAAGCAGTTTGCATTCAGCTGACAAGGCCAGCAATACACCTTTAGTTACCTACCTCAGAGCTACATCGATTTTCTAACCATATGTCACAATTTAGTCTACAGGGACCTATATTGCCTTCCCTTTCACGAGATGTCACTCTGGTCCATTACATTGATTACATTATGCTGATTGGACCTAGTAAGGAAGAAGTATCAATGACTCTAGACTTATTGGTAAGACATCTGTGTGCTGCTGTTGTTGTTAGATGCTATCTTGGTTATCTAGTGCTGCTATAACAGAAATACCACAAGTGGATGGCTTTAACAAAGAGAAATTTATTTTCTCACAGTCTAGTAAGCTAAAAGTCCAATTTCAGGGAAGGCGTTCTCTCTGATGGCTCTGGAAGAAGGTCCTTGTCATCAATCTTCTCCTGGTCAAGGAGCACAGGGACCCCGAAGGACACACTATTCTCCTGGCTCTCGTTTCTTGGTGGTATGAGGTCCCCAACTCTCTGGTTGCTTCCTTTTCCCTTTATCTCTTGTAAGATAAAAGGTGGGGCAGGCCACACCCCAGGGAAACTCCCTTTACATTGGATCAGGGATGTGATCTTACTAAGCATGTTACAACCCCATTGTAATCCTCTTTAACATAAAATTACAATCACAGAATGGAGGACAACTACACAATACTAGGAATCATGGCCTAACCAAGTTGACACATATTTTTGCGGGACATAATTCAATCCATGATAAGTGTCATCAAGTTGGTTCTGATTCATAGTGACCCTATGTACAACAGAATAAAACACTGCCCAGTCCTGCACCATCTTCACAATTATTGTTATGCTTAAGCCCATTGTTGCAGCCATTTGTCAATCCATCTCAATGAGGGTCTTTCTCTTTTTTGCTGACTGTCTACATTACCAAGCATGATGTCCTTCTCCAGGGACTGATCCCTCCTGACATGTCCACAGTATGTGAGATGTAGTCTCGTCATCCCTGTTTCTAAGGAGTTTTCTGGTTGTACTTCTTCCAAGACAGATTCGTTGGTTATTTTGGCAGTCCACGGTGTGTTCAATATTCTTCTCCAACACCATAATTCAAAGGTGTCAATTCTTCTACAGTCTTCTTTATTCATCGTCCAGCTTTCACATGCATATGAGGCGCCTGAAAACACCACAGCTGGGGTCGAGGTGACATCTTTGCTTTTCAACACTTTAAAGTGGTCTTTTGCAGCAGATATTCCCAATGCAATGCATCTTTTGATTTCTTGACAGCTGCTTCCACAGGTGTTGATTGTGGATCCAAGTAAAATGAAACGAAATGATTTAATTTTACTTGGATCTGTGTACTAGAGGGTGGGAAATTAATCCAATGAAAATTCAGGTGCTTTTCTAGCCCAGTCAAGTTTCTAAGGGTCCAGAGGTGTGAGGCACGTTGAGATATTCCTTCTAAAGTGGAGGGTAAGTTATTGCATTTGGCCCCTCCCACAAGTACAAAGGAGGCACAACACCTGGTGGGCCTCCTTGGATTTTGGAGGCAACACGTCCCTTATCTGGGTGTGTTACTCTGGCCTATTTATCAAGTGACTTGAAAATCTGCTAGTTTTGAGTGGGCCCAGAACAAAGGCAGGCTCTAAAACAGGTTCAGTCTGCCTTTCAAACCACTCTGCCACTTTGGCCATATGATCTGGCTGATGCAATGTTTCCTGAAGTGTCAGTGGCCTCCATTCCTGTCACATCACCTTCCCTCTCCCAGTCTGCACCTATGGCCTCACGGGGAGTTCCTTAGGATGAGCTGACTGAGGAGAAAACTCATGCCTGGTTTACAGATGGTTCTGCGTGATATGCAGGCACCACTCAGAAGTGGATAGCGGTAGCACTGCAGCCCCTTTCTGGAACCTCTCCGAAGGACAGTGGTGAAGGAAAATCCACCCAGTGGGCAGAACTTTGAGCAGTGCATCTGGTTGTTCATTTTGCTTGGAAGGAGAGATGGATAGATGTGTAACCGTAGACTGAATCATGGGCTGTGGCCAATGGTTTGGCTGGATGGTCAGGGATGTAGAAGGAACATGACTGGAAAATTGGAGACAAGGCGATATGGGGGAGAGGTATGTGGGTAGACCTCTCTGAATGGGCCAAAGAAGTGAAAATATTTACATCTGATGTGAATGCTCACCAACGGGTGACCTTGGTAGAGGAGGATTTTAATAATGAAGTGAATGGGATGATGCGTTCTGTGGAAACCAGTTATCCTCTTTCCTTAGACACTCCCATCATTGCTCCATGGTCTCATGAACAAAGTGGCCATGGTGGTAGGGATGGAGGTTATGCATGGGCCCAAGAACACAGATTTTCACTCGCCAAGGCCAACTTGGCTATAGCTACTGCTGAATGCCCAACCTGACAGCAGCAGAGACCCACACTAAGTCCCCAGTATGGCACCATTCCTGGAAGTGATCAGCCCGTCACCTGGTGGCAGGTCAATTACATTTACTGTCCACATCATGGAAAGGGCAGCATTTTTTTCTTGCTGAGAATAGACACTTATTCTGGATACAGATTTGCCTTGCCTGCTTGCCATGCTTTATCCACCATCATGTTACCCCACACAGAATTGCCTCTGACCAAGGAACTCGCTTCACAGCAAATGAAGTGCGACAACTGTACCTCACTCGTGGAACTCACTGGTCTTACTGCATTCCTCATTATACTGAAACAGCTGGCTTTAAGAGAATGGTGGAAGGGCCTTCTCATGATATAATTACAGTGCCAGCTAGGTGGCAATACCTTGCAGGGTTGGGGCAATGTTCTCCAAACCCGTTGCCATCGAGTCGTTTCTGACTCATAGCAACCCTGTAGGACAGTGTAGAACTGCCCCATAGTGTTTCCAAGGAGTACCTGGTGGATTCAAACTGCCAACCTTTTGGTTAGCAGCCATTGCTCTTAACCACTACACACACCACCAATGTTCTCCAGGAGGCTGTATATGCCCTAAACCAGCATCCAATATACGGCACTATTCCTCTTATAGCCAGGATTCGTGAGTCCAGGCAACAAGGGATGGAAATGAGAGTGGCACTGCTATTACCCCTAGTGACCTGCTCACAAAATTTTTGCTTTCTGTCCCCGCAACCCTATGCTCTAAAGGTCTGGAGTTCTTAGTTCCAAAAGGAGGACCAGGAGATACATCATGGATCCCACTGAACTAGAAGAATGCTACCCAGTCACTTTGGGCTCCTCGTACCTGTGGATCAACAGGTAGACAACGGAGTTACCATATTGGCTGGTTTGATTGATTCTGATTACCAAGGGGAAATTGGACAGGTATTACAGATTGGAGGTAAAGGAGCATGTCTGGAATACAGAAGATCCCTTAGGACGTCTGTTATGGATTGAATTAGGTCCTCCCAAAATATGTTTTGTAAATCTTAACCTCTATGCCTGCAGTTACAATACCATTTGGGAATAGGTTTTCTTTGTTATGTTAATGAGACAGGATTAGGGTTGGGTGTGTCTTGAGTCAATCTCTTTTGAGACGAAAGCAATCCAGAGAAGCAGAGACAGGGGAAAAGAATTGCCAAGCCACATGAAGATTGCCCAGAGACAAGGACCTTCCTCCAGGGTCAACGGACAGAAAGAGCCTTCACCGAGAGCTGGCACCCTGCGTTCAGACTTCTAAACTGTGAGATGACAAATTTCTGTTAAAGCCACCCATTTGTGGTATTTCTATTATAGAAGCAAGGTAACTAAGATGATATCTCTTAGTACTACTATGCCCTGTGATGAAAGTTGATGGAAAAGTACAGCAACCCAATTCTGATACGACTACTAATGGCCCAGGCCCTTTAGGAATGAAGGTTTGGGTCACCCCCACCAGGCGAAGAACCACCACCAGCTGAGGTGCCTGCTGAGAGCAAAGGGAATGCAAAATGGGTGGTGGAAGAAGGTGGTTCTAAACACCAGCTATTACCACCTGACCAGTTGTAGAAACAAGAACTGTAATTGTTACGAGTATTTGTTTTGTTATAAGTGTGTGTATGTGTATATGAATACACATGCATACACATTTTACCAAATCTTTTTGTTTTCTTTCCTCTTGTTCCATTACATATTACAGAATATAAGATATAAATGGTGCTACTGCATTTTTTTATTGTAGGCACATTAGTTTTATGTTAGGCACAAGTATGGTTTTATAACTGTCCTCATTTAGAGATTATGTATGGTTTAAGGAGATGCGTACAGGGCATCAAGTTGACAAGTGTTGAACTGTGATGGTTACGGTTATGTGTCAACTTGGGTAGACCATGATTCTCTGTGGTTGGGCAGACGGTATATAAATATCTCCCATTTTGTGATCTGACGTGAGTAGCCAATCAGTTGAAAGAGGAGTTTCCTTGGGGGTGTGGCCTGCATCCAATATATATGGATGTTCTGGGAAAACTTGCCTTCCCTCCATCCTGCATCTGATTCACTTCCTCCAACCTCTGGTTCTTGAGATATGAGCCAGCACTCTGCCATCTGACCCGCTGATTTTGAATTTGTTGCTCCTGCAACCATGCGATTCAGGAGAAGCCTCCAGCCTGATGTCTGACCTTCAGATTTGGGACTTCCCAGTCTCTAAAACTGAGTGAGCCATTTCCTTGAAATAAATCTCTATAAAAATCGACTTCCCAGTCTCTAAAACTGAGTGAGCCATTTCCTTGAAATAAATCTCTATATGTATACACATATATATAACCCGGTGCCGTAGAGTCGATTCCGACTCATAGCGACCCTGTAAGACAGAGTAGAACTGCCCCATAGAGTTTCCAAGGAGCACCTGGTGGATTTGAACTGCCAACCCTTTGGTTAGCAGCCGTAGCACTTAACCACTATGCCATCAGGATTTCCATACACATGTACATATATAGGCTTCATTAGTTTTGCTCCTCTATGGAACCCAGCCTAAGACTGGGTTTATGCCATTTTATAATCCCTAGAGCAGTGGGTAGGGTTCCAATCTCTCCACATGCTTGCCAGCATTTCTTGTTTTCTGTTTTTTTAAATCAGTGCCACCTTTGCAGGGCTGTGATGGTATCTCATTGTAGTTTTGATTTGCCCTGTCTAATGGCTAATAATCATGAATATCTTTTCATGTGTTTGCTGGTTACTTTAATGTCCTTTTTGGTGAAGTTTCTGGCAAGTTCAGAATTTGGGACCTGAAGTCTAGCTGAGCGTCAAATGACCTAGCCAGGTGAGCTGAGGCAGATTATTAAATCTCTGTGGGCCTTAAAAAGAAGGTAAGATTAGATAATCTCTAAAGTTAATTCTAATTCTGAAATTTGTTCAGGAATATATTCCGTCTTTTTGAAAAGCAGTTACAACTTTGCCAGGTCATCTATAACAAACTTCGGTTTTTCAATCTGGTGCATCATAAGACTTAATAAATATCCAGCAGATGAACGAATGCACTCAGGCTTTTCCTTAGGAATTACCACTACTCACCGCAGTCTCAGACAATTTCTTCCCCATTTTATCAGTTAATTTTACCTTCTTAAAAAAAAATCCGGTCTTTGAAATTTATGTCACAGTCGATCTCTACTAGGAAGCTACCCTAATCAATTTAAGAGGATATATGACTACCCTCACTATCAAAACCTACCTATATCCAAAGCTGAAAAAGCTAAACGTTCATAAAAGTTCACCAACCTGTGAGTTCTTGGCAGTTATCACCGCCTTTAGGCTGCCTTCGTAAATTCTAAATCAATTACTTTTCCTTTAAAGATACATCTTAGGAACGGAATAAGGAAAAGCAAAGAAATTAATGTTCCAGGTATTTTGCATATGATATTTTAGTGAATCCTTATAAAATCTTTGTGAAGTGAGTATTATCGAACCTATTTTATATAAAACCGTGTGTCTCAATTTGTTGTACTATGGTGGCTTGTGCATTGCTGTGATGCCGGAACTATGCCACCAGTACTTCAAATACTAGCAGGGTCACCCATGGTGGATAGGTATCAGTGAAGCTTCCAGACTAAGACAGACTAGGAAGGACCTGGTGGTCTACTTCTGAAAAAAAAAAAAAAAAAAAGCCAGTGAAAACCTCATGAATAGCAGTGGAACACTGTCTTGATATAGTGCTGGAAGACTGGAAGATGAGCCCCTCAGGATGGAAGACACTTGAAATATGACTGGGGGGAGGGTTGACTCCTCAAAGTAGAGTCGACCTTAATGATGTGGATGGATTCATGCTTTCGGGAACTTCAAAATGAGAAGAAACAGCTGCAGACATCCTTTAATAATCAGAATGTGGAATGTACAAAGTATGCATCTAGGAAAACTGGAAGTCGTCAAAAATGAAATGGACCACATACACATCGATATCCTAGGCATTAGGGAGCTGAACTGGACTGGTATTGGCCATTTTGAATTGGTCAATCATGTGGTCTATTATGTAGGGAATGACAAATTGAAGAGGAATAGCATTACATTTATCATCAAAAAGAACATTTCAAGATCTGTCCTGAAGTACAACGCTGCCAGTGATAATATTCATATGCCTACAAGGAAGACCTGTTAATACAAATATTATTCAAATGGACACCCAAAAAAAAAAAAAAAAAAAAAAAACCTACTGCCATCGAGTCAATTCCGACTCATAGCTACCCTATAGGACAGAGTAGAACTGCCCCATAGAGTTTCTAAGAAGTGCCTGGTGGATTCAAATGGCTGACCTCTTGGTTAGCAGCCATAATACTTAACCACTACACCACCAGGGTTTTTGTCACGTGATCCCAAGCATCATTTCTATTGCCAAGGCCATATTTTTCAACTACTGATCCTTCTTTGTTTCCAACTTTTGAATTCCAATCACCAGTAATTATCAATATTACCAATGCATCCTGATTGCATGTTTGATCAACTTCAGACTGCACAAGTTGGTAGAAATCTTCAATTCCTCTTATTTGGCATTAGCGGTGGGTTTGTCACTTCAAAGAAGAGGAATTGAAGATTTCTATCAACTTGTGCAGTCTGAAATTGATCAAACATGCAATCAAGATGCATTGATAATTACTGGTGATTGGAATTCAAAAGTTGGAAACGAAGAAGGATCAGTAGTTGGAAAATACGGCCTTGGTGACAGAAATGATGCTTGAGATCACATGACAGAATTTTGCAAGGCCAATGACTTCTTCATTGCAAATACCTTTTCTCAACAACATAAATGGCTACTATACACATAAAACCAAACAAAACCCAGTGCCGTTGAGTCAATTCTGACTCATAGCAACCCTATAGGACACAGTAGAACTGCCCCATAGAGTTTCCAAGGAGCACCTGGTGGATTCGAACTGCCAACCCTTTGGTTAGCAGCCGTAGCACTTAACCACTACGCCACCAGGGTTTCCACTACACACATAAATAGACCTCACCAAATAAAAAACACAGGAAGCAAATCAATTACATCTGTGGAAAAAGATGATGGAAAAGTTCAATATCATCAGTCAGAACAAAGCTCGGACCAACTGTTGAAAAGAATATCAATTGCTCATATGTAAGTCCAAGTTGAAGCTGAAGAAAATTAACACAAGTTCACAAGAGCCAAAGTACTACCGTGAGTATATTCCACCTGAATTTAGAGACCATCTCAAAAATAGATTTGATGCATTGAACACTAATGATCAAAGACCAGAGGAGTTGTGGGATCAAAGACCAGATATCAAGAACATTGTAACATGAAGAAAGCAGAAGGTCATTAAAAAGATGGGTGTCATGGGCTGAATTATGTGCCCCGAAAATGTGTGTACCAATTTGGCTGGGTCATGATTCCTGGTATTGTGTGATTTTCCTATATGTTGTAAATCCTGCCTCTATGATGTTAATGAGGGAGGATGAGCGGCAGTTGTGTTAGTGAGGCAGGACTCAATCTACAAGATTGGATTGTGTCTTGAGGCAATCTCTTGAGATATAAAAGAAAGAAGTGCGGGGGGGTGGGGGAGGTAGGGGGGTGGGGGAGGTGGGGGAGGCCTCGTACTACCAAGAAAGCACTGCTGGGAGCAGAGCATGTTCTTTGGACCCAGGGTTTCTGCATAGAGAAGCTCCTAGTTCAGGGGAAGATTGACGAGAAGGACCTTCCTCCAGAGCTGACAGAGAGAGAAAGCCTTCCCTTGGAGCTGATGCCCTGAATTTGGTCTTCTAGCCTACTACACTGTGAGAAAATAAATTTCTCTTTGTTAAAGCCATCCATTTGTGGTATTTCTGTTACAGCAGCACTAGAAGGCTAAGATAATGGGACAAAAAAAAAAAAAAAAGATCAAAATGGATGTCAGAAGAGACTCTGAAACTTGCTCTTGAACATAGAGCAGCTAATGCAAATAAAAGAAATTGTGAAGTAAAAGAGATGAACATAAGATTTCAAAGGGTGGCTTGAGAAGACAAAGTAAAGTATAATGAAATGGGCAATGAGCTGGAGCCAGAAAACCAAAAGGGAAGAACACACTCAGCATTTCTCAAGGTGAAAGAACTGAAGAAAATATTCAAACCTCGAGTTGCAATTTTGAAGGATTCTATGGGGAAAATATTAAACGACTCAGAAAGCATTAAAAGAAGATGGGAGGAATACACAAAGTCACTGTACCAAAAAGAACTGGTTGATGCCCAACCATTTCAGGAGGGAGCGTATGATCAAAAACTGATGGTATTGAAGGAAGAAGTCCAAGCTGCACTGAAGGCACTGGCAAAAAACAAGGCTCCAGGAATTGACAGAATACCAACTGAGATGTTTCAACAAAAGGATTTGGCACTGGAAGCGCTCACTTGCCTACAGCAAGAAATTTGGTAGACGGTTACCTGGCCAGCTGAACAGAAGAGATCTATATTTTCACCCATTCTAAACAAAGGTGATCCAACCAAATGAGGAAATTATTGAACCCTATCATTAATATCACATGCATGTGAACTTTTGCTGAAGATAATTCAAAAGTAGTTACATACAGCACAGTATCAACAGGTAAGTGTCAGAAATTCAAGCTGGATTCAGAGGAGGGTGTAGAATAAGGGATATCACCGCTGATATCAGACAGTTCTTGGAAGAAAGCAGAGAACACCAGAAAGATGTTTACCTGTGTTTTACTGACTACGCAAAGGAATTTGACTGTGTGGATTACAATGAATTATGGATAACAATCGAAGAATGGGAATTCCAGAACGCTTAATTTTGCTCATGTGGAACCTAAACATAGGCCAAGAAGCAGTCATTCAAACATAATAAGGGGATACTGTGTGGTTTAAAATCAGGAAAGGCGTGCATCAGGGTTGTATTCTTTCACCATATTTACTCAATCTGTATGCTGAGCAAATAATCAGAGAAGCTGACTATATGAAGAAGAATGCAGGGCTGGAGGAAGACTAATTAATAACCTGCGATATGAAGACGACACAACCCTACTTGTTGAAAGTGAAGAGGACTCGAAACACTTATCGACTACAGTCTTCAATATGGATTATACCTCAACATAAAGAAAACAAAAATCCTCACAACTAGATCATATATCATGATAAATGGAGAAAATATTGACGTTGTCAAGGATTTCATTTTACTTGGATCTATAATCAACCTGCATGGAAGCAGCAGTCACAAAATCAAATGACACATTGCATTGGGCAAATCTGCTGCAAAAGACCTCTTTAATGTGTTGTGAAAAGCAAAGATGTCACCTTGAAGACTAAGGTGCACCTGACCCAAGCCAAGATATTTTCAATTTCCATATGCATGTGAAAGCTGGACAATGAATAAGGAAAATGGAAGAATTGCTGTCCTTGAATTATGGTGCTGGTGAAGAATATTGAATATACCATGGACTGCCAGAAGAACTAACAAGTCTGTCTTGGAAGAAGTTCAGTGCTCCTTGGAGTAAGCATGGTGAGACTTCACCTCATGCATTTTGGACATCAGGAATAAGCAGTCCCTAGAGAAGGACATCATGCTTGGTTAAGGTAAAGGCTCAGTGAAAAAGAAGACCTTCCGTGAGATGGGTTGACACAGTGGCTGCAACAACGGGCTCAAACATAGGCATGATTGTGAGGATGGTGCAGGACTAGACAGCGTTTCATTCTGTTGTGCCCAGGGTTGCTACGAGTCAGAACCAACTGGATGACACTGAACAACAACAAATTTTATTAAAAAAAGATAAAAACATATGAATAACTTGTCAAGGCTATACAGCTAATAGGATGTTGAGATTTTAACCCCTATCTGTGTGTTTTAAAACCAATGTCTTTTCCATTATACCAGGACAAGAAAATTGCAATCTATTTTAGTGCAGAATGTAATTAGGAGAAGATGATTTCTCGCAGTAGCATTTTAAGTGGTTCAGAATATGAGAAGGTGAGATGCGAAGAAATCATGAAGGGTTCATGGCAGAATCATAGGGGTTATCAAATAGAATTTACTAAGCTTAGTTGGTTAACTGAATGTCAAAGAATTTAACCTATGGGGAAGAAGAAAACAGGTTTTTCTTCAAGGTTGAAATTAAAGGAGAAAGAAATACAATAGGCAAAAGTACTTTACGAAGAAATGAGAGAAAAGATGAGCAATTATCTTTAACAGGGAGCATATTAATTGGTGTTGAAACCAGAAGGTGAAATTTCAGAGACAACACAGCTTTAAAATTGGAAAATTATAAATTCTAGGAAAAGATAAAATCACCATACAATAATGATGTTAAGTAAAGATAAAACATACATACATACATATGTGCATATATATATGTTAAGTAAAGAGAACTGAGACATATTTTCATAGACAAAATTAGTGAAGGGTAAAAGGTAGAAAAATAACCCAGCAAACAATTCCTGAGGAAGAGAAGGAAGAAGAGAGGTACCTCAAAATGAATAGATCATATTTGGAAGAAGATAATAGTTAAATTCCAGTCATGAGTTATGACCACAGTAAAGGCATAAATGATTTTTGAATTTGATTATGTTCACAGAGAAGTGACTAGAAATGTGTTAGAAGTAATTAAGAACTCATTTCCCTAGGTAATACAGAAATAAGAGTTTTTATATGTGAATGTTTTACACAGATGGCTGGTTATCCAAAAGCCAACGTTTTCAGAGTATGTAATATTTGCAATTTGTTGAAATTATGCTTTAAAAAAATCATTTAAAGCCTTTAACAAGTGATTAATATATGCTTTCTTTGTGTCTTAATTGCTATAAAAAAGAAACCAGCTCACCTCAATTAAACAAAATAACACTCCAAGTCTATTGTGCAATGCAATACCTTCGTCAGCTCAGAAGATATTTCCCAGAGCTTTCACTACCTTAAATACAACTGGGGTCTAACCGGTGACTGATGTGGGGACAACGCACCTACTAAGGCTTTCCTTGATTCATTCCAGACATTTACTACTACGGTGAATTAAATGTCTCAGGGATATGAATAGCTGCCTTTCATTACTTATTTGAAGATTTTTTTCTTCTCAAGAATTAAATGAACAGACTTAGGGTTCCTACTTACAAAAATTCACCTACTATTTGTTGAATGACAGGAATAGTGAGAAAATCAAGAGATTTTATCTGGCAAAACTACTTATGGCTTAATTTTATATTTGGCCTGCCTAGCACATAAAGAGAAAGTAGACATAAATATTCTGGTAAAGATAAATACCTTTCTTTTGCTTTAGAGGGAAGAGAGCTACTTGGTGAAAATGGTTTTTGTTCAAATGTTAAGCTATCACACTACGCAATTTTTGTTATTATTATTGGGTCATGTTTAAAAAAAAAACATTTATGAAGCCCCTCCATGTGCCAAGTGCTTATTTACATTATTTCATTTAATACCCACAACACCATTTTGAGAAGGTACTATTACCGCGTTGGAAATTGAACCTCAGGTTTAAATAATTTGTAGGTGATTACATACACAGTTGAAATACTGGATCTAGGATTAAAGGCCAGATCTATCTGGCTCCAGTGTGCTGTTCTCACAAAGCTAAACTGTGTTTTGTATCCCTACTGGGTCCATTAGGTTTTATTTAGGAATATTCATCAAAACTGAGTACTTCATTTTAGAGAAACTACCTGCCCACTACTTACTTTCTTGTTTTAATTATTAGCTTGACGCCTGCTAAACAGCCAAATTCTGGCAATAACATTATAACTGGTTATTATTAATGTCACCCTTAAAAAGCCACGCTTTCGCTTTCACTATTAGTACCCATCAGGCCTCTGTCTCTGTGTAAGAGAAAGGTCTGGAAACCCAAAGTATAACGATGTTGGACATACACGGACTTTCGTTCCTTGAGTAAATTTAGGACCAAATTTTATCTTTGCTTTATATTTTACATGGAATATAAATTTACCTTTAAATTTAATGTTTCATATTAAAAAAATTTACTTTGAACATTTTGCAAAAAATTTTATTAATATGCTGTCTTCAATATATGCTCCCTCTTGTTCTCTTGATATTGTGTGAAGAAGACAAAGACAAATATTTTACTATTTTAGAAGCTACGTATTTTAGGAGGCCAACAGAAGCTTCTTCTGTGATGGAGTTGGGAAAGGGTTAAATATGTGTTACCAGCTGGTAATAGAAGCTAAAAAAGCACAAGACAGGAGTCACCAGTACTCAACCAAGGGCTGCTTTTCCACGCCTCTCTCATTTGGTCTCTACCTTCTTCTGACTTACCTTCTGTATAAGACAATATGGGATTAAAAGCACCTCTACCCTTGGGAATAAATATGTCCCTCTTTGCCCGGGACAGTCTCTGTTTATGCCTATAGTCCCAGGGTGATTGTTCATATCGCCCCCTTAAATTCTCAAAAGTGTCCTAATTTTGACGATAAATCATAGGGTCACCAATGGATTAGACCCTTCATTAGTATGTAGCTTTATTATTTATTTATGAGTTTTGGAGCCCCTGGGTGCTGCAAATGATTAAAGCGCTCTGTTTGTAACCGAGAGGTTGGGGATTTGAGTCCACCCAGAGGCACCTCAGGAGAAAGCCCGGGTGATCCACTTCTGAAAAACCAGCCACTGAAAACCCTATGGAGCACTGTTCTACTCTGACACACGTGCTATTATTACACAGCAACTGGAAAAAGTGTGGATCTTAGTTACCCACTGCTGCTGTAACAGAAATACCACAAGGGGATGACTTCAACAAAGAGGAACTGATTCTCTCACAGTCTGTTGTTGTTAGGTGCCGTCGAGTCGGTTCCGACTCATAGTGACCCTATGCACGACAGAACGAAACACTGCCCGGTCCTGCGCCGTCCTTACAATCGCTGTTATGCTTGAGCTCATTGCTGCAGCCACTGTGTCAATCCACCTCACTGAGGGTCTTCCTCTTTTCCACTGACCCTGTACTCTGCCAAGCATGATGTCCTGCTCCAGGGACTGATCCCTCCTGACAACATGTCCAAAGTATGTAAGACGCAGTCTCGCCATCCTTGCCTCTAAGGAACATTCTGGCCGCACTTCTTCCAAGACAGATTTGTTTGTCCTTTTGGCAGTCCATGGTATATTCAATATTCTTCGCCAACACCACAATTCAAAGGCGTTAACTCTTCTTCCATCTTCCTTATTCTTTGTCCAGCTTTCACATGCATATGATGTGACTGAAAATACCATGGCTTGAGTCAGGCGCACCTTAGTCTTCAGGGTGACATCTTTGCTCTTCAACACTTTGAAGAGGTCCTTTGCAGCAGATTTACCCAATGCAATGCGTCTTTTGATTTCTTGACTGCTGCTTCCATGGCTGTTGATTGTGGATCCAAGTAAAATGAAATCCTTGACAACTTCAATCTTTTCTCCATTTATCATAATGTTGTTCATGGTCCAGTTGTGAGGATTTTTGTTTTCTTTATGTTGAGGTGCAATCCATACTGAAGGCTGTGGTCTTTGATCTTCCATAGTAAGTGGTTCAAGTCCTGTTCACTTTCAGCAAGCAAGATTGTGTCATCTGCATAACACAGGTTGTTAATGAGTCTTCCTCCAATCCTGATGGCCCGTTCTTCTTCATATAGTCCAGCTTCTCGGATTATTTGTTCAGCATACAGATTAAATAGGTATGGTGAAAGAATACAACCCTGACGCACACCTTTCGTCAGTATCCCCTGTTCTGTCCGAACAACTGCCTCTTGATCTATGTAAAGTTTCCTCATGAGCACAATTAAGTGTTCAGGAATTCCCATTCTTTGCAGCGTTATCCATAGTTTGTTATGATCCACATAGTTGAATGCCTTTGCATAGTCAATAAAACACAGGTAAACATCCTTCTGGTATTCTCTGCTTTCAGCCAGGATCCATCTGACATCAGCAATGATATCCCTGGTTCCACATCCTCTTCTGAAATCGGCCTGAATTTCTGGCAGTTTCCTGTCGATACACTGCTGCAGCCACTTTTGAATGATCTTCAGCAAAATTTTGCTTGCGTGTGATATTAATGATATTGTTCTATAATTTCCACATTCGGTTGGGTCACCTTTCTTGGGAATAGGCATGAACATGGATCTCTTCCAGTCAGTTGGCCAGGAAGCTGTCTTCCATATTTTTTGGCATAGACGAGTGAGCACCTCCAGCACTGCGTCTGTTTGCTGAAACATCTCATTTGATAGTCCATCAATTCCTGGAGCCTTGTTTTTCACCAATGCCTTCAGAGCAGCTTGGACTTCTTCTTTCAGTACCATCGGTTCCTGATCATATGCCACTTCTTGAGATGGTTGAATATCGACTAATTCTTTTTGGTATAATGACTCTGTGTATTCCTTCCATCTTCTTTTGATGCTTCCTGCGTCATTTAATATTTTCCCCATGGAATCCTTCACTATTGCAACTTGAGGCTTGAATTTTTTCTTCAGTTCTTTCAGCTTGAGAAACGCTGAGAGTATTCTTCCCTCTTGGTTTTCCATCTCCAGCTCTTTGCACATGTCATTCTAATACTCTACTTTGTCTTCTCGAGATGCCCTTTGAAATCTTCTGTTCAGTTCTTTTACTTCATCAATTCTTTTTGCTTTAGCTGCTTGACGCTCAAAAGCAAGTTTCAGAGTTTCTTCTGACATGCATCTTGGTCTTTTCTTTCTTTCCTATCTTTTCAGTGACCTCTTGCTTTCTTCATGGATGATGTCCTTGATGTCATTCCACAACTCGTCTGGTCTTTGGTCACTTGTGTTCAATGTGTCAAATCTATTCTTGAGATGGTCTCTAAATTCAGGAGGGGTATACTCAAGGTCATATTTTGGCTCTCGTGGACTTGCTCTGATTTTCTTCAGTTTCAGCTTGAGCTTGCATATGAGCAATTGATGGTCTGTTCCACAGTCGGTCCCTGGCCTTGTTCTGACTGATGATATTGAGCTTTTCCATCATCTCTTTCCACAGATGTAGTCAATTTGATTTCTGTGTGTTCCATATAGTGAGGTCCATGTGTATAGTCGCCATTTATGTTGGTGAAAGAAGGTATTTGCAATGAAGAAGTCGTTGGTCTTGCAAAATTCTATCATTCGATCTCCAGCATTGTTTCTATCACCAAGGCCATATTTTCCAACTACTGATCCTTCTTCTTTGTTTCCAACTTTCACATTCCAATCGCCAGTAATTATCAATGCATCTTGATTGCATGTTCAATCAATTTCAGACCGCGGCAGCTGATAAAAATCTTCTATTTCTTCATCTTTGGCCCTAGTGGTTGGTGCGTAAATTTGAATAATAGTCGTATTTACTGGTCTTCCTTGTAGGTGTATGGATATTATCCTATCACTGACAGTGTTGTACTTCAGGATAGATCTTGAAACATTCTTTTTGACGATAAATGCAATACCCTTCCTCTTTGAGTTGTCATTCTCAGCATAGTAGACTATATGATTGTCTGATCCAAAATGGCCATTACCAGTCCATTTCAGCTCACTAATGCCTAGGATATCAATGTTTATGCATTCCATTTCATTTTTTATGATTTCCAATTTTCCTAGATTCATACTTCGTACTTTACAGGTTCCGATTATTAATGGATGTTTGCAGCTGTTTCTTCTTATTTTGAGTCGTGCCACATCAGCAAATGAAGGTCCTGAAAGCTTTACTCCATCCATGTCATTAAGGTTGACTCTACTTTGAGGAGGCAGCTCTTCCCCAGTCATCTTTTGAGTGCCTTCCAACCTGGGGGCTCATCTTCCAGCACTATATCAGACAATGTTCTGCTGCTATTCATAAGGTTTTCACTGGCTAATGGTTTTCAGAAGTAGACTGCCGGGTCCTTCTTCCTACTCTGTCTTAGTCTTGAAGCTCAGCTGAAACCTATCCTCCATGGGTGACCCTGCTGGTGTCTGAATACCGGTGGCATAGCTTCCAGCATCACAGCAACACACATGTCCCCACAGTATGTGTCTGTCAGTTTGATGGTCCTTGTCGTTAATCCTCCCCCGTTCTAAGAGCTTCTCAGCACAGGGACCCTGGGTCCAAAGGACCTGTACTCCTGGCTCTACTTTCTTGGTGGTATGAGCTCCCCATGTCTCTCTGCTTGCTTCTCTCTTTTACATCTCAAAAAAGACTGTCTTAAAACACAATCTAATCTTGTAGATTGAGTTCTGCCTCATCAACATAACTACAACTAATCCCATCTCATTAACACCATGGAGATAGAATTTACAACACATAGGGAAATCACATCAGATGACAAAATGGTATACAATCACACAGTACTGGGACTCAAGTTGATATTTTTGGGGACATGATTCAATCCATGACAGTATGTCATTTTAGATGAGCTTAATTTTTTTAAAATATAAGTGGAGATACTGTGACCCTTGAAGATCAACGAAAATTTCTTGGCCTAGGCCCAGGAGAAATTTTGAAGTTTGTATTCAGTAACCTTAGTTTCCTCATTTTTGCATCTCTTTTCCATAGTCTTAATATTCTCTTTACCCACAGGTGCCTTTGCGTCTCTCCCACCAAAGCTATCTTTTATAAAGGGATTCAACATGAGTTATCGCAATTTTGAGTCCCTGGCTGGTGCAAACAGTTAAATACTCAACTACTAGCCAGAAGGTTGGTGGTTCGAACCCACCCAGGGGCACCTTGGAAGACAGGCCTGGAGATCTGCTTCTGAAAGGTCATAACCATGGAAAACCTATGGGTATCAGTAAGTGGAGGTAAAATTTTTCAACTGAGAAAGCTTCCCCCAGCGCCATCAGGCCACAATGTGTAGGCGGCTGCCCAGACTTCTTACACACAAGGCTGCCTAGGCCAGATGCTTGCAGGATGGTATACCTTTCCCTAGTGCCACTGCAGAGTGAAGGCTAGAGAGCTGAAGATGGAGACTGTCTTCGGGTAGTATATGACACTTCTGTTTAGGTATTCTGTTTTCTAAGGATGGAGCAACTGATCTCATCTGAAAGCATTCTAGGACATGTCAACATTTAAATTAAAAATGCACTAATAAAGAAGTAATTTAATATGCAATTCATACATTAATTATTAGCAAAGCATTACTGAACTACAAGGTAAAAAGCTATGGGAACCTAACCAGGAACTATCAATGCCAAAGCAAGATTCATAATAAAACAAGACTTTAATAAGTCTTGTATTAAAAGGCTACAAATGAACCGTTTTGTTAACATCTAATAGGTAACTATTAAGCTACTTAATTCACATATATAAATGAGGAACGTGCAGGCAATTAACTTCACAATTGTTAAAGGTCGGGGCTTTTCACCGAGAGTTACTGTCCTACACCTTTAAGTACTGCTGCTGTGCTGGGTCACTGCTAAGCTTCTCCTCAGCAGCTCTGTATTCTCGCAGCAGCTATTATTACGTGCAACAGCAGCTGAAGTGGAAAATAAACAAAGGACAAGCTACAGGCTATCAAACACAAAGTAAAATGAGTTCAAAGAAAGAGAATCTGAGCCAAATTCTCAGTAACTGGCATTTTATTCACAGAGGCACTGGCTGTTATCTGTACGAGAAGATGGGATAATAAGGATATGCTCGTGAACTACAAATGCTTTTCTAGATCTGGATGCGATTCTTAGACATGTGCAACTCAGTGGAGACTAGAGACCAGAGCTCCTGTTAACTGAGCAGAAATACACAGGACACAGCAATACTGATCGTCTCCAGCACCAGCAAATGTTAAATTCATTAGAGAAAGGAAATAAACATTTTTATGGAAGCAAGAAACCGCCTGGAGAAAAAAAAAATGCTTTCTAATAAATCAAAATGAAAGCTACACTGAAACATAGGGGCACGGGAGAAAACCTTTTATGCCTTCTCCTCCAAGTCACATAAACTGTACATCTACAAATTATTGAGGTTTTCACAGATTACTACATGCCATTTTGTAGTCAATTATCAATATGTACTGGAAGGGAGAAAAAGGTGAGCACAAAGGAAAAAACAGAGATTTTTATGTGTAAACAACGGAGTTTCATACTGTGTAGCCTCCATCTTTTAAATGACAGTTTCAGAATACTGAATACACGTAAAAATTACAATAACTGCCAAAGATGGAACTCGACACTAGCTGAAAAAAAAAGTTAAAGGCAGACACAAGTCTGGATACAGGGGGTAATACAGCTGAAACTGAGCCTGCAAATCACTCAATAGGGAACCTTAATTAAAAAAGGAAAAATCAATGATAAGTAAGGCTGGTTCTTCACCTCAAGAGCTCCAACCAAGTGAGACTATTAAAGAAACCACAGTGGTACTGCGTCGGTGCAGCGTGAGATTTTCACAGCGCTGCTTAGGCTGACTACCTGCAAGCTGAAATACCATGTCTTTTGATTAGCAATACTCTAAGATGTGAACATTGGACAATGAGGACATAGCTGAACTATATTACAGATTAAAAATTTTTAGCGTGATATCCAATTTTAGATTCATTCTTTTTATTTATTAGTAAGATAATATCAACTGGTACATTTTCTTCCTATGTCAATTGATAAAACTATAAAATGTGATTCCATGGATAGTTTATTAATAGTATTGCTTTGAAATAGAAGAAAGCCTCAGTAACTACTAACCCTGGGAGTGATTTCCCATGTAGTCTCAGTAGAGAGAAATCTGCTCTAACCTCACACGTGGCTAGTCTAGATTGTTCTCTGACTACCTCTTTCCTTAACCTCCCCCCCTCACCCCTTAGCCCAAATTCTTTAATACAATATGAGGAGTAACAAGAACACATCTTATTTTTCTCCCAAATTACTCCAAGTGTCTTCACTATAAGACATAGCTTCAAGGAATAACACTCTCCCATTAAGACTCAGCTTTTGAGGCTTTTGTGCTATACAGCATCCATAAAGTTAAACACGTTTCTCATGACTTAACTGGACATATTTCATAAATATTTGTCAGAACAATTATTGTCAACTACAATGCAGTTATCCACATTCAATTTGATGACTCAACTGGAAAATTACTTTTTTCCTAATAAAATTCTTCCAAATAACAACAGTGAATCAGTGTTGATTAGGTGTTCAGTGTGTGCTAATTAATTAAAAAAAAAAAAAAATTACCCTGGGTAAATTTAGTTCTTTGCTAATAACTGCAGAAAAAAAATCTGCATACATGACTCCTTGTCTTAAATGAAGAGAAATCTACCACTTGCCTATTTTTCCTGTACTTTTTGTTTGTAATTTATTCCAGGAAAGTGTTCAATAATACAAAATAAACAATAAAACTCAACTACTCTTGGCTGATGCTATAGATAAAAAGATGAGATCTTTGGAGCCTTGTTCTTAGGTCAAGAGTAGAAGAAAAGACAGCAAGATTTTCACTGTTGACCACTAACTGTGAGGGCCTCCGGCTGCTCATCCTCGGGGCAGAGCTGGTTTAGATCATCCACCTAATGGCAAGAAACAGCAATCTATTCATTGCGGGGCAGCTTCTTCCTCCAGAAGGCAGCCAGGGGCTCTACAGGGGGACGTTTCAGGGGGACATTCTCCCAAGGGGTCCAGTGTGCTCTATTTTCTGGTTTTTAAGTGGTGAAGGTTCTTTTTCTCTGAGCCTAATAGAAGCTCAGGGCAAAGAAGAAATGAATAATAACAGCAACATTAGGAGAACCTTGCTGCAAACCTGCCAATAGGAGGCCGCTAAAGTACGGTACCACACTCTGCTTCGGAAATACATAATACAGAGGAGACACCGGGTGTTGAGCTTCTGGCCAAAGGGAGAAGGTGAAAATGTTTGTATGTGGAGATATTTAATAATAAAATGGCTTGGCTACAAAGCAGCTTCTACATATCTATATCTTTGTATAAGCAGACTGCCACTTGTGGGCTGCCTGTGCTGGAAGTCATAATTCAGCAACTTCACTAAAATGCCAACGTGTGTACAGAGAGAGTGTATTAAGCTGGTGAAGCCTCTAGAAGAGAAGACCAAGGCAGGCGTATGGACTATCACAGAGAAACGGGGAAAACTGCTCTGTATACTTCCAGATTACAGATCACTAGCTGTATGACCATAACCAGAATATGGAAGCTTCAGGGATGGAGACTGCAGCTCACTACAAGGAAGAATTTCCTCATAGAAATGTCTAAGAATGAATGGAGTGTCTTAGGAAATAATGGAGGAAGGAACTTTAGCTGGCAGGTCCCACATCCCTTCTATTGCAAGAGACTCTAAAATATCCTTAGCAGATGGTCATCTGCCTTGTGCTGAACTATTACACTTGGAAGTACACTCCGACTTTATGACTTCATTGACAAAATATAGTCTGTGAAAGTAGGCATGTCTAGAACCGAGTGGATGCTAAACACGTTTCTCAGTCAAGCTATGTGGGTGAGAATCACATTTTACATCTCTGCTCTTTTCCATGCACACCTGATAATTTGCAGATAAGAAAAAAATGGTCATAAGGGAAAGTTCCACTGAAGTCACGGATTATCATCTCTTGTAGGCCACAGAATGGCAAAGTTCTTTGGCCCGGAAACTAGAAAACTACCAAAAACCTGGCAGTGTTCTTGGAGAAACCAAAGACTGTATAAGGATGGCAAATTTCTTTTAGCGAGAAAAGGGTTGGACCACTTTATCTGTAAATTTTAGACTTTAAAAAACGTGGTTTGCTGACTATTTTAGAACATGCACTCTCTGCAGGTAAATCACGTGGTCCTAACAGTCAAACGATCTGAATGTCTCCCGCAGGGGACTTACCTGCTTTCCAGTGGTACATTACTGCCAAGGACCCAGCTGTCCTGCAGCTGGACGGACTCGGGTGTGGTTTGCAGCTCGGCGGGCAAAGCAGCCGGCGGGGCCGGACTCTGGTTCCTTCTATTGGTCAGGGAGTTTCTGTTGAGAGAAGTAATGGACGGATGGTGCTGTGCAGAGTGCTGCTTCTGGGAAGGTGGCAGAGGCTGCAGGGTGGACTGGCCTTGGTTGTTTGCAGGTTGCTCTGGAGTAAAAAAAAAAAAAAAGAAGGAAAACTCATTATACATCTGTGAATGTGTACATATACATCAATACACACTACCCATTTCTTGGGGATCCACTATAGATAAATCAGAATTAGAAACTGCACATAAATCCACAGCCTAATAAATTTGCATATTATTCTATTAGCCAGTGTTCAGTGACATTCTCTAAGAGCAAGTTTACCCTTGATACGCAAATTTCTAATTAATATACAACAGATGGCAAAATTGCTTTTGGTTTTAATTTGTTTTAGATTTCTTTTCATCTGGTTTTATTAACACCTACAGAAAACAGCATCTGACAGCTCCCCTAACGTGCCTTTAGATTTCAGCTTTTTTAAACAAACCAACCCTGAAATTAAATGGGTAATTCCAGTAGAACACAAAGGTTTTTGAAATGCATATAATCCCTATAATTATTTAATGGAGTTTTTTTTTTAAGCTTTATTTAACTGCAATAAATTATTACCAGCTAGCTGCTAAACAGCAGTAGAGGACCCTAGTTTAGTGCTTTTCAAATCAGGCGGATCTACATTGTGATCTACAAACAGACACTAAGTATTCTTTAGCAGAAGGTCACTCTGCGAAGCAGATGTTGTTTCATGGATATTTAACAGACTGAATCACGTCTGATTACAACGTCAGAAGACTCATATACTTAATGACCGTTACATCCATTAGAACGCACACAGAACAGATCTCCCAATTTCACAGTCTGCAGTATAACTACATTTTGGAGTAAGTCATAGGTGATCAGAGAGGCCAATGACGCTACGTCAGTGGTGCAAATATTTTGTTCTACACCAAAACCAGAAAGGATCCAGCAACTTCAAAATAAAAACACAATGCTAGGCTGCAACCACCCAACAGTTCCCTAAAGCTAATAAGCCATGAGTTAAAATTCACAAATGAATATAACACCTGAGATCCACTTGTCAATCTCATTACCTTGCTCTGGACATGCTAGAATTAAAAAATATTCTATTTTAGCAAACAGACAGATGACTCCTTAACTTAATGCTAAACTTATCGTGGTTCCGCACGCATAAGATGCCAATTTTTTACCAAATGTAGCTCAAAGTGCAGTGTAATTTTGAAGTGATGCATTAAATCATCCCAGTAACATAAATGCACATATTAAAAGTGAACAGGAAATTCAGGGACTGTCTTTCACCTACCATGTGAACTCCAGCAGTGATTGTTAAGCCAAATAACTTGGTCTAACATGGTAATTCTGGCTGTATGAACTTAATATATGGCGTGTAATAGTTTGAACATATATTATCAAACCTCCTTATAGGGTACAGCAATGAAAATAACTCAGCCCACAGCATACAACATCAGTGATTACTGCATGTTTCTAATAACCTACATCGTATAATTTAACAGCTAATAATTCCTCACTCATAAAATGAGGGGCAGAGATAATACCTAAATACATGAAAACAGAGCTGTTTCCCTGAACATCTTCTGTTCTTGAAGACCTCTTACAAGAAGCTGCAGAAATCCTGCTTGGTTCATTGCTTTGGTGTTCATGAAAAATTATGAGCGCCTCATCTCAGTTAAGGAAGCCCTGGTGGCATAACGGTTAAGTGCTACGGCTGCTAACCAAGAGTTCAGCAGTTCAAATCCGCCAGGCGCTCCTTGGAAACTGTGTGGGGCAGTTCTTCTCTGTCCTATAGGGTCGCTATGAGTTGGAATCGACTCGATGGCAGTGGGTTTTTTTTTTTTTTTGGTTTAATCTCAGTTAAACTGAAATTAGCCTTTGAGGGGATGACGGGGTTAAAACAGCATACAGAGTTCTAATTGTATTAGAGGAAAGAAACCAACATTTTAAAGTTCATAATGACCTATTACTCAGGTCTGTCTTCTCCAGCACGAGCGCGCGTTTGGAATCTCCACGGCAGGCTTTAAGGCGCACTGCAGCAAGCTGCCTACAGGACGACATAACCAGCCCTTACCATGAGGTCGAGGCTTGGCTGGTGTCAAGGGAGTGGAAACAAAGAAAGAAAAGGGAGAACATTTTAAAGGGAAAGGTGACAAGATCATGTCGACAAAGAAGTAGAGACGGATCAGGTGATTCCATGTTCCCAAGCCTGGCTTCATGGCGGAACGCTATTTTATTGCACGTATGTTATTAGCTATTTGATATTATGCCATAGGGAGAAAAATTGTGTACGAGAAGTCAGAGTGCCGAATTTAAGTCCTAGCTCTCGGGCATCATGACAGCGAGCCTCAGTTTTCCCATCTGTGACGTGGGAAATAATAGTGCTCCATCTGAGACTCAGTGCCGTTCTAAGGATTCAATGAAATCTACTTATTCACTCACTTATTCATACACTTTGTCATTCATGGAACATTTATCAAGTCTCTACGTTCCAGGGCCACAACCCATCTGCTAGTTTGTCATACTACGGTAGTTTGCCTGTTGTTATGATGCTGGAAGCTACGCCACCGGGATTTCGAATACCAGCAGGGTCACCCATGGTAGACAGGTTTCAGTGGAGCTTCAGACTAAGACTAAGAAGAACAGCCTGGAGATCTACATCTGAAATAAAAAAGCCAGTGAAAACCCTACGGATCACAACAGAAAACTGTCTGATATAATGCGGGAAGGGGAGCCCCCTAGATGGCAAGGCACTCGGAATACACAGGGGCTTCAACAACGGGCTTCAGCATACCAACAATCATGAAGCTGGTACAGGACCCGACAACCGGGCAACATTTTGTTCTGTTGTACATGGGGTCACCATAAACTGGAGCCAACCTGACAGCAACAAACAACAACAACATGTTTCAGGGATGTGCTAATAACAGCTGGAAGCACCGTGTAAACAGTAAACGGTAAAGTATTATGGACGTTAGAATTGTTACTTAAAATGAAATATTTTAGGATACATTATCATCACACATTTCAATGTTTCATATTTAGGATTCTTATTCTTAAAACAAATCAAAACATAATTAATAGAAAAAAACTTCTATTTTTGGTTTAAATAATGCTGCTGTGGCCTTCCCTAGGTTCACTCATTCATTTAGTAAGTATTTACTGAGAAGAAAGAGTGTATAAGACCCCCCGCACGAATCCGTGCTCTTTCCCGTGGTCTTCCCCGGCTAGCTCAGCACCGTGTGTTCTGTCTGCTGAGACCGTTTCTGATTCGACTACAAACCAGGGGACGTTTGGTGTGGGCAGAAGAGGCCTACGGATGAAATCAATCCAGATGACCAAAGTGAGGTTTAATCCAAACTTTGATGGGACAGGACAAATGCAGGCTGAGTATGTGCGGTGGGGAGGGTGGCCAGAAATGTAAATTCTGCAGCAGGCCACAAACAGAAACAAAATCCAAGGCTTCAGTTAGGGGTCAATGCCAGTGCTAGAGATTTGGGCTTGCAAGACATTAAGAACTAGTTGGAGCGTGTATTTATCTGTAACAACTTATTCAAGACAGACTATAAAGCATAATGTCGCAAAATAAAATTAAACACAGACAGAAGAGAAGGCCAAACAAAAGAAAAGTGAAAGTGGAAAAGACAAGAGAAAGCCAGATTTAAAGCTAGTTGGATAAAATTCCTGCTGTAGAGTCCTATACATTTTTAAAGGCGGGATACAAGTCTCGCTATAAACTTTCTGGCTGCCAACACAAAGAATACATGGTCAGTTACACGATTTGGAGTGTTTTTAAGGCTAAAAAGTTTTGCTTAAGAAAAGCGTAACAACTACTGGCACTGAGAATAGAGACAAAATACTCCGGGGCAAATTCTCACATGAAGAACAACTGGATATCCAGGGAAATGGTTGTGACCAAAAATCAAGGTGGACACAAGAAAACAGAAAGCAGGGTCTTGACCTGGAGAATACAGGTGGGCAGATCCACGCAGGAAAACCAGGATAGCAACTGCAGCTTTTCGCTACATTGCTACAAGGCTTCACAGAGGTCTGAGAATGTTTTAGATACAATGACTTTGGGTTCTAGGTGGGACAATCAGACCTCAGAGCCTTAATGTTCCTGAATCTTAGATCTCAACATGTCCTTTTACTCCTGGGAAACTCCAAATGGCTTCCTAGAGCCTATAAAACATAAATGAATTTTAAAGGTGAGCACTGTATTTCTTCAAAGACAAACTTCCAAAATTTTTTCCAGCCTTTTCCCCCGTGAATCCTCTTCACATACTGTGTTCTAGTCAAACGTGCCATGCCCACTCTCCGCCCCACACCTTTCCACTTTACACCCGGTTGCTTCTACATGGAAAGATCTTTTCCTTCACCTTTCTATACCCAAATCGGACTTACTTCCAACTTTAGGAAAGCTGGCATTTTTTCTGTTTTCTTCAGGTTGACGTAATGTATCTCCTATGTCTTCTTACAGAATTTTATCTGTTCCTTCTTTCTGGCTCTTTTCATTCCCCCCTCTGTATTACTGTTAATTTTGTAGGTTTCATGTCCTCTGTTAGGCTCTCTATGGGCAGGATTCACATCTAATCCACTTTTGAACACCTCAGAAGCATACTATATATTGTTGCTGTTGGGCGCTGTCGAGTCACTTCCAACTCACAGCGACCCCATGTGACAAAAACAGGACTGCCCCATAGGGTTTCCTGGGCTGCCATCTTTATGGAAGGAGCCCTCGGGGCGTAGTGGTTACGTACTCAGCTTGTAAAGACTACAGCCTTGGAAACCCTAAGGGTCAATTCTACTCTGCCCTACAGGGTCACTAGGAGTAGGAATCGACTCGACAACAATGAGTTTGGATATTTTAAAATCTTTTTGGAAGCAGATTGCCAGGTCTTTCTCCCATAGAGGCACTGGGTGGGTTTGAACCGCCAACCTTTCAGTTAGCAGATGAGCACTTAACCACTGCATCACCAGGGCCCCTTACTCACTCAATAATTACTTGTTGAAGGAATAACTATGAAGAGAGTACTGAAGTGGTAAAAACTGGAGCCTGTCCATATTGCCTTTATTTGTACGGTAGTTTGCAGCATGTCTCATTACTCCAACTTAGTTCTTAGCTCCTAAAGAGCAAACACTTAAATTTCTTTGGATTTCTCAGTACCCTCACTAAGCCTTGTACTTTAAAGACTCCTAAAAAATGTGCTGACCGATGCATGATATTTTATACAAAAACAGCACCTCAAGGGCCGATCTCGCCCAGTCAGGGTACCATGTAACTCACCCTAGAGACTGGTTTTTAGCACTATTTCTCTGAAACCCTGGCAAACATTCTGATTTTTAAAGTCTACCTTTTAAGATGCGCAAAGAATAGGAAGGTTATATAAGATATAAACATATATGATAGAATATATAAAACATATATTACAGCTTACCAAACCCAGTATGTTTTCTTTGTATTTTAAAACTTATGATAGAAAATCACGCTATGAGTCGGAACCGACTCAACGGCACTGGGTTTTTGGGTATGATAGAAAATGCTCCAAATTAGATGCTTTGGAAAATGTGTATGTTATTTTTCCCAAATTCTCTTCCTTAATTTTTTTTCTTTTTTAACTGTTTTTTTTTTTTTTTGGATTGTGCTTTAAGTGAAAGTTTACAAGTCAAGTCAGTTTCTCATACAAAAACTTATACACACATTGTTACATGACCCTAGCTGCTCTCCCTATGATGTGACAGCACGCTCCTCCTCTCCACTCTGTTTTCCTCATGTCCATTCAACCAGCTCCTGCCCCCTCTGCCTTCTGATCTTGCCTCTGGACAGGAGCTGCCCACTTAGTCTCATGTGTCTACTCCTCACCAGTATCATTTTATGTCTTATAGTCCAGTCTAATCTTTGTCTGAAAAGTTGGCTTCAAGAATGGTTTTAGTTTTGGGCTAACAGAGAGTCCGGGGGCCCTGTCCTCTGGGGTCCCTCCAGTCTCACTCAGACCATTAAGTCTGGCGTTTTTACTAGAATTTGAGGTCTGCATTCCACTTTTCTCCTGCTCCATCAGAGATTCTCTGTTGTGTTCCCTGCCAGGCACCATCTGGCTCCTCTGGTCTCAGGCCTATGGAATCTCTGGTTTATGTGGACCTTTCTAGTTCTTGGGCTCATATTTTCCTTGTGTTTTTGATGTTCTTCATTCTTCTTTGCTCCAGGTGGGTTGAGACCAAATGATACATCTTAGATGGCTACTTGCTAACTTTTAAGACCCCAGAGGCCACTCACAGAAGTGGGACAAAGAACATTTTCTTAATAAACTTTGTTATGCCAACTGACCCAGATGTCCTCTGAAACCATGGTCACCAGACCCCTGGCCCTACTACTCTGTCCCTCCAAGTATCCAGCTGTATTCAGGAAACTTCTTAGCTTTTGGTTTAGTCCAGTTGTGCTGACTTCCCTCATTTTGTGTGCTGTCCTTCCCTTCACCTAAAATAATTCTTGTCTACTATCTAGTTAGGGAATACCCCCTCCCTTCCTCCCCACCCTTGTAACCATCAAAGACTGTTTCTTCTGTGTTTAAACCTTTTCTTGAGTTCTTACAATAGGGGTCTCATAAAATATTTGTCCTTTTGTGACTGACTAATCTCACTTAGCATAATGCCTTCCAGATTCATCCATGTTATGAGATGTTTCACAGATCCATCGTTGTTATTGTTGCATAGTATTCCATTGTGCAAATATACCATAATTTATTTATCCATTCATCCGTTGATGGGCACCTAGGTTGTTTCCATCTTTTTGCTATTGTGAACAGTGGTGCAATAAACATGGGTGTGCATATATCTATTCATGTGAGGGCTCTTATTTCTCTAGGATATATTCCAAGGAGTGGGATTGCTGGATTTTATGATAATTCTATTTCTAGCTTTTTAAGGAAGCATCCTTAGTTTTTTTTTTTAATATAATTCTCACTAAAAATTATGTATTTTATCCAACCAGTGCCTTTACTAAATTTAGTCTTTCATTTCTGCCTTTCTTTTTCAAGTTCCTACTTCTCATATGGAAACCCTGGTGGCATAGTGGTTAAGTTCTACAGATGCTAACCAAAAGGTCAGCCGTTCAAATCCACTAGGCACTCCTTGGAAACTCTGTGGGGCAGTTCAACTCTGTCTTATAGGGTTGCTATGAGTTTTTTTTTTTTTTTATGAGTTAGAATTGACTCGACGGCAACAGGTTTTTTTTTTTTTTTTTTTTACTGCTTATACAACTTGTATGAAAGTCTAACAGTTGTGTGTTTTTATTTGATAAAGTGAATAAAAATCATAGCATAGACTTCTAAAAACTCACAGTGTATGAGTAACAGAGATTAGACAGAAAAGACTTTGGTTATTTTGTTCAGCCCTTTGACACCAGAGTCCAACAGTGCCACTCAAGGCCGTCCGTCCCCGTGTTAAGCCTATTGTTGATGTTATTAACTGTTGTCAGATCAGCCCAACTCGTGGTGGCCCCATGTACAATGAAACGAAATGCTACCCGGTCCTGTACCATCCCCACAATCAGTTGCCGATGGGGTCGTTGTGATCCACAGGGTTTTCACTGGCTGATTTCCAGAGGCTGGCTGCCAGGCCATTCTTCCTAGTCTGCCTTAGTCTGGAAGCTGCACTGACTCCTGCTGAGCATCATAACAGCATGTAAACCGCTACTGACAGACAGACAGTGGCTGACAGACAGGCGGCGGCGGACAGTCGGCGGCTGGCAGACAGGCGGCGGCGGACAGACAGGCGGCGGCGGACAGACAGGCAGCGGTGGACAGACAGGTGGTGCTGCCCATGACGTGCACTGGCTGGGAATCAAACCTGGGCCTCTCGAATGGAAGGAGAGAATTCTACCACTGAACCACCAATGTGGCCTATTAAACCTATCGGCATAAATTCATAACTTGGGTCATAGTATACAGTGGATAAGGTGTGTTGACTACTTGCCCATGAATATGCCAGGAGCCACAGAAGCTACCCGATAATGGGGTAGATTCCAGTTTACACAACTTACAGGTCTCCAATTTCAGCCAAATGTGAGGCATATGAACTGAGCTCTGTGGAATGCTGAAGTAAGCTTAACTCTCTGCAAGGGGAAGAAGAGACGGTTTTGGCAAGTCTTCCTAGACAGCCTCTCTGCTGCCATGATCAGTGTGGGGAAAGGTGCCACAGAGACAAACGACAACAAACATAGGATGCCTTTCACCTTTGTCTTGAATAAGTTACTTAATCTCTCTCAAGTGCATTTACTTTATAGGGATTATTTAAAGGTGGAAAAGATACAGTGCCCAACATACAGTGAGTGCTGGGTAGAACGGTCACTGTTAGCAATGGGTCACTGTTAGGCAGGACATCACAAGGAAGAGCACAGCACCTGAAGAGCCGTGCCAGCAGCTGATACCGTCATCACAGAAGTAACAACACGCCACCGATACACCTGAAGAGGAGAAGTTGTTGCTTAAGAAAACTGGAATCAGAAATGTCATAGAGATCACAATCAATCACTCCCAGCTGCCACAGGAGGAGGAGCTCGATCTCAGAGTCAGGAAGTTGGGCTGAGTCTCTCCTCCCCATCTAGTATGGCCACACAGTCCCTGGGCAGCACGAATGTTTAAGTGCTTAACTACTAGTTCCGACAGGTGCCTCAGAAGGCAGGCCTGGTGATCTGCTTCCGGAAGGTCACAGCCTTGAAACCCTACTGAGCAGTTCTACTCTACACACACGGGGTTGCTCTGAGTCGGAACTGACTCAACAGCAACTAATGACAGTAAGACCCCAAAATGCTGTCAAAGAAAAAAATAAAGGAACACATGATTTTTTAACATATCTGGGCTTATTTGCTGGTTTGACTTCTTTTTTCTTGTTTAATTAAAAGCCACTACCAGCAGCTTCTAGGCTGCCATGTGCACTTCAGCTCTAGCTGCTTTATGTTTGCAGCCCAGGGCCGTGCTCTTCAGGAAGCAGAGTGGAAATGGACTGTCAAATAGAAACCTGGGAGAGGAAATAAAGCCCGCTGGGAGATAAAACATCTCTGTGTGAGTGTATGTCTGCATTTGTATGTGTGTGCCTCTGCTCTTGTAGGGGGACCGAAAGGTGCACATGAGGTGAAGCTGAGGAGGAGAACCGGGCTAGCATCTGCTCTGCGGGGTGTGCACAGCTGGGAAGGTGTCCCCACAGCTAACCCACTGCTGCGTCCCCCCCACTTCCTTTACTGTCCGTCCGCTGCCTTCCCTGGATCTCAGCTGTGGGCTGGCTGGGCACATACTACGGTAAGGAGGATAGCATATTTCATTGTTTAGAAATATCCCCAGAGAAGAAGTACCCCAATTTGGAAGAGAGATAGAAGCTAAGGGCTGAGAGCTGTGCGGATTCGAAATAACTGTCTGCAGTTTGGGTAAATTCGGCTCCCAAAAGACAAGCAGGGGATGGGGGGAGGAAGGAGAGAGAGAGAACAAACAGAAAGATGTTTAAATTAAAAAAACTGCTAGAACTCTGGGAAGCATTGTTAACATGCAAAATACCTATGAGGAGGCCTTCATGGGCATGTGGCTTTACTCTTAGGTACTGATGACATCAAGCCTTGGCCTCTAGGAGCTTACAGGATGGTCCACAGACAAACGTGTGGAAGGAGCCATGCCCATTTACTGGTGACCAGCAAAAGTGGGCTTAAAGCCTCTGCTTCTGTAATCCTAACATTCACTTTTAGGCTATATCTCTGCCTTCTCCTACCATCTCAAAAAAAACTTAGGTTTTCTTCCAAACTGACCTCTTTCTTAAAACAGTTCATCAAAACAAAACATATAGGGCAGCTCCTGTCTGGAGGGGAGATGAGAAGGCAGAGGTGGACAGAAGCCGGCTGAATGGACACGGGGAACACAGGGTGGACAGAAGAAGTGTGCTGTCTCATTGGGGGAGAGCAGCTAGGAGTACATAGCAAGGTGTGTATAACTTTTTGTACGAGAGACTGACTTGATTTGCAAACTTTCACTTAAAGCACAGTATTATATAAAACTTTTTGCTGTTGTATATTTTATTACTACATTAGTTTTAATTATAGCATCCAGAGCTTCAGAGTGGATGTTTCAAATACACAAGGATCAAATCATAGTTAGATTTCAATTCTGAATATCTACAATCTAACTCATGGATTGAGCTTAATGTTTTGATGTGTTATTGACTAACTCTATGGCCTTGGTGTAACTGATCTCCCCGGATTCTGTCACAGTAAATTTGGGTAACAACACCTGCCTCATCTGGCTACGTTGCAGAAGCTATTTGAAAAATTGTATTATAAATTCAAAGTTATTTTTATGATGCTGAAAATAGTAAATTATGTATAAAGATGTCTCCTTTGTCAGAAAATCTCATATACACTGCGCTTAGTAGTCATTAGTACCTTATGAAGTATGGAAATGTTAAGTGGCAAGAAAATCTGAGTTGAGGAAATACGTGTTTAGAGTCATACCACAAACCCTGTAAAGCTCATATTAGAGCAGACGTATTTAGATATTCAGGGTGCTTCCTTCTCCATCTTTTCCAGCCTGCCTTCAAAAGCTACACTAATAAGATAACACCTAAAACAGTATCATGAAAATCAAGACAGCACATTCACATAAACCTGTTCCCCTGGTTTATTATTTTATTTAGAGATTTACACACGAGCCAAGCGTATGAAAGTGAACTGTTCACTAAACACCCCTGTAAGCCCTTGGTCAAAATACAGCACTGTGTAAAAGTTTCACCAGAACGTCACTAAAACATTTCAGAGAGTTGCATGCAAATTAAATAAAAAAAAGATAAGTGTGCTTTACAAACCATAAAAGGCTATACGAATAAAAAGTGTTGTTATTATCACCCTCATCATTAGCCAACTGGTTGTAAGCCTATTTATAGAAAGACATTCAGAGTATGAAAAACCTTAGAGATAAATGGGAAGATATAAAAGAAAGACTTGTACTGACAAGAGGATATTAAGTGAGCTGAGATGAACTGATTTACAGTACTTACTGAGTTAGTGAGAATTTGGGTTAGTTTCTTGAGGGTCACTCTGACATGAGGATTGTAAGAAATAATGAAAGTATGAGTCTTTAAATCTCTGCACTCTCTTTTTCCTTTGAGGATCTGCCGTACTTTCTATTTCAAACAACGTGGCAATTCAGATTAGCTGCCAACTCCTCTGCTAAAAAACACCAGAATTTCTGGGTAAAACGTAAATAATACATTCTTGATTAATTCAGTTAGCATACCTATGTAGTGTCTACTATTTGCCAGGTTCTGCTCCAGGCACTGAGGAGATAGCAGTGAACAAAACAGCCAACAATCTCAGCCCACCAACAGAACTTCTATTTTAGGATAACAGAACTAGACTGGAAAGAATTGATGCGCTATAGGCAGAGGGGAGAGAAGGGTATGGAGAGCATGCGAGCTGAGACTCGCTTCTGAGGAGGTGTGCCAGTTCCTGTGGCTTCCTTAACGCACGCAAAGAGACAGAGACAATACCTCAATAGTTACCGAGACACCCAATTAAGGCCTGGACCCTTGAAGAGCTGTATCCACAGGCCAAGAGTAAACTTTAAAAATCTTCTTGTTGTATAGAGAACAATAAGGAATCTTGCTCGACTGTCATAAGCTCTGAATGGAGAACAACACATCTCTTGAAATTTTAACCACTGGCCTGGGCTTCACATGGGTTGGAGTTCGAGGTTGAAACTCAAGTCAAACAGAATTTCACAGATAAAACCCTGCTTAAAATCAGTTACAGTTGAAAAAATCACAAATTTAAGAGGAAACAGTTTACCTTGTTCTTGAGCAAAAGTCTCCAGACAAAGCAAACAGCAGGATTTATCCCCCCAAAAAACTTCAGATAGCAGAACTATCAGATATAAGTATGGTTGGAATCATTAAGGACTTATAAGAAAAAAAATAAGTAATAAGAAAGAAATAAAAGGTAGTTTTGAAAAGAAAAAAAGAATGTAAAAAAAAGCAGCCATTGATATTAAAAACTTATTGGGTGGCTTAACCAGTACTTTAAAAACAATAGTAGAGAGTACCAGTGAAATGGAAAAAAAAGATCTGGGAAAATCACTCGGCAGGTATCAGTAAGATAAAAATCACATAAGTATAAAAGGAGGAGCCACGGTGGTGCTAACTGCAAGGTAGGTGGTTCAAACCACCTGCTGTTCTGTGGGAGAAAGATGCGGCAGTCTGCTTCTGTAAAGACCACACCATTGGGAAGCCTACGGGGCAGTTCTACTCTGTCCTACAGGGTGGCTATAAGTCGGGATCTACTCGACAGCAACTTTTTTTTTAAGTGTGAAAGAGTAGTTTAGACTCAAAAAAGAACAAGAAGGTTCAACATATATCCTGAGGAGTTCCAGAAGTAAAAGTAGAGCTTTCTTTAGAACTGTTTAAACATCTTTCTCCAAAGTTCCTAATACCATGCTTCTAGCTGTCAAATGATACATCACAGCTTATTTATCTCTTACTAAGTTTGTATGAATTGTCTCAGCTGTTCTCTTTTCGTAATTGGGTAACAGCTTTTTTGGTCATGTTTTATTTAAAAGGTAACTTCGCTCCTAGAGGTCACCTTTCAGCCAAATAACAGATGGATTATAAAATAAACAATATCGCCCATGAATACTGTGTCCCTTAAACACTCAACTATGTGAGACCAGTCAACATTACCCAAAAGCAAAGATGAGAAGGCAAGGAGGGGAAGGGAGGCTAGATCAATGGAAACAGAACAAACAGAATGGAAATAATGAGAATGCTGACACACTGCAAATACTGTAACCAATGTCACAGAACACTCTATATAAAAATTGTTAAATGGGGAGGTGGAGCCAAGGTGGCAGAATAGACAGATGCTTCTGGCGAGCCCTCTTTACAACACAGGCCCCCCAAAAACAAGTGAAACGAGTATATCTGTGACAAGCTGGGAGCCCTGAGCTTCAAAGGCAAGCTCAGAAAACGAACTGAGGGGCAAGGGGAGGAAGAGACGCTTCAGAAGTAGAGAGGAGTTACCGGACCTGAATCGTGGGGAGCCCTCAGGCACCATTCCCAGAGCCCATGGCGACGGGCTGGTACTAGAGTTAGGCCGCAGTTTCCTCAGGGAGAAGCCACCAGCCACAAGGCCTACTCACACCTCCCGAACCTGAGAAGAATGGTGCTCTCAGCAAAAGCTAAGTACTTGCGTATATTTGACCGCACCCCCCCCCCCAAGCCAGCTTCAGCAGCTGAATTCCCTGGGCCTGAGGTAGGACCTGTTGAGCACCTAGAGCCATCCTCCCAGCCTTGGGGAAGGAAAAAAATTGCAACTGGGGGAAAAGATAATTTGTTAGCTCCACTAACTGGGGGAGCTCAGGAAAGAAGCGGCTCCTGTCCAGGCATAAACCATCTGTGGACTTTGAGGACTTTCCCTTCTGCATGGACATGTGTGAGCCTATTTCGGGAGAACAGGCCCTTGTTGGCACACTCCAACCATTTCAGCTGTGTGGTGGAGATGTGGGTGTTTGATGTTTGACATTGCTTTGCCTATTAAACAAGGTCCCCACCTACCCACATCAGGGACCCAAGGACTGGTAGCTCCACTCAGGTCACCCAGTCACCCGCGACAGGGGTCCAAAGATAACTGGTACCTCCCAGTCCTTAAAACCAAAAATTCTGAGTGCCCATGGTCCACCTGCAGAACCCACCCACCTGTACGCTCTAGGGAACAGGGATGCATTTTCCTCAGAGCACTCGGGGGTCAGTTCTCAGCCCCCTGCCTTGTCCAGAGCGTGACCCCCTGCTGCAATCAGATGCCGGTATATAAGCCAATCACCCCTGCCCCTCTAAGGCTGTAGGACAGAGCCTGTACCACACACTTGATGATCAGCTACCTGGAAACCTGAGCTGAATTCATACAAGAAAACTGAATGGACTCCTAGACTGATATACCTATAACAGCTCTAGCCAGCTGGGGACAGGACACCAGAGCTCCAAAGGTGAAAATAATCGAGCTAGCTCACTCAAGCAACCCATAGGGGTATACCAAAACAAAACAAAGCCAGAAGCTATGACACAGTAAGCAAGCATAAACTAATGCAATAACTTATAGATGGCTCGGAGACAACAGTCAATATCAAGTCACATAAAGAAACAGACCATAATCACCTCAACAGGCTCTCAAAACAAAGAATCCAGGGATCTTCTAGATGAAAGTGCATTCCTGGAATTACCAGATGCAGAACACAAAAGTTTTATATACAGAACCCTTCAAGACATCAGGAAGGAAATGAGGCAATACGCAGAACAAGCCAAAGAATACACAGATAAAACAACTGAAGAAATTAGAAAGATTATTCAGGAACATAATGAAAAGTTTAATAAGCTGGAAAAATCCATAGACAGACAGTAATCAGAAATTCAGAAGATTAACAATAGAATTAGACAACTCAACAGAAAAGTCAAAGGAGCAGAATTGAGCAAGGAGAAGCTACAATTTCTGAACTCGAAGATAAATCAGATGGCATTGATATATTTGAAAAAATCAGATAAAAGAATTAAAAAAAATAAAGAAAGCTTAAGAATCACGTGGGACTCTATCAAGAGAAATAACCTACAAGTGATTGGAGTACCAGAACAGGGAGGGATAACAGAAAATACAGAGAGAATTGTTGAAGATTTGTTGGCAGAAAACTTCCCTGATACTGTGAAAGATGAGAGGATATTTATCCAAGATGCTCTTCGAACTCCACATAAGGTAGATGTTAAAGTCACCAAGACATATTATAATCAAACTTGCCAAAACCAAAGTTAAAGAGAAAATTATAAGAGCAGCGAGGGATAAATGAAAAGTCACCTACAAAGGAGAATCAATAAAAATAAGCTCGAACTACTCAGCAGAGACCACGCAGGCAAGAAGGCAATGGGATGACATATTTAAAAAATTGAAGGAAAAAAATATCCTGCCAAGAATCATATATCAAGCAAAACTGTCTCTTAAATATGAAGGTGAAATTAAGACATTTCCAAATAAACACAAGTTGAGGGAATTGTAAAAACCAAACCAAAACTACAAGAAATACTAAAGGGAGTTCTTTGGTTAGAAAATCAATAATATTAGGTATCGACCCAAGACTAGAACACTGGAGAGAGCAACCAGAAGTCAACCCAGACACGGAAATAAAAAAAAAAAAAAAGCAAGATGACTAAAAAAAAAAAAAGCTCAAAACAGGGTAACAGCGATGTTATTATATAAAAGAAGACAACATTAAAATAATAAAAAGGGACTAAGAAAAGTAATCATAACACCTTCCATATGGAGAGGAAGATACAGCGATACAAAGAAATAAAAGTTAGTTGTAAATTTAGAAAAATAGGGGTAAATAATAAGGTAACCACAAAGAAGACAAACTATTCTACTCATCAAAATAAAATACAAGGGAAAAATACAGGCTCAGCGGAAACAAAATCAACAACAACAAATACGAGGAATGGGCAATATATAAAGAAAATCTACTCAGCAGATAAAATCAGGTGGGAAAAAGAAACTATCAACAACACACAAAAAAGACATCAAAATGATAGGAATAAATTCATACCTATTCATAATTACTCTGAGTGTAAACGCACAAATAAAGAGACAGAGAGTGGTAGAATGGATTAAAAAACACGATCTGTCTATATGGTGCCTACAAGAGACACGCCTTAGACTTAGAGACACAAACAAACTAAAACTCAAAGGATGGAAAAAAATATATCCAGCAAACAACAATCAAAAAAGAGCAGGAGTGGTGATATAAATTTCGGACAAAGTAGACTTTAAAGTTCAATCCATCACAAAGGATAACGAAGGACACTATGTAATGATTAAAGGGATAATACACCGAGAAGATATAACCATATTAAATATTTATGCACCCAATGACAGGGCTGTAGGATATATAAAACAAACTCTATCAGCATTGAAAAGCGAAATAGACAGCTTCACAATAATAGTAGGAGACTTCAACACACCACTTCTGGTGAAGGACAGAACATCCAGAAGGAAGCTTAATAAAGACACGGAAGATCTAAACGCTGCAATCAACCAACTTGGCCTCATGGACATATACAGAACACTCCACCCAACAGCAACCAGGTATACTTTCTTTTCTAGTGCACATGGAACATTGTCTAGGATAGACCACCTATTAGGACATAAAGCAAGCCTTAGCAGAATCCAAAACATTGAAATATTATAAAGCATCCTCTCTGACCATAAGGCCATAAAAGTGGAAATCAATAACAGGAAAAGCAGGGAAAAGAAATCAAACACTTGGAAACTGAACAATACCCTGCTCAAAAACGACTGGCTTATAGAAGACATAAAATATAGAAGACATTATGGATGGAATAAAGAAATTCAGAGAATCCAATGAGAATGAAAACGCTTCCGATGAGAACCTTTGGTCCACAGCAAAAGCGGTGCTCAGAGGCCAATTAATATCAATAAATGCACACATCTAAAAAGAAGAAAGGGCCCAAATCAAAGAATTATCCCTATTACTTGAACAAATAGAAAGAGAGCAACAAAAGAAACCCACAGGCACCAGAAGAAAACAAAAAATAAAAATTAGAGCTGAACTAAATGAAATAGAAAACAGAAAAACAACTGAAAGAATTAATAAGACCAAAAGCTCATTTTTTGAGAAAATCAACAAAATTTATGAACCACTGGCCAAACTGACAAAAGAAAAACAGGAAAGGAAGCAAACAACCCAAATAAGAAATGAGATGGGCGATATTACAACAGACCCAACTGGAATTAAAAGAATCATATCAGATTACTATGAAAAACTGTACTCTAACAAATTTGAAAACCTAAAAGAAATGGATGAATTCCTAGAAACATACTACCTACCTAAACTAACACAAACAGAGGTAGAACAACTAAATAGACCTGTAACAAAAGAAGAGATTGAGAAGGTAATCAAAAAACTACCAACAAAAAAAGCCCTGGTCTGGACGGCTTCACTGCAGACTTCTACCAAACTTTCAGAGAAGAGTTAACACCACTACTACTAAAGGTATTTCAGAGCATAGAAAAGGATGGAATACTACCAAACTCATTCTATGAAGCCACCATATCTCTGATACCAAAAGCAGGTAAAGACACCACAAGAAAAGAAAATTATAGACATATATCCATCATGAACATAGATGCAAAAATCGTCAACAAAATTCTAGCCAATAGAATTCAACAACATATCAAAAAAAGGATTCACCATGACCAAGTGGGATTCATACCAGGTATGCAGGGATGGTTCAACATTAGAAAAACAATTAATGGAATCCACCACAGAAATAAAACAAAAGACAAGAATCACATGATTTTATCAATTGATGCAGAAAAGGCATTTGACAAAGTTCAACACCCATTCATGATAAAAAACTCTCAGCAAAATAGGAATAGAAGGAAGATTCCTCCATGTAATAAAGCATTTATACAAAGCCAACAGCCAACATCACCCTAAATGGAGAGAGCCTGAAAGCTTTCCCATTGAGACTGGGAACCAGACAAGGATGCCCTTTACCACAGCTCTTATTCAACATTGTGTTGGAGGTCCTAGCCAGAGCAATTAGGCTAGATAAAGAAATAAAGGGCATCCAGATTGGCAAGGAAGAAGTAAAAGTACCTCTATTTGCAGATGACATGATCTTATACACAGGAAACCCTAAGGAATCCTCCAGAAAACTACTGAAACTAATAGAAGAGTTCAGCAGAGTATCGGAATACAAGATAAACATACAAAAATCAGTTGGATTCCTCTACACCAACAAAAAGAACATTGAAGAGGAAATCACGAAATCAATGCCATTTACAGTAGCCCCCAAGAAGATAAAATACTTAGGAATAAATCTTACCAGAGATGTAAAAGACTTATATAAAGAAAAATACAGTATACTTCTGCAAGAAACCAAAAGAGACTTACGTAAGTGGAACAGCATACCTTGCTCATGGATAGGAAGACTTAACATTATAAAAATGTCTATTCTACCAAAAGCGATCTACACATTTAATGCAATTCTGATCCAAATCCCAACGACATTCTTTAATGAGATGGAGAAACAAATCATCAACTTCACATGGAAGGGAAAGAGGCCCCGGAAAAATAAGGCATTACTGAAAAAGAAGAACAAAGTGGGAGGCCTCACTCTACCTGATTTTAGAACCTATTATGCCACCACAGAAGTCAAAACAGCCTGGTACTGGTACAACAACAGATACATAGACCAATGGAATAGAATTGAGAATCCAGACATAAATCCATCCACATATGAGCAGCTGATATTTGACAAGGGCCCCTGAATATTTAAATGGGGAAAAGACAGTCTTTTTAAGAAATAGTGCTGGCATAACTGGATATCTATCTGCAAAAAAGTGAAACAAGACCCATACCTCACTCCATGCACAAAAACCAACTCAAAATGGATCAAAGACCTAAATATAAAATCTAAAACGATAAAGATCATGGAAGAAAAAATAGGGACAACGTCAGAAGCCCTAATACATGGCATAAACAGTACACAAAACATTATTAAGAAAGCAGAAGAAGAACTAGATAACTGGGAGCTCCTAAAAATCAAATACCTATGCTCATCCAAAGACTTCACCAAAAGAGTAAAAAGATCGCCTACAGACTGGGGAAAAGTTTTTTAGCTATGACATTTCCAATAGTGCCTGATCTCTAAAATCTACATGATACTGTAAAAACTCAACTACAAAAAGCCAAATAACCCAATTAAAAAATGGGCATGAATAGACCCAATTAAAAAATGGGCATGAATAGGCACTTCACTAAAGAAGACTTTCATGTAGCTAACAGATATATGAGGAAATGCTCATGATCATTAGCCATTAGAGAAATGCAGATCAAAACTACAAGGAGATTTCATCTCACTCCAACAAGGCTGGCATTAACCCAAAAAACACAAAATAATAAATGTGGAGAGGCTGTGGAGAGATTAGAACACTTATACACTGCTGGTGGGAATGTCAAATGGTACAACCACTTTGGCAATCGATTTGGCGCTTCCTTAAATAGAACTACCATATGATCCAGCAATCCCACTCCTCGGAATATATCCTAGAGAAATAAGGGCCTTTACACAAACAGATATATGCACACCCATGTTTATTGCAGCACTGTTTACAATAGCAAAAAAATGGAAGCAACCAAGATGCCCATCAACAGATGAATGGATAAATAAATTATGGTCTATTAACACACAATGGAATAATACACATCAGTGAAGAACAGTGATGAATGTGTGAAACATTTCATAACACGGAGGAACCTGGAAGGCATTATGCTGAGTGAAATTAGTCAGTTGCAAAAGGACAAATATTGTATAAGACCACTATTATAAGAACTTGAGAAATAGTTTAAACTGAGAAGAAAACATTCTTTTGTGGTTATGAGAGGGGGGAGGGAAGCAGAGAAGAACTACTTTAGGTGAAGGGAAAGACAACACACAATACAAGGGAGGTCAGCACAACTGGACTAAACCAAAAGCAAAGAAGTTTCCTGAATAAACTGAATGCTTCGAAGGCCAGCGTAGCAGGTGTAGGGGTTTGGGGACCATGGTTTCAGGGGACATCTAAGTCAATTGGCATAATAAAATCTACTAAGAAAACATTCATCATCCCACTTTGAAGAGTGGCGTCTGGGGTCTTAAATGCTAGCAAGCAGCCATCTAAGTTGCATCAATTGGTCTCAACCCACCTGGATCAAAGGAGAATGAAGAACACCAAGGACACAAGGCAATTATGAGCCCAGGAGACAGAAAGGGCCACCGGAACCAGGGACTACATCCTCCTGAGACCAGAAGAACTAAATGGTGCCCGGCCACAACCAATGACTGTCCCTACAGGGAACACAACAAAGAATCCCTCAGGGAGCAGGAGAGCAGTGGGATGCAGGCCCCAAATTGTCATAAAATGACCAGACTTAACGGTCTGACTGAGATTAGAAGGACCCCGGTGGTCATGGCCCCCAGACTTTCTGTTGGCCCAGGACAGGAACCATTCCCGAAGCCAACTCTTCAGCCATGCATTGGACTGGACAATGGGTTGGAGAGGGATGCTGGTGAGGAGTGAGCTTCTTGGATCAAGTGGACACTTGAGACTATGTTGGCATCTCCTGCCTGGAGGGGAGGTGAGAAGGTGGAGGGGGTCAGAAGCTGGCGAAATGGACACGAAAAGAGAGAGTGGAGGGAGAGAGCGGGCTGTCTCATTAGGGGGAGAGTAATTGGGAGTGTGTAGCAAGGTGTATATAATTTTTTGTGTGAGAGACTGACTTGATTTGTAAACTTTCACTTAAAGCACAATAAAAATTATAAAATTTTTTTTTAATGGGAACCTAATTTGGTGTGTAAACTTTCATCTAAAACACAATAAATACTAAGAAGTAAATATAAGGTAACTTCTCTTTGAATGGCAATAATTTCTGTTTGAAAGTATGATTCTGGTTTCCATCGTTGCTGCTAAAAAGTGTGCAGTTAATCTAAATGTCTAGCACCCTGAGCTATTTCAGTGGGTGGAAACAAGTCTAAATGACTATCTTTTACTTGTTAAAGTAGTTAATCTTGCCTTTAATCTTGTCAAGTAATTAACAGTAATAATGCCGTAAACATATTATCCTCTACTGAATTCTTACTTTTGTATAATCCTTTCTTACAGAAACATATGTAAAACTTAAATACTATACATGCATAGAAAACTGGATAAAAATACCTTTAAAATGTCTCAGTGTATGTTTTCAGGATACTTTTCTACCCATTTTAAGATATTTTACCTGAGAGAATAAGCAAAAAAGGAAGAAGCTGTCCCAATCTTAACAAAAAGAATGGTTGATATACAATTAATTAACAAACACTTTCCTCTCCTCTGTCCTTATTACCTGAAGAGCATTTTATTTTACTGCAGTTAAATTTTATTGACCTTAAATGCAATATGATACGATGTAAATGAAACATAGATTTGCAATATGATTAAGCGTAGGCTGGAAGGCAACTAAAAGCCCTCACTGATGTCACAAGCGGCTTGTAAAGAATAAGAAAAACAAATGGAATATCCCAAACAATGTAGACTTTGCTGCATTTTCAGATAACATTTTCTTCATCACAAAGAAAATGTCTGGTTTAGAGAAAAGAGTCCTAGAAAACAAACAGGAGACACAGGGTTAAACACTTGCTCTAACTAAATGTGGTAACAGAAATCAATTATCTCCTGGGCTTCAGTTTTTCTACTCTGTAAAAAGAAGGGGGCAGGGGTAGGTTTGGGACATGGAATAAATTTTAAAGTTTTTTTCAGCTTTGAAATTCTCTTCATTTTAGGTAATTACATAATAAAGTCTTGAAATATATTAGCTTATATTATAAATATTAAAAGTTAAGATAATTTTAAAAACATCATATTATCTTATGCTACACACATAAAACATTAAAAGATATAGTAAAAAATCACTTTAAGTGTAAATATTACGAAAACCACACCATATTAACTTATGTCATAAATATTCCATATTATGTTATATTAAAAATTACACTTTTATTTAAAAACTAAACTCATCTATATTATTTTGTTACAAATATTAACATCTTAAGGTACAATAGTGAAAATCACTTCATATCAAAATTAAATTTACTTCATCTATCAATATTAAAATTGCTTGTGCAGGGGGGAAACTAAGGAGCCAGGACGCAACTTTCAAATATATAAGAAAATTGATCTGGTTTTTAAAGGTTATGGTGACAGTTATAACACATTTAAAAAATTATAAGTTTAGGAAAAAGAGATTCAGCATACTTTATTTGAATCCTTTTCTGATTTTTATTTCTTAATTATTCCAGCAACTATAGGAAAATAAAAGACCAGAGACCACCCAGAATGTTCCCAACAGCCCTGCTGATCTTGTTGCAAAAAAAACATGAATTTTGCCACCTTTTTTCCTGGCAATGATCTGATATTACACCTGTTATCCGCAGTTCACTGAGTCTGCAAGTTGCTAATGTCATACCCTGAAAGAGAACCAAACCTTTCATGTTTCCTTCCGATCATCCCATGGACTCTAGGAGGACACATGTGCTAACAGAGACATTAAATATCGTGTAGATGAAACAGAGCTCCGCGGACCCCTCTGTCCTGTCCACCTTTGGAACGTGCGACGACGGTGACCTGCCAGGTGAAGACCACGATGCTGCCCTTGGACCTCTGGGAACAGGCTCCTGGTGTAAGCTGAGACACGCACACTTGCTGAATTCCATTATCTAGCATTAATAATTTGGGGACAATTTTTTTGGTACATGGTAACACCATAAATATATATTTACTACGCCACCGTACTAACTGAGCACCTATGGAAGGCAGGATAGTCCCCTGAAAATGAATGTGGGAGACACTAAGAACACCAATATCAAAACGAGATCATGTATATGAAAGTGCTCCCTAAAATGCCAAGTACTGTGGAAATGTGAGGCACTCTTACTATTTGGACGATTATTATCTATATTTTCTGAGGCTTTGTTGAGCCTTTGTAGCATTACAGAGCACTTGAGATTTAAGGCTGGAAGCCTACACCTTTATTTGGGATGTTCAGTGTCCCTAGAAAACTTCCTCTCAAAGTAGAGGTTCAAAAAGAAGCAGGTGGCTAAGATATTCTTTACAGATCTTTTGATTTTTTACGTCATGAATCTATAATCACTTCATGCCATTTTATTACATCTTTCCATAGAAGCAGTAATAAATGGGTATCATGTTTACAGTGGAGAAGTATGGATGACCTGGGCTGAAGCGCTCTCTCTAAAACTTAGTAACTGTGTAACTTTGAGCAAATTATTTCATATTATAAATTCTCCAGGTCCTCATCTTAAAATGACCGTAATAATTGCACCTATATAGAAGTATTGTGAGGATTAAGAGATAATGTATATTCAAATATTTTTATAAACTATGGCACAGTGCTATTTTAATGTAAGGTCGTAATTTCCAGGTTTCTTCCATTTAATCACATAAAGCAATAAAAATTTTTCTTTTTAAACTATATTTTATTAGCATAAAAGGAAGTTTATATGTGAGTGTGCCAATGAGATCATTTCTTTCTACAAAGAAGTCTTTAAAAATATTCTATTTTCATTTCAAAATTGTAAAGACAAATATACACCTAATTAGTTTCAAAAATATCTCTTAATACCTTCGAAAGTGTTAAAAGAATTTCTCACTAGCATAAAATGCGGACAGAAAGTCCATTATTACAGAAATAACTCTCTGTGAACATAGGCTAAATTCTGATTCAGTCCTAAATACTGAACTTACACTTTTAAGCACAGAATTTGTATCCTTTCCATCTGAAGCAACACACAAGAAAATGATGCTCCCACCAAAACATGTGCAAATGTAAAGATGAAACAATTTTATGTTTTATGGCATTTACTTTGAAAACCTGATTAAGATAGATGTCTTCAGCTCCTATTTCTTCAATGTCACGTTGTCATGGTTCCCATCAGCAAGATGTTTTAAAGGCTTTCAATTAATATTGCATGCCAGGCCTGAAATTACATCCTTTGTCGTTTAGTTCTTAATGGTGCCAGTGATATCCATCAAGTAGTGTTTTATGAAGCCTGTGTGATTTTTATTGCAAGCTGTTTTCACAAATCTTTCTCAGATTTCAGAAAGACTGCTTTGGGTTTACAATAAATATGCCCTTCTGTTGAAAATCATGATAATTCTTAAAATTGAAGTAAAGCTTGTATTATTAGAATTTGTTTATCAATAAAATAAACATCTTCTACTTGAATCTGTTGTATTCTAATTTGCACATATTCTTGAATAAACGATCTTCAACCCAAATATTTTAGTAAATCACTTCATTTTAATATATGCAAAATACTTGCCAAATACACCAAGCTCACAAATGCTTCATCAGAAAGCAAGTACACGACCTGCCCAGGAGGGAAGATGTGTTATGTCTGGATATTCTATACACTAACAATTGAATGCTGACTGGGTTTGATGTCTGCAAAAGTATGCATTTTATTTTTAAACATAATTACTAATTTATATTTTAAATTATAAAGAGGAATCTAGCATCCTGACATTAACTTCAAAACTTCTGAAACTCAAACACATCAAATACAAGTGATTTTCGTTCATTTATGGCCCAGAATCACAATACAGGCTTACTGAGGTGGATACAAAGTGAGAAAAAAAAAAAAAAAAAGACTATTCTGGTGTTTTATATTTTTCTTTGCTTTGAACATAAATCAAAACATTCAGTTCCTGGCTCTATCACTAATGCATTCTACTTGGTTCCCTTTATAAAATTAGGAGGGCAGATTAGATGAGGTGATCTCTAAGGTATTTTTTCCAGTTAAAAAAAAATTCCATGATTCTACAGTGCCTTCACACACACACACACACACACACACACACTTTAAAGCTTTGGTTGCTAATTTTAAGTCTCAAATGCTGTCATGTTTTATCAGTTTGCATTTTACAAAATATAAATCTACTCGAGATGAAACAACTGATGAAAACCATTCTAAAGCACAAAGACAAAGGCTTATTCTGAGATGGGCCTCCCTTGGGCCACATCCCCATGGCTGATGCAAGACAAGGCTGGCTACACCTCTCCAGTTAGCTGTGGTCTTCAGGGATCTCACAGACAGACCTGCAGCTTGTGCCAACTATATGTCTATTATAACAGAGAAAAAAACACTAACGTTAAGGTCGACATTCTTCCCCAGCTCTGCCCTGTACATTCGTCCTGTTTGGATAATGGCACATGTAAAATTAGAGGTTGCTCATCCGGTTCTGGACATTAGGGAATAATGCACACGGAAAAGGCCTTTCCAATTCTGCTCCCCGCGGCAGATCACTGCAATTCTCACCAATTCTATAAGGAGGAGCTTACCTTTCTCTCAATGTTTACTCGAATTTTTTCTGCTGCTGTGTGGTTCACTGAAGGGTGGAAATAGTTCACTTTACAGACATTCTCTCCATTAGTTAGAATCGATTTTTAAAGCGCTCCAACACATCCATATACAGTCTGTAACAACTCCTTTAACCCCTTCTACTAAAAATGCTGAGTGCTTAGGATAATCTGCTTCCTTTAAAAAATCACACATTTTTTCCTCTATTTTATTTACTTATTTATTTGCTGGCTATAAGTAAATTAGTTATCCAGTAACTCCAGAAAGGGTTTAAAAAGTTCCATGTAACTATATAGGTCCTAAGTGCAAAAAAGGTGGGGGTGGAGGACCAGGAATCCACAAAGAAAATTCACACTCATTAAAGTTTACTAAGCTCATTATTATTCTCATGGAAACCCTGGTGGTATAGTGGCTGCTAACCAAAATGTCCCCAGTTCAATTCCGACAGGCGCTCCCTGGGAAACCCTATGGTGCAGTTCTACTCTGTCCGACAGCGTTGCTATGAGTCGGAATCAATTCAATGGCAACAGGTTTGGCTTATTTTTTTAAGCTCATTATAAACTATGTGCTTAACATATATTTTCCTATTTAATCTCACTGCCACCTTAATCTGTAGGTAACCCACTGCCGTTGAGTCGATTCCAACTCATAGCGACTCTATAGGACAGGGAAGAACCGCCCCATAGGGTTTCCAAGGAGCGCCCGGTGGATTCGAACTGCCGACCTTTTGTTAGCAGGCATAACTCTTAACAGCTACACCAGCAGGTCTTCCATTAATCTGTAGGTACTCATTCCTATTTCAAAAGTGGGAAAAGAGAATTCGGAGAAATCAAGAAACTCGACTGACAATGGTCACGGAATCTGACTGCAAGGCTTTCTGTACAAATTTATACAGGAATAATCATTTTTGCCAGTTTTGTTCCAGGCATGTCGTCAAAAGCACAATGAAGAGGAAGCCTCATCTTTAAGAGGACAACAGAAATTCATTTTAAATTGAAGTAATGCTTGCTTTTCCTCAAGCCTGGGTGACACGACACCTAGCACAGGGCCAACGTAGAGACCCTGACTCGGCAGCGATAACAAGAAACAATCATTTATTATAGGGACACTGTGTGGCATTTAAGTGGGGGAGCCAAGAGGAGAGACAAGTTTGGAAGTTATTTCCAGTTTTATAAGGAGTTTAACACTTTCGAGTATGTGTGCAATGTTCTGTCTCATTTTTTAAATTTTCTGAAGGTTTTTTTTTTCTATTACATTTCTGATGCTAAAAACCACAAGCTAAGAAACAAAAATATAGTAGGTTAACGTAGGTTAAAACACCTCTAAATGTGATGATTTAAAAAAAAAAAACAAGATCTTAGGTATTATTCCTTTTCTTCTTGACCTTACTGTACACCGTGGGGTTGGCAGGTAATTTACTAACTCACAGTAGTTGCTAGTGTAAGCTTCAGACGTTTTCCCTAGAGTCCGTAAGGGATTACTAGAGCCATCAAATCAAACAGGACCACAAAGGACAATCCCATCAGCTCATTTTTGATTATCACCATAATTTACTGACAAATATTTGAGACAGCATTATTAAAAGTTAATGGCCTTCTGGTTTATAAGAATTGTGAACTCTTTAATTTCTTACTTTCTACCATGTTGACGGATCTCTGGTGGCGCAGTGGTTAAGAGCTCAGCTACTAACCAAAAGGTCCGCAGTCTGAATCTACCCACCACTGCTTGGAAACGCTACTGGGCATTATTTGTCTGTTCTACAGGGTCGCTATGAGTCAGAATCGACTCAGTGGCAATGGGTTTGGCAATGGGTACCATGCTGATATTTTTGTGAGGTCATCAAATATATATTTTATTATACATATTATATTCAAGACAAAATAATATTGGCTTCTCTTATAATTTCCTACTTTTTATCTGCTGTTAAGATACTGGATAATTTTAATTTTTTAACCTTACATATGTTTTGAAAACAGAATATTTTTATTAACGTATTTATTAACCTACTTTTTGCATGTCAAAAGGTAACAAGAGGTAACATACCTTAAATATATAATTTGACTTAAAAAATATTCACCAAAATCAAGTGACAAAGACAGATGCAATTAAACGATTATTTGAGAAAGATAGAAGGTATTCTACCAAATCATACTAATCAAATTTCCAATAACGAACATCGTAAAATTGTTATACACAACACATAGTGCACACATAAAAATGAAAACTGACCTCAGAAACTCTCTTAAATTAAAAAATATCACACATGATCAGCGGCTAAAGCTGAATCATCAGGTTTAGGGGTAAAAGTTTTGCCCTGTCACTGAGTTAAAGACAACAAGTTTGTCAAAGAGGGGATGGTGTCTGCCATGCCTTCATTCACGCTTGTTGCTCACAAAGCCTAGTGTAATGAAAACACTTTCTGATTTCAAGGCAAGTCAGAAATAGGAAGATTTATAACTGAGCGGACCTAATGGAGCTGTCAAAAAGGGAAGTTACTCTCACAATGAAATGTTCATATCATGATCTAGTTTTCACCCTATATGAAAAAAAGAAAAGCTTCTTTTTGAGGAATCCTGCAAATGTTGGCAGAGGAGACTCACAGTGAAAAGGGAAGGGAAAGACAACACAGAGCTTTGAAGGGTTATCTCTTTAAAGAATTACTGCTGAGGTCAGAGACGCGCGGTGCACACGGGGACTGCATTTAGTGTGGTATCTTCCCTAAGTGCTTTAATCTCCTTTCATTTAGAAGACAGAAAAGAGACAGAAAAAGACAAAAGACAAGGGAAGTACCAAACTTCCAAAACAGCATTATACTACGTTATCATCACGTCACACGAAGAGAAATGACAGCCCTCGAAACAGTCCTTTTGTCTCCTCTTGCTTTAATTAAACTCTCTAGACTTTAAAGTGAATTTGAACCTCTTTTTTAAGCACATAAAAAAGCTCAAGACTGATTACAACTTGACTTTTTTCCTCTAATGGTCCTCAGGCATCGTTACCTCCCATTTAAGGCAATGGAAGCAATAGCCAAGAGCAACAACAAACCTCAGTATCATGTAATCTCCTAAAAGAACCAAAGATTTCATCCTCTGCCTTCTCGCAGGTACGCCAGTTCCCAGTATGTCTCCTCCATTGTAGCAAGCACTGATCCATTAAATTCGGAATGAGAATTACAACAAAATTATACTAGTATGAATGTTTCAATTAGCTTTCCTTAGGCCAGAGTACTAACCTTGCTTTAAAATAAACTTAATGTGATTTTTGCTTAGTAAAATAGAGGGCCAGTGATAAAAGAGGAAGACTCTTGACGAGATGGACTGACACAGCGGCTGCAACAATGGGCTCAAGCATAACAATGATTGTCAGGATGGTGCAGGTCCAGGCAGCGTTTCATTCTGTTGTACACAGGGCTGCCATGAGTCAGAACTGAGTCGACAGCACCTAACAACAACTGGGGCACCAGTGGTTCAGTGCTAGAACTATCACCTTCCACACAGGAGACCGGGGTTTGATTCCAGGCCAATCTGCCTCATGTGTACGGCCACCGCCAATCTGTCAGTGGAGGTTTACCTGGTGCTTTTATGCTGGACAGATTTCAGTGGTGCTCTTAGACTAAGAGAGACTAGGAAGAAAGGCCTGGCAATCTACTTCTGAAAATCAGCCAATGAAATGATCTGAAACTGATCGTGAGGATGGAGCAGGATCAGGCAGCATTCTGTTCCACTCTGCATGGGGTCACCACGAGTCAGGGGTTGACTTAAGGGCAGCTAAGGATACATTAGTTTAAAAACAACAACAACAAACAAAAACCCTGCCCTTGTAGAGCTTACAGTGTAACGTTGGGGAGGGACTGGGTGAGGGAGTCATACAGAAAAAAACCGAAAAACCAAGCTCAGTGCCATCGAGTTGATTCCGACTCATAACCCAGGGCCATCCAGTCAATTCCGACTCATCGCGACCGTATATAGTAAATGATAAAAAAAGTTAATGACACAGAAGGTGATGCTGACAAAGCGGGGTTGGGGGCTTAGAAATGCTGGGGAAAGGTTTAAAATTCAAAATCGGGTCGTCGGAACCGGCCTTACTGAGAAGATGACATTTAAGCCAAGCCTTGAAAATAAGAATGGGGCCCCTGCTAAAGAGAGAAGAAAATAAACAAGGCTTTAGACATGCTGACACGTGTTGATAACGGTTGAGCAATGTTTACATGGCAGCCTATTTACGCGAGATATCGTTAAAAAAAAAATCATAGGCTGCTTAAATTTGAGAAGTTATCAAAATGACTGAGGCGGACGAAAGAAGAGCTATTACTCATGTGCACGATAACCACGGATACTAATGAATGTCAGCCCAAAGCATATTCATATATATTCATATATTTTTCTTACATTCCTTGAACTTCCTGTTGTCAGTGTATTAGAGCCTCTTGATTGTCGACGCCGCCACTGCTGCCCCTGAAATTAACCATCACGGCTTCCTGTGTGGCCCTGCTGGGAGTTAGAAGTTCCCTTTAGAAATTCATTCCTTCATTACAGCAACACGGCTCTTCCTTTAAACCCTTCATACCTTCAGGAAATCATCGAGGCTGGTATTCATTCCAATTCCAAGGGGTAACGCACACTTGCCTCTTCCATTTAGTCATTCATTGGCTCATTCATTCACTCAGACGATAGGCACTGAACACCTGCAGTATTCCAGGTATTTGCAATTCAACAGTGTGTAAAACAGGCACCTTCCTTCCACCATATCCAACTCCAAAGCCTTCTTCCTACTATACTGGTCTCCCACTTGAGTACACAAACACGCAAACAGACAATAATATTAGAGGTAAGTAATGCAAGAGATGAAAATGCTGAATTCTGAAAGTTCTACAGAGGCTTTTCAGAGAAGGAAATAATGGAGCTGAGTCTTGAAGAATGAATACTTCAGGCAGGAAAGCCTTCAGGGCAACTGGGAAAAAGGCAAAACGTTAGACGGCAGACAACGGAACCTAAAGGATGGGGCAGATGTTGGGATGGAGCAGAAAGGCAGATGAGGCAGGAAGTACATTTGGAAAGACAGGCAGGGAAAAGACAAGGAGAAGCCTTGTTCATCTGCTAAGGAATTTGCATACTATCCTATTAGCAGATGAGGAGCCACAGAATGGCTTTAAGTGAGGGAAGAACAAGGTCACATACGCGTTTTACAAGACTACTCCAGCAGCAATATGGATGACAGATGTGTGGTGTGTGTGAGTGTGTGTTGGGGCGAGTGGTGGGTGATGAGATTTAGTAAATGTCTGCAGTAGTCTAGTGGTCACCAAGAGTCAGAACCGACTCTACAGCTTCTGTTTTTGTTTTGTTTTTAACTGAGTATATTAAACTACAGTCCTGGCAATGGAGATGAAGATAAAGGGTCAGATTCAAGAGATAATTAAAAGGTCGAATAAATTGATTAGCTTTAGCAACAGATTAAAATAGGGTAGGGCAATAGAGAACAGTCTAGGATTTAAAAAATATTTTCAGAAATAATCTTTCTTCATTTAAAATTACTTAAAATCATGAAATCCCATCATATGAATTCTGGTTCTAATCACTCTAATCATTCTGGAAATCTGTATAGGACTGGTTTATATTTTCCTTACACTGTGGTTAGTGGAAAATTTCTTTATTTTTCTCTCTCACCAGTACATTGTAGTGTGTATTGCCTTCTCTTTTAAATGGCAAAATCCACCTTTATAACACTCCACAGCACTAAGTGGAAATTTAATACATGTGTTTCTTTAAAACAAATTCTTTTCTTTTTTGTCCTGCATTCAAGAGCTTTCTCCACAAAGCCCCTCACATTAAAAACAGATGCATAAGCAGAAGGAAAAACAGAACATACTGAGACAAACAAATTTGGTATTGATGGGGAAGTGGAACTGAACCTGATTTCTTAAACTATAAGGTGGTGCTTTATCCAGGGCTTTGAACCAGTTCAGCCTTCAATATGGATTACACCTCAACATAAAGAAAACAAAAATTCCCACAACTGGACCAATAAGCCACATCATGGTAAACAAAGAAAAGACTGAAGTTATCAAGGATTTCATTTTACTTGAATCCACAATCAACACCCCTGGAAGCAGCAGTTAAATCAAATGATGTATTGTATTGTGTGAATCTGCTGCAAAAGACCTTTTTAAAGTGTTGAAGAGCAAAGACATCACCTTGAAGACTAAGGTGCTCCTGGCCCAAGCCATGGACTTTTCAATTGTCTCATATGCATGCAAAAGCTGGACAATGAATAAAGAAGACCAAAGAAGAACTGATGCCTTTGAATTGTGGTGCTGCAAAGAATACTGAATATACCATGGACGGCCAGAAGAACAAACAAATCTGTCTTGTAAGAAGGACAGCCAGGATGCTCCTCAGAAGTGACATGTTATCAGGAGGGAACAATCCCTGGGGAAGGATGTCATGCTTGGTAAATTAGATGGTCAGTGAAAAAGAGGAAGACCCCCAACGAGTTGGACGGACACAGTGGCTGCAACACAGCAACAATTGTGAGAATGGCGCAGGACCCGGCAGTGTTTTGTTCTGTTGTACACGGGGTACAGCAGCACCTAACAGCAACAGATCTTTCCAGAAGCAAGCTCCTACATCTTTCTCCTGCAGAGCGGCTGGTGGGTTCAAACTGCCAACCTTTTGGCTAGCAGCCAAGTTCTTTGACCACTGAGCTACCTCAGCTCCAATGATGTATCCCAAAATTCCATGTTATTTCTTCCGTTAATACAGTTCTCTGTATAAAAAGGGTTTCTTCCTTTTCTAAGACAAGTAACTTTAACTTATTTTGATTCCCTAAAATAAAGAAGCATGGTACCAATGCAGTGTTGCACAGAATATTTAAAATAAACAGAAGTGTTATTCTTTATGTTTCAATACTCACACAAGTTAAAAATATTTCGAGGACAGAAAATGAGCCACAAATTATAGCATTATAAATATATAATTAGCCCTTATGAAATTTTTTTCCATGAAGGGAGCTGCAGATGGAATATTAAAAGTTGTGTCTCTTTTTAAACCAGGGGTATGCAAACTACAGTCTGCTGTTATCACCTATTTTTTATAAACAAAGTTTCTTAGGACCACAACCTCGTCTATCGTTTGTGTATTGGTGGCTTTGCAGCTACAACAACGTTAGGCAGTTGCCACCTCAGGGCCCACAAAGCCTAAAGTATTTACTATCTCACCCTTAAAGAAAAAAATAAAAAATTTACTAACCATTTTTTTCCTTGAAAATTTTATTGAGACCACTGTAGATTCACATGCAATAATAATAAAAAAATAATAATATAGAGAGATTTGTGAGCTCTTTACCCAGCTTCCCCCAATTGGAAACTGAAATTGTTTGATACAATCCACCGATCTTAGACAGGTATTCCCAGTTTTACTCGTACTTCCTGTGTGTTTGTGTATTTAGTTCCCTGCAATTTTATATACATGCTGACTAGTTTTAAACAGACAAAAACTTGTTAACTGCTTCCTCAATAAGGGCTTTTTCTTATCCTTTGTTTAGAAGGAAAAAATTGGTCATGAAACTAAAATTTATAAAGTTCATATCAGCTTCAGGTTCAGCTGAAGCTGTGAAGATAACCTAGGAAAAGAGTGAGATTTAAGGCTTATTTGTAAAGTCATTTATGTAAAAGGAAGCATACGGCTCTATGTCTGTAAACAGAATAAAGTGTTCTACCATCTGTGTTAAATTGTAAAGATTTTCCTTTCTGAGATAGGTTTTGAGAAGGTTAATTTCTTACCACCAAATGCTGGGGCAAAGGAGGGTGTGCAGGACAGTGGTAGGGGAAGAGGAAACAGACAAAGATGTAACCAAGTGCAGGCGTCCTGACAGGCTAACTGCCACGTAAATTAAAGCTTTATCTACATGTATTCTCTGAAATTATTGTCACAAAGCCAAAAATAATATATTATAATACATAATCCGAGTTAAAATATATAATAGCACCTAGAACCGGCTCAATTATAACTGGCTCAATGAAATACTTTAGCATTTTAAATAATTCTTTGTACAAGTGCTGAGAATTCACTTGCCCATAGATGCTTCTTTTCGTTTCTAAAGTAAGAAACTAATAAAAGCTGACGCTTCATAAATGCAATTTAGTAGAGATGGCAATAAATAAATGCATGAAGTAATGCATATCAAATGAAAACAATCTATAAGTAAACCCATCCTATGAGTATACTTTCTGGAATAAAGTCGAGAATAAATTAATGAATAAATAAATAATAAATAATAAAGCCATGGTAAACTGCAATTCTGGTAAGACTAGGAGTCTACATGCTTCGGAATCAATTTGACATGACTAGTTCATTTTAAAAGATTAAAAAAGGCATATCATCAAACTAAATTGTCAAGTTTCTTGTAATAAAAAAATTAGGGGACTCTGGAAAAATTATGAGAAAGCATTTTGAACCACTAATGAAGACAGCAGCATGTTCAAAACGAAATCTTTTTGTGAATTAAAATACTTTCCTGTGCTTCAGATGAAACAGAGAATACTTTGAACTAAATGCCTTTAAGAAGAATTCACTTAAGCCGTTGGTATTTTATTGCATTTAATCTATTTCTTTTTAATCCTAGACAACAAAACACATATTTTCTGCTCTAAGAAGTAGCAATAAATAATGACAAATGTGAAGAGAATTTTTGCTTAAGTACAATCCTTTCAGTGTGTGAAATATGAATCCCAACATTTTTCCTTATTAATAAATAAAATATAAGACTTGAGAATAACTAGAAATGAACTATAAATACGCTTTTCTTTTAAATATTAAATCACACAAAAAATTCAATTTGGATATAAAGCTTCAATACTCCCCTTGCTGTATCTGCTTCCCTAGTACCCATCTTCAAATCCTTGTGAGAATATTCAGGAATTTTAACTAATTTACTACTCAAAAGTTATAAAAATTTGTGGCTTTCATTCATGTCAGAAACTAGGCTAAAACAAAAACTGTACTAGATTTTCAGTATTTCTTTCCTCTTTCATTCTTTCTCCATTTCTTTTTGTACACAATTGTTTCTGATGGTGTCACATAAACAGAATTTCACATGACGATCTCCTAAAAATACGATTGAAGAATTTGATTCCCATGTCAAAAGCTCATTTGAATGTTTTTTCAGAGCAATATACTTGAAAATGTGTCAAAATAATTTACAGAAATTTCTACAGAATTAATATTTTAAATTGATTTGCTAAGTGGATGATTTCTAATATTATGCTGTCAATATAAAAAATATGTTTAGTTCATATAAGTATACATGCGTACATCATTGGTTATATTCCAAAAAGTTTTATTATTCAGATAAGCCCACTGACTCAAATCTGGACAATAAACACAACTAAGCAATGTCCTTGGAGTTTGGCTAACCGGAGTCTGTATCTCTAAATCCCATTTTTCTAACGTGGAAAATGTGGGTTAAAAGCCGCCACCTCGAGAAGTTTAAGAATGATGAAATTCAATAAAATAGTATTGGGTACAATTTGTAATTAATAATGGATAATTTAAAAAATGATAGTTTTTTTCCCTTACTCTTTGAATTAGGCAGAACTAGCAAAACCATGCCATAGAACAGAGATGGACTATATTAAGAAACTCATCCTTTCCCGTTCCACTACCCCTCACCCCCCCGCTCTGTGCCCTTACCAGGCATCATTAATCACTTGTGGCACTGTTAAGCCCCAACAACAAACAAACGAACAAAAAAAACCCACTGCCATCGAGTGGATTCTGACTCATAGCGACCTCGTAAGACAGAGAAGAACTGTCCCACCAAGTTTCCAAGGAGCAGCTGGTGGATTCAAACTGTCGACCTTTTGGTTAGCAGCCAAACACTTAACCACTGCACCATAAGTGTCTCAAAACCCTATATCTAGCTGCTACCAACAATGAATTGAAGTTGATATGTAAATTTAAACCTCTTTACCAAACTTAATCCATTGCCTTTGAGTCCATTCCAACTCATAATGACCCTACAGGACAGAGAAGAACGGCCCCATAGGGTTTCCAAGGAGTGGGTGGTGGATTTGAACTACTGACCTTTTGGCTAGCAGCCAAGCTCTTAACCACTGCACCACCAATGCTCCTTACCGAACTTAGGTGGCCTTTTAAAGAAAGCCATCTAAAGAAGCTTCTTTAACCTGGAAGCCACTAATTTTGCTTATTTTGTTGTTGTTAGGGCCGCTCAGTCGGTTCTGGCTCATAGGAGCCCTGTATATAACAGAACGAAACATTGTCTGGGCCTGCACCATCCTCACAATCATTGCTGTGTTTGAGCCCATGGCTGCTCATTGTTCTACTGAGTTCTAAATTTAAGTGTATTGATACCTCACTTTGTTAGAATTTAGGAAGAGTCACTGGTTTTCAAACAGGTATGCCCAAAAAACCCACTGCCGTTGAGTCGATTCCAACTCATAGCGACCCTACAGGACAGAGCAGAACTGCCTCGTAGAGTTTCCAAGGCGCACCTGGCAGATCTGAACTGCCCACCTTTTGGTTAGCTGCCGTAGCACTTCACCACTGCGCCACCAGGGTTTCCGAAATAGCTATAGCCATCTGCAAATGAGGTTTCTCAACACTGACTGTATCATCAAGGTCAATTTTATTGTGGAATTATTCTAAGGGATTGCATTTTCTGAAGTTATCACTAATTAAATACAGACCCGTGCCAGAGATTACCAGGACGGTGCTTTGGTAAGTGACTCAGTACACTAAAATATTCCACAGCAATCTTGGGATCTGGGTGGGGCTCGGCTGCTAAGAAAAAGGTCGGCAGTTAAAATCCACCAGCCACTGCTTGCAAACGCTATGCGGCAGTTCTACTCTGTCCTGTAGGGTCACCGTGAGTCGCAATCGACTCAATGGCAACTCAATGGCAACGGGTATTACTACCTTTGGCAAAAAGGCTGATATGATAAATACGTAACTGTCTTTACAAAAATGTTCCACTGTAAGACTAATCTTTGGTTTCTGGCTTTTTATAAAATTTGCTATTGTGTACAAATCTGCTACTTACTCGAAAATCATTCTAAAGTCTTTTTTTTTAAAAAAAGGTGACAACATTCCTAATTGCTGTGTGTCAGAATGCTCTTGGGCTTTTGTTTCTTAAAAATTTATGTCACACTGTCTGAAATTTTGCCTTGTCTTGCATAATTGACATACATCAGGGGAAAATATACTTAAAATGCTCATACCCATGGTTACTTATGTAATTACTTTCGAAAGGACATTTATATTCTCTGAAACATACAAGTTTCATATTATCAAACTATATTACCAAAAAAATTAACCCAAATACCTAGAACTCTCAGTTAACTGGAATTCTTCCCATCCTTCAAATTTTTAAAAGAGAAGAAAATGCAAAAACATAAAAAAAATTAGGGAGCCAGGGCCAAGATGCTAGAGTAGTCAGACGCTTCCTGTGGTCCCTCTTACAACACTTGAAAAAGCCACTGAATTAATTATATATGACTATCTAGGAGCCCTGAACATCAAAGACAAAGTTGAGGAGTTGGATGGGGAAGGACAGACACGAAAAAGGAGAAGCATTGAGGATTTCCCAGACCTGACCAGGTCGGCACTCTGCAGGCCGGGTTGGCCAGTGGGCTTGGGCTGAGGCAAGCAGTAGCATGTTTTTCACACCAGGAGAAACTGAGCAGTGGAGAGTCTGCTCAAGCCTCCGGAACCAGGGTAAAGCAGCGCTAAATCTGCGAAAGTTAAGTGCAGACGTCCAACCTATCGCACAGAACCAAATAATACTTCCCACCTGTGGGAAGCACCTATCTCCCATTTATCCACCCCCTCCCCACTTTGCTCGGTTCCCAGCTCAGCTTCAGCAATTGCCACACCCCTGGGACGGAAGTGGGACCTATCACGCACCCCAAGCCATTCTCCCAGCTTTGGAGAGGGAAAAAAATTAACAAAAAGGAAAAAACAATCTGCCAGCTCCCCTAAGCCGGGAACTCAGGACAGGCACTTCCCCTTTGCCTACGCACAGGCATAAGGGGTCCACAGACTTCAAATGCCTTACACCCCTGCCTAGACCTCTGTGGGCCCATTTCAACAGTGTAGACCCTCATTAGCATAGTACAACAGGGTATATATCTGAAGCCTATTTTCAAGTGCAATATCCAAGGGGGAGTGGCAGATTCATGACATCTGACACTCCCTGCCCATTTAGCAGGGTCCTCACCTATCCACATCAGGGGCCTGAGGACTGGTGGCTCCACCTACCCCACCTACCCAGCAGCGAGAGGGATCCGAGAATGAGTGGTGCCTCCCAGTCTCAGTCCTTAGAACCAACAGTCTTCAGTGCCCAAAGTCCAATGCAAAACTCAGCCACTTACTTGCTCTAGGGCACAGGGACATGCCTTCCACCCAGGTACTCAGAGGCAGCCATCAGCCCCCTACCTTGCTCAGCACATAACCACCTACTGCAGCCAGCTACCTGGGCCTACTCCAATCACCCCTATATAGCCCTGCCTTCTAGGACTGTAGGGGAGAACCAGCACCACACACTCAGTGACCAACAACCTGGACACCTGAATGGAATACACACAAGAAAAGTAAATGGACTGCTGAGCTCACCTAGTAACAGCTCTAACCACCTGCTGACAGGATGTGAGAACTTCAAAGACACCAATAATCAAAGTGGCTCACAAGATTAACTTATTTGGGCATATCAAAACAAAACAAGAAGATGGGACACAGTAAGCAAATATAAAATAAATAAATATAATAACTTATCGATGGCTCAGAGACAACAGTCTATATCAAATCACACAAACAGACAGACCATGATGGCTTCAGCAAGTGACCAAAACAAAGAACCAAGAAACCTACCAGAGGAAGATAACTTCTTGGAATTATCAGAGGTAGAATTCGAAAGATGAATATACAGAACTCTTTAAGAGATCAGGAAGGAGAACAGGCAAAATGCAGAAGAAGCCAAGGAACACAGACAAAGCAACAGAGGAACTTAAGAAGGTTATACAAGAGCACAATGACAAATTTAACAGGCTGTAAGAATCATTGAGAGACAGCAAACAGAAATCCAAAAGATTAATAATAAAATTTCAGAGTGAGACAACTCAATAGGATGTCACAGGAGCAGAACTGGGGCAATTAAAGTCAGAATTAGATTGATGAAGCACTGACACCAACTTATTTGAGGAAAAATCAGATAAAATAATATATAAAAAAAGAAGAAACCCTAAGAATTATGTGGGACTCTATCAAGAGGAATAATCCAGAAGTGATTGGAGTACCAGAACAGGGGAGGATAAAACAAAATAACAGAGAGAATTGTTGAAGATTTGTTGGCCAAAAACTTCCCCTATATCACGAAAGATGAGAAGATACCTATTCAAGAATCTCATTGAACCGCACACAGGGTAGATCCCAAAAGAAAGCCACCAAGACATATTATAATCAAACTTGCCAAAACCAAAGATAAAGACAGAATTTTAAGAACAGCCAGGGATAAAAAAAAAAAAAAAAAAAAAAAGTCATCTACAAAGGACAGTCAATAAGACTAAGCTCAGACTACTCAGCAGAAACCGCGCAGTCAAGAAGGCAATGGGATGGCATACATAAAGCCTTGAAGGAAAAAACTGTCAGCCAAGAATTATATATCCAGCAAAACTATATCTCAAGTATGATGGCAAAATTAGGGCATTTTCAGATAAACAGAAGTTTAGATAATTTGTAAAAACCAAACCAAAATTACAAGAAATACAAAAAGGAGTCCTCCAGTTAGAAAACCAATAACATCGGATAACAACCCAAGACTAGAACACGGGACAGAACAACCAGATATCAATCCAGACAGGGAAGTTACAAAAATAATTCAAAGCTAAAACAATGAAAACAGGGAAACAGAGATGTCAATATGTAAAGGATGACAACACTAAAACAAAAAAAAGAGGAAATAAATAATGTAGTTATAGAACTTTCATATGGAGAGCAAGTCAAGGTGATATCAAGAAATAAAAGACTGATTTAAACTTAGAAAAACAGAGGTAAATATTAAGGTAGCCACAAAGGAAAGTACCAATCCTATACACCAAAATAAAAAACAAGAAAAACATAAAGACTCAGCAAACACAAAATCAACAACAGTGAAAAAGATGAAAAGAAAACACATTAATGAAAAACGACTCAGCAGGGAAAATTAAATGAAACAAAGAAACTGTCAACAACACACAAAAAAATACATGAAAATAACAGCACTAAACTCATACCTAATAATTACACTGAATGTAAATGGACTAAATGCACGAATAAAGAGATAGAATGGATAAAAAACATGATCTGTCTATATGCTGCCTACAACAGGTACAACACAGACTCAAAGACCCAAATGAACTACAACTCCAAGGATATTAAAAAAATATCAAAACAAACAACAATAAAAAACAGGAGGAGCGACAATATTAATCTCTGACAAAACAGACTTCAAAGAAAATTTCACCACAAAGGATAAGAAACGACACTATATAATGATTAAAGGGTCAATACACCAGAGGGACATAACCATAATAACTATTTATGTACCCAATGACAGGGCTCCCAAATACATAAAACAAACTCTAACGGCAATGAAAAGAGACAGAGACTGCTCCATGATAGTAGTAAGAGATTTCAACACACCACTTTTAGTGAAGTACAGAACATCCAGAAAGAATACAGGCACGAAATATCTAAATGCCACAATCAACCAACTTGACCTCACAGACATGTACAGAACACTCAATCCAACAGCAGCCAAGTATATTTGGAACATTCTCCAGAATAGACTACATATTAGGCCACAAAGCAAGCTTTAACAGAATCCAAAACATCAAAATATTACAAAGCATCTTTTCTGACCAGAAAGACATCAATAACAGAAAAAGCAAGAAAACAAACAAGCAAAAAAGGAAAGTAAACAACACTTTGCTCAAAAACTACTGGGTTATAGAAGAAATTAAGAATGGAATAAAGAAATTCATAGAATCAAATGAGAATGAAAACACATCCTACCAGAGCCTTTGGAAAACAGCAAAAGCAGTTCTCAGAGGTCAATTTATAACAAAAAATGAACACATTAAAAAAGAAGCAAGGGCCAAAATCAAAACATTAACCCTACAACTCAAACAAGTAGAAAGAGAGCATCAAAAGAAACTCGTGGGTACCAGAAGAAAATAATAAAAATTAGAGTAGAATTAAATGAAATAGAGAACAGAAAAACAATTGAAACAGTTAACAAGACCAAAAACTGGTTCTTTGAAAAGATCAACAAAATCCATAAACCATTGGCTAAACTGGCAAAAGGCAAACAGGAAAGGAAGCAAATAACCTGAATAAGAAATGAGATGCGAGATATCACAACAGACCCAACTGAAATTAAAAGGATCATAACAGAATACTATGAAAAACTGTACTCCAACAAATTTGAAAACGTAGAGGAAATGGACAAATTTCTAAAAACACACTACCTACGTAAAGTAACACAAATAGAGGTAAAATCCAAAAAAAAACAAAAACAAAAACAAACAAACTCACTGCCGTCAAGTTGATTCCGACTCATAGCGACCCTATAGGACAGAGTAGAACTGCCCCATAGAGCTTCCAAGGAGCCCCTGGCAGATTTGAACTGCTGACCCTTTGGTTAGCAGCTGTAGCACTTAACCACTACGGCACCAGGGTCTCCACAAATAGAGGTAGAACAACTAAATAAACCTGTAACAAAAGAAGAGATAGAAGAGGTAATTAAAAAACTCCCAACAAAAAAAGAAGCCCTGGTCCTGACAGCTTCACTGGAAAATTCTATCAAACTTCCAGAGAAGAGTTAATACCACTACTGCTAAAGACCTCAGAAAAGGATAAAATACTCCCGAACTCCTTCTATGAAGCCAGCAAAACCCTGATACCAAAACCAGGTAAAGACACTACAAAAAAAGAAAATTACAGTCCAATATCCCTCATGAATACAGATCAAAAATTGTCAAAATTCTAGCCAATACAATTCAATAACATAGCAAAAAAAAAAAAAAAAATTTTCACCATGACCAAGTGGGATTCATACCAGGTACGCAGGGATGGCTCAACATTAGAAAAACAATCAATGTAATCCATCACATAAGTAAAACAAAGGACAAGAACCACACAATCTTATCAATTGATGCAGAAAAGGAATTTGACAAAGTCCAACACCCATTCATGATAAAGGCTCTCAGCAAAACAGGAGTAGAAGGGAAATGTCTCAATATAATAAAGGGCATTTATACAAAGCCAACAGCCAACATCACCCTATACAGAGAGAGTCTGAAAGCATTTCCTTTGAGAATGGGGACCAGACAACGATGCCCTTTATCACCACTCTTATAAAACACTGTGTTGGAGAGGTTGTGGAGGGACTGAAACACTGATACACTGCTGGTGGGAAAGTAAAATGGTACAGTCACTTTGGAAATCAATTTGGTGCTTCCTTAAAAAGCTAGGAATAGAAGTATCATTCAATCCAGCAATCCCACTCCTTGGAATATGTCCTAGAGAAATAAGAGCCATCACACAAATAGATATATGCACAGCCATGTTCACTGCAGCACTTTTCGCAATAGCCAAAAGATGGAAACAACCTAGGTGCCCATTAACAGACAAATGGATAAATAAATTACCGTATATTCACACAATGGAACACTACCCAATGATAAAGAGCAACGATGAATCCACGAAACATCCATAACATGGATGAATCTGGAAGGCATTATGTAGAATGAAATTAATCAGTTGCAAAAGGACAAATATTGTACGACACCACTATTATAAGAACTCAGGAGAAGGTTTAAACACAGAAGAAAACATTCTTTGATGGTTATGAGGGTGGGGAGGAAGGGAGAGGGGTATCCACTAACTAGAGAGTAGACAAGAATTATCTTAGGTGAAGGTGGAGATAACACACAATACAGGGGAAGTCAGCACAACTGGACTAAACCAAAAGCTAAGAAGTTTCCTGAACAGAACCAAACACTTCGAGGGACAGAGTAGCAGGGGCAGGGGACTGGGGACCATGGTTTCAGGGGACATGTAGGTCAACAGACGTAACAAAGTTTATAAAGAAAATGTTGTGCATCCCACGTTGGTGAGTGTGTTTGGGATCTTAAAACCTAAGATGCACGAACTGGTCCCAACCCCCCGTAGGAAAGGAAAATGAAGAACACTAAAGAAAAAAGGAAACTAGGGTCGCTATGAGTCGGAATCGACTCGATGGCACTGGGGTTTTCGGATTGGCCCAAGAGACAAAAAGCACACGTAAACTAGAAACTCCATCAGCCTGTGTTCAGAAGAACTAGACGGTGCCCAAACCCAAACCAAAACAAACCCACTGCAGTTGAGTCAATTCCGAGTCATAGCGACCCTATAGGACAGAGTAGAACTGTCCCACAGAGTTTCCAAGGCGTGCCTGCTGGATTCGAACTGCCAGCCTTTTGATTAGCAGCACTTAACCATTACGCCACTAGGATTTCCGAGATGGTACCCAGCAACCACCAGTCACTGCTCTGACAGGGAACAGAACAGAGAGTCCCCGACGGATCAGTAGGTAAGTGGGGCGAAGAACTCAAATTCACGTGAGAAGACCAGACTTAATGGTCTGAGACTAGAGGAACCCCAGAAGACATGGCCCCGGACTCTATGTTAACCCACAACTAAAACATTTCTGAAGCCAACTCTTCAAGCAAAAATTAGACTGTACTATAGGACATAAAATGATACTCTCGAAGAGTGTGCTTTTCGTTTAAGTAGCTACAGGAGACTAAATGGGAAGCCCCTGTCTGGAGGGAAGATGAGAAGGCAGAAAACAGACATGGGAATCCAGGGTGAAAAGAGGTAGCGTGCTGTCACATTATAGTGACTGCAGCTAGGGTCCCAAAAAAATGTGTGTATGAATTTTTGAATGAGAAACTAACTTGAGCTGTAAACTTTCACTGAAGCACAATTAAAAAAAAAGAGCTTGTCGTCATGACAATACAGATTTAGCCCAGCAGCTTCTGCGTTTACACCTCTCAGACAGGAAGTATAACAATAGTTACTACTTACTGAGCCTTTCCTATAGGCATTGTCCTTCACTCATGTTTTGGGGTGCTGTCTGTATGAAATGCTACAAATTTTGTAATCTCCATTTAGTTAAAAGTTATCTGCTAAAAAAAGAACCTTGCCATGTCTGATTATTATGCTCCAGGTTGGTCTCTGAGTTCTTATAGCTAACTACCTACACAACCCAAACAATCATTTGTTGGCCCTTCTCAAATTTTTTAATTATTTAGAACCACCTTTAGTGTGCATTTGCACCCTAGTTCTACCTCTTTCTAGTGATCTTTGACAAGTTAAACACACTCTGGCTCTCAATTTCTTACACGTCTGCAGACATTGAAATGACTTAACACATCACAGATGCCTGGGATTCAATCAGTGGTCATTCTCTTTCTTCCTATACCCCTTGCAAATCTGCTTTTCTGCCCCTGTGTCTTCTCTAATGTGGCATATGGCATCCCAACCCAAGTGATATTTGCCAAGTTACAAATCTTGGAGCAATCTGATTTGTTCCTCTCCAGAACCCCAGCCCTGTCAAACGGAACCACTAAACTGGGCCAGTCAGTTCTGCCCTAAGAAATCTCTTCTTGAATTTTCCTGCTTCTTTCCTCCCTACTGCCATTATCCTAGTTAACATTTATCATCGTTCGCCTCTATTGTGGCAGCAGCAAGGGGCCCTGCCGCTGCAGTGGTTAAGCACTCAGCTGCTAGCCGAAAGGTTGGTGGTTTGAACCTACCAGTTGCTCCGTGGGAGAAGGATGTGGCAGTCTGCCTCCGTAAAGATCACAGCCTTGGAAACCCCATGGGACAGTTCTGCTCTGTCCTATAGGGTCGCTATGTGTCAGAGTTGACTTGAAGGCAACTGTTTTTGTTTTTTTTTTATGGCAATAGCTTCTTATCTTCATGCTCCAAGGCCAGCACTATCCAAAAGAAATATAAAATGAGCCATATACTAAGTAATTAAAAAGTTTCTAGTAGCTACATTAAAGAAAGTAAAAAGAAATAAGCGGAATTAACTTTAATAATATGTTACACTTAACCCAATATATCCTACCTGTACTTTTTCTACCTAGTAAAATTTGAATCATTCTTCAAGGCACATTTCAAACATCACTTCTTCTGAGAAGACTTCCAGAAAGACATGAGCACCCTAGACTACAACTGTCTCCTGACTCCTACCAGTTGTTCAATTTATTCACCCTTAGCCCTGGTGGTGTAGCAGTTAAGAACTCAGCTGCTAACCAAAAGGCTGGCAGTTCAAATCCACCAGACACTCCTTGGAAGCCCTATAGCACAGTTCTACTCTGTCCTGTAGGGTCGTTCTGAGTCAAAATTGACGCAACGACAATAGGTTTAGTTTTCTGGGTTTATTTTTCAAAATAATGCAATAGGTTTAGTTTTCTGGGTTTCTTTTTCAAAATAATGCTGCCTAGTTCCACGGTGGAAACCTTGGTCATGTAGTGGTTAAGAGCTATGCCTAACCAAAAGGTCAGCAATTCGAATCTACCAGGTGCTCCTTGGAAACCCTACGGGGCAGTTCTACTCCGTCCTATAGGGTCACCATGAGTCGGAAGCGACTTGCCGGCAGTGGGTTAGTTCCACGGTAGCATAGTCATGCTGTCTTCTTCAGTTGGGCCCTCCTTTCTGCTCACTAATACTTCTGTTTTTCTCTTGTTGACTTACTGTCACATTCCTTAAATTTGCTGCTCTAAGTTTTTCTAAACTCCCAGTCTAATCTCTCATGCATCAAGCCTTGAAAATGACTTTGGTATCTTACTTTTCTAAGATGTGAGCCATCCCATTTGAGTTCTAACATTTTCCCCCTATTTATCTCAGGACCTCAAAGTATATACTCATATGTTTTTGTTACATAATTTTAAAGGTATAATGAACATACTATAAAATGTATAGATCTTAAGTGTTCAGTTTGACAACCCTGCACAGTCTAACCATCACCCAAAACAAGGTATCAAACATTTCCTTCACCCTCTCCAGGCAATCCTCTTCCCCTCACTCTGGCAACCTCTCTGCTATTTGTCACCATGTATTTGTGCGTTCCTGGAGTTCAAATATTCACGTAAGTGGATCAAATAGTAAGCATTCTTTTGTGTCTAGCTTCTTTTGCTTAACATCATACTTTTGAGACACATTCATATTGTTGGGTATAGCAATGGCTTGTTCTTTGCACTGCTCAGTAGTATTCCATCATATGAATATACCACAATTTGTTTATCTATTTTACTACTGCGGGACATTAGAGCTGTTTCTAGTTTGGGGTTATTGTCAATAGGGCTGCTACAAACATTTTTGTACAGGTCTATTTTTAACATGTATTTCCGTATCTTTTTGGTAACTATCTCAGTGCAATTACTGTATCACAGGCGGATACAGGTTTTAGTTCAATAACACCTGACAACCATGTTACATCCTGGCCAGCGTGTGGGAGAGAGTTCCAGATGCTCTCCAGCCTTCCCCATATCCGGTGTTGTTAGTCTCTTTGGTTTTCAGCCATTTTAGTGAGGGTAAAATGCCTCCTATTTCCAAAGATAAGATGGCCCTGCTCTTTCTCTCTCTACATTTATGCTTGATGTACACTTCTCCAACCTCCTTCATTAATTATTGCCTCTCTTCTGCAGCTTTTTGTGTTCCTCTTCCTTGGCTCCCTGCCTTTCCCTTCAGTGTGTTGGGATTAAAATGTGGTCAGAGTAAGGACAGAATCGGGGAGACTAGTCACAGGATGCTACTGCAATAATCCAGGTGAGAGATGCTGGTGGTCTACGTCTGAAAGTGGTGAGAAGCACCAGCTGAACATAACCTGAAGGTAGAGCTGACAGGATTTGCTGATGAACTGGACGTGTATGACTCCCATATCCTCTTCCCAAAGCTCTACTACGTCCTTCTAAAACTCAATAGGGAAATGATGAATTTATTATCTTTTCCTTAAAACCAACTCTCCAACTTTACCAGTGTGTTGCATTCAATTCATTCTCTCACAAAACATTTTTGAACTCCTATTATGTATGAGGAAACCCTGGTGGTGTAATGGTTAAGTGCTATGGCTGCTAACCAAAAGGTCGGCAGTTCGAATCCGCCAGGCGCTCCTTGGAAACTCTATGGGGCAGTTCTACTCTGTCCTACAGGGTCACTATGAGTCGGAATCGACTCAACGGCAGTGGGTTTTGGTTATTATGTATGTGCCAGACACTGCTCTAGGCATCTGGGTTACACTGTGAACAAAACAGAATAAATCTGTCTACGTGAGGATGATATTCTAGTGGGGGAAGACAGTAAATAATAAATGTAATTACAGAACAAATTATGTGGTAACTTAGTAATAATAAGTGCTCAGGGAAAAACAGAATAGGGGAGGGAGACTCCAGATTGTGGACTGGTGGATGGAGCGCAATTTTAAACAGGGAAGTGAAGGTAAGCCTCGCGGAAAAAAGACTGAATGGAGATGAGAATGAAGGAGATGAGAGAGTTAAAAAGGGAAAGACGCAGGTTGTGGATGTTTCAGAGACTAACCAGGACAAAGGCCTAGGCAGGGGCCTGCCTGATGGATCAGAACTGGGCAGATATTCGACATGCCTGGAGGGGCTCAACTGGGGGAAGAAGAAAGAAGACGAGCTTCAGAGGAAACAGGGCCCTGACCACTGCGTAAGTCAGTACGAAGGCTTAAGTTTTTATCCTGAGTGAAATGGGGAGCTGGTAGAGAGTGTTGAGGATGTATGTGTCATACTCTGATTTATACTCTAAGAGAACCGTTCTGGCCACTATGTTGAGAACACACTCTGGGAGACGGAAGAAGGTTAGAGAGGAGGGTAAGAAGCAAATCAGAGAGACCAGCTAGGAGGCTTCTGCAGATATCCGGGTGAGAGATAATGGCTGAGGCCAGCGTGTTAAATAATAGTGGAGATAACAGGAAATTGGTGGATTCTGAATATATTTTGACAATACAGCCAACTTAGTCAGAATTTTAACACATATTTCATTCCGTCATGAAAAAGTAAACAAATCTTTAAGAAAATACTCCATTTTGAGTTCAATGGTGGCGCAGTGGTTAAGTGTTTGACTGCTGACCAAAAGGTCAGCAGTTCGAATCCACCGGCCACTTCTTGGAAACCCTATGGGGCAGTTCTGCTCTGTCCTATAGGGTCGCTATCAGTCAGAATTGGGTTTGGTTTTTTACCGAAATTTAGATTTCAAGGATATAGACTAGATTCTGTCTCATGTTGCCTCTGAATTCAGAGGGTTTTTTTGGTTCTTTTTTTTTTTTTGCATTTCTCTTTTCACATACTCTCTGTGGTATGAAATATACGCTTCATTTCCTTTATACATCTTTACGGTAAAAAAAAAAAAACTTCATCACAGTAACGATGTAAGACCAACTCTATAAGTCCTTAAATACATCACTATGTATATCAATAAATCTGATCTTGAAAGGAGTGAAATACTATAGAATAGTGTCCAGGGAAACAGCATACTGTACAGTCTGTTATGAAGAGATCTTAAAAGACATTATGACGTTCACTGTTTGGGAAAACTTGTCCACTCTGCAGACATGGGAGAATATTCCAAACAGAACACATCTTTGTAAATCCAGACTGACAGTCGGTCAATGGTAGTTAAGTACAGAGGCAGAACACTAATTTGCCAAGTCCTAGAGCTTATGGGATGGCTGCAGAGTTTGCCATCTAACGGAGTACATCGTAGTGTGGAAGAACAACTGGATGAACCAACGCGAGCATGGTTGTTCAGGACTGTGATCTACCTGGAAGTGGTGAAGGTGTGATTTTCACGTTCAGTCATTCATACAGTGTGTCCTATGGAGGGGCCAAAGTTCTGTGCAGTGGTTCAGCTTACTTAGGCCAGGTTAAGACTTTATTCCATGGTCACAAAGACAGTCATGAAGTCAACAACAGTGGAGAGAACCTCGATGTAATTACAGCCCTTGATTAGGACGTACAGCTCAAGGCAACGGCACCTCCAGCAACACTACCAAATCGAGTGGCAAAGAGAAAAAAGTCTGCGCACTTTTCTGAATTTGTCTTTCACTGACTCCAAGTATCATACGGACGTGGAGGCACCTCCGAGTCGGCAATACTAGTGACCAACGCAACCACGTACTAAGGCCAAGGGAAAGAGGCCCTGGGGTAGCTCAGTACCGGTCCAAGTCACACACAACTGGTAGCAGAGGTTATTCAGGAGGCACGATGAAATCAGAGAAAGACACCCTGTCTGACCTTTCATGGAACATTTCAGAAGCAAAACAATCAAATGAGGAATGCTTCCAATAACAATGGTGGACAAAGCAAGAGAGTCCTCTTTGATCAGAGTGGCGGAACGAGGTAACCGAACCCTCGACAAGCTACTGAAATAGGCAATAATTAAGGGGCCCTTCAAGTTTACTTAAACAGCTGGTCTTGAGTTGAAAAAGAAGGTGGAATTCAATCCTACGTTCAAATGATTATTTAACAGATGTGAAAATTCCACCGTTCTTCTCACCTCCTTCCTTCTCAAACAATGCCAAGAATTTTCTTTAAAGCAGAATACTCTAGATGTCTAATCCATTTATGTACGCAGGCAGGAAATGTGTTTTCCAAAAGAGAAAAAGATCTGGACTCTTAAAACAGCACATCAAAATGGACACTGTGATTTAAGACAGAAAGTTTGAAAACCTGAAAAATGATAACTGGTATGAGGAACTGTGATTTCAAAGGAACAGAATAATTTAAAATTATTTCTTGAGACACTTGGCTTTGTATTTTCCTTTTTAAAGCTCTATTGTTGAATAACCAACCTAGTTGAGATACTACAGTTACACCCTTAGGAAGGACTTGAGTTTGCTGTTTCTGAATCATAAATGTAAGAAATTCAACTATAGGAAATTCTTAATCATTTGTGGTAACTCGGTGTCGATACGATTACAATTCACATGTAATAATATAAAGTTGGCAGTTTCAATCTTCATAGCCAATATACCTATTATCAGAGAAGAACTGAATAATTCACTATTTTATCAGCTTTTATAGTTTTATCACCTTCAAGGTAATAAAAAAAAAAAAAGTCCAGACAGTAAGATAAATAAGCAAAAGTAGATAGTAATCAAGACAAACATTTCAGCAGGACATCTCTTCCAATTCAGTCCTATCCCTTTAGGACGTGCACTTTATAAACTGTGTGACATAGCGTCTTTACTAATGATGCAAATGAACATGTTAATAAAAAAGCCTTATTGCTTTCCTTCTGGTAATGGCCTCGTTATACAAGAACACTAATGAAAACTGGAACTTTTCACACATGGTGGGTAAAACACAAACCGACTGGGAAATGTTTCAAACATAGCACATAACTAACATTGCACATACTCATTTCAGATATTTATACTGCATTCCTGGAATCTGTTGTTAAAAAAAATAATAACAGATGTAAAAGCAAGGACAGGGAATAAACTTGTATATTTAAAAATTACCCAGCATAGATATATTCGACATTTCTATGAAACTGAAACACATACTAGATCCTCGCAGGAGTTACCACAGATCACCTGCCAGACAGAGAACACGCACTGACGTCTTCCTTTACAGAGTACAAAACTGGAATGAACATATTACTATAATGACGGGGCTCTTTAACCATGCACTAATTCATGAAATAAATGTGTATCAAATGTCCACCATGCATCAGGGACACAGGAACAAATAAAACGGGAGGAAGTGGGGCTGCTCAGCCTGGCGAAGAAAAGAATTGAGGTGGGAGATACGTATTCTTACACGGGTTGAAAGGTCATCTTGTCTTAAAGGAGTATGTGTAATTTTTAGATATACAAGTTAATTCCCTCTTCTTGCTTTTATACCTGTTGTTTTTGAATGCAAATTCCAGCAATCCAGTGTAAGTATCTTAAATGACCACATGCAATCTTATTTATCACCTATATTGAAACATTTCCCAGCTGATTTTGAAAGAAAGGTTGTACTCTCTTTGTGTGGAAGTTAGAGGCAATTCAGTAGAGCAACAAGCATGAACCTTCCAACTATTTAAGCTGATTAAACATAGAACGAGTTGCCTCATAAAGTAGCTAACCCCCATCCAATCGTTCAAGGAAAGGTTGGAAAATCATAAGCCAAGGGTCGTCTAGAAAAGATTCCTGAGCTATTCAAGGGGCTGCACTTGAGACCTTCTAAAATCTTTCCATTCTAAGAGTTTTATAATTAATTGATCCAAGGCATGTTTTCATAAAATCAACTGGTGTGAAGAACACACGGGGGCAGAAATGAACAGCAGTAGGGAAGACATGGTCGTGGCTGAAACATGAAGCCAGGAAGACCTAAACACAGGAGATGCCTCTGGGAATGGAAGGATGGACACAGCTATTTCAAAGGAAAAACTCAATTAAAACTGTAACTTTGGAAATGCTTTTTTAATCAATAAGGGCTTAGAGAAATGCTAGGTATTATTAAGACATTTTTAATAGATTTTTTTCTTGGCACATGCCTTACACACTGAAGACATTCGTTAATGTTTGCCTCTCACTTTTCTGTACTTATCCAAGATCAAAAGACACTTATTATCTGTGTGAATGATGGCTTTCTTAATCTGTTAAAATAGGGATAACAGCAACTGTCTTAAGTCATCTAGTGCTGCTATAACAGAGATACCACAAGTAGATGGCTTTAACAAAGAGAAGTTTATTCTCTCACAGTTTAGGAGGCTAGAAGTGCGAATTCAGGGCACCAGCTCCAGGTGAAGGCCTTCTCTCTGTTCGCTCTGGGGGAAGGTCTTTGTCATCAATCTTCCCCCAGGGTCTAGGAGTTTCTCAGCTCAGGGTCCCTGGGTTCAAAGGACATGCTCTGCTCCTAGCCCTTCTTTCTTGGTGGCATAAGGTTCCTCTCCTCTCTGCTCACTTCTCTCTTTTATATCTCAGAAGAGACTGACTCAAGATACAACCTAATTCTGTACACTGAGTCCTGCCTCATTAACATAACTGCCTCTAATCCTCCCCATTAACATCACAGAGGTTAAGATTTACAACACATAGGACAATTATATCAGGCAACAAGATGGAGGACACACATTTCCGGCAGACACAATTCAATCCCAAACAGTAACTGACCTACCTAAATCACTATACTGTTATAAGGATAAATTGACATAAAGCTAAGAAAGCGGTTAATTTTTTATTTAAAGATATGACTATTATTTTTAAATATTATAGAACTATATAATGTAAAAAGTGAAAGGCTTCCCTTCCCCTAAAGTACTAAATTCTCAAGATAACCAGCTATACCTGAGTAATATTTTAAAATATTAACCAAATGTGATGCAATGAATTACTTAATACGGCCCTTCTAGATATGTGCCTTGTAACTCTCAAACACAATGATTGGGTGGGAGTATGCAAATAAGGTGCTTATGGCCACCAAGGGTCTGCAAATAATGCAAACAAGATGCATGGAACCCCTGCAGGGAGGATGTGACCATGCAAATAAGGTATATGGAACCCTAACGAGGGGATTCGTCAGTTTTGCCAACGTGCTAGGCTTGCTTAGAAAGACAGTCAATCCAGCAGCACAGGGGGGACCTCACTACCATCAGGAAAGAAGAGCTGGGAGCAGTGTAGGTCTGTTGAACCCTGGGTCCCTGTGCCGAGAACCTCCTAGACCCAGGAGACAGAGCTGTAACAACGGAGAAGGCACAAGACGGCGAGAAGAGACAGCACGAGCGCAAAGAAACAGCAGCAGCAGAACTAGGAGTGCTGGTGGAGTGGGGTGTCTCTGGGCATTTGTGGGCGTAGCTAGGCTCCCTGACCCACAGATCCAGAGAACTGAGCTCCTTCAGGCATGAGGCTTGCTGGTGGAGTGGGGTGTCTTCAGGCACTTGCTCAGATGACAGAGGCCTGGCCGAGTGCTGAGAGAGGAGCCTGTTCTCAAGGGACCAAGAGGAGCTGAAAGAGCTGTCCTGTACTGAAGAAGGGATCCTTTGCCTACATGCTTCCTGATCCTGACCCCAAGTTGTAACCTGTTACTTCCCTAATAAGCCCCATAGCTGTGAGTATGATCTGTGAGTTTTGTGCGGCCACTGCCAACAAATTATCAAACCTAGCAGAGAAGTAGAGTGCCATGGGAAGGACGGCTGGTTTCAGAATTGGTAAAAAGGTTGGAGGCTGGAGGTATATTTGACTGGCTGTTGTCTTTTCCCTTGTACCTTCCCCCATATTCCGAGTACACAGCACCTTAGGAAAAAGTTATTAAAGCAGAAGCATCGTATAAACACATTCTTGATCTCTGAGTTTCAAAAGCTTAGACTTATACAAGACACAAAAAGGCTCTAGAAGAATTCTTGAGGATTTAGAGCTAATTTTTCTTGCGTTCCCCCAATCCTCCACCCCCCCGTACAGAACGTGACTAAGATTGCATGATCAGAGAAGGATAGGAAAATTAAGCAAAGTGTTGATATGTTGAGAAGGAGCCCTGCTGTATTCTGTCCCCCAACCTAGCTGGGCAGAATAACAGAAACACAAGGCGGACCCAAGAGTGGCAAGACTTTACCCTCTTCCAAGCCTAGCAAAGTAGCAGAAGAGTAAAATGTCTGTGTAGTGTCTAAGCAGATAAACTTGAGACAGCCAAACAGAGACAATGCACTCTCCGTCCCCCTTCCGGCCCTCCACCACCATGTCCATGTGTCATGGGCGACAGCCACACATTTTCTGTGAGCCAAAAGGGGCATGCAGCTGAATGAGAGAGGACAAGAACTCAGAAAGTCTAGTGAATAGTGTTGACTCATGAGCCAATAGTGATTGGCATAAACCCATGAACACAGGTACCGACCAATCTCAACTGATGGTTTATATTGGGATAATTACATAATCTCATTCCTAGGATGGGTTTAGGAAGTTGATAAGAAATCCTAACCCTACCATAAGAGTTTCTACACATGATGAAATGGCGGCTTAAATATAAAATTTAAAACCTAGTTTATTTAAAAGACTATATTATATAACCTGATTTTATCAAGACACATACACACACAGGCACATTTTCTGAAAATGCAATTAATCTTCATATTTAGGTAGGCAGTTTTTTTTTTCCCACTCCACAACACAGCAAAGGTATCTTTTCAAGTTATGCGTGTGTGTGTATTTCCTAGTTTTTATATCGAACATGTAATATTTTACGATGAAAAAATTAAATAAGTTTGATAACCTTCACTGTTGATAACAGGAGCAACTGAACACTTTCATATCCCACTGGTAGGACATAAGATGGTTCAAATGTTCGGGGTTGTGTTTTGGCAGTATCTATCAATATTGTATATAGGTAGTCCCTGACTTGTGACGGGGTTCTATTCTGACGACTCTGTTCTAAGTTGGTTCTGACGTAAGTCGAATACTTCATATTTTTTTAGTTTTCATTATTATTGCCTTTTATTATCAGTATCTTTATAAATCTGATCTTTGTCTTTCGGGGATGGAAACATTACATATAAATTTACAGATATATTTTGACATTGTATGTAGCACATATTACTAACCATAAGATATATCAAAAAACAAACAATAAAACAAACCCACATGGTTCTAAGTGTAGTTCCCTGTAACTCGAATGCGTTGTAAGTAGGGGACTACCTGTATATAAATAAGCTATGACTCACCGTCTCATTTTTATCCTACAGTTACCTCAGTGATAAAGGTGAAAACATTAGGTGGGCACTGGAAACAACCTAAATGTCCATCTAAGCAGAATTTAACATAATAATACTATTCATTTGAACAATAAAATATATATATAATACACATGGTGTGTGTGTATGCACATAAGTGTATGTGTATGTATGTGTGTTCAATTGCCCCTATTGTTATCAACAGTGGATATTATCAAAGTTTTATTTTTTGATCTGATACACAAAAAGGTTTTATTTTTTCATCATAAAAGAATCACATTTCAACATTAAACTGGGAAATGCAGATCTTTAGAACAATATAGAAAATTGGGATTAGAAGAAAACAAAAATCATCATCTACAATCCATATACCCAGAGGTAGTTTGGTTTATTTCCTTCCTGCCTTTTTTGTTGTTGTTGTTGTTTCCTATACAAACAGCCATGATGGAAATCATACTATATAGTTACACAACGCATGATTTCAATAATTGGTAATAAATTTACCGAGTTGTACAACCATCACTCAAACCAGGTATAAAACATTTCCATCACTGTTGTTCTGAGTCTATGTTCCTGATGTGCCATTTGTTCCATTATTAGTTAAACTGTTAAATCCTCTTTGGTTTCTGAATTTGTCTACCACCTTTTTCCCATTTTTAGATAGTGACAGCAAAAGGCCAGAAATTATAACCAGTTGTGAGCGTCCCTCAAATTAAACGTTTTCCTTCTGTAGGACAAGTTCTTTGCACATGACTGGAGAAAGAGACAGATGCTGGAGGAGATCTGCCCTGTGCTCCATTACGTATACACACACACTCGGATTTCACACCACAGGGAGAGACTATCCCTAAAACACTGTCTTCTCCAACAAGCTGTGTCTTTGCCCATTTGTTTTTCCTTTGTAATGCTATTATATTGCCGTTTAAGATTTTTCTTTTTTTCCTTCTCTTTCGCTTGAGCAGACTTTGTTCATTTATGATGTCCTACTGCCTTGTTTCCTGGTTTCCCCTGTGGCAACATCAGACCGGCTGCTCTGTGTGTGGGGCTTGCCCTTGGGAATTGGAGAAGCAGCATGGAACAGATGTGATACTTGTCAGTTTCACTCCTGCTGCCCCTGAGAAGGAAGTCCTTTGTTCAAGAACAGAGCAGGCATGGCCACCCACTGATGACATTAACCAGTAGGACGGAACAAGTGAAACTCCGCCTTGACTTCCCTTGAACATTCCCCTTCCCTAGCAGAGAGCCTGTGTCAGCTTCTGCAGGCATTCCTGGGAAATCACTGTTTGCTGGAGAAGAAACAATGGTGGAATTGTTCTCCACGGAATAACCAAAGTTTTGAAATATTAAATGGTTGAAATCATCTCTGAGATGGAATCCATTTTCAATTTAATGTTAATGAATAAATTTGAGAAAAAATTGTGGAATATGTATTATTTTTCTAATTGTCACTTACATCTTTTGGTTTTTGTTTTTAATTGATTGAAGTGTGTCTGTGTATTTGCATTGAAGTACTTCTGAAATTTTAATTCAAGTAACTCTCTCCTGTGCACTGCAGTGTTGCAAGGGTTAAGCTGTGTGTACAAGTGTGAGTGCACATAATGTATTGGGGAGGAACTGTAACTTTTGGTAGAATGTATGAGGATTTGTAATCATTTCTCAAATTAAATTTCAAGAAAAGCATGTGCTTTGTAGTAATTCTGAATGAAGTAAAGCTTAAAGTGACCCGTGAAATGGAGAAAAAACTCTATAAAAAGAACACAGCAAAGCCTGGGCATTAAAAAAATAAATAGAAAATCTTAAAGTTTATTATAGGGTACTTGTAGAAATTGCACATTTTTCTTCTCAGTTCAAGCTATCACGTTGCTATATTCTGGCATTTAGATTAGAAAGTAATCTTAGAAAGGCAGGTAAATATATTCAGGAGAACAAAACTTTGAATTCTAAGTGGAACAAAGGTTTTTTTGATTAGTGGTTACTATTTTATTGTAATTGAACAAAAGTAGCATCATCTGAGTAAGGACCAAAGACCAAGGAATTCCTCATTTCTATGGCAACCAGGAAAAATTACTCTTTTGGGGGGTTTTAGGGAAATCTTTGCATATAACACTTTTGACAAACTTAAATAATTTACTCCTGTCTACTGTAAGGTCCTGGGATTAATTAGCATATGTAAATATACACTGGTTTTAAGAGGCAAGTTAATGGAAATACTACAAAACCTTTCCACAGGATTGACAGGAAGGAAGGAAGGAAAGGAGGGCGGGGTGGAGAGAGGGAAGAAGGAAGGGAGGGTGGGAGGGAAGGAGGAAGGGAGGGAGGTACAAAATAGAAGACGCAGTGAGCAATGTCAAAGTATAATCTACCTTGGTGGGAGATTCAGTGGTCACAGCTGACACCCTGGGGAATTATGATGCCAACTGAACCCATTAAATTCCAAGCCTCATTGATTATTCCTTACATAACGGTAAGGGTGGATCAGCATGGATAGTTGGATACTCTTTTATGTTATAATTTTGAATATGATACTTTTCTCTAGTGAAACAATTCTATCCTCTTTAGAATTATAATGTCTCAAATAAGGAAACATGAGGCTTCAAAGCTTCTCTGGAAGAAGCACGAAAACTGATTTATATCTAACGATAAATTGGACAAGGGTGCTGAAAGCTGATGCTACAGAAATACGGAATTATAGTTACATTAGGAGAAATACTTTAATGTGTGCCATTCTGCACTATAATATCATCAGATTAAAACTGTTATCTGTTTCGTTTTGCTGCACTGATGTCTTCGCTGAAGAAAGGCTACACGGGCTTTTTAAGCATTTACACCCCCAATCTACTTCCTCTTTCTCAGCTGAGGTATGGTGTCTTTCAAGAAACAACATCTTTCAGCTTTGCCATTTTTCTCACCTCCCTCTA